>NC_139554.1:60143056-61343056 GCF_965112155.1 Podarcis liolepis | reverse complement strand
TCAAGCTGACGGATTGTGACCTTCCGCTGGTTTCTTCCCTGATCTATGGTGGGTTACACCAGAGTTTGTAGTTGTTAAAAACATTTGAATGAAATTCTAAGGATAAAAATAGAAAATTGTAGAGGAAAGAGGGAGAAGATAGAAAGATGAAAGGGTCTCATATTGCAACCTGGCGTTAAAGGTGGGGGTCTTGAGTCAGAAAAGTTTGAAAGACTACTTGCATGCATGGTAGAGAACTACCAGCAGTTATGCCAACTTCCCCAAATAATAAACAAGGTAATTATTTGGAAAGTATCAACATCTGACCATTAAAGAATAATGCAGACAGCTCCACACTGCAATATGAGTAATAAATGTAAAAATCCGTGCAAATTCCAAGCAGCAGTCAGGACCACATGGAATGTGTTGTCATATTCAACTTATCTTGTCTCCCTTTGTTTCTCCCTGCTTCTTCATGGTCAGGCTATGCAATTCTTCAAAATGTACCATTTCCCCCTTAACTCTTCTGCAAAATTAGTTCCAAATGGTGCTTTACCTTTTATGAGCCAAGTGTCAAGCAAATACCCCAGGATAGCAATTTAGATAATCTAAAGAAAGAATTTCCTTTTAAAAAATTTAATATTGCCTTTGCTGTCATTTTTCAGACTGACAGATGTTCAGAGATGTTGATGCTGTCACCCAAAATGTTCACAAGGGATTTCATTCATGAATTCCTGAAGTTAAGTTTGACACTCCTCTGAAAATGTTTCATTTTTGCCTCTGCGATAAAGATTCTAATTTTTTTTCTGTAACTCTTCCAATCAGAAACCACAAAGAAGCTGCTGAGATTTTGGGAATTCAAAGCTGGATAAAGGGTTTTTAAAAATACATATATATAAAAAAATGGCTCCATGATTTGAAAAACATGTTGGAATGTTAACAGACAGAGCCAAATTTCCAAATTGGCCTTAACTCGGTGTCTGAAATTCTGAAGGTCAGCTTCTCTGCGCACACTCATCATGCCTACAGAGCTGTGATTATTTGTAGCATGAACACATATGCTACAACAAGCCATTGTCTTTCTCCCTCTCCTGTTGTCTGGCTAGTTTGGTTCTGTTCTGATCCTGTTGTAGATTTGTACAGCTCATCTGCTTGGGACTGTTGTGTTGGGAGAGGCACCAACATACTTTCCTGTTTTCTCCAGCAGGGCAAGCAGCACTTTCAGAGGTAAGATGATTTTCATCAGAAAAACAGGAAGGGGGGGGCATTAACCTACATACCTATATAGAGAGAAATGAAGGTTGATCACGAATTCCCTGATATCCACATCTGATTTGGCCCATAGACTCATCTATTTCCCCCGGACTTGTAAAAGATTAGCATGTATCAGTCAGATTAGAACGGGCCACAAGGCAGGTACACACAATGCTAGAGGTTCCTTTTGGGAGTCTGCCATACCAAATCCAGAGGGTGGGTGATTGCCTCATTCAACCTAATGGTAGGACTGGCCCTGAATGTATTGCAAGTATAAATGCAAAACTAAGCAAGTGAACCTCATCAAGGTAACATTCTGGAGTGCTCTATCTAGCCTAAGTTCTCCCCAATATCTGTTTTTTTTAATATTAAAATTCAAAATTACACTAGCCCATCAGAGCTAATGTAGCTAGGTGCATCTGTTCCTAACATCTACTAATCAGTTGTTTAATGGCATGCATAATTTCAAGGGAATTTCCATAAACCAAACCATACTCATGCATTTATGCCCAGAAGCTGTAACATCATCCAATAATGTAGGTTCCCTGTGCTCCCATGCAATCTCCCATTACAACACACTAAGCAGTTATAAAGCTATCCAAGTGATTTTAAAGCACTTTTAAGGAATAATATGACAGTGATGTATTATCATGTCTCTAGTACAAATGGGAATCCAAACTCCTTCTATTGACAATTAAAACAATATATCTCTCTTTCCCTCTTAATATAGAACAGATCATTCCACTCCACAAGTGTCTGAGATGGTGAGGTGATAAATAATGGAGAAAATGAAGTACTTCTAGGATTTCATGGAGTAATATTACTTATGTATCTATAGAAGAGTCACAAAAGCCTGGAATCAGTTAGCACAGAGCTTTGGTCAAAGGTATAGGTTGTGGCCAAGTAACACTTCACCCATCATCATCACAAACTAGCAATTCTTAAAACAGTATCAGTGGAGCTGCTTCCCCATGACACAGACAGTATTGCCCACCTCTCAAAACATGGGAAGGGAGGAACCACATGAGAAGGGTGAAATCATGCAAAGGGGACTGGACCAGGCTGGGTGAGAGTCTGGCTTGGGGAAATAGCATAAGTGTGATTCTTTCCCCCATGCAATCATGAATGGTTAGTTCCAAAAGGTCAAGGGAAGACTTTCAATTGGCCCTAATACATTTATGCTGTGGGATTCCACAGGGTTCCATTTTGTCCCCCTGTTGCTCAACATCTACTATGAAGCTACTGAGTGAGGTCATCTAAGGAGATCAGGAATGAGGTGTCACCAATGCTCACGTGAAACCCAACTCTAATTGTTTTTCATCAGATGATATGGTGGAAGTGCCAAAGCAGTACTTGAGGAAATAGAGCCAAAGAAGTACAACTCAGTCTAGGAAAGACATAGGTGCCGTGGAGGAACTGCTCATGAGTTGAAGTTCAAACTGTTCTCAATGGGGAACATCCAAAAGGAGCAAGTTTACAGTTTGCAAGGTTACATTAGAATGAGCTTTGTTACAGGATGTACAAGGGGTGTCTATGGGGCTTTTCAGCAGTTTGGTCTGATGTCCAAGCTGCATTCCTTTGATAGTCCATCACAGGATCAGGATCACCTATATTCATAGTCAGAGGCTCCTCTCCCGAAACCCCTGCCACTCCAGATACATGCCAGACCATTAATCCATATAGCTGTCTACTTGGTGCTGTCTATACCAGGAGTAGCCTTTGTAGAGCGTTCCATTATAATTCCCACCAGCATCAACCGATCTGGTCCATGGTCTGGGATGATGGGAACTCTAGTCCAGAAACATTTGGAGGGCACCACGTTTGCTGCTCTGGCTCTATATGGAATATAGCAATAAATCTCCAGGATCTTGAGCAGGCTCTTTCCCTACCTTACCTGGCAATAACAGGGATTGAACTTGGATCCTTCTGCATGCAAAATGGGTGTGCTACATGTGCCCCTCTCTTTGCATGTTCTGCACCATGGAGTGATGTTTGATACGCCACTTAAAGCACTTACCTTGTACTTGTGCATTTCTTATCACTTATCAGGTTTCTGCCACTCACTAACTAGAGTTAGCTACTTGGATGCAAGACCTAGTTGCTGTTGCAGATGAAGTCTATTTCATTCTGCCTGCTCTAAATTAGGTACTGATTTTTTAGATTCTCTGAAACATGGATGTAAGATATTGTTGACAGCCCAGACAAGGATACTAGTGATCCTCTCCCAAGCAGCTTTATAGTCATGTGAAAATAATCCTGTCCAGATGGATTAACACATGTTAACACAGGGTTACATCTTCCCAATTCAAACCATACACTAGCAGCAAAGCAGTGAAATAAAAAGTATACAAGATCTACCATGCTTATGCTCAATGCTTCTGAGAAAGGCGAAAGAGACAAGGCTTTCATGATAGTGCTAAGAACGAAAAGTTCAAGAAACTCTAGTTTGATGTGTTTGTCAATGTATAATGCTGTCTTTAAGGATCTATTATTGTAACATTAAATGAAATTCATTCATTCATTTAAGTAATATACACACTGCATATTTCAAAGAAAAATCGACACGTGGTTTACTCCACCCTAAAAATATAATAAATAAAAAACTACCAAAACAAAATCCAGTAACACAAAGCAGCACAGATGAGTTACATTAAAAAATTCCCTTTAGTATAAACTGAGTATATCTATCAGTTAAATGCCCCAGAGCAGCATAATTGTTAAGCCATGCAATATAATCATAACACTTCAAGTATAACAAACGGCAGTTTCTAAAAATTGACCGTATAGCCAAGGAAAGGCAAAGGATCTTACACATCAAAAGAGGGAGCAATGAAACTATGAATTGCACATTAAAAGCCCATCAAAATAAAGGTGTCCTCGGTATCTTAAAGATGTACAAAGAGGAAGCCTTAATCCTGATGCACCTGAATTGGGAATGCATTCCAGAGTTCCAGGACCATCATATAAAAGGCCATGCTCTCTTGCACTGGGAACAAGGCATCCCACAATTATTTCATCACAGGACTGGTTCATTGGGAGCAAGGGGTCCTAAGGTAATCTGATAATTTATACATGGTGTGGAGAAAGTGCATATGGAGAAGTTTTTCTCCTTTTTCTCATTTTCTCATTTGAAGCCATCCAATGAATCTAAATGTTGGGAGATTCACAAAGGACAAAAGAAAATACCTCTTCATGCAGCACAGAGTTTAATTTGTTGCCACAAGATGCAATGATGGCCAGCAGCTCGGATGGCTTTAGAAAAGATTAGACAAATTCATTTTGGATAAGGTTTTAGATGACTATGTTGTACCTCTACTGCCAGAGACAGTATGCCTTTTATATAACAGTTTCTGGGAATTTTAAGTGAAGGGAGGACTGTTGTGCTCAGGTGCTTTTGGGGGGATCCCCATAGGCATATGGGGGAGCCCTGATCCAGCAGGGCTTTTCTTACATTCTTATCCTAAGCCATTTAAGTATTTAAATGGTAGAACCAGCACTTTGGATTAAACCAGGAAGCCAACAGAGCTGATATTAAAAACAAGAACAGACAGAAGTCTGGCCACCACATTCTGGACCAGTTGACGCTTCTGGACTCTCTTCAAAGGCAGCTTCACATAAAGGACATTAATCCAGTCAGGAGGTAAGTGAAGCATGGATTATACTTTCTCAGACAATATGAGCCAAAACGTAAATACTGGCCCTGATCCAAGTCTAGTTATGCTTTGTTTTTGATACAGATCCGTTCTACGTCAGATAGATCTCTTGAAGTCAGTAGGAACTTGATGAGTATTGCAGTGTGCATTCATATCCAGATATGCAACTTCATCAGCAAATCTCTTTTGAGGAGGGCTAGTTTTTACTCAGCCATGCAAGAAAGCACATGCTCAAATGCATTATTTTCTGTGCGCATATTCCAGATCCGAGCCCACGTTCATTGAAGCCTGCTGAGCTCCCATGACAAAAGTGACATCAAATCGGACACTTGTATGTTCAATTGGTCCAAAATGTGGTGGCCAGGCTTTTGAATGGTGATTGCAGGCTATGTAACTTCTTTTTCACCTACACCTATGAAATGTGTGGCTGAAACTTTCCTAGAGAAAATTTGTATGCCAGTCAAGAGCCCAGTGGCGGAGGTTCATGCTCCGGCACCGGGGGCGGACAGCAGGCGGGGGCGGGGCTGGCACGTGTCCTGGGGGCAAGGAGCATGTCCTGGGGGCAGGGCGCACCACCGGGGGGCAGCCGCGATGGCACCCTGGGGTTCACGCTGCCGGGGGCGGTGCGCTCCCCCAGCACTCCTCTTCCTCCGCCAATGCAAGAGCCTATGCTGCAGGGCTATTATTAAGTACAATCTAAATTGAATTCAAGTTGAGAATGGAGCACCAATTCAAACTTTCAGACACTCTTGGTAGCATTCCTTTAATGTGACTAAATCTGCCCACAATACTGGCAGGTTGCCCATTTGAAGTATTCCAAAAAAATTAATATCCCTCCATGTTGAGGAGATAAAAGGGTTCTGGCTTAGCTTGTTCCTTACAGCATAGATTTATTACATGGAGGAAGATTTTTTGGATGTGAAAGAGCATTAAAAAATAAATGTATACCCAACTATTAATTTCTGTTCCTGGGACACCCTGCAAATGTATGCCCTTTTCTCTCTCCACAAAAATCGACACCACAGCTAGTTAAAAACAGCTCTGGGCCTTGGAAGGTACTGCTGCTGACAGCTACAGTTCCAGTGTCACCTGTCTACAATTTTGTCCTCCTCTCCTAGTTGTATTCACTGGCTGAATATGCTTTCCGGTGTTTGTATGCATACACAGGGGCACTCATTGGTGCCAGCCCTCATTCAGGGAATATTTGGTTCTCTCTTTGCACCCCCTGTTCACATTGCATCCACGATCTCATCATCACACAGTAGTGGTTGGTGGGGCAGGGCTACTCACCTGATCTCCCGTCACTGTGGTGGAACAGGAGGGTGAGGAGGAGGCAAGGTAATGAATGGCAAGGTCAGCATGGTGCAAACCACTAGCATATACACCAGATTGTTTCTACCAGTGTGTTTGCGCCATGCCAACCTTGACACTACCTCACCTCCCCACCCTTGTTGCTACACCACAGCAACAGCAATAATGGAGGTCAGATAAGCAGTTCTGCCCTTCCAATCACTACTGTCCTCCCATGCCTCTGAGATGAGACTGTCATCTGAGAGGACTGTACCATTTGAGTGCCTACATATTAAAACTGCTCTTAAATACCCATTTTGACAGATACAAAACTGCCCTATCTTCTGTTTGATATGCTTTTATTTCAGAGCCCAATATTACCCATTCGTAGTCACACCAGAATGGCAATCCCTCTTCAGAGAGAGCTGGAAGAATGCCCTGAATATTATGCTGATAACTATTAACACACGTGTTATTTGAGTTTACTTTAAATCTGAAAAAAGTTGCTTTAATAATTCCAAGCTAACGTGGGCTCTGTGCATACCACACATGCCTTGGCATTTTAAATTTGTTTGTACAGCTGCGAAATTCTCAAATTAACTATCTGTCAGGAGAAGTAAAATATGGCCTGGAGAGCAAGGAGATGAAATCTAAGCCACTGGGAGAAAATTACAAAATGGACTCCTGCAATATGAATCACTTTTTTACAGAATCACACTTGCTATAATAATAAACCTGCAGTTTTGGGGGCAGTAGGTCATTAGCCATAACATGGGTAGAACCAGCCATTTACTACTATACAAATCCCCAGCATTTATTAACATAACTGTCACTGAATCTCCCTGTCTCTTAAATCTGCTGGAATATAAATTTAGTCATAATGCAAATACCACATGGCGTCCCACAGGTAGGTTTCACAGGCAAGGAAAAAATGGAATCAGGCCCTTCAGAAATGATCGCTATATTCCTCCGTATCCACTCTACTGTTAAATCCTCATCCAGGTTGGAATGATTACATTTTCTTTATGCTGTTTTAATGGTTCTAAAAATCCATACACAGAGGTATTATTTGCTGCTTTTTGGTAGGGTTGAGAAGCGCTGGGAAGGGACATTCCTGGGCTATGTTTTGCAATTATTTTCATGTTAGTGAACCGAAGAGCCCTATTAAGAGTTGAATAGCTAAACTGAAATGTCAGCCACTTAGTTATCCCACATCCTCAGCCCTGAACCTATCTTAGTTATTAGTAAGTCCCATGAAAGTTTTCAACTTTCCTCAAGCAAGTGGGATGCTGCTGAAATGGAGGGCCCCATCTCCATGAGGGATGGGTGAATCTGTCAATTTCAGTTTCTCTCAATTATTTATTTTTTCCAGTCTTAAATTCAGTTCTCCACATTTCTACATCAGTTTGCATTTTTTTAAAAAAAAGAGTTCTCAGGAAAATTCATCAGGATTTTTGTGCACATTCTTCTTGATAGACGTATCTTTGCAAGCAATTCCCCCTAATACAGTATAATGCATTTTTTATGTGACTTTCACTAATATATTGATTTATATGCACACTTTGCCCTGCAATGTGCATTTCTGTGCACATTACCTGGCTACAGAACTGCACTGCAAAATTTAGAGATGTGTAAACTTTGAAGGGTAGCTGCATTTTGGTTCCTAGGCTGTTTCGGGGAGGGTGAATTTCAGTGATCAAGCTGGACCATAAGGAATCAGGCCATTCTTCAAGGAGTTTGAGGTCTTGTTATTTCAGGCTTTGTGAATTAACACAATAACTTTACCCAGTAGCAGATCAGCAACCAGTGCAACTCTTTCAGCAAGGGACAACATCTTGCCAGTAGCCTGCTCTTGTGATATTTAAAGGTAAAGGTAAAGGTACCCCTGCCTGTATGGGCCAGTCGTGTCTGACTCTAGGGTTGTGCACCCATCTCACTTAAGAGGCCGGGGGCCAGCGCTGTCCGGAGACACTTCCGGGTCACGTGGCCAGCGTGACGAAGCTGCTCTGGCGAGCCAGCACCAGCGCAGCACACGGAAACGCCGTTTACCGTCCCACTATAAAGCGGTCCCTATTTATCTACTTGCACTTAGAAGTGCTTTCAAACTGCTAGGTGGGCAGGAGCTGGGACCAAAAGACAGGAGCTCACCCCGCCGCGGGGATCCGAACCGCCAACCATGTGATCGGCAAGCCCTGGGCGCTGAGGTTTTACCCACAGCGCCACCCGCTTCCCCCTTGTGATATTTAGGATGGTCTTAATTATCAAAGTTTTAGAAACAGTGAACAATCAAGGCTTTAAGGATCAGTCTACATGCTACCGGTTCAGCCACTGTAACCGCCTGCTTTGTATCAGATCTGACTAGTTCATCTAGCTCAGTATTGTCTCCTGTGATTTACAACTAGCAATGCTTTTCCAAGGCCTTAGGCACTTCTTTCACATTACCTGCTACCTGACCCTTTAAAAAATAACATGGGGGAAGACTGGGATTAAATGTGGGACCTTCTGCTTGTAAGATTCAGAGCTGTGGTCCCTCCCCTGGAAATACAATACACTCCATATGGAAGGTGCTTTAATCCACCCCATCTGGGTGCATTAGCTTGCCATGTAGTTGAGGCCTTTTTCCCCCACACTACTGCAAGTTACCAAAAAAAGAAAAGAAAAGAAAGGCGGCTTCCAACAAAATATTAAAAATACAATAAAACATCAGACATTAAAAACTTCCCTAAACAGGGTTGCCTTCAGATGTCTTCTAAAAGTCAGATAGTTGTTTATTTCCTTGACATCTGATGGGAGGGCGTTCCACAGGGCAGGGCCACCACCCAGAAGGCCCTCTGCCTGTAGCAAATGTAGCAAATCAGCCCAGCTGCATGACTCATACCAGCACCCAGACAGTTGGTGATAGTATTAGAATTAGCATTATAATGTAATTAACAACATGATAGATAATAAAATAATAGATTATTATTCATAATAATAAATAGCCAAATTCAACAAATTAAAAATTTCATGTGGCAGCTCTAATGTGTAAATTGGCCAAACAAAAGGGCAGAATAGCAGCATAGGGCAGTAGTTTCCAAACAGTTCCAAACACACCAGATGTTTCAGAAGGTTTACATCAGCATTCTGTGACAGAAGGCGTTAGGGATTGGTGCTTCCCAGTACAGAGAACTCTGAGTTAAGAAAAAGGGCATTGTGGTGTCTGGCCTAAAAACTTTGGACACCAGTGACATGAAAAAACACAACTCTTGCATGAATGTACTTATCAAGGGGGCTTGTAATTGCAAAATATTCCTTAATGTCTATCTAGAGAAGCAGCTCCAAGCATGTCTGCAGACAAAACCAAACGCGTGCCACATGACTCATGGAAATTTCATGCCCCTAATGTGAACTCCCAGTTCGCCGGTTGTCCCAGATTGTTCACAATGGGACCCCTATAGTCTTGCTATCGGGAACTTTGCATACTGATGCTTCAATGGAGACTATTCCCAGTGCTTTCTACTATGGAGGCAGCCGTGCTCAAATTGAGTTTGACAGGACCAGTACACTTTCTTGCATTCCATCAGTTTGAGAAGGGGATAATGATGCACCCCTACGCTGTCCTGGCCTCTGAAAGCATGTCAGCAAGAAAGGAAATATGCAAAGAAAGCCTATTTTTCTCTCTCCTTTGCAATCAAAGGTAGAGCCATACAGGACCACACTTAATGCCAGATGGTGCTTATCTGACTGACATCACCAGTACCTGATAGCATTAGTCATCCCAAGTGAGTCACTGCGAAGATGAAATATGAGTGTCACCAGAGCCCTCCACAACTTTGAAGATAACACTGTCTTCAAGAGGGCAAAAGACCAGGTCTTCTGACCCTCTAGGGGACATCGTCAACATGATTTCAACTCTTGCAAAATGAATGTTCAGTTTCCCCAGAATTGCCACTTTACCCTCCAGCAGTACCTTTGAATTGTTCTACGACAAGCAGAAACTCACCAAATGCAATCATTAGAAAAGCTCAACCTTTTGTTTCTGTTCAAAACCACATGAACGCTTATTGACAAATAAGGAAGAGAAAATCCTATGTTTTGCTAATTTAATTTTTGCTTTTGCAAGGAAGTATAATGCCTTAGAAGTTTTATACTTCTCAAGGCAATGCTCCTTTTTTGCTAGTTTGTCTCCTAAGAGATTGCTATGTCTTTAAATCCAATTAACATTCGCTTTGAAAATATTAATAATTGTGTTTCTTCGTTCTGAAAACAGCAATTTGGTTAAGGTAAATAGCAGCTTGAGCATCTAACGCCTATTTATATTTTGGTTCTGAACACCTATATTAAAAACGCTGCCGCTTGAAAGCTCAACCACAGCATTTAGAAACAATAAAGATCTATTCAAATATCATGTCAACACTACAGCTGACTTGCCATGAAAATAAATTCCATTTGGCTTCAGTCACATGCCACTGAGGTACACGCCAGCTTCCCACATGGTTGGCCTGATTATATGGTAAACGCTCATGTCAGCAATCCTTGTCTCCAAAGAACTGTGTCATAGGTATCGCAGAACACAGGACGTTGACCAGAAGGAGGTGTACAAGGTGCCATCTCCACTCCAGATTTGTGTAGGGTTTACTGCTTGGCCTTTTCTTCTCCTGCAGAGGAGGTTTAGGATCACAGTTTTCCTTCTCCTAGATGGGCTACACAGAGTCAGACCATTGGTCCATCTATTTTAGTGTCTACACTGACTGGAGATAGTCCTCCAGGATTTGAGACTAGGCTTTGCCCTGGTCCCACTGAGGCAATGCTTTAATTATCACTGCATTGATTTCTGATGGAACTGTTTTGGGGGTACCAGGTGCCCTGATTCACCATAACAGATACCTCTAGTCACATATACCGTATTTTTCGCCCTATAGGACGCACTTTTCCCCCTCCAAAAATGAAGGGGAAATCTGGGTGCGTCCTATGGGGCGAATGCAGGCTTTTGCTGAAGCTTGGAGAGCGAGAGGGGTCTGTGCGCACCGACCCCTCTCACTCTCCAGGCTTCAGGAAGACATCCGCAGCCTAGGCAGCCCTGTGGGAGGTCCTGCAGGGCTGTCTAGGCTGCGGATAGCAGCCTGCTTCCCGGAGCCTCGGGCGTCCTGAAAGCAGAGTGCCCGGCGCTTCAGGAACACATCCGCAGCCTAGGCAGCCCTGCGGGAGGTCCCGCAGGGATGTCTAGGTCCGCAGCATGGGGAGCCTTGCAGGAGTTCCCCGCAAGGCTCCCCACGCTGCGGATAGCAGCCTGCCACCCAGCGCGAGGGGCGCCCTGAAGCAGAGCGCCCCCCGCGCCCGGCAGACATCCGCAGCGTGGGGAGCCTTGCAGGAGTTCCCCGCAAGGCTCCCCACGCTGCGGATAGCAGCCTGCCGCCCAGCGCGAGGGGCGCCCTGAAGCAGAGCACCCCCCGCGCCCGGCAGACATCCGCAGCGTGGGGAGCCTTGCAGGAGTTCCCCGCAATGCTCCCCATGCTGCGGATAGCAGCCTGCCGCCCAGCGCGAGGGGCGCCCTGAAGCAGAGTGCCCCCCACGCCGGGCAGACATCCGCAGCGTGTTGGAGCCCTGCAGGAGTTCCCCGCAGGGCTCCCCACGCTGCGGATAGCAGCCTGCCACCCAGCGCGAAGGGTTCCCTGAAGCAGAGCGCCCCTCGCGCCGGGCAGACATGGGCCAGCCCCACAAGCTGGGGGACAGCAGGGAGGCGCAGCGCCGCCATCCCGCTGTTCCTCGACCTGGTTCAGTTTCCCCGACTTGCTTTGGGGGGGGATAAAGGGGGGGGATTTTCCTTTATTTCCCCCCCAAAAAAACTAGGTGCGTCCTATGGGGCGGAGCGTCCTATGGGACGAAAAATACGGTACTGTGTGGTTCCTTTTTTCTGATGCCAGGTACATGAAATGGCAGATTGAAGGGCTCTTGAGTTCACTGACACTGCCGATTCCCAAATTTGTGCAATTTCACATCTCATTTTCCCAAGCTCTGCTTCCCACACCCTTTCTGTTTATGTGCTGAATCACATAACCTCCAGCATGGGAGCCTGCCGTCTTGATTCATCCCAGTAAATCACACTGTGCGTTTCTTTCCCCATATAATTAAAAGACATGTCCTCCTTGGCCTACTCATCAATGAGGAGTGGATACCCATCAATGAGATCCAATGTGCATGCCTAATAGCTTATTCTTTTGCATCCAAAGCTGTGTGACTTGGTCATACACAGAGAACTTCCATTACTGTTTTTAAGGAATGCTTTCAGGAGGTTCAGCGGTAGTGCTTTAATTGATGGGGGGGCAGGGATATAGAAAAGCCAGTGACTAACAGGGTATTTCTCAGGGAGAATTTTTTCAGCCCTGACACAGTATGCAGAAATCACCCATACTCCTTCAAGCTTATGAAAATACTGACTTGTAATATTCTCTCCCTGCTCTGGCCTTCTCATACACTGACAGCCGCCCCCTCACTCAGCTGCAGCCTGGCTGCTGTCTCCAGCACAGTTCCTCTGGCAGCTGTTTCACTTTTTGTATCAGCCCACACCTACCTACAAATATATATATATATATATATATATATATATATATATATATATATCCAGAGTGCTTTATCTATTTTAATAGCAGCTGAAGTGTCTAAGAGGCCCAGCTGCCTGCCGCAAAAAGCCATCTTTAAGGTAGCAGCTGGATGAAAGCCATACTATGCTTCTCAATCCCTGCACAGCCTCATGGCTCCATGACAGCACGTATATTATGAATGCGGTAGAGGCTAATGGTTCGAGGGGGTAATATGGAATCCATACTATGCCGAATTTCATGCACTCTTATTCTCGGATAACGTTCTTGGCACCGAGGCCCACATTTTCCAGTTGTGGAGTCTGCTGCCTGAGACTTTCTACACAGGGAATTACAGTGTGAAACCGGGGGGTGGGGAGGGGATGCCTCCGTAACAATTGGCAACGACACAAAGGCCATTACGCTGCCATTTCTTTGCGCTCTTACGCTACAGAATGTGAAATAACACACACACACACACTGCATAGCTTTGGAGTGAGGTTTTCTAATCTCATTCACATGACTCCCACAGACCACGGTGAAAGAAAAGGACTCTGTGAAATCCAAATGACTCCAGTGAAAAGGGAAATGTGAACTCAGCATTGTCATATTCCAGCATGGGATGCAAAGTCCCAAGAGGGCAAAGTTCCAGGAGGGCAAGATGAAGTCATTACCTGAAGGAGCGTCTCCACCTCCATTGTTCTGCCCAGACACTGAGGTCCAGCACCGAGGGCCTTCTGGCAGTTCCCTCACTGCGAGAAGCCAAGGTACAGGGAACCAGGCGGAGGGCCTTCTCAGTAGTGGCACCCGCCCTGTGGAATGCCCTCCCACCAGATGTCAAAGAGAAAAATAACTACCAAACATTTAGAAGACATCTGAAGGCAGCCCTGTTTAGGGAAGCTTTTAATGTTTAATAGGTTATTGTAATTTAGTGTTTTGTTGGAAGCCGCCCAGAGGGGAAACCCAACCAGATGGGCAGGGTATAAATAATAAATTATTGTTGTTGTTATTATTATTAAACTATGATGGACTTTGTTGTGTAACTCATCAATTCACTTCATTCTTTTTTCCTGTGATCAAAGGCCTTAGCAGGACCATAGCTCAAAAAATAGTGACAGTTGGAAAGTGTCATTAGGCATAGCTTGACATGCAGTGAATGAGATGCTAAAGGAGGACCATAGCTCCATATGTTTTCATGTAGAAGCTTCTGTATTCAGCTCCTTGCATTTCCATGTAAAAGGATCCCAGCAATAGGTCTAGAAATTCTTAGAGAGTCTGAATCCTCAGAGATTTGCCACCTGTCAATTATTGGGTCTATGACCCTTGGTCTGATGGAAAGCACTCCCTGCCCACAAGGCCACTTGAGCCTCAAGTGACAGCAATGGACCCAGAAGTATCCCCCAAGTTGCATACCCATTCCTTTAGAAGAATTGTAATCCCATAAATAGCAGACAACCTCCCATCCGTCTGGTCTAGTGAGCCACCCACTAACTACACTGGGGGGGGGGTGACAAAAAAAGTATGCATCCCCTACCAGGTAAACAAAGACCTGAAAGAAGGAAAGAGGAAGGGGCAGCAGGCCTTGATTTCGGGGGGGGGGGCGGTTACCACATTGGGTACTCTAGTGCTAAGGTGAACCACACCTGGGGATATTAGTAGCTCAATGAAAAAGTTAGATTTTCTTCAGTCTGAAAAAAAGATGAGAGGGGTAACACAGGATGGCTCTGATTTAATTCTAAGTTATGGAGATGCCCCATTAAAAAGGGAGTGAATGAAGTGTAGCACTAAATGTCTAGTGTGGGAATGACATTGTTTTTCAGCCCCTAAATTGTGGCTTGAAACTGAGTTGTGCCTTGACTAAAGTTGTTTGTATCAATGCTGCCACGATCATTTTAGTGGGTGATGAGAGGGAAGAAGAAAGACGACGAGTAAAGATAAAACATTAAAGGTGGGTCATTGTAGCTAGAAATATTGAAGGCTATTAAACTTTTTCAAAGAAATGATTGTTCATGCTGTCTCATGATTTAACCAACATTTACCTTTCCAATCTTGTTGACCTCAATGCAGTTTTCTTTAAATTTCTCTTGTAAAGTCTCTGCTAGCCGACAGAGCAAAGCCCCATTATCCAATTTCTCCATGAAGGTCTCAGCTGTTATTTCCTTTCCTGAAATGGAATAAAAATAACAGCATTCAGCATCAGCTTTGACAATTACCAATGTTCTGAGCAGGTATGGTTATATTGCAATTTTAGTTTGTGCCAAATTATAGTTGAGTCTTTAAAAGGAATCTGATGTTATATTATCAAAGTACATGGTCACTAGTTGTTGAAAATAAATAGTGGAGTTGTTTTTAGAATAAACCTCTGATTATGGACCCAAAAGGTAAGTGGAGCAGGCACATTATTGTATTAATATTTTTTGAAATATGGTTTCTCTCTATGTGAGCGAGCCATGATTATAGGATTGTGAAATAGTTGGGGTTGTGTAAGGTGAAGACTACCCTGCTTCCCTCTACTTCTCAATGTCTGCAGATAAAATGAAGAAAGTCAGTGTGGTGGTGAGTTTTTAAAGAAATCAATTTTAATGAGTGGATAAACACGGAATTGGTTCCTTAAGAAATAACAATGAAAAACTGCAATAATAAAAGAGGAAAGGCAGGAAAATAACCAGGATGCAGCTAGGAAACCTTTGGCTGGAACATTGTCTGCACTGAGCACTGCAAAACCATTAACTGAATTACAACTAGTTTTCATGTCTGGAAGCAGAGTGCCAACCGGGGACAATATGAGACCATCAGTAGAATGAATTTCATAGTGCCCAAGCTCCTGGCACTATTTTTCAGCAGCAAATTGTGTGGAAAGCAGCTGTTACTGACAACCATAGCATTTGCCTCGTCCGTCTGTTTCATCATGATCATTTAGACCTGCTCAAGAAGACTTTCTAAAAGATTTTACTGCAGAAGAAAAACTTACTCGCTTGAAAATGGTGAAGAGAGAGAGAGAGAGAGACTTTCCCCACCGCTCCATTGATGAATTATTATGTATTCTGGGGAAGGCTGCCAGAATGACTAAACCAACTAATGTCATATGTGCCTGAGAAGACAGACTAATGTATTTTGTTTGCTTTCATTGCCTGTCAAGAACAAAAAGCACAGAACTGAGGTGAGTCTTGGGATAAGGTTTTCATTGTTTCAGTTTTCAATGCTTTATCCATTTCCATTTTGTAACAGATATCGGCAGCAGTTATGTGCAATAGCTTTCCTACAGAACCTATATGCAGGATTCCTTCAGGTGTTCCAAAGAACATGTAAGTGCTCTTTACAAATGGGGTAGGGAGCATGGATGTGCCACTCCTAACCTTTGAGGACTGAGCACAGTTGAATACAGTTCCACACTTACCCTGTTAGGGAATCCTAACCATTCAGAGCTCCTGATCAAATAAGGGATTCTGAATGTGTTTAGAATCTCCCTGTAGACCAGTCTGGGGAAGAAAGGGTGGGATCACTGAGGGCAGAGCTTGCATGCAGCCTATGCATCCTCCCCAGTTTGAATCCTCACACATCTATCAAAAGGGCCTTTGTTCCATTTAAATATGATCCTGCAATTTAGAAATACCATCTGATTAAAGATCAGAACCACCCAGCCATATTTGCACCAAGAGAGCAGAGCACTGAGTGAACTCAAGCTCAGCTCCTTTCCTCCATTGCCTTGTTTATATGTATATACTATGTCCCTTGCTCCCAAGTCCCCATTGGCAGCACCATCTTACTCTTTCTCAGAGTAGACTATGCAGCAGGGGCCCAGAGAGCACCAAGCTGGGTGGGGTAGGACTGAGCTTGCCAGAAATAGCCAGATATGTTTCCTACATACAGTTGGTACAGATCTAGGGATGGGAAAACACATCTATCCATTTCAGCTTCTCATTTTTCTCGTGGAACGCTCTGTCACAAGAGACTAGGGCCCTGCGGGACTTGACATCTTTCCGCAGGGCACAGCCTGACCCCCTCCTTTGGCAATCCTCACAGAACTCTAGCCCAATGGTTGCCATTAATCTGATTTGAATTGATTTTATAATGAAATGATTTTAGAATGTTGTATCATTTTACTGTTGTTAGCCGCTCTGAGCCCGGCTTCGGCTGGGGAGGGTGGGATATAAATAAAATTTTATTATTGTTATTATTATCTTCACTTCTGTTCTCCACATCAGTTTGTGATTTAAAAAAACAAAAAAACAAAAGCGCCTCATGAAAATTCACCAGCATGTTAGTGCAAATTTCCCATAATATACACATTTTTATATCCAATTTTGCCTTAGATACACATTTTTGCAAAGCAATTCTCCCTAATATTTTGTATAGTGGTTTTGTGTGTGTATGTGTTTTCATATGCACATTTCACCCTAGTATATGCATTTTTGTACACGCTAGTTGACTAGAGAATGGCACTGAAAAATTCAGAGAAGTGCCAATTTCAAAGATCAGCTGTGTTTTGGTTCACATATTGCTGTGGAAAGTGCAAATTAGGTAGGTTCACCTTTAAATGTGAACTGAATTGAATCCCGCCCCCCACCCAGTACCTCCACAGAGGGGCCAGAAAGTGTTCATTGTGTTGTATAGCTGCTGTTCTTCATTCTGTTCTCTATCAGCAGAAGGAGAATGTGTTCCCTCATAAGCAAGCCTGGCCCTACTATTAGGGGCCAGCAACCATCTCAGGCAGCTGATTTTGGGTGCCCTGAAAGAACAGCTCCCCCCCCCCATTTATTTTTATTGTACTATTTTTAGCCCTAGGGAGAAAAACTTGTGTTTTTTAATTTGTCTAAGGTGCCAAACTTTGTACAGACTTGGGTATAATACACATGGGGGAGAATCAGTTTGCCATTCTACATCAAACAGTAAAAAGTTTGGGCCAGCCCTGATTCTGTGCATAGCTGTCAACTTTTCCCTTTTCTTGCGAGGAATCCTATTCGGAATAAGGGAATTTCCCTTTAAAAAGGGGAAACGTTGCCAGCTATGATTCTGTGTCCCAAGTTATGATTACAATGATTTGTTAGGAGGTGCTTTGCATCTCACCAAAACCTCAGCAAAAATGACTTTTGGAAGTTTTAAAAAGCACTCTGTTTTAGCTGGGGTTTGAGTGGCTTGGGTTCAACTTTCAACAAATAAAAGAGGCTTCAGTTTATGTTTTCATTGGTTAAATTTGTCAATTGATATGTTATCTTGTGCATTTTGTGGTTTTCATGTTGTAGCCAGCCCAAAAACTAAATCCAAAAATAAAACGAGTGCAATAACAATGCAGAAATCACAGATTTTCTTAACTTGGCACCCCAAATTGAGAGTTTAAGCAACAAATCAAAAATAGATTTAACAGGCTTGGCATTTAAATTATTGCAAATTATTCTTTTTTCACTAGCTGAATAAAAGTAAAGAAGACAGCTGAAGAGAGGCACACTTGTTTGCACAGCAAATAGCAAGTTAGAATTACATGGAAAGCAGATAATTCGTAATTCTAAAGTAGCCTCTGTCTTTGGAGAGATCCTTTATAAGTGATGCTTGCATTTCCTCAAGTTTAATATTTAAATCATTTTTGGTATCTTCTTCCCAGAAAACTTTATTTTCTCAAAGGAACTGAGACCATAACAGTCTCTGCTGTTACCAAAACAAAATAGGATATACAGTACGGCATTAGCTTTCAACCAACAAGCTGTCACAAATTGCCTTGGGCCTGCTTCTGAGATAATCGGGCTCAGCTCTCGATCGGAAACAATAGGAAAATGATATGCTCAGATTCAGATGGCAATTCTGAAGTGGGATTTCATATACTGTATGCTGCACAGCATGTTACAATATCAACATACACATGGCTAGTATTTGAATAATCAATACGCCATGAAGCCTGCAGATTTCCAGAATGGGGAGTGTGTGATATCACCGGTGTGGTAATAGGCATAGGACCCACTTGAGCAGTACATAGTAGAAATAATGCAGGGAGGAAGGAAATCTGTATTTTCAAGGTCACCTCTGTGCCAGCTGCTCAGACTGCCAGGTTAGTGTGCAAACACCAGCCAACAGCACAGAAAGCTATTTCCCCGACATTCTTCACTTTGCAAAAACTATCTGTTTCATCAGAGCAGTTTCATATTTCTTTCCTTGGAATTTAACATTTTAATACAATCTGGATCTGCTCACTGCTTTGAATAGAGATTGATACATTTGTGTATAGTGTAATTGTCACAAATGACATTCCATTTAGCATAGTTTGGGGCTGTTTTTTTTATACTTTCCAGCCCGAATGAAATGGTCATTCTTCTGAATTAATATATTGTCTCAGGATTTATGGGTCTGTCCTACCTTTTGGGTTGATTTGATAAATATAGAGCAATTTTTTATTTTAAAAGTTAATCTGGTGCTGGGAGAGATGCTTCTACCAACACCATCTAAACCCACATAGATTATTTTATAGTCTGACACACATTTATGGCTTGATTATTACATTTTGTAAACCAAGATGAAGTACTTATTACAAAGTGAATGGGTTTTTGCATTCAACATCTGTAACTAATGAAAAATGTGTTATGTAGTACAACTGTGATTACAGAAGGCATCGTGTGTTGTTGCTGTTTTTTGCAGAGTCATTTAATACAGCTTCAAACAGCATACCCTCCAACATTCCTCAGATGAAAATAGAGAGATTCCATTCTACATCATTATTACCACTTGATCATTACTTCCTGGTCAGGTACAAAAGTTATTAGAGGAAAAACACAAAACGGCAGCATTTTAAACACAGAAATATTTGAGCTTATGTATTGCATTTAGGGAAGCCTGAGGGGAAAAGAAAATCAATAATAATAATAATAATAATAATAATAATAATAATAATAATAATAATAATAATTTATACCTCACCCATCTGGCTGGGTTTCTCCAGCCACTCTCAATAAATACAACTAACTAGCAGTGATACTGAGATAGAATGGAATGTCCCCACTTTCTCCCTCCCCTCTCCATGCTGGAAGGCCTTATGCAGCTGAGGGTGGTGGAGCTAGAAGAGGAAGCATAGGGATGGAGGAATCTGTCTGTCTGAGTTTCCATCATTTTTTACTTTTTTCAGTTTTAAATTTAGTTCCATTCATTATCACATCACTTTGCATTAAAAAAAAATAAATGCATGAAAATCATACACCATCTCATGCACACTTCTAACATATACAGTTGGGGGGGGTGTTTTGAGCAAGTTCTCTCTCTCTCTCTCTCCCATATACATACAAAAGTATATGCATATTTCTCTGGAGCACAGTATCACAAAATCCAGAAAACTGAATTTCAAAGAATAGCTTCATTCTGAATCATGTATTGGTTTGGAAGTGCAAATCAGGTAGATTCCCATTACAGTGCAAACTGAACTACATAGCTAGCTATTGCTATAAGGAATTCAATGGGCCTGTAGACTAGATATGCATACCAGAATCACAAATATATTTTGCTTCCAAAAGGCAGTTTATCCATGTTAATAATGCCTTACTATGCTATTTCATAATTAAAACAGAGTTGCTTGCACTGGAATCCCAAAGATACCCTTTCTGAGTGCCAACCCTCCCGTGAAGCTTTATAAAGAATTAAAATTCGGTGTGGCATGTCAGAGCCTCAAGTTGCTATGCATGCTCCCTTGCTGATTTCATGTTTGACTTTGTCCATGTGAAATCTGCCTGCTCAGGAATGCAAACAAAGCCCTCTCTGTAGGATTTTCTCATTTAATATTAAAGCTGTGTTTTATGTTGAAACCACGAAATCCTTGTTCTGGCACCATCCCCAAAACTAGAGATCTCTGTATCCATGTAAAAGGGGAGCAAATGCAACTCTGGGAATTCCAGCTTAAAGCAGAGCATGGGAACCTGTGACACCACTACCCTGATGTTCCTGGACTCCAGCTCCCACCATCCTTCTCCACTGACTATGCTTACTGGGGTTAATGGGAGTTGGAATCCCAACAACATCTGGAGAGCAGCAGAAGTCCCCCAGCTCTGATTTAAAGGGTTGGAAATGGTCCTTGGAACTCAAGACAGAAAGCTCTTCCCCCTGCCCTCTGTCCTGATCCATGTCAAAATGAGCACACAGGGCAGACTTTTTAGAAATTATAAACTCTTCCCGGAGCTTTGAAGTGTTAGATGTGTCCATTACTCATTCTAACAAAATGCTTGCACACCTTTTTAATCCCCGACAGTCAGTCCTGTTCTTTCTCTAAATTATAATATGGGAGGGAAAGAGCTGCCTGCCTGAGAGAGGATATTTGGTTACTAATCTCATCTGAAAATCCAGACCTCAGCAGAGAAATGGATGGAAAGGGCATCTTAATGAGAGAAAGGAGGAAAACCAATGTGCTAGGATAATTGTGTGTTTCAACACAGATGCTTTTATATGCAATCTTTATCCCAGGATGCTATAGCTTCTGGTGAATGGAGAAACCATCATCAATACGTAATATTTTTATGGCATTTTCAGGTGTTCACAGTGCGTTATGCATCCGGTATCATTGTCTCCCATATTGCAGGTGAGGGGACTGAGGTTAAGAGAAAGTGTCTAAGGCTACTTAATGAGTTCATAGTAGAGGGAAGACACAAAGCTGGGCCTTCTTGTTTCTCTTGCCACTATGCTGCACCAGACATCAGTAGCAGATGAAGCACCTTTGGGGAAGGAGAAGGAAATGCCTGCTTTTAAGCACATTATTTCTGTCCTAGGTAGCCACTTTCTGATGAATATAAATTAGAGGAAAGATGTGCAGAAGCAAATGGTTGTAGATGGAGCAGCTTGACCAGAAAAAAAGAGCAAAGCAGGAAAAAAAGAACAAAACTGCTGGAACAGGAGGAAAAGATGAGGAGGCGGAGCAGCAGGAGATCACAGGAAAGTACTTGCTAGCATCATGCAATTAAAATGAGACAGTAAATAGATTGAGTAGGCTGGATGCCTACTCAAGCTACATACTACTTACACACTTACACACAGAGAGACAAGAACATGAAAGTACATATACATATGTCTGAACAAGGACACAGAAAGATCTAAATTGCATGCTGTGTGCTAAACATTAATAAATTCTGTATTTCAGACATGAACTGTCTTCACTTGCTGTGATGAACATAAATTGGATCTAGATTAAATTAGTTTCACTTAGGTCATTGAAATTAATGGGGGGATATGATCATAAGTTAAGTCACATTAATTTCATCTGGAATTAATTTAAGCTACAAACCTTATCTCACTTACCTTGGAATAAGCCCCACTGCATTAAATAGGACTTACTTCTGAATAGACATGGTTAGGACTATGCTGTTAGGTTGGTTCCAGCACAGAAACATTTAAAATGTCTAATTTCCTCTGATCTGAAGTCACGCAAATGTCTGAAATATCACTCCCTGAATGGCTGGCTGGAACCCTGAACAAGAGTGAGGATATGCTGTAACTGTTGGAAGTAGGGCGCTGCTGTTCGGCCCTATAGTTCTTAAATATTTAGAGTAAGCAGTATATGGTATGTGAACTTTTGTTAGAGAGCAGACTTTACCTGTTTTAATCACACACATAGAGATGCTTGTAGTGAACGAAAATAACAAAGTTGTTTATTATTGGAAATACATAACTTGGGGCTTGTCCGCACTTCTGCTTGTCCTGCGACTTTCCCTGGGGAAAACTGGCTCTTTACTGCTGAATCAGAGCAAACATCAAATGGGCTTTCCACAGAGTGACGTTTGCTGCAATTCAGTGGTAAAGAGTGTGTTTTCCTGGAGGAAAGCAGCGAGCTACAGCTGCTTCCCAAACTTCCAGCAGTGACATTGTGCTGCTGGTCCCCACTTGTGAAGGCTATTACATAAGGTCCTGGTGTATGTTCTGTCTCATAATGTTGCTATCTATGCAAACTCAGGACAAAAGGGAGAAATGTGGTAAGAGGAAGGCACGCTTGGCAAACCCTCACCATGATCAACTCCTGCCCGGAAACCTATGTCCCCGCTGTGGAAGGACGTGTGGATCCAGAATTGGCCTTCACAGTAACTTACGTACTTACTGTTAAGACCGTGTTCATGGAAGACAATCTTACTTGGCTACGAGTGATCGCCGAAGATCTATGCATGTGGAAAGAGAGTGGAAGGTATGGGGAGGAAACTACTAGCATGCTTAATTAGACACTGAAAGAGCCTGCCAAGGATTTCTGAGGCAGACACTGCAATACACCGGACATTTAATGTGGGTGAACAAACTGAATCTTAATCCAGACAAACAGAGGTACCCTTGGTCGGTCAGAAGGCAGAGCAGGGCCTGGGGATTCAGCCTGTGGTGAATGGAATAACAGTCGCCCTGAAGGCACAGGTTTATAGTTTGGGTGTGCTTCCAGAATCAGCCCTGAGCATGGTTGCCCAGGTCTCTGCAGTGGTCAGGAGAGCATTTAAGCAGTTAAAGCTAGTGTACCAGCTCTGCCCATTCCATGAGATGTCTGATTTGGCCCTAGTGATGCACACCTTAGTTACTTCCCTGTTTACTGTAATGCACTCTAAGTTGGGGCTGCCTTTGAAAAGTGCTCAGAAACTTCAACTGGCTTGAAGAGATTGCTGACCAGTGCTGGTTACAGGGAGCATACGACTCCCTTGTTAGAAAAATTTCACTGGCTACTGGACTGCTTCTGGGCACAATTTCAAAGTGCTAGTTGTGACATATAGTATGGCTTAGGTCCAAGCTATCTGAAAGACCTTATTCCCTCATATGATCTTTTGTGATCTTCAGGGGAAGCCCTTCTCATGCTCCTGCCACCCTTGCAGGCACAAGGGGTGCAAGAAAGGGCCTTCTCAGTGGCTGCTCCCAGACTCTGCAACTCCCTCCCTGGCTCCCTCCTTGTTGTCCTTCTGCTAGCAGGTGATGACTTTCTTGTTCCAACAGACTTTGGGGAACTGATTGCTTTTAATGAAAAGGCTGGTGCCTGTCAGGAATGAGCCAGCTCCAAGCGAAGGTTTGCAGCCAACGGCAGAAAGCAGCCAGGAACAGAGAGGCTTAGGTGTCAGGCAGGCAGGGGAGAGCCGGCAGCTGCAGACTTCGGCTCTTCCTGACCTTGATGGGCAGGCTGATAAGGCAGCAGCTGAGAGCAGGCTAAAACACAGCCAAAGCTCACAAGAGACACAAAATGGCACAAACCAACTCAGAGACAGCCTCTCTGAAGGTTGGAGCTGATCCACTAAGTCCTAAGAGTCGGTAAATGGGAGGGCTGCTAGACAGGAAGCAAAACAAGAGACATAAGGGTTGTATGTTCAAAATCTTCTGTTGATGCCAGAAGGAGTCTTCAGAGGGGTTCACCTTGAGTAATGGTACCAGAGACTTTCTTAGAGCCGTCCAGAGCGATCTGTTTGTTTTTGCAATAAATCCTCCTTTTGAATTACCTACGCTTACTGTGTTATCAAGCTGGGAACCTGGACTCCTGACAGTGCCATGTTGTTTCTATTGTAATTATATGTATGGTTGAATAGGTCGTCCGTCCCCCCCAAATGTTTTTAGCTGTGATTATCATTATCTGTAAGCTGCCTTGAGTCCCTGTCTGGGGGGAAAGGTGGGTTATAAATATATATATTATAATAATGGTGGCAGTAGGTAAGCAAGCTTTGCATTCCACCCTTCCATGCACAGCAGTACCTAACAAAAAAATATGTCATGGCTTCTGAAGGACAGTTAAGCCTGTGCTTGCTTCGCTGTGGCTTTCTGGGTTGTGAAGTCACTTAAAATGTCTCACTAAGCATCCCTATTGAACAGGGGGAGGGAATGATAAACTCCAGGATGCTAACAGTCACCCTAGAGCAGATTTTTCCACCTGCGCTTCAGGAACTCAAAGCAGAATTACTGTTGCTCCTTAGAAAGCTCTGCCAATAATCACAGCATAGAAAAATAACCTTACCCAGCAGGTTTGTCAGCCACAGGGCCAAATCCTCCTTCATCGGCAACAAATTAGCCTCATGTCTGCTAGCCAGCCACTGGCTATACTGGTGCATATCGGAGAGGCCAGGGCCTCGGGCCTTTGGGCTGAGGGAGGTGCACATCTTTTAACCACTGGTGCTACCTATTTTGTAGAAGTAAAAAAGAAAGAAAGTATTAGTATAGCATGCTGTGTGAAGACTTGTAATTTTTAGTATTATATATAGCTGCCAATGAGTCAGATTCAATATGAGTGTAATGCCAGACAAACAGAGGTTTGCTCCATGAAACAATGTACTTGATAACAACCAGTTTGCTTTTAATAATAATAATAATAATAATAATAATGGAGTGTTTTGCTAGTGATAGTCTAGGAACATGGGCTAGGTGAATACATTTGTACTTACCTTGGTATGCATGTTGTCAAATATCTCTGCAAGCAGGGATTTAAAAGATTCAAATAATTAAAAAAAGAGATGATTAGGCAAAGGGGCAAATTGAATGGCAAAACAGATATGATAATAAATAGAGATTCCCCATAACATGCTTAATTGGGGGGGGGGATATTGCCATATATAAAAATGACCTCAGAACAGTGCCAAAGGAGCTGCTCAGTGACTTATGCCTGTTGAGTACCGTATAGTAATGCCTCTTTTGGCATTAAGCAGCATAGTAATTCATTCATTCATTTAAAAAATAGTCTAGATTTGCAAATGTGATTTCTGATTCTCTTTGGGTCTTTCCTCAAAACCTGTTTAGTCAGGAAAGCCTTTGCAGAGTCCTTGTGACACAACCTAGCCTGCACCACCCCTGGGCACTCCTACCTAAGTCTCTAAGACAATCTACAGATAGGAAATGGAGCAGAGGGGAGGGGTGAAGAGCAGTTGAACTTATTAGAATCACTGGGTGGACTTGGGAAGGAGCAATAGCTAGAGTGAAATAGGCATATTTCTCTTATTTCAAAAGCCAGAATGTCAACATGAGGCCTACCAAGCTGAGAAAGGGTGAAATGACAAAGATCGTGTAACTTCTGCAGAAAACACAGATCATTAACACAGATATCTGGGGACAGTTGCACTAGAAGTGCTAATCAGACAGCTGATTAACAGTGAAGTGCTAGTCAGAGTAAGATCAAAATATATGATGTTGAAGTTTCTTAAGAAGCCAAAGGAAAACAGGGGGGGAAACAGTAGCCTGAGAGCCTCCCAATTGCACAACTAATGGTGAGGGGGAGAGATACTTTTTCTACTATCTCACAACTTTTGCGACTTTCCAAGGCTTTATCTACTATGTTTCTTTCTTAAATGTAACCTCCACTAGGAAGCCAGTGCACATTTCTATTGCTTATCCCACAAATAATCTTTCAAAACTAAGTATCATGGCTGATGGCTGTTATCCCAGTCAAAGATGGGCGAATGCAGCCTCACCTTAGAGCACAAGGTGGAGGTGTGTGTTGTTGTTTTTTTAAGGCTCAAGAAAAGGCCATGTGCCATTATGAATTAAAGGGGAGTTTTCAGATTCTAAAGAATCAGTCAAGCTAGGAATCTGGATAGTGTCCCAGTCAATGGGCAAGGTCCAAAAAGCAGCACGGTTTTTCAGCATGCAACAGGATTAGAAGCTAATAATCCAGCATGTTACACAACTCAGAGCAGATGGATTTACAAAGGGAGCCAGTAGTCTCTCTCAAAGGACCACACTTTCAGGTTTCTCTGTAAGCATCAGAATGGTTAGTGCAATTGCCAAACAACTGCAGGGTACATGCAGCACCGCTCAGTCTCCCTGCTGTGAGACGATAATAGTATTTATAAAACATCAACATTTCACTTATCATGTAAACTCACACATATAAGGCTACCTAAAGCAGAAATAGACAGAGAAAGGTCAAGCTTGTTTCCTCATGCTCTGGAGGGTAGGACCTGGACCAATGGCGTCAAGTTACAAAAAAAGAGATTCCGACTGAACATCAGGAAGAACGTTCTGTCAGTAAGAGCTGTTTAACAGTGGAATGGGCTCCTGATTGGAGGTTTTCAAGCAGTGGCTGGATGGCCATCTGTCATGGATGCTTTAGTTTGGTTTCCTGCATGCAGACGGGTGGATTAGATGCCCCTCTGTATGCCTTCCAGCTCTGCAATTTTATGAGTCTATTATTTGCTGTGTTTCATACTGTTAATTTGCAAGCTGGTTAAATCTCATTTTATCATAGAAAGGTGAGGCAGAAATGCTCATACAAGTCACGCACGCACACACACACACACACACACCCTTAACTGCAAGGCAATAATACTGTACTGGCTATTCATTGCCTATCTAGAGTACTGTCTCTGCTATGTAAATGAGTTAGGAAATTTGAACGTTGCCCATAATATTTGAACATCCAGAAAAATGTAGATAGATCGTAGAACTTAAAGAATTGCAGGGTCAAGTCCAAGCGTCCTTTGACAAACATGGGGGGTGGGATATCAGCCGGAGAGCATTTTAAGTACGAAAAATAGCATGGGGGAAACGGATTTTAAAAACCCTTGTAGAACACCATAGTCATAAACTGAATTGGGTCCCTTGCAGCTGCTTTGATCTCTCTTTTAAAAAATCTGGTAGATTAAATTCCTACATGAATGAGGCTCTGTTGAATATGTAAAGGCAAGATGCAACTCTACAGGATGTTTGTGTTTTTCTAACCTGTATTTTGTTATGAATCTGAATGACCATTATAAACTGTGACCCAAAGCTACAAAAAAACTACAACCAGCCCTGTTGGTTTCAATATGCTGCTTGTGGTGCGTAAAGCCCTAAATACCTAGGAAACCAGTTTCCTTCCCCTATCATACCCCACTCGGTCTTTAAGATTAATCACGTGGAACCTCCTTAGAATAATATCCATGTGCCTATGTGTAAAATCAGCTAGCAGAGGACATACAGATGTTGTTTTAAGTGGCTGTCCTACAACAATGGAATTTCCTCTCCCTGGAGCATTTTCCAGCAATGTTGCAAAATCCTTTTTTCATTTGAGCTAGTCTTGGAGAGTTGGATTAGAGTTGGAGTAGAGATCTGTTTTAGCTGAACTGCACATATATCAATGCTGCTTCGTGTACACATTGAAGCAAAGCATATTGTTTTACACCTTTCCCCCCCAGGCAAATTAGGGACAATCTAGCCATTCACCACATCACTGGAGCAAACTGAGTAGGATATCATGTGGCCACATAATCAGGGGTGTCACACTGAATTTGGAACTTTAAATAATTAAAAATAGGCCACTAATACTAAGGGGGAAATATGGACCCCTTATTATCCTACCCGTGGCACTGAGTTTCCAGACTGGGTAAAATAAACAAAATTACTATGCATTATATTTTGCTGCCACCAAACATCAGTTCCAGCTGCACGATGTATTTCAAGCAATATCACACCACTTTAAACATTCATGGCTTGCCCCAAAGATTCCTGGGAGATGTAGTTTGTTAAGAGTGCTGAGAAGTGTTAGGAGACACCTAGTCTCCTCTGAGAACTTTAATTCCCAGAGTTCCCTATGAAGAGGGCTTGATTGTTAAGCCACTCTGAGAATTGTAGCTCTGTGAGGGGAACAGTAGGTCTCCTTAAAAACTCCTCATAAATCTTTGGAGGAAGCCATGTTTGTTTAAAATGGTATGATACTGCTTTAAATGTACAGTGCAGAGGGGCACCATCCCCTGGTGTTTTCTCCCTTAAAGAATGCTGGCTGGTTTACCTTTGTTGCCTTCATAAACTCTTCTCCCATACATACACAAACATTCATTTCTGGAACTGAAAGCAAAAGCAATGGCAGGAGGACAGATTTGGACTTAATGTGGTCAAACTCTGTCCAGAACATAAGTTACCATGTTTTATGGACAGAACTTACAAAATAGAGTCATGGAATCACTGAGCTGGAACAGAGCCTGTAGACTACCTAGAACAATCCTCAGTTTGATGCAGGAAATCTAGGGTTAGATCATTGGCAACACAAGCAGTCCAGCAAGGCAGAACCCATCAGCCCCTTGGTCATTAATACATTGGCTTAATTGCTCTTGCTGTCAATACGTTTCTCCTAATGTTCATCCCAAATCTACCCTCCTGTAACTTTAGCCTATTGTAACTATTTCCCTTCTCGTTTGTTACAAACCACAAAAATGATAAACATTGATGCTACTAAACTGAACATAGTAGCACCTACAGCATTCTTTTCACCACAGCTCTCAGATGTGGTCCACTAATATCATGGAATCACAGAATCTTAGAGTTGGAAGGGACCCAAGAGTCATCTAGTCCAACCCCCTGCAATGCAGGAATCTCAGCTAAAGCATCCATGACAGATGGCTATCCAACCTCTGTTTAAAAACCTCCAGGGAAGGAGAGTCCACCACCTCTCATGAGAGTCTGTTCCACTGCTGAACAGCTCTTACTGTCAGAAGGTCGGTGCATTTATGCTTAGAGTTAAATACATTGGGCAAACTGTTCTGCACTGCTGTTACTCACCTGAAAGCTCACCATGCTAGTCATTAAGGGATGGATTAAGGTCCATTGATTCCAGTGGGTCTGCTCTGAGCATGACCAGGATTGGATACTGCCCATTATTATTTGAGTTATGTTCTACTCTTATTTCAAGGTGTTCAGGATAGCTTACCAAGGTGATATTTTTATGCTGGAGAACTTAAAATCCTATGAGACTAATAGCAAAAGTTTTACTTCATTTAATTTTGCTACAGTTCATCAGTTCAAATTTTATTTCTATGGTGCAACCATAAAATAATGTGTGCACTTCTGGTTGCCACGTTTTAGCAAGTTTATTAGAGAGCAGGAAAGGTTCAGAAAAGGGCAAACTAAATAAGCAAGGGGCTAGAGCAGATCCCCTATGAGGAAAAGTGTGTGTGTGTGTGTGTGTGTGTGTGTGTGTGTGTGTGTGTTAAAAAGGCAAACAAGGGACGTCATTGTAGAGATGCATAAAATTATGTAGCATGGAGAAAGTGCATAGAATCATAAAATCTTGAGTTGGAAATGACCCAAGGGTCATCTAGTCCAACGCCCTGCAATGCAGGAATCTCAGCTAAAGCATCCATGACAGGTGGTCATCCAAGACAAAAGCTTTCCTCCCTCTCCCATAATACCAGAATTGGAAGTTATTCAATGGAGCTGAATGTTTGAAGATTTGGGACAGGTAAAAGAAATCATGTCTTCATGCAACACATAGTTAAAGTATGGAATTTGCCCCCACCAGATGTAGTGATGGCCACCAACTTAGATAACTTTAAGAGAGGGAGAGACAAATTCATGGAGGATAAGGCTGCAAGAGATGACGGTGGCATGCTTCCAAATACCAGTTGCTGCGCAATATGAGTGAGGAGAAAGCTACTGTGCTCACGTTCTGCTTGTGGGCTTCCCATAGGCATCTGGTTAGCCACTATGGGAAACAGGATGCCAGACTAGAAGGGCCATTAGTCCATGAGGACTCTTCCAATGTTCTTATTATCACATATCTCAAAGAGCCGAAGAGAGCATGCATGTGAGTTCACCCACCTTTATCCTCACAACAACCCAAGGTCATTCACTACAACTAAGCAGGGATTTCAACCCCAATCTTGCTTGTCCACATCCACTTGCTTATATGCTCCCTTATATGCTCAGATCTTCAGTGGAACCACTCAGGAAACTGGCAAGCACATGACACTGGTTAGCTCAGTTGGTTAGAGCATGGTGCTGATACCACCAAGGTCACAGGTTTGATCTCCATCTGGAGAAGCTGCATATTCCTGAATTACAGGGGGTTGGACTAAATGACCCTTAGGTCCCTTCCAACTCTACAATTCTATGATTCTATGATGAATTTCAAGATCAAACTGCAGAATACCCTCATGTGGTTCTGGATTTTAAGATGAATAGGACTTCTCAAAAATAAACACATTACACACTTAGGTAAAGACGGTATGCTTCTAGAGAAGTTGTGACATATGATGAACTACCTCAATCCAGCAAATAAAGACCAACAACAACAACTTTCCTATTTATATGCTGCCTATCTGACTGAGTCACCCCAGTCACTCTGGGCTGCTTCCAACAAAATGTTAAAGCACAGGAAAAACCTCAAACATTAAAAACCCTCCCTTGACATACTTACCTCTTCAGTGTCTTAATACTTCAGTAACAGGCCCCTCTTCATGTTTCCTTCACAATGGAGTTTTACTGGGAACAGGACTTTATTTACACACAGTTGAGCTGCACCTCCTATTTATGCCATGTGTTCCCTCTCTTTCCCTCCGCCCCACCTCTCGGATAGTAACAAAGCATCTCTAATTCTTAGCCTTATTGTCTGAGTAAAGGATTTGGGGCAGGATAGTTTACAGTACACCTAATGGCATGTAACAGTTTCAACAAGCTGGAAGGTTGCATTCCTCCCCATTCACTCCCACCAAACAGTGAGGTTTTTATGTTGCTAGACAGTAGTGCATTTAGTCTTCTGTGTATTGTAGCTCAGCCCAGTAGCTTGCCAGCCCAGTAATTTAAACTGTCTGCTGATGTTTGTCAGTAATCGCCAGGGGTAAGCAAGAGAGGTCAGGTGACCATTTGCTATCATGCATCCAAGTTGGGTTGTGGTGGTTGTTTTTTGTTGGCACTAATTTGCAAGATATTTTTTAAAAAATAAATAAATAATCATATCAACTGTGGATTAAAACCACATACGGGTGGAAGAAACTGGTTTGTTCAAGGACTTGGTAACAGCAGATAATGTGCAAATTATCTTTTCAATTTAGTCCTACGTATGCAGTGACCAATGACATAGGTTTGGTACCTTACATCACACTCCTATACCTACTTACCTGGGAGTAAGTCCCATTGCTGTGAATCCAGTTGAACTTACTTTTAAATAGACATGAACAGTATTTCACTATTTATCACCCCCAATGCTAAGTAACTACCTCTTGCTCAGGCACTTTCTCATTGTATCAAAGGTGAATCTTACAAAACCAATCATAATGCACAAACTACAACAAGCTGAATGTTGTGTTATCCATCACCCGCTAATCTGAACTGTAATGAATGTTAACATTTAAATAGCACTTTTGAGTGTTCAAAGCTTTTCCTATACATTGTGATCCTTCAAACAATGCTGTAAACTGGCCCGGTATTGTTATCTCTATACCGCAAACAGGAAAGGGGAGGGATGAAGCTGAGGTGGCATTTTTAATGCCAGCTGTGTCCCTCATGACAGATTTCAGCCAGAGACTTCCTACTTCACATTCTTAGCCACTACGCAGCCCTGGCCTCCACCATTTGTCAAACTATAAAAGCACAAGTCGTATCAATCAGGGTGGGGTAGACAGCATCCACTTCCTCAACCAAGGGAGGATGTGGTATTGGCATAAACTATCAACTAATCTGGGTTACATTTGTCCATAAATTGGAGTATTAGACCAGCAGAAGTGGAACATTACAGGTTTAGGCCACACCTGCAGTATATATTTAAAGCATAATATTAAAAGGCATGGCTTCCCCCCAAAGAATCCTGGGAAATGAAGTTTGTTAAGGGTGTTGAGTGTCAAAACTATATCTCCCTGGATTCTTTGGATTCATGAATCTTTAAAGTGATATGATCCCACCTTAAATGTGCAGTGAAATGGGCCCTTAGTCAATTCTGTGTGGATCGCAGAAGCATTTTCCAGGTTATCCCACTAGAAAGACCATAGCTGAAAAACAGAGTGCATGGTTTGCATGCCTATTGGGTCGCAGATTCAAATGCTGGCACTTCCAGTTTTTTGTTTGTTGTTTTTTTAAAGACCTAATAGCAGGTGAAAGCAAATATTTCTGGCAGAAAGCCAGATTAGGCAATACTGGGCTAAATGGGGGCAGATTGGAGGCTCAGATTGCATTGAATGTACACCCCAAAACAAGGACCATATAATAAATAGCTTTTAAGGGTCAATCTTTTGGAATGCAATTCATAATATTTGAGGCTGCAAGATTCCTTGTGGACTAGAATCCCATTACTTTAAGAAGTAGAACACTATTGCACCTGCCAGAGCTATCCTTCCTCTGAACCATTTATTGTGATTAAGCGAGTGGAGACTGGCTGCGTGCCTTTTAAAAGTACTGCTGTGGTGATTCCCTGCAATGAACCCAGCTCACAGTAGTGAGCAACAGCTGCAACTGTATCATTCTGCCTGGCCGGTGGCCTGAACTGAGCCTCCCAGCAAGCTTTGCTTTTCATCGTCTGCCTTGAACATATCTCTAATCAGTCTCTAAACTGTCAAAGAGGGAAAGTTTACATAATTTAAGATTGCTTTAATAACTGTAAATATGGTGCATGGACTTTTGAGGCCACGGTACAGTCCTGTCAAGGTTGTGTGTCAAGCAGACGCTAGACTGGCCAGCCCTAGTTATATGCCACTGGGGGAAAACAAGAAGAGATCCATTTCAGAAAGTGACTAAAAGCTGCACAGCAGCACAGCAGCAACCACACTAATTAAACAGAGGGGGGTACCAGCTGCAAGTGCAGAGAATCTTTGGCTTGCACAGTAACAACGCTGGAGAGCATCCATTTTGGAAAGAAATGAGCAGAGAGGGATCAGAAGCCAAAGTGAAGTTCAGCCGGGTCTAACATAAGTTTCTGCTATCCCTGCTAGTTCTCATTAACACAGAAAGGGCATTAGAAAAGAGCAAAACTCTTCTGACTCTTTGTCTCCCTCCTGGTTTGGTTCGCAGCGTTGATGGATTTCTTTTCAAACAGAAATGAGGAAAAATCACACATTTTGCAGTTCTATGCCGCAACTTGCCAAGAAGGTTGCTGGAAATGAGAGAGACGTGGGGGTCCGATATTCATAAAACAGTACTTACATTGTGCTCACACAATGTATATAGATTAGCTAATGTAATTATTATTGTAAGGAGATTTGAATCTCCACACAAACGGAGGCTTACGCAGGCAGGATAACATTGCCAACAGCTCCTAATGATGAACAAACCAAGGTTTTGCTTCTAAGAGCAAGTTACGCATCTAGGCAACGTGTACACATCACCTTGGATTCAGTCCAAAAATTTAGATGCAACCCCAGTTATAACTTTCACATGAGGTACTTTGATGCAAATAACATCATGGCGTCTCGGGCGGTCAGTGGCTACTAGCCATAATGGCTATGTTTATTTACTGTAAATCGGAGCCATAGGTAGCTGAGCACACAGGAAGTAGTATGTCCAGGAAGGGAGTGGAGTAACAGAGGCAGATCCATTGCAGGTCAAAGCCTGAGTGAAGAAAACCAATAGATGGAGAGTGGAATGATGGCCCAGGAAAGCTGACTAGCGAGAAGAACAAGCAGTTTGATAAGCCGAGGCACACAGAACAAGAGAGAGGATTGCTGCAGCTCAGTGATAGAGCATAGGCAGCAGGGCCCTGGTTCAATCCCAAACATCTCAGCAGGGACTGCATCACATTTATTCTTTCCAGGACCGAATAAAATGTTGGTGTCCAATAATTCTTAAACGATAACAGCACAAGATGTTTTTAAGTTGGTGGCTTTTATTAATTTTATTGGAGCTTTTCTGTATGTTCCAAGTGATTCTGGAACTTGTGGCCTTCCAGATGTTGTTACACTCTAATCCCTATCAACCCCATTTGTCAGATATGATGGGAGTTGTAGTCTAATGGCATCTAAAGGGCCGAAGGTTTCCAATCTCTTTACTAGACCTCGCTAAGCTGCTGCCAGACAGAAAAGACAGCACCAGACCGCATGGGCCATTTGGCTGGCTCAATATAAGGCAGCCCCTTATGCTATATTAAGTTATCAGAGACCCTGTTGGGTAGGCAGAGGGAAATGGAAGATGAGAATCTCAAAACGTTAGACTTTCTTAGCGAACAGAATTAAAGCCAGACCTTTATTTATTTCTAGCAGTTGTAATAGTTTTCTGCCAAAAAGCACCAAAAGCATACTATGACACTGTCATAAATACAGAAACGCAGAAACACAAACCCATATAAATAATACTAGAAATGTTAGGAAAGAATAATACTGGGAGTACAAAACAGCAGAGGCAAACATCAGTAACTGAAAACCTGCTGAAATAGAGGCACATTTTCTAATTTTCTTAAATTTAAAGTGGCTCCTCTTAGGTGGGGCTCCTTAGGAACAGGAAGCAACTACTGTTCCTTCGAAGAAGCCCTATGAAGCAACCCCCCCCCCCGATCTTCATTAAGGAGGTGGGAGGGTTCCAATGGAAAAAGGAGGTCCCAAAAGGTAAAAAAAAGTTATTCCATTGGCCCCTGAAGGGGGGGCCTAGTACCAAAGTAAGATACAAGACAATCAGGGACATGTCTCCATTAGTTAAAAATGCATACAAAAATATGTTTATTAGGAGGAATGCACATTAAAATGCTGACAAATTTTCATGAGGGTTTAAAAAAATGTGACAATGTTGAGGACTGAATTTAATACTAGGGAAATGAGAACTTTAGAGAACTGAAATTTGTGGGATGTAAACACAGGAGCAGTCAATGACAACATTCCTAGAGTGTACATGTTAGAACATGGGAGGGATGTCTGTCCAGCAAGCAGGTAAACTTCCTGGGGACGGACTTCCTCCACATGTGACCAGAGGTGGGTGTGGCCTCACCTGTGCAGGTAATGACAAAAGCACAGGGCAGGCAGCCATCTCTCTCTCTCTGCCATTTTTCCTTCGATGAGGAAGCATGTAAGGATGCTCTCTTGGCTCCAGCCAAGAGAGGAGATAAGGACTATCTTGCAACAAGATAGATTCTAAGTATATGTAACTTTTTAAGCCTGTCTGCCGTCTGGGATCATATTGTGAACAGATCGTGAGTAAACTCTTTTATACTTTTATAAAGACTGTGTTGTGTCTTGTATTTTAAGAGGGAACAAAGGGGAAAATTACCAGAGTAATTATTTTAGAGGTTCTAGCGAACCTGTGCACACGTTACCGTTGCGAACAAAAGGGGAATGTCTATAAACTCTGCTGATATTTTGGGAACTTGTTAGTACAAGTTGGATAAGGATATAATTAGTCAATATATCCTCTCCTGCACCCCAGAACATTCCCACAAAATTGACATTTTTTTCCATCCCTACACTGAGCAAAAATTGGTTATAGATCAACTCCACCACCTTATACTGAGAGTGGAAGACAATATGGCATCTGTGCAGCCACTGAAGAACTAGAATACTCTTTACTAAGAGCCTGCTGCTCAAGTTATCCTTGGAACTTAGGCTACGCCAGAGAATAAAATATAAGAAAATACAAATTAACTCTAACTACATTGAGGGTACACAAGATGGATAATCTTAATGGTTATTTCCCCTCCCACAACAATAACAAATAACTGGATAACACATAAGCTCGCTCATATTCAGCAAGAACAATTATATTTCTGCAAGGAAATTCAATCTTTTCTCTCTAGTTATTTTATTATCCATATAAACCATACTGCAACCAATTTAGCCCAGAGTTCTGGAACTCTCCCAGATTAGCTGGAAGCATGCTGCACATGTTAAAGGGAAGGAGGAGTGGGGAGGAAGAAGGCGAACCGCCATCTGAAACTCATTAATCAATTAGAATTTTTAAGGGCTTACATCAAAATGTGATCTATTCTGATAAAGTAAACTCCAGTTCACAAGCAGCCTTTGTCCTTTGTGTTATGAATACATTTGATACAAAGTGCATGGGGTGCTTAAAGCACAGTGGGACAGGAACCTGGCACATGGCTGCACACTGAGGCTTAATACTTATGTAAGTCTTGTGGGTTGGAAGCCAACACCAAAAGAAATTAGCAAATATATTTATCTTTTTGCAGCTGGTCATTAAAAGCCTGAGAACTTCCAAATTCATTTTTCTTCAGTAGTTTTACCAAGATCAGCGTAGAACTGTTTGACAGTAAGGGAGTCAGTGTGGATCAGGATACAGTTATGTCTGCTTCAGGTTGGGCGTTTTCAGGTTGCGTCCCGCGGCAACACGGAAGTATCAGAAAGGGTTACTTCCGGGTTTCGCCGCTCGCACATGCACAGACACACAAAATGACGTCACACGCATGCGCAGAACTGGCGAATCACGACCCACACAGACGCAGGTTGCATTCCTTTCAGGTCGCGAACGGGCCTCCGGAGCAGATCCAGTTCGCAACTACAGGTGCCACTGTATTTGACTGTCTCTCCTGGTAGGAAAGTCTAGCACATGTATGGAAATGATGTACCGATAGTATTTAATGTCGGTAAAATTAGCAAAAATGTATACCACTGCTTCAAATATTTCTTGGAAATGTAAGGAGAAGGAAGGCATGTTCTACCACATGTGGTGGACGTGCAAGATAACAAAAGCATTCTGAGAAATGATTTATAATGAGTTGAAAACGTGTTTAAAATAATGTTTGTAAAAAAAACACAACAGAGGCTTTTTTATTAGGAATTTTAGGTGCAGAGATACTAAAGAAGCAGAAATGATTATTTATGTATGCAATGACAACAGTGCGGATATTACTGGCCCAGGGATGGAAAGAAGACAAAGTCCTGACTAGAGATGAATGGCTGATGAAGATGATGGACTATGCCGAAATGGCGAAACAGACCAGGAAAGTCAGAAACCAGAAAGAGAAGAACTTTGAGAAGGAATGGGGGGGGGGATTATAATGTATTTAAGAGAACACTGTAAACAACTAAAAACTTTGGCAGGATTTGAGTAATGCTTGTAATGTATTATAAGCTATGGTTAAAATGGACTATTTAAAAAAAATAGAGAGAAAATAAGAGAAGCAGTTGGGAAAAGATTGACAATGGTAACCATGGAAGGACAGAGGGGAGTTGAAGGATTCAGGGAATCCTTAATCAGGCTTCTTCAACCTCAGCCCTCCAGCTGTTTTTGGCCTACAACTCCCATGATCCCTAGCTAGCAGAACCAGTGGTCAGGGATGATGGGAATTGTAGTCTCAAAACATCTGGAAGGCCGAGGTTGAGGAAACCTGTTCTAAATGATTATGTTCATGTTTAAGGTTTGAATTTTAATTTGCAATGTAAAACTTAACAAAAAAAGATTTGACAAAAAAATGAAGGTTTTACACATGGAATGGAGTGATTAACTTGGACAATCTGAGTCTGTTCAGTCTTGGGAATGCTTTAAAAAAAAATTTTAATGAACTGCAATGAAATACAGTTTGCATGCTGCAAGCACAGGTATATTTCTCTCTGCCTCGGATGATTCCTGTTTCCCAAGATCCAAGGATTGTCAAACAGTGTGAAATGCAACATGTCTCACATCCAGTTCTGCATTTCTGACTGCTATAGTGGATATTGGACTATGCAGATACTGGAACGACAACGGCACCATTGAACCTATGAGTCTGCACTCTGGATCCTGCAGTTCATTTGTTCAGACCACAAGTTTTAATTTCACCTTGGCACACTGCAGTCAACCAAACCAAGGACTTCAGCCTGGCACAAATATTCTATTTAGAAAAAGGGAAACCTCCATGCTCAAGCTGCCCCCTCCCTATCTGCCACCAGGCTCTGATCCAGAAGGGGCCATCTGGGTCAACCCAGGGACCACCTGCCCCCCAAAAATCCAATCCCAAATGAGTTAAACATATGCTTGGGAGGGGAAGATGCTGCTGCAACTCCTTCTCCTTCCCTCCCGATCAAGGATGGGGGTTAAGTTGTGCAGCATGCTCCTTTGCAAGCTTGCTGTTGTGAAGAGGAATTGAGCCTTCAGGATGCTGCTTCACAAGTGGCTTGCATCCAGGGAAACACCATGCAGGACCAATTGCAGGACCATGCAACAGTTGTTGAGTGGAGGCATAGATCCTGCAGAGTGCTGCTTCTGAAGCAGCTCCTTTGCAGGAAAGCAGGGGCGTCTTACCCATAGGGGCTAGTGGCATAGGGCACTACGGTGCCAAGTTCTGAAGGGTGCCAAGGAAGAGAAGAGGCTGGACGTGGCACCTCCCAGCAACAGCTTGCTGCCCTCTGCCCTGCTGCCCTCTACTGCGCCCAGAGCCTCCTCCCTGCTGGAGGAGCCACCCTCCAGCCTGCCTGCCGGGAGGGAAATGTGGGTGGGGGCATGCTGGAGGGATTTTTGCACCATGGCACCAGATACCCTTAAGACGGCCTTGCAGGGAAGGCACCCACAAAGAAGAGCCCTGCACCATGCAAGATCACAACAGGTGTTGAGTGGAGGTATTGATCCTGCGGGGCATCAGGCAAAAAGGAGAGTCAAGCTGCATTGGGCTCCTCCCATCTCCCATGAAAGACCCAGACAGCAGTCAGATAGGTCTTGGCCTTTCATAGCACTCCTGATGCATTCCTCTTCTGCTTGCCCGATAGCCCATCCCTGGACAGCCCCAGTTCCCTCTGTGTCATCCAACCCAATCTGCAGGAATTGGTGGCTGTCTCAACCAGACCTCATCCAAGGCCTGAATCTTAATTCAGTAGGCTCAATCTGTGAGAATGTAGGAGAGGATATATTGATTAAATATTATCCCTCCTCACTCACCCTAGTGAGCAAGCAGCAGACCACATTCCCTTGAAGATTGCTGGAAGCAAGTTGATGGATTTGTTAGAATCATTTAAGCTGAGCAATCCAGTCTGGCTTGTTCCTGGTAAGTTTCCCCTTTTATTTCCCTCTTAAAATAATAATAGTACGACAGTCTTGTTTAAAAGTAAGAGTAAAGTTTACTTGCATTCAGTTCACAGTAGTATTCTGAAGCCAGGCTTTTTTCTTGTGGTTACAGTTACATTTGTAGAGAAAAGAAGTTTGAGCTATGCCTCAGATTTTCTACCTTGTGACTTCCATCCATGTGCTAAGAGCCAGAAGAGAGGAAGATGGCAAAAGAGCAAGAGAGTCCAAAAAGGGAGGAAGATGGCTACATGGCTAGCCCTTTTGTAGGGTCTGCTAGGGTCACACCCATCTACCTGGTCACACACGGGGGTGGGAGGAGGCTTCAGAGCAGGTATGAGAGGAAGTCCTCCCTGTCTGGAGCCACATCTCCCTGTGTGTCCACTCTAGGCAACAGGAAAATGTGCTTGACTGCTTCAGTGATAATACACCCCACACAATCTGACTCAGGAATTAGTTTCTGCTGAATCCAGAGCACAACCCTCATGTTTGGTTTTAAGTTAGCTTCAAATCACATCTTTGAATTCAAAGATTTAACCTGCACCTTTCATAACATTTGAAGCAACCTTACAGGGCAGTGATGATGTGATAATCACATGGTCAGGCTGTCCTAGTTGGCTCCTACAATTTGCGGGTCTCTTCTACTGCTACGTTCATGGCACAGAGCCATTTACCAGCATCTTATTCCCATGCTACTCAGATCATGTGAGAACATAAGAACAGCCTTAGTCCCAGTGGCCAACCAGATACCTCTGGGAAGCACAGAACCAGGTAACACCTCTATTCTGTTATTTTGCTGCTGCAACTGGAGTTCAGTGAATTCCACTTCTGAACTGGGAAGTTGCAAATACCTCTCTTAGCTAGAATCAACTGATTTATTCTCCTACATAAATTTGTCTGATCCTCTTCTCTAACTTGAAAGCGGTATCCACATCTTCTCATAGAGTAGGCCATAGTTTAATGGTATGATGTATGGAATATTTAATTTTCCCAATCCTGACAGTTCCACTGGATTACTTTCAATTCTAGTATTCTAAGGGGGGGGGACTCTGTCTCACCATGCATAATTTTATAAATGTATGCTGTTCCTTCTTGGCCAACTTGGCCCTTCTAAATTTTAAAAGTCAACCATTGCAGGGAAGCTGCGCTGAACTCTTTTCCAATTTTATTGCCTTTTTTTGACATCATTTTTTGAGACATCACAACCAGAAGACCTGGGTCACTACAGAGAGAGGAGGCCAGAAACATGGTTGCCATATTACCAGACTTGGCAACGCCATTGGTAGAGGTGATGGTGGCTCAGGTAGAAGCTACAGCAGGAGCTTATTGTTACAGATAATACATTTCTCTCCCATCTTTCTTCCAAGGAGCACAAGGTAGGATACATGGTTCTTCCCATGCTCTGCATTTTATCCCCACAACAACTCTGAGAGGTAGGTTAGACTGAGAGGCAGCGACTGACCCAAGGTCACTTCAGATAGTCAAGTGGTGATTTGAACCCTGGTCTTCCAAGTTCCTAGTCCAGCACTCTAACCACTACACCACAACTGAGTCTCGTAAGCTGCTCCCACGTGGCCCAGAACTTCAGTGAAATAGAAGAGAAAGATTGCCATGGACTGGTTGGCCACAGAGGAATGGTGGGAGGAACCCGCTGGGGAACTAACAGGGGAAGAAGGCTCAGAACCCAGGGATTGGTGGAGAAAGGAAATGATGTGTAGCTCATTGTGGGAGGGATCACAGCTCTGTAGTGGAGCATTTGCTTTGCCTGCAGAAGGTCCCTGGTAACAATTCAATCCCTAGCAGCTCCAGGCATGGGCATAGCCAGGGGTGTGCAGGGGGCAGCTGCCCCCCTAAATCAAGTAAATAAATAAAAATACTTAAACTGACCAATGGAGTCTCGATAGCTTGGTCCTCTCTCCCCCCGACCAACATAAATTCTGGCTACCCCATGCCTCCAGAGAGGGCTATGGAAGACTTCTTGCCTAAAACCCTGGAGAGCAACTGCCAATCCGTGCAGGCAATCCAGAGCCTGATGGACGATTGGTGTGACCGCTTTCTGGTGTTATTAAGCCTTCTCCATTACTCTACAGCATGTTCTAGAGGTGAACCCTGCTATGAAAGGAGGTCCTGGGGAGATACTATCCACCAGGAAGCCCACTGCAACGCTAGCATCTGTTTCCATCCCACCATTAACAGCAAACCTGTTGCTTTCCCTGCCGCTCCCTAAGGAGTCTAGATGAGACCGACCGACCTCTACCCACCCGCCCCGCTCCTCCGATCAGCGTTGCGCCTGCAGGGCCCGAAACCTCGGCAAGGCAGGCGCGCCTAGTTCCCCCCCCCCATGCCGCTCTACGGCCCCTCCAAACAGCCTTGCAGGAGGCCAGCGAGCTTCCCATTCAGTCACAGCCCGCCACAAAGCCCATCACAACTGGCACGCCGTCGGATCGCCATCATCGAAGCCCTGATCCAATATTTAATGTGTTTTTTGGAGAAAGGCTGATAATAATAATCATTTAAAAAATCTCCCCCGCTCCCCCCTCCTCCTTGCAGTTCATGTGCATGATGGCAAATGCGAAGCTACGCAGAGCTGCGTTAGAAGGTGGGGTAAACCTGCAATGCGACGGGAAAGGCAGGGAGGAGGAGCGGGGGGGCGGTGCAGAGAGAGAGACAAGCTCCCTGCGTTTCCTATCCAAAGCCAGGGGAGGCAAAACCCTCCCCACGGAGTGGGGAAAGTTCTCCTCCCCCGATCCCGTCCCCCCGACCCCCCCGCCCGCTCCGGGAAAGAGCTTCGATCATTTTTCGAGCGGGTGGGGGGCAGCAGCAGTCTGAAGAAGCCCGGCGGTAACCTGATCCCCTGCAAAACACATCAAGAATAGAGAGCCTGTCTCGCTCGCTTGTCTGTATCTCTCTTCACCGCAGGGGAGTTGGAGGAGGGGTCGGCCGTGGAAGGAGCGGGGAGGGCTGGGCCTTAAAGCGCTGTCCCAGCGGGGCTGGACAGGGTTAACCTCCAGATCCGCAGTTAAGCGAGGGAAGCGCTCTGCCCAGCGACCCCGCCCCCGCCAACACTTGCTGCAACGCTCACTGCGGATGTTTCCAGAGAACAATGCATTTTTTAAAAAAGTAACTATATTTCTTTTTTGCACACAGCGTGATTAGCCCTGCGGCAGAAGGCGGAAGATTTCCTGTAGATGTTCTGTTTCATGAACGATCGTTTCTGCGTTCCTTCATTCGCAGTTACTTATTTTGCTTTGCCTGCTACCCGAACCCCAACGTCCTAGACGTGGCGGGCTATCAGTCTGAACGGAACCGCCTCAAATCGGTGCAACAGGGCAGGGTGAAACGCCCTGCGTAATCCTCCTACACTGCAATCCTACACACACTCACCAAGGGAGCAGTCCTGCTGATCACGAGTGGCACTTCGGAGAAGGCGTGCCTAGAATTACGCTGCAGTCCTAGCCACACTTACCTATAGCCCTCAAGGAGACTTGAGTAGGCTGTCAGGCACTGATTAGTGAATATCCAGGCTCAAACTGAATATTCCCCCCATACAACCGTATGATGGCCAAGACCCCAGTGGATCCAGGAGGGTGTGCGAAGAAACGCCAGGTGCCTAGTTATTTATCCCTCTTTGGACCGGCTACAAAAATCTAATTTGCAGAAATCCTTGTATTCCATCCCACCTTGGATGGAGCTCTTCTTCTGACGATCTTCTAGATCCACCCGCCCCGCCCCCTTCGTTTCTGCAGATCGCTAAAGAAATCTGAACTTAGCTTCTTTAACAATACTTTTACCTCCTGGCGCAATGTTGCAGATATAGAACATACTGTATATACAACAATATTTCCCCGCCTCATGCGCATACAGGGCTTAAAGCGAGTGCTTCGCTCTATACGCGATGAGCCCGTTCATTAAGGGAAAAGACAATGCCAGCATTCATTGGGGGGCGGAGATTGCTTTCTCTTATCTGCATTCAACCCTGACTTTCATGCGCAAAAAGCTCTGCTGCAGAGCGCGAGCAAGCTCTGGAAAGTGGAAACGACGACTCTTGAAAGAAAGCGGCGCGCACAACGCACCGTTCCCCTCTTTCCCTTTCCTGCCAACTTTGAAACTTTGTACTAAAAATGCGATCGTTCTCAACTCGCAGAAAAGCAGGCTCCCGCTGCACGCTTGTTTGTAAACTTTGGCGAGGCGAGACTAAGCCCGCCGCGTGGGCGAGAGGACGAGAGGACGAGAGCGCGTTCCCTTCTTGCCAAAGTGCCTGGGAAGGTGAGCCGCTTGCTCGCCAACGTCTTGCAAGGCGAGCGAGGTGGACAAAGAATAGAAAACCCTGGAGGTGCGGACCGAACAGGGATAAAACGGCTCCCTTCTTTTCCTCTGCAGCCTTCTCCTTTAAACTGAACTGCGGCAGTGGAACGAACAACGCGCCGCGAACTTAAACACACGCCCTCCCCTTGTTTAGATCAGCTGCAAAAAAGGAAAGAAAAAAACCCACCCTCGTCAGATGTTTGTTAATGTTTCTCGGCGGCGGCCACCAGAGTTCTTCCCCCCACCTCCCCGGCTATTTATTAGTAGCCAGCCAGCATTTCACGCCCGCCTCTCTCGCCCTTTGCTAAAAATTCTCACTCACTTTCTGTGCGCGATGCCCCAAAGCTCTTCTCTTGCAGTCCGTCCTGCTTTCCTCGCCTGAGCAGCCCGGCAGCAGCAGCACTACTGCCACTCTTCATACTTCTGATCTCTCTCTCTACTTGGTGCTCTCTTTGGGAAACCTTTTTTTTTCCTCGCCAGAAACAGATTTCCTACATTTCATCAGTCCACATAGACTGAACGGAAGTTTAACGCTTACTTTTTTCTGGCGGAGGAAAAGGGGGGGCCGTTGAAACAACGACACGGCAAATACAATTGACACCGGTTTACCCAGCCTTGAAACGCAGATATTGAATTACAAACTATTGGCAAGGACTTTGGGTTGAGAAGGGTCCAGCTCTTATTTATGCTGCTTCCAATATTCTGGTGGAGGGGAAGGAGGGATGGGTGAGAAATACCCTTTAAAAATAATAATAAGCAGGCTGGGGTTTATTGAAAAGCGTTTACTGCGACACCACAGTATGTTGTAAAATGTTTCTTTTGGGGATGGTTTAATTTTTAGCTTTGTTTCCTAAAAAGATCATTGGGTGAGAGGCGCATCCCACTGAAGTCAGTGGCAAAGTTCCCACTGATTTGAAAACACAATAAAGTGTTGTGGCTGGTTTGCTGTAGCATTAACTTTCATGGGCATTTTCCCCCTTTCCCAGGCATTTGATGAAGTTCAAACCACGTTAATCCACTTACACATTAATTCCACATACACTTTCTCTCTGCTGGCTAAAGACATGTTGGTGTGTGAAGTGGGATGTCCACGTGAAACCCTCCCGCTAATTAACATGGTACAATCTCCTGGATAAGAGTCAATTAAATGAACAGCAAAAAGATTTGCACAAAGCACAGAGCAAAGGGGGGGGGGAGAGATCTGTGGCCCTCCAGATGCGGTTAGACTACAACACTCATCAATGCTGGCTTGTGGTGATGGGAATTGGAGTATATCAATACAGTAGTACCTTGGGTTGCATATGCTTCAGGTTACATATGCTTCAGGTTACAGACTCTGCTAACCCAGAAATAGTACCTCGGGTTAAGAACTTTGCTTCAGGATGAGAACACAAATCGTGCTCTGGTGGCGTGGCAGCAGCAGAAGGCCCCATTAGTTAAAGTGGTGCTTCAGGTTAAAAACAGTTTCAGGTTAAAAATGGACCTCTGGAACGAATTAAGTACATAACCAGAGGTACCACTGTATCTGGAGGACCACAGGCTCCTCATGTGTGTCCTAGCCTTCTTGAGTCAGGCTTGTTTTTGTCCTGCTCTGCCATTCTCACCAGCACTCAAAATCAACAGGCTAAGACCATCACTTCACCTTTCTTCATGGTAGGGCTGCATCTGTAGGTCTCATGCATCTCTGACTCCTAAGGAAGTGCCTTATATGCAGAGAACTGCATCACTTGACTGAATCCCCAGACCAAGACCGGGTTCACACAGAGCATCTGGTTGGTCACTGTGGGAACAGGATGCTGGACTACAGGTCTGCTCCAGCCTATGACTGTCCGGTACCTAAAACTATCCAGTCCAAAATACTGTCAATATATACTTGTGGACTGACAACTGACAGTTTTGTGACATGGTCAGTTCCTGGCAGAGCTGTCTTAAGCATATGCAGCGCAGGGTGCAAAGATCCGTCAAGCACCCCCCCCCCCCAGGTTGCCCAGTCCCAAGCACACAGGAGGGTGGAGCCGGCTGCCCACCTCAGTGTCTCACTGGCTCAGTCGCCCCCGAACTCACAGCGCAGAGCCACCCACAGCAGAAGAGCACAGAGCAGCGCTCCAACTGATGGGCTGGCTCTTCCCCGGACTCAACTCTTTGGCCCCGGACTCTTGGCCTGGCGCCCCTGAGAGCCCGGCGCCTGGGTGTTCCACACCCCTAGCGCCTGTGGGTAAGACAGCCATGGTTCCTGGGCTCCAAATGCTCCAATGTGTAGCTCTTATGCAAATACTTGTAGTTACAATGGACTAATCTCAATGCCTTTGCCTTAACCGGCTGCTTGCTTGAGACATACATTTGCCTTTGGAACAGATGCATCTATGCAACATCCCAGGGCCTTTCCAAGCACATTTTAAACAATGTTGTCCTTCAGAGCATTCTTTTATTTGCACTGGTCCTCTCTAGCACCAGTACAGCCGTAACCAGTCTTCATATACTGTAATGGAAGCTGAGATAGCCTTGCTGCAGAGGGAATTGCCTCGTGGTGATGGGATTTTAAAATACTGGAAATGTTGAGCACATCTTTTAAACACAATGTGATGGACATGCTCTCTGGAACAGAGCCTACAAATTGGCACTGCTGTTATGAAAGAGACCTTTGCATGGCACAACTATATCTCATATGGATTGCAGAGCAGAGTGCCAATGTAACCCAACAATTTCTGATTATACAAGTCCCAACATTACGCAGATCTTCTTTCATAAACAATAGTTTGGTTAGTAAAATGACAGTGTTCTTCCACATTTGGCTCTACTCACTTTTCTTGTGCATGGGTTATATTGCAATTAGTGGAACTGCCCCAGACTTGATGGGCTATAAAGTTGCTGCCATTTAAATAAGGAGCTTGGTGCTCAGTAGGCAGAAAATTTGGGGGCACTTCGGTGGCAGCTGTGGTAGGATATTGCAGGAATAATGACTTTAAAAATTGTGACTTATTATGCAAATAGTGACTCTGCATACAAATTCTTCCATACACTCTAGAAAGGGTGCATGGAGCATATGCAATCATTACAGCATTTCATCTCTTTAACCAGGCAGAGGGCCTTCTCGGTAGTGCCGCCCACCCTGTGGAACCCCTTCCCATCAAATGTCGAGGAAATAAACAACCATCTGACTTTTGGAAGACATCTGAAGTTTTAGGGAAGTTCTTAATGTTTAATGTTTCATCATGTTTTTAATGTTCTGTTGGGAGCCGCCCAGAGTGGCTGGGGAAACCCAGCCAGATGGGTGTGGTATAAATCATCATCATTATCATCATCATCATCATCATCATAGGATTTGTAAACCACTTTCCAACAAATGCTTCCAAAGCATTTGTACAACAGAAATGCCAAAAGTCAACATATATAGCAAAAATGAAATGTACATAACGATTTAAAATACAGGTCTTAAAAGCATAAAATTGCAAAATTACACACAGAGTACAATATAAAGTGGCCAAGCTACTGTTCAGAGAAAGCCCTCTTTACAATATATGTTTTCAATAACTGCCTAAAAACGAAAGGTGTTAGGTGCTTGTCTAAGTTCCATCGGAAGCTGATTCCATACAGCTGCAATTCCAAGAGCATGGCACCAAGCATGCAATTCCAAGTTCAAAATGAACACTTGCCTGTTGAGCACACTTCAGTTTTGGGTGTGAATTGTCCTGTTAATGTTGTAAGTGTAATACTGCACTCTTTGAGGCTTGATCTGCAAACCAGTTTAACCCTAGTCCAGCCAGCAACCCCAGTCTACCTGGCTGCATCACAGCATAGGCCAATACCTTACTATACCTTACTATAAATTCCTATGAAAAGAAATGGTGTTTGAGCTATTCACTTATAGTAGCCATACCTGGTTGATACATAATCTTTCTATAACCTTGTATATTCCTCTTTTGTATCCTGACTCTTAGATTGTAATATATTAATATATTTTAGCAGGAACTCTTTGGACAGCACGTAGTATTTTAAACGTTTTATAATAAGCTATAACTTCCAGCCTTAAGACCATTTTGCTTCTTTAGAGCTGTGTGTCTTCTGCAGCTGATTGGCTTGGCTCCAACGTTTTTACTATCAAATATTCAATGCAAAAAAACATACAACAAACTGCTTTAAACATAGAGGATGTGTTCAGATGTTATGAGGTTGAGTCTAGCCTCTCCACCAGGCTCACATACTCCCTGCTCCTTTCACAAGGCTGTGAGGAGGAGATTAGAACCTCCTGTTTCTATTTAAGAATAAGCAGAGTTCAGCACATCCTCCAAACCCAGAAGTGTACATAATTAATATTAACTAAGGAAAGTGAACATGAATCAGCTTCATGAACTATGGTTTTAAGTTGTCCTGTTTCCAATAACCATAGTTAGGATTAACCATAGTTTGATTTGTGCTTAAACAACACAAGGCAAACTGTAATTAAGCAAAAATCAGAAAAGGCTTCTGAATCGCTTACAGCCTCACCAGATGAGGAAGGGGAAGTATGTGAGCCTGGAGGGAGGTTAGGCTTTTTGTCATAACATTAAACTATGGTTTAGCATTACATCCAAACCACTGTTTTCAGTTAAGAATCGAATACGTGGCTAGATCACAGAATTAATCCATTTTATTTTTAATACATCAGCAACTAAAACCATCTTCTATAACATAAAACAATGGCTGCCCCTAACAAAATCCACCTAATTAGTTTTTTGCAATGGCCCCAATGCATGCAAACAGATTTGAAGTAACCCAGACAGATTGCAGACCCCACCTCCTCTGTTTAATTGTCTCCTTTTTGCTGCACAAGAAGTTTGTTCCTTGCAAGAGATCAGCTTCAGATGATAAACTCCAGCTGTTTTGCACTACAACTCCCATCAGCCCCAGTCAACACAGGAGTTGTAGAGGGCTGATGGGAGTTATAATCCAAAACGTCTGGAGGGCACCACGTTGGCAAAGGCTGCATAAATAAAATAGAGATGGCTTTTTCTACCATACTTCTTCCCTGACGCCTGAAGCCAGATTGATTGAAGCCATTCCTCCAAAATCCACATACAAATAAACCGACAGCTGCCTTGGGGACAGAAACATGGATTGTACCACCTTAGCAGAACTGGAGGAAATTGCTTTTTGTAATAGTTGGAGAAGAACTTAGTCCATCCACTGGCACCAGCCATACTCCTCCTTGCTATCTATATATTGCTGGCAAATGGTCTTTTAAACTTGATTCTGTGCACTTTGAAGTACACAGGATCAAGAAAATCCAAAATTTTCCAGAAAATGCATGACTTCATACTTTGCTCAAGAAAAAGCCTGCATTTGGAATGAATCTCTGAACTTATTCCAGATTCCAGGCTATAAACTAGCCAGTTATGTATATGTGTATTTAACTGTAGAGCACGTTTAAAAAAAGTTGGAAAGGTTGTGCAGCCACATACACACTCCCCCTTAAAATGGTGGATAATGCGTGCCTTAAACAATGGTCCAAGACATATGGCTGGGAGGAGAACATGCCAAATTGTCTATATTTAGTTAGTCTGTACTTTTTTTCTCTCTTGCATGTGATACATTTACTGAGCTTTTATTCTTGCTTTTGCTAGCAGCCATCAAATGCTAATGCATTCTGCAAAATATAGCTTAACAAAGGCTAGTAAATCTGCACAACTCAGAGCAAACCCCATAGAAGAAGTCCTGGTTAGACCCGACTGCCAAACATACAGCTGAAATCTACATTATAAGCTACAAATAATGGAGGGATTTGCACTTCAAACAAAGTTTGCGCCTTTTCTGTTTCTTGTGATTGAATTTTGTCTCCAAGTTTGGCGACTCTTCAAAGGACAGCTTTTAATAAGGTTTGCAGAGGAAATATAAAAAATGTTATTTAAGATGCTAACGTCTTGCCTTACGTTTTCAGGGTCCCTCATGATCAACCCCAACATTTTAAAATTTAAGAATGGGAGAGTTATTGTTACTGAGTTGGTCCTAGAGAGCAACTGATAATACATTGGCCTAGCCTCTAAAAAAGGTAAAGGTAAAGGACCACTGACAGTTAAGTCCAGCCACAGACGGCTCTGGGGTTGCGGCGCTCATCTCTCTTTACAGGCTGAGGGAGCTGGTGTTTGTCCGCAGTTTTTCCCAGTCATGTGGCCAGCATGACTAAGCCACTTCTGGCACAACGGAACACCGAAAGCAGAGCAGCACACGGAAACGCTGTTTACCTTCCCGCTGGAGCAGTACCTATTTATCTACTTGCACTGGCATGCTTTCGAACTGCTAGGTTGGCAGGAGCTGGGACTGAGCAACAGGAACTCACCCCATCGCAGGGATTCGAACCGCCAACCTTCTGATCGGCAAGCCCAAGAGGCTCAGTGGTTTAGACCACAGCGCTACCCGCGTCCCATGGCCTAGCCTCTACCGCACTACAATTCAAGTCCTTTTTTTTTTAAGGCAGAGATTTTTTCTTTCGTTGAAGAGTGTATACTTCCCTGAATTAAGAGACCCTGCAGACAGCAGAACACTGTTCTCAGAGTGGCCAACCAGAATCCACCGGGAAGCTCATAAACAGGACCAGAATGCAACAGCACTCTTCCCCTCCTGCAGCTTCCAGCAGCTGGTATTCAGAAGCACACTTCCTCAGTAGGGGTAGAGCACAGCTCAGGGTTAGTAGCCAGTGATACTAAAAAGAGGTTTGTTATAATGCCAATTGAACATTGTTACGTTCAATAGGGAGCACAAGAAGTACAATTCTCCAATGGGAAGCTGGCTAGCGATGCCTCATTTGTGGCTAGTTCTGCCTTATTTCAGTCCCTTATTTGAAAAGGGAGGGAGCCAGTATAGGTTGAAGCAGTTTATACATCTGTACTTTGGGGGGGTCAGCTGTGCTCATCCATGTGCCTGATATCCTAAAGAAAACCAATATGGATGTACTCCCTAGTGCCACTGGATTGCAGCTTTTCTCTGTCTAGCAGTTCCGTCTTCAACTTTTGTGCCAATGGACCTGTTTACCCATTTAATGAGATGTGAGATGTGATGCCCCCTTGATGTTGTGGACTACAACTCCCAAAAGCCCCAGGCAGGGTGGTCAATAGTCAGAGGTTATGGAAGTTGTAGTCCAAAACATCTAGAGCAGCACCATATTGGCTATCCATGGCTAGACTAGCAATGGTCTAAACCCATAGGATTGCAAGGCTCAGGTTTGAAGAAAACTCTGCTTTTCCACATGAATATTCTGAGGCAACTGGGAAGCCAAAAGAGCAGCTGAGACATTGGAATGGAAAGAGGCTCAAGACTGTCCTTGGATCAGGGCTATTCATGCCTTGTGTGCCCAGGTGCAGAGCAGCCACAGGCAGGGAGGGGGCTGTATATAATATAATAACAATGAGATACAGGACAGTGGTATTGGGACTACCACAACTGTATGGACTACCAATGTCAGCAGGTTTTGGCATAGGCATTGAGTGTGTATCCTGAAATCAAGCAGTCCATCTGCTAGTTGTTGATTGGTGGGGTTGGCCAAGGTTAAGGGGCACGCTATGATGTGTTTCATATCTGGGCTATCCCCAAGTTCACCATTTGGGGTGCTATGGCCCATCAGCCTCCAATCTGGGTGTCTGGACATGAAGCACCTGTCACAGCAGCTGGCCTATAGTTGAACCAATGCAAAATTTAAACCTTCTCACTCACTAAAATTGGGAAGGATGCCATCATAAATCCAAGAGAACAATGTAGGGTTAGCTACAACTCCTATTTTCCATTTTGTGTTGTTGTTGTTTTGCAACTGAATTAATTACTTTTTCCACTTCCCATTAATAAAAGCCTTCCTTGTCTTGTATTTTTCTAAATTTTGCTGCTTATGAGTGATGCATGGAAGTTCTAAGAAGGCATGGGATGCAGAGAAGAGAAAAGAGCTGGAATGAAAGTTGTGGAAATCAAACAAAGGGGCTGTCAGAAAAAGCTCCTATAATATCTCACCCTTACATATAGCAAACCTGCAACAGTGGTACCTCTGCATAGTTTATGATGTTGTACTGATCTGACTGACATTGGATTCCTTTCCAAGAATCTATTTGTTGAATCGGTTGAGTCTGGGCATTGTGTTGTTTTATTTTCATTTATTTTTACTTTATTAGCTCCCATTACAGAGTAAAAAACAACAGCAAAGCACCGTACTCCTACAACCATGTTGACATTCATTTAAACAGTACTTTAAAACAAACAGAAAGCAGAACAGTCATAAAACAGCACAGAATAAAGAAGAAAATATTGTTCTCATGCCAAAAGCAGATGGAAAAAGAAATACTTGCAGCTGGCTACGAAGGGCCTGCAGCAAGGAAGAGTCCAGGTAGATGAGCCTTCAGATGTTTAGGACTACAACTCCCATCAGCCCCAGGCAACATGGTAGTTGTAGCTCAAAATGTCTGGAGGACATGGAGATGCTAAGGTAGATATTTCTAGGAAGGGGGCTGAGGGGGTAGGTACCACCACTGAGAAGGCTCTAACTTATATTCCTGATAATCTAACCAGCAGAGGCTGGTCTGTTAGGTTAAATGGGGCACTGCCCAAGCAACTTCAATCTGCCCCCAGCCAGCCTCCATCTGCCTGCCTTCTTGCAACCTCTTCAAGAAATGGCTCCACCAATCACTGGCTCTGGCTTCACCAGCTGTTGGTCTCCATGTCTTCCACTCTTCTGGTCCCAAGGGACACCAGCCAGCACTGAATTGCATCTGTGTTCTAACATAAGGTCAATGTAATCATTTCTCTTGAACTATCTAGAGAAATGATCACATGATTTATGACAGCCTATGCTACACTTTCTTTCTTTCTTTTTTTTTAAAAAAAGACAGCTCTTTTGCCAACCTTCAATCCCTTTTCATGTGTTCTCCCCTCACAACATGGGAACAGGCACACTGACCAATCTATCATTCTTCTGTGGATTACTGGCATGATGTATATGAAGTGCTTCGAAAACCTGAAATATCCTGCACATAAACAGTAAGTGTGATTCTGTTTCACAATCACATTGTTGCATTATCTAAGACTCAGAGCAACTGCTTTTCTAAGAAAGCAATAAACTACTCCTTTAAAAGCACATGAGAAAGGATACAAAAAAAGAAAGCCTGAAAACGTTACCATTCCAGAAGAATGCAATTTTTAAAAACTTGTAGAAAGCAAAGTAAAGCCCAGTCAGCTTGCCCATCTGCACTTCCTTTATCTATAATCCCACATTTCTGCTTTTTATGTTACTATACAGTCTCTTCCTTGCAGGATACAAATCTAAGTTTCTCATAAACTCATTAATATTTTTGTTTCAGTTTCCTTCCCCAGTAACGTGTTCCAAATGTTTGCTAGCTCTTGTGTGAAATTGACCTTGTATTTGCAGCATTCTAAAGTATTTTTTAAAATGACAAATCTGCTTCTAATGAAGTCAGTGAAAAAAAAGTATTAATTTCAATAGGAGATAGCATCAGGTTCTAATTTTAGATTGTTTCCTTTTGTTTTTGAGCCTTTCACGTGTGTGAGCCAACTTTTTGACCCCATTCCAAATATGGATCCCATTTCCATTACCAGATGAAGTCATCGTCCATTTAAACATTGCAGAGCCTAAAGAGTGCTGGCAGGTCCACCTTCCTCTGGTCCTAAGCCTCTCCTGAAGACTTTGGTGGCAAGTCCAGCCATCTGTAGTCTCAAAGAGAAATTCCAACCCTTGAAAAAGAGCAGGTCAAGTTTCATATCTACGACCAAATATTACTCCACCAATGGCAATGCACCTCTGAGATGCATTTGCAACATCAAGACCCACTAGGTCCTTGCTTTGTCTATATGGACTGAGCAATCACATCTCCCTTATCCCAAATAAGAGGAAACTCAGCAGGTGTATATATTACTTTCAGAGTGAATTCACTACCCGCGATGTATTGAGAAGCTGAATAAATTGGGGCCATCAAAGCTTCCCCACCTTTCACCCACTTGAGTGATCATAGAATCTTAGAGTAGGAAGGGACCCAATGGTCATCTAGTCCAACCCCTTGAAGTGCAGGAATCTAAGCTAAAGCATCCATGACAGATGACCATCCAACTTCTGCTTAAAAACCTCCAAGGAAGCAGAGAACTAGCATTCAGTGTGCTGCAACATCACTGAATTGATGAGCCCAATTCATCTGGTGAGCTCTGCTTCACAATAAAAATAGGGATCAGGAAATTCACCATGGGAATGCCGGTCCTCATGTTGAAGTAAGTTATTGACCAACATCTTTGTGCCTCTCTGAAAGTAGCCAAATCAATATTGGGTTCTGCCAAGAACTCCATTGGATACCATCTCGCAAGATTTGAAAGCTTATTCGAACAGTCCTCCTGGTATTATGCCGCTTGAAAGATGTGCATAATTGCATATTCAAATACTCTTCATATCAAAATACCCCAAGTGGGAAAATCTGAATGTGGAAAGGTAGCACCTCAGTACTGTCATCTCTTTGATATTTTAGCTTTCCATTTCCATGTGTGTGTATTTTTTCATTTTTACATGGAAACCCACACAGACCTGGAAGGACTGGACCAAAATTTCTGATCATTTAGATGTGCTATTACGAATACTGAACAGATTACAACAGCAGCAGCAGAATGAACTGGCCCTGAGACATTTCAGTGAAGCTGCACAGCTGTTATTGAGGATGACTGCAAAGCATCTTCGGTTTCTCTCTCTTTCCTTTCTGGTAAATGAGATTGTTTTTCTATGCATTTAGGACCTGCACTTCAAGCACGTTTTCCTAATTTGCTGTTGGCTGAGATTTTGCTGCTTATTGCTCTTAATCATATTCTGATTTACAAACAATGGGCATGCTGCTTACCCAATGTACATTAATAACACATGCTGCTGAATATAGCAGGTTCAAATTTCAAGCCAGCTCTAAAAGCAGATGTCCAGAGAAGCCAATAATGAAGACAAACGGAAAGCAAGCTACTCATTTAACTCTTGAATGTGATAGGCAGAGTTGAGAATGAGAAGCCATGCTCTCCCATTAGGAATCCTTTAACTGAAACTATTACTTGCTTTTAAGCTATCGAGAATTCAGACACTGGGTCTTCAAATCTGTGATACAAAAAGGAGGAGGAGGAGGAGGAGGAGGAGAAGAAGAAGAAGAAGAAGAAGAAGAAGAAGAAGAAGAGAGGAAAAGGTCTACAATTGCAATTGCAATTCTGGTTCTAAACGCAGCATAAGGGGTCTCTGTAGTATAGTCTATTTTTTAGTATAGTGTATTTTATAGTATAGTATATTTTAGTATAGTATAGTGTTTTTTAAAATGGTCTGAGTCTTGGGGGTATATGAAGCTGTCACATTGCTGAGGCTAAGCAGGGCTTGGTCTGGTCAATGCCTGGATGGGCAGCTACCCGAGAACCCCATGTGGGCTTCCTTCAGTAGTAAAAGTACAATTTTAAAAATGATAAGGATTAGAATCGGGTGTCTTGGGAAGGAGAAATATTTGAAAAGGGAATGTTTCTGGATCATCTCCGGTATTGCTTACTGTAAAGGCAGAAAGAAAATGACTTGTGTCACACACACTTTTTCCTATTAAAACCCAATTTAATACCAATTTCTCCAGGCTTCAAGTCCGAGCATACATTTTTTCTGGAATGCTAAGATTTAGGATCCGTTTTTAAATTCAGCAGAATCAAGCGTCATTACTTTTCATGAGCTATTCTGCTTCAGTTTGCAGATGAGGTTGTTGCAGTTTTTAATATCAGCTCTGACCTATTGTATCATAGTACATGAAATACCCCTTCATGGATCACTGCCTTGTCATGGCAAAGGGACTTGAATAACTTCAAGAAGCCATGAGCTATGCCATGCAGGGCCACCCAAGATGGACAGGTCATAGCTGAGAATTTAGACTAAATGTGATCCACCTGGAGAAGGAACAGGCAAACCACTCCAGTACAGTATTTTGTCAAGAAAACTCCATGGACATAAAAAAGGAGAAGCTCTGAGAAGAAAGTGAGAGTTTCCAAGGCATGCTCTGGTTCATGGGGCCACGGAGAATCGAACATGACTAAAAAGACTAAACAACAACAACATGGAATAATTGTATTTATTTGGTCATTTGAGTACTTCAAGAAAAGAATTATGGAGAGGTCCATAACACTTCGTGTTTGCTGTATTACAAATATAAACACTATGTTTTTATGGTAATGAACAAAGAAATGCTATTCAGAAGTCTGATTCGCTGCGGACAAACACCTGGTATTGCCTTCTGCTTCACATATCTGCAAAGAGGCAAATTAATGAACTGCCCCTTGCTATGATAGGAGGACGTAACCTGCAAAGGGCACATTACATTACAGTCAACAATCCTACCTGCCATTGAGCTCACCTTTGGAGAGTGTTCAGAGGCACAGGGAAAGTGTTCAGTGGCCTTGGGAAGGCGTTTGGAGTTTTGACTATACACGATTTTGGCTTTATGCACTATCCCTGGAACATAACCCCCATGTAAGTTGAAAGTACAGTCATACTTTGGTTTTTGAACAGCTTAGTTCATGAACAGCTTGGAACTTGAACCCGGAAGTTGTTCCAGTTTGCAAACTTTGCCTCGGAGGCCGAACATCAGGCGCTGCTTCCGCGACTTCCGATTGGCTGCAGGACACTCCTGCAGCCAATCGAAAGCCGTGCCTTGGTTTCTGAATGTTTCGGAAGTCGAACGGACTTCAGGAATGCATTCTGTTCTAAAACCAGCCCCCAGCCCCCAGCTCTAGACATGACAGGGGCAGACCCAATCACTGCCCTCCCATGCAATTTTGGCTAAGAATCTCTCTATGCCTATGCCAATCCCAGTATCTGTATTGCTATATTGATTCAAACAGTCTATTCTGTTTCCAAAACTTTCAGGTTTAGAATGATCAAATACACCATTAGATTTTGCAGGAACCTTTCAGCTTCCCTTGAACAGATGAATGTTTTTTTTTTCTTCTTTAAATTGTGCATTAGCTTGATCCTACCATTTGGATGATTTTGCACAGAGCACTCTTCTTGATGTGTGAGGATTTGTGCACATAATACTCTTTTTATGGTTAATGAGATTAACATACAAGCCCTGCCACCAAATTCAGAGTATTCACTTAAGTCATGAAACACACGCCAACTCAAATGATTTCAACCATCCCTTGCTCTGTACATTTGCCCCATAGTGAATGGATGTTAATATGGAAAGTTGAATTCCCCAGCAAACAAGAACCAATGTGCTCCGTAGCAGAGGCTGAAAAACTGATGTATATATTCTGTGGTTTCCATTTCCTTGGCTTTATTGTTTTTATGTAAATTCTCCCAGGACATTTCAGGTTATATGTCTGGAAAGCTTAGCTATCCAGCAGAGGAAAGACTGAGAGAATAATGAGAAATGTGCTGGAAGAATGCACATAAAAAGCTTTGGAGAAATGAAAATGGAAACAACAGACACTTAGAAACTTATTGCAGATTAATAAAGAAAAAAAACCCTGTCTCTTTGTGTCTGTGGGTGGGGTGTGTGAGAGCGCATAAGCACATACACATAACTACAGATTCTATAAGGTAGCTGTGAAGTATCAGGACATTTAGCCTGAAAGAAACTCAAAAGGTATGAGCAGACACAGAAGAAAATCCAAGCAGCTTGTGCCATAAGAATCTTCAGATGCTCCCATCTCCCCCAGGCTAGTAAGAAGTCTAGGGGCAATTCTGCAGCATTTAGCTTCCTTTATAAGAAAGAATGTGGCCACTAGTGGTATCTTTGTAGTGTTCATTTTATGCACAAATACACTAGTGGAAGCAAGCAGACACTTTTAGCTGGCAGCAAAACCACTGATCCTGATTGTACATTAGAGTTCCAAACCAACAGTGTGGATCCCCATAGACCAATCAGGAATCAACTGGGCAAGTTAAATGCACAGCTCTAAACTCTGCTGTCTTTCACTTCCAGTTTCAAACTATCTGTAAATTGCCCCTTGGAGTGGGAGGTGGAGGAGACTGTTCAGTCATTAGTTGCCAATGAATGAACTTCAAACTATCTTCCCCGAAATTTTCTGGCAATAACCAAGCAATCAGCTTTCTGCTGAAGTCACAGTTGCCCTGCACAAAATTTTATACATGTAAAAACACCACACTTTCTAGTGTAAAAATATCACTTTAATACCAAGTCAAACCTCTCCTGTGTAGGAAAAAAGCCTTTTGTCTCACACATTAAAAAAAGGAGTTAAGAACTCCACTCCAAGCCTCTAATCTACAATTTTGTTTCAAGACCATTCTGAATGAATTAATGTTTGGCTGATGGATCAGAACACACTTGTTTACTTTTCCTTATTTCAAATCTACTGAAAAAAAGTGATCACTGGCTCTGAAGCATGCCTTATGTTGCTTATACTAAATGACACTGGAATATACTGAACACCGTGGGACTTGGGCTGTGTAAAAGGTAAAGGGACCCCTGACCATTAAGTCCAGTCGTGGACAACTCTGGGGTTGCTGCGCTCATCTTGCTGTACTGGCTGAGGGAGCCGGCGGTTGTCTGTAGACACCTTCCGGATCATGTGGCCAGCATGACTAAGCCGCTTCTGGTGAACCAGAGCAGCGCACGGAAACACTGTTTACCTTCCTGCCGGAGCAGTACCTATTTATCTACTTGCACTTTGACATGCTTTCGAACTGCTAGGTTGGCAGGTACACGTTGCCAACTTAAAACACAGCTAGGCATTCTTTTTCTCAATTTGGATCAAAGCTGGTTTGGGGGATAACTCATCATTCGGGGAATAAATGTATTCCATAAGAAATGGCAGGATATATTTGGGTTGTGGCTATTGTTGTGTGTTGCATCACTTCCCAAAGCAGATGCACAGTAAATGGAAGTGTGTGCACAGCCCTACTTCCAAGTAAATATTATAGACTCATCTACACATGTTCTTCTGTTTAGTACTTAGAGGGTATGCCAAAAGCAATCCTAAACTGAAAAAGCAGCCGTCTGCACAGCAACAGGGTATATAGATGAAGCGATTCCTTCTTGTTTTCTTAATACAAATATTGTACTGGTCTAGGAGAGGAGAGGTGGAGTTGGGGCTGCTTCATACGTACATATCAAAAGCAGAACAGAGGTCACTTTCCTATCATTTTGCCTAAGTTACGTTGGAATGTTTCAAAACTAGAAAAGGTGGGCAGGGCTGATCACAAGGGTCTCTTGCAGCCTAGTTGTTGCCTGGCTGGGAGAACAATAAATGAGTGAAAATGTGCCGTGTGTCTCGCCATATGGTTTCTGCTTCCAAATATTACCATGGCTGTGTGGGAAGAAGCCACAGTTTCCATGCCACTGCACTCATTTATAAAGAGCCTGTCAGACAAGTTTAAATTCTGGGTGGATTCTGTTGGCTTATGAACACAAGTGATGAGATATATATATGTCCAAAAATAATGTGAATATTTTGTTTGAAACCCGAGTTTAACATAAAGCAGAACTCAAGCAAAATAATGAAGCTATGAAGTTGTGCACAGCAGTCTTCTGCTGTTATAGTTCACTGGAATACTGGAGTGTTTCCTTTTTATAGCTTGGAATTGGTTTTTTGAGGCCTCTAATCCAATGACTCCCTTGAGGGACACACATTATCTAACAAAAGAGTACTTTCCCCTTTATTGATCAAATTTCACACATTTGGCAGGCATTCAAGCAGTTGTGAAGGCAGCACAAACATTTTAAATGGCTGGGTTTTCTCATATTAAACCAGACGTTAGGAGAAAAGGGACAGGATCCCCTTTTCAAATTTCTTGCAGAGGATTCTGTACATCAGGGGTGATGAAACTGTGACCAGAGATAATGGGAGCTGGAGTACAACAACATCTGGAGGGCCAGAAGTTCCCCATGACTATATGTCATTCAGCACAAAACTACACATGTAGTTTGTTGTTTACACTTGAATATTCTCTATGTGTGTTTTGAAAGGAAGGTCAGAATCAACAATGAAACTACAGGGAAGCTGGGGGGGGGAGCTTTTTCATAACTGAAATCAGGAGTGGGTTCATTTCAGAGACTGTAATAGGTCAAAAAAGGATCTGGTGAGTTTGAAGCATTGGCTAGCAAATCTAAAGAGCAGCCTTCACAGTCAGCAGAGCCCTCCAAATGTTTTGGACTACAACTTCCACTTGATGCAGTACCATTAAAACTGGGTTTCAGTTGCACTTTAATAGATGCATCTCATACTAAATTTAAAAAGAGGTGCCGTAAAATGCCCAATTGTTTCACTGCCACAGGGATGGGGAACCTGTGGCCCTCCACATGGGCATAGCCAGGCTTCATGTTAGGGAAGGCAGAACCTCACTTAGTTGCATTTTTTATTTATTTACTTGATTGGGGGGCAGCTGCCTCCCCACCGCTACACCCATGGCCCTCCAGATCTTCCTGGATTGCAACTCGCACCAACACTCTGTTCAATTTTTTTAATGTGTTTTATTTATTGTTCATGACTACTCTTGTAATTACTGTATGTCAATCTTCATGTTGTAAGCCACATAAAATGATGCTAAACCACTGCTGTCCATCTCGATAAAGATGTGGCTACATGGAGCACACATGATAAACAGTGTATACCACTGAACTGACATTTTTAGGGGAAAGTGGAGGGGGGTGAACTTTGTGAAAGGTTGACATTGAGTATGTGCCACACACAGACTTGTTCAGAGGACCATTCGTAAGGCTTGCTGGTGAATAATGTAAGGGCTAATCTGAACGAGTGGCTCTTTGATCCTTATTATTATTATTATTATTATTATTATTATTATTATTATTAAAATCTAACAGCAGGTCGCCCACAGTCAGTAGCTGTCTCCTCCGCAATTTGGGGTTAGTTTTCAAGTGCACTATTCGAGGATGCAGGGACTGTTTTCTGAGCCAGGTAGACAAGCCAAGAACTCAACAGTAGTTCAAACGGGGCTCAGACAGCAGGTCCTTCTACATGGTTCCAGTAGTAGATAGGTAGCCGTGTTGGTCTGCCATAGTCAAAATAAAAAAATTCCTTCCAGTAGCACCTTAAAGACCAACTAAGTTAGTTCTTGGTATGAGCTTTCGTGTGCATGCACACTTCTTCAGATACACTGAAACAGAAGTTGCCAGATCCTTCTATATAGTGAGAAGGTGGGGAGGGGTGTTACTCAGAAGGGTGGTGGGAATGGGAGATAGGCAGATAGCTGGGAGAGCCTCTTGACGACTCTTAACGACTGTAATAGGTCTTACAGGAAAAGGCAAGGGGTGGGAAGGTGAGAAAAGGTTTAGTTATGTATAGTGAGATAAGAATCCAATGTCTTTGTTAAGCCCAGGTCTTTTCATGGTTTTAAGTTTGGTAATGAGTTGTAATTCAGCAGCTTCTCTTTCCAGTCTATTTCTGAAATTCCTTTGTAGTAAAACAGCTACTTTGAGATCTTGTATAGAATGTCCTGAGAAACATGTACAGAAATGTACAGAGAAACCAGTAGGAGAACACTTCAATCTCCCAGGACATTCTATACAAGATCTCAAAGTAGCTGTTTTACTACAAAGGAATTTCAGAAATAGACTGGAAAGAGAAGCTGCTGAATTACAACTCATTACCAAACTTAAAACCATGAAAAGACCTGGGCTTAACAAAGACATTGGATTCTTATCTCACTATACATAACTAAACCTTTTCTCACCTTCCCACCCCTTGCCTTTTCCTGTAAGACCTATTACAGTCGTTAAGAGTCGTCAAGAGGCTCTCCCAGCTATCTGCCTATCTCCCATTCCCACCACCCTTCTGAGTAACACCCCTCCCCACCTTCTCACTATATAGAAGGATCTGGCAACTTCTGTTTCAGTGTATCTGAAGAAGTGTGCATGCACACGAAAGCTCATACCAAGAACTAACTTAGTTGGTCTTTAAGGTGCTACTGGAAGGAATTTTTTTATTTTATTCCTTCTACATGGATTCTGTAGGGACAGAGGACATTTACTGGAACGAGGCTCAAATAATCTATCTCTTGCACAACAACCCTCTAGCTTTGTGCCGTCCTGGAACATCTGGTCTCCGCCACCGTCCTCAAAAAAAGAAAAAAAGACGGAATTGTCCTGTGATCAAAAGTTACAGAGCAGAGAAAGAGGCGTGGCAAACCTTTCAGCCCGCCTGCTTTAAACAGAAAGAGTGGCGTTTCCAACGCCCAATAGCAATCGAGGGAAGAGTTGCCCTCTGATTGGCTAGCCTCACGAACGTAAAGGCGGGCCTCTCCACCGTTCAAACCGGCGGCGCCAAGGAAAGAAGGCGAGAGGAGCTGCTGTTTCCCCTGCTGGGCCCGTCGTCATGGAGACGCTCCTCTCCCAAGCCGAGCTGCTGCCCAGCCTCTTGGCGGCGTCGCGCTCGGGCCTGGTGCGAGGCTGGGACGCGGCGGCCGTGCGCCGGGCCCTGAGCTGGGGCCGCTTCTTCCAGGGGCTGCACGCCCGCCTCCCGCCCGAGCGGGGCATCTGGGCCTCTGTGGAGCGGCGCCTGCGCAGCCGGGGAGCGCCGCTCGGCCTCGGCCACTTGAAGCGCTGCCCGGAGCTGCTGGGCCTGGCGCTGCTGGAGAACCGCGCGCTGCCCTACGACGCCTGCCGCGCCCTCCTGCGCGCCCTGCTGCACGGCGAGGACGGGGAGCGCCGCGCCCACCGCCTGGCGAGGCGAAAGGCGGCCGCCCAGCTCCTCCTCCTCCTCCCTTCGGCGCCTCCTTCTTCTCCTCCTCCTCACGAGGCCCCTCCGGTCAGAGCCCAGGGGCAGCTGCTGCTGGCGCGGCTGCGGGAGGAAGGCGGCGAGGAGGGCGCCCTCCTGGAGCAGCTGCCCCGCGGCCCCGCGCTGCACAGGGCCGTGGCGGCGGCGCTGCTGGAGCCCGGCGGCGAAGCGGAAGCCAGGGCGGCGCTGCTCCCTTGGCTGCTGCAGCAGCAACAACAACAGCCTCGCCTGGCCGCCTTCTTCCGCCTTCTGCCGGCCTCGTGGGCGGCCTCGCTTTGCAGCCGCCACCCTGAGCTGCGCGCCCCTTACTTGAGCCTCTTGGCGGCCTGGGGGAGCCGGCTCCGTTACGACCCGCTGCGCGGGGAGTGGGGGGCCGGCGGCCTAGAAGAAGGCGCGGCGCCTTGGCAGGAGGTGAGGGAGCGTGTCGGCTGCCTCTGCCGAGGGCCGGAGCCTCTACGCAGCGCGGTGCTGGCGCAGCTCAGAGACTTGAAAGCCCAGGATGGGGGCTTTGAAGTACGAGGCCTGAGTGTTTGGACTGATCTCCTGCTGGACGTGCAGGCGTCTGCTTGGAAGGAAAAGCTCCTCGCGCGAAGCCTTCCCCCATCAGCCAAATCAGTTGAAAACCTAGAATGAAAAACAAACACTGTACCTAAAGGAAAGATGACTTTGTATTGATTCTCCATTCAGAACTACTCACTTAAGATCAAGTGGCCTCGAGGTTCCCAGTGTCTTAACACTTTTTTTGTTTTGTTTTCCAGCAGAGGATTGCTTCATGTAAAGGAATGTATTCCTATGTATTCTCAGTTTTAGGTTTTCACTCCCAAGTGTAACAGTGCAATTAAATCACATAGAATAGATCCTCCCTCATGTGCTTTGTCATCTTCAGCCCTTCATTATAGAGTAAAAAGAAAGTTGTTCTATAAGAGTATAAAAAACAAATGCTAGTTGCACCTTACATGCTCAGAAGTGCATGTTGAAAATCACATTATTATGGATGCAATGCTAGTGATTTATGTATGTGTAAATGTTATTAGGAGGAACCAAAGTAATGCAAGAGAGAGTGCAAGCATTTGAGTTCTGCAGAACACTGTTTTGACACTTAGGTTCTTGTCAAACTGAAATGTTCTTAATGGGCCAACATGGCTTCCTGTCCTTTTTGTATGTCTCTGTAATGTGTAGGTGAGACTGCTATGTCTACCAAAAGATTAGAACAAAGATTTGCATCCTGAATTCTGGAGCAGTCACAAATTGTTACAAAATTACCCAGCACTAGACTTCTTTAAAAGCTCACACAAGTAGTACTCTACATGTTGATACAATGTGGACATTGCTATGTAGGCTCTGCTATTGAGCTAAACATAGGGAGGAATATTTACCTGAGGTAGTTGTATTTCCCAGTCAGTTATCAGCAACTTAATCAGTATTCATGACTTAACTGACTCATATTTTGGTTGTCAGCAGTGATATAGGTGAAGAACCTCTTGTAAAACATACTGTGGCAGTGTGAAGTGTGTCTCCTGTCAATGCTCTTCTACAAATACAAAACACTGATTTGTTTTGACATATTGTATTGGATAGGTCCACTTAAGAGATTTCCTCTTACGTCCATAGAGTAGCCACATGTGGGCCCATAGTCTTTTTCACTGTTTTGTTTTTGTTTTGTTTTTTTGGTGACCATAGCCAATTGAGACCAGAACTTCAACATTCAGTAAAGTAAAAATGGGGCTATTGCTACCACATATGTGTGTTCATGTGCATGATTTGCATGATTATTGCCTATATTTAAGTGGTCTTTGTGTAGAAATCGTTATGATCCTTGATTTTCCTTGTATTGTTGATGGCCTGCAGTTGCAATCTTGGAAAATATCCCTGCTTGTTAGGCTGGTCAGGAAGTCTTTCTGCTTGCTTGGTTCTAGTTGCCTGAAATTATAAATACTTGTTCCTAATTATGTCTTTATTATAATACAACTTTGAACTTCCATGTAATAATCTGACTTCTATGGATAGGTCCAGTGCAGTGGTCTCAAACTGATATATGCATTAATTAACACAGCGGAGACTGGTCACATCACTTCAGGTTTTCAAGCTCTATATTAACATTTGCCATGTACATCCAAAATTTGTGGGTGGTATTTGACTCATTTTTACTCAATAGACCCATTGAAATTTGTGAATGTGACTATGTTAGGGTAGGGTTATTAATTTCAAGGGATCTACTCTAAGTAAAATCAGTAGAATACCACCCTGTGTATATAATAGATATTAAGCCAATGCTATTTGAATTGTACTCTCTGTGTGAGGAAAGATGGGTAGAAATTAAAAAAACCTGTATTTTTGAGCTACAAAACAAGGAACCATCTAAGTACAATAAATTATTAGTGTAGAACTGGTTCCAATCAATTTCTTATGTATAGTGGCAAAAGTGCAGAAGTTCTCAAAGCAGAATGTAACCATTTTGTGTCTACTTATCCCCAATGATTTGTTGCCTTTGTTGTATTTGTGCCAATAGAAGGAATACATATGTGTTAACTTGGAATAGACAGAAGTTGACTTTTTTGAATCCAAGTAATGAGATTAGAAATAAATGATGTAAGCCTTATACTATAGTGACATATCTTTTTCCACTATCAGAACATGCCTGGCAGAAGTCTTGGGCTGCCATTGCCTCTTGGGCACTCCACAGAAATACTTTCTTGTTCTTGGGAAACCATATTTTGTTTCAGTGTCCTAGCCAACAAACTACTCTGTCTTGCAGATAAAAAAAGGCTTATCATAGTCACACTTTCATAATCAAATTGTACTCATTAGGGTTTACTTATGAGTAAATATGCATGTTGCTCTGTGGTTCACTGATGCATATCAGTGCTTTACTTTTTGAAAATGTTCCATTATAGCTGCTGTTTCACATTGGATCTATTCAGCATCCCTAAGCATGTTTACATCAAAAGAGAAGAAGTTTCGCTGAGTTCAGTGGGACACAGTCCCCTGGTATAAGTTTGCAGCTTTGGTGCTTTATCAATCTATTGGAGATTTGGTTACAGTTGTGGCAATTTCAGGTATGGCCAGTTTGCTTTCTTTGGCATAAATCCTAGATTTAAAGCTACTCTGATCATTTCATTTAGTGCCGTGTGTGTGTGTGTGTGTGTGTGTGTGTGTGTGTGAGAGAGAGAGAGAGAGAGAGAGATGCTGAGCTTGTAAAGAAGTCTCACTGCAGTTGTAACACTATGGAAAGGTTACGTAGCTATCAACCCACAGAGCTATGAGTTCAATACGGTTGCTAATGTGTTGGCTTCAAAAAAGCACTAATTAAGTATGATGTTATTAAAAATAGTTTTCTAGCCTTGAGTGCAGAATATTAGAGCATTAGCAATGCAATTCTATTCATTGGGTTTACTCCCAGGTAAGTGTAGCCTAAGCCTTTTTATTCTGCCATTTCAGAAGCCATAACATGATCCCTTAAAGAATTATTCTGAAGAACAGGAACCTGCCTCATACCTAATCGGACCGTTGGTCCCTCTAGGTCAGTATTGTATTGTCTACACCAGGAGTCAGGAATCTTTTGCAGCCCAAGGGCTGCATTTCCCTCTACACAACTCTGAGGGACACATGCCAGTGCTGGATGGGGCCAGAGACAAGAGTGGTTAGTTTCTTCACATGCAGTAGGTTAGTTTCTTCACATGTACTCTCTATCCAGGCAAGCAATAGGCATTATTGGAGTTTGATAACATATTCCAGCCACATCAAAACACTTGGCATGCAAAGCAGGGCCCAGAAGGGGTGTAAACTGGGAAGAATTCCAAGGGCCAGTTAGGCAATCCTGGTCTGCACTGGTAGCAGCTCTCCAGGGTTTCAAGTAGGAGACTTTACCAGCTGTGTCTAGAGATGCTGGGGATTGAACCAGGGACCTTCAGATTGCAAAGCAGATGCTCTTACCATGAAGCTACAGCCATTCCAGCTAAATAATTCCATCACTTATTTCTAGCAAAGTGGTATGTTTGGGTTGTGTGTAAAATGCACACATGCATAAATTTTATAGGTTAGTAAATTCATTAATTTCTTATTAATGTAAATGGTTTAGGTTGGAACAATTGATTTCTCTTGGGCTTTAATTGGATATGATCAATCGTGAATCACAAGTGAAACAACAAGGTCATTCATCAGCTGCTTAATGTTGTAATGGGCTATGCTTGCCCTTTCAGCTGAGAAAAGATGGAGAGCCCTAAGGGAATGAGATTTAAATTATCGTGCTGCTGACAATTAAATGTGTGTACTGCTGTCTCTTACAGCCTCATTAGTCTTAATACTGGGGTGAAAGCTGCTGAGTTCAGAACGGGTCCATAATATGTTATGAGAGCTTTGTAATTTTATTCTACGTTTTTAGAATTTGAATCTCCCTTATGCTTATCATGTAACAACTACAGGGAAGATAAAAAGCAAATCTATGATGCACCAAAACAACTGGTGTAAACTGATGGTTTGGGCTGGCTTACTTTTATGGCACCATATCTACTTTGAACCTTGCATGTATGTGCTTTAAACCTACAAACAGAACAGTGAAGAAGTGACATCTCACTATCCTATCCATATTAGAGATAAGAATATATCCATACCAAAGCAAGACTGTTGGGCTGTTTCCACTACAGGACAGAGCAGACAGAATCACATACATTCCTTCTCTGCAGCCATAGATGCAAGCACGTATTATTTCCATTGGTAGGAAAGTTCCTCTTTACCAGATCATTTCTCCCCCTTTGGGGCAAGAATCAGATTCCTGGCAGGGCTAAAGTCTACATACCTCAGAAGCCTCTCCTTTTCTCCACACCTCCCACATTCTGCTTGTGTTTCCTGATGAATCTCTCCCCTGGACTATCATCATAGTTTCAGTTGGCCAAACCATCATGAAGGAAGCTGCTTTGCACATGGCATGGGACATGCGATTTATTTCTAACTAAAGTGCCTAAAATCTAGACTCTGTACAAAAATAGAATGCAATGGAATCTCTCTTAGCAAGCATACAATCTTAAATAAAACCAGACACAGGAGGGTGCAGAAAGCAAAAAGGAATGAAGGAGAACAGGTTGCCAATATGACCACATTAAAACCGCAAAAATAACATTGAGATGTTAACAAACAGCATTCCTTTAGGGAAGTGGCTGGACTGCTGTGTTTTAGGTGTAGGTAAGAGAATCAAGTATGTTCAGCAATGGAACTTAATCCATGACCGTAGTATGAGAGACTGTGACTTGGCCAGTCTACTTCACAGGGTTGTGATGATAAGTGGTTATTGTGGGTCTGCCACCCTCAGTTTGGAGGAAGGGAGAGGTACAAATCTGACAAATAAATGTAGTGCGCTGCAACAGGACAAACCTTTCTACTGCTAGATGGTGTAGAACTTTGTTTTCGCTTCCATATCCTTGTGAACAACTAAAGTGCCCATTTCATTTCAAAATATCTCTGAGGAACCTAAGGATGTTCCAGTGTAACTAGAGAGAGAGAGAGAGAGAGCTGAGGACATTCTCTTGCACATCAAGTGCAAGCAGTGGGAACATGGTATCCATGTGAGAGAACCATTCTGGGTTGCTTATTTTCCAAGTCTGATATGACATACCAATTTGGGAAAATATTTAGTGGATTATTCTAGTGGTATGCAAATAGGGATTCGCAAAGTGTGGTCTGTGGACCACAAGTGGGGCATGTTTTTCATTCAGGTAGTCCACAATGAGAGTTTTGTAGAGGAGCTATGTGCAGGTGAAGGATGGGGAGCACAGCAACTGTTCCATCATTCTTGGATCCAGCAGAATGCCTGGAAGGTGGGTGGAAAAAACTGGAAGTGGCAGAGAGAGGCGGCTCATGCATCCTCAGAGGAATAAAATCACAGCTGGCCGCATAACACTGGAAGGTCTCAAGCAGGAGAAAAAGGCTGACAAGACACTTAAAGAAGAGGAGAAAGTCAATACATACTTAAGCATCTTGCACAGTGCAGGGCAATAGCTAAACAGGCAGAAAATCATCATGTGGTCCACCAAGTCCCTCAGCAATTTTCATGTGGTCAGTTGGGGGGGATCACTGATGTAGAGGATTTCTTTAGCTTATCATTTCTTAAGCTATTCAATGCTATTGTTGGCATCCACCTGTCCCAAGAGACAATAGAATGTTCCTCCAGGGATGAAAGTCAAACCACTGCATTAGCTGCACTGAAATGACCTCCCTGGAGTGCAAGCCTGAGCAGTGTGTATGGAGGTCATGGTAAAGGTAAAGGACCCCTGGATGGTTAAGTCCAGTCAAAGGCGGCTGTGGAGTGGCAGTGTTCATCTCGCTTTTCAGGCCAAGTGAGCCGGCGTTTGTCTACAGACAGTTTTCCGGGTCATGTGGCCAGCATGACTAAACCACTTCTGGCGTAACGGAACACCGTGACGGAAGCCAGAGCTCACGGAAATGCCATTTACCTTCCCTCCGCAGAGGTACCTATTTATCTACTTGCACTGGTGTGCTTTCGAACTGCTAGGTTGGCAGGTGCTGGGACAGAGCAAAGGGAGCTCACCCCATTGTGCAGATTCGAACCACCAACCTTCTGATCAGCAAGCCCAAGAGGCTCAGTGGTTTAGACCACTGCGCCACCTGCTCCCCTGGAGGTGCCACCCACTCCCCAACAACAAGACCCCCCTCTCTGCCTCGCTGATGTGCTCCAAAGGAAAGCAGAGCAATACATTTGGTACCAGCTTGGCTACAGGAGTTGCCAGAAGGAGACGTACAAGGCACCATCCAAGTGTGTTAGGGACTCCACTCTGGATTCGTGTAGGGTTTACTCCCGAGCCTTTTCTTCCCCCCAACGATACCCAACAGGGCAGTGCTATTAACTATTTTAAAATGTTATTGCTTCTTCAAGCCATTGTAGTTTTATGAGGATAGGGGGTAAAGTGAATAACTAAACTTCAATGCAAGACTGCAGCAGCAGCATTTTTATTAAGAACGTAAGAAAATCCCTGCTGGCTCAGGCCAGAGCTCCATCTAGTCCAGCACCCTGTTCTCACTGTGGGCAAGCAGATGCCTGTGCGAAGCCAGCAAGCCAAACCTGACCTCTCCCTGCTTGTGATTCCCAGGAGCTGGTATTTATTCTCTGAGGCTGCAGTCTTAGATCAGTTTTCCTGGGACTAAGGCCCATTTAACTCCATGGGGTTTATTTCTAAGTACCCATGTACAGAACTGCACTGTAATTTGATCATAATCTGGTTGCTGGATTTAAGAGAGGCGGCGTTTCTCCATACTGTGACAGGTATGTGTTAACCTTCTCCCAGAATAAGAACTGATGGCATGGCTTACATCATTAGGAGAATAATGTGACAGGCACCAAGCACACATTGTTGGAATGATGAGATAGGTTTAGGTGTAGGAATGGCTAATTTGCTGGAAGTGCATGAGACATCTTGCAAGTCAGCATAGATAGGGATGCGTCTGGATTTACTATAATAGCCAAAGCAAATGGCAAGCGTGCCCCTTTTATTAATTGCAAGAGACGAACACACTGGATCCTGTGCATGACACCAGCAAATTGGTCCCAGTAGTATCTGTTATTTTACTCTGTCATTATAGCCTCTAGCAAAGACACTATATTTGAGCAGTGTATGGTATCTGCAACCTATTAAGGATGCTGTTCCCTTATTTTATAGTTTAGTTCCATGAATACACTTCTCCAGCAGAAGATCATTTACCGCTGAAACTTTGGAACACAGAATTTTTAAAGTGCAATTACTTTTGGTTTATGAGCCAGCTGTTGTGGGGTGGGGGAAGGGAAAAGATTAGGTTGTTTTTGTTTTTCGGTATACATTAACCCTGCAGTTCATCCTATACGACTTGCTCTTTCAGCACCAAGAGGAATTGAATTTAGATTTACAATGTGTAATCTATTAATATATGTGCAGGGCATAATCTCCTAATGCTCGCATATATTTTTAGTTGTGTATGATGGTTTTAAGAATCTTGACTTTAATGGTAGCAAAGTGTAGTATTAAACCCTTTATTTATGTGAGGCCATGCAATTTATATTTAGGGTTCCCCCCACTCCCCAATCTTTCTTTGCTATGATGGATTGATGTGAATTGCACGCAAAGCCGCAAGGCCTTTATTTAAAATATTTTAATTTAATATCTAAGTGAACCGTGTGCCATGGAATATGAATGCTTTAGTTTAAGGATGATGTGAATCATGAAAAATTACAACCCACTCTATTTATACATATGTAAGTTTAAAAGATACTAAAGTCTCAAAACTATATTTGCTCAGGCCCCAGATGCAGTTAACCATGCAGTATAGCAATATAAATTATGCCTTAGAACCGTAGCTCAGTGGTAGAGCATATGCTTTCCATCTCTGGGTAGCGTTGGGAGAGTCCTACTGGAAACTCTGGAGAATCGCAGCTTGTCAGTGATAACGCTTAGCCAGATGGACTAAATGGCCTGATTCTGTATCAGGTAACAATCTGTGTTCCATTGCTTATGTTGATTCTATGGCATAGTTATTCCTATACATTTTAACCAAATCCTATGTTGATACCATTGCATCATTGTAACTGTACCACTTGTGTATTGCCAGAAGCCATATGGGAACTTTCCTCCAATCAGTAACTTATTTCCAAACAATGATGTGGGACTGCTTGTTTCATAATATTCTGCACCCAACTCAAATTTCCACAGTAGAAGTTGAACGTTTGAAACTTGTATGCATTAAGTGACTGCTTACGATAATTTTTAGGGGTGTGCATCGGCTCTGTGAATACCTCCAAGAATGAAGCAAAGCTTTTTTCACTGCCACCACTGCTATGCAGTAGGCGCAGATATGTTGGGTCTGTGTTTGGGCATATTCATCCTGAGAGATGTTTCGTTGGAGCATTGGAGAGGACACCTGGGAGAGATCCTGTCAAGAGCATAAATAGGAGTATTGACCGTGTCAGGTGAATAATCCCCTAGGGTATTCAAGAATCCATGAGATTCCCTAAATCTCCGAGGGCAGGCCAGCTAAATAGTCCCTCATCCCTGCAGTGGGGTGCCACTATTGTCAAACAAACCTTATCAGGCACTGGTTTATTCTTGACAACAATGGAGTACTGCCTTCACACCCTGTTACAAGAACCAGATCAAAGTTGGGCCTTTGAAACAGCTCCATGGTTGTTATGGAGACACAGGGAGATGTGTCATTGCAAATTGCTTGACCATTTCATTGTGGGGATCCTGGTTACATTTGCCTCTGAGGAATTCTGAGTATAAATGTTGGAGAAGTTCTAGTGTGCACTTCTGGAATTATCTCATCTTTGATCACTATGAGAGGTCCATTCTTTTTTGTTTCCAAGTCTTTTCCTCGTCAACTTAGTCCATTACTTGGGAACAAATGCATCTGGTAGCAAGGTCCATGAGCTTTCTGCTTGAAAGTTAGAGATTTCTCATGTGGAGAAAGCTCTGGAAATTTGGTTTACCCTCAGAAGCAAAATGTCCCCTGTCATCCCACTGATCTGAAAGACAACATTTGGTTTGGACTAGGTGACCCTGAGGGTCCCTTCCAACTCTACAGTTCGTTGATTCTATAAAGCATTTTGTTCAGCATTAGCCTAGAAACAACTGCTCAGATTATCACAGGCCCTGAAGATGCTGTTTCTCAGATGTTTACTTCTAAAGGACGGATGGGCAAACTGTGGCCTTCCACAGTTGAACTACAACTTCCATTAATCCTTGGCAGCATTGCCAATAGTCGAGGTAGTGAGAGTTGTGGTTCAGCATTATCCTCCTCTTAAGGCATATTTCTTGGTCATTATCAATTTAGAAACACGCCCTGAAACCTTGTTTCTGTGGTTAATTCCAGGGGTAACTGTGGAATCATTCAGTTATATCTCTTTGATCTTACTAGATCATGATTTCCTACGCATTAAGTGTTGGTGATTTTACTGTGAATCTTGCAGAATTTGTACAACAAAGTGTTCCTGTACTTCACAGTAGAATTCCCAAAAGCTAGCAATCTCTTGATAATTCAGATGGGAAAACTCCAGCCTGTGGGCAGATGCAGTCCTTGAAGATTCCCACCTTGAGATCTGGCAGGATTCTTCCTGGGAAAAAAGAGTGGGAACACAACATGCTTTACAAAGCTGAAAACTCACCCTGTATCTCAAGTGTTGTTTGTTACCTTGAGCCCCATAATTTCATCCAGTGTTGAATATGAAATGATGGCAGCTTATAACTATTAAAAAGGGGTGGGGAATAGATACCTTATATGTATGTATACATCATTAAAATTACGGGGGAATATGCACAGACCTGTAAATCTCGCCTCAGCCAGGCCCCTATTCTTCTGGCTCCGTTTTGTTGAAAAGTAATTAACTTTACATCACGGCAGTAGAAAATAGTAGCTTTTCAGCTACAATGAAATGTTTAAATCAGAAAGATTTATGAGGCCCTGGGAATTAGTGGCACATTATGGCGCTGAACTGAAAGGGTGACCTGCCCTGAAGGAATATAGAGAAGTAATAATGTTCTGGTCTCATCTGTCAAAGAAGTGTAGCAGACATTTCATATATATATATATATATATATATATATATATATATATATATATATATATATATATATATATATATATATATCTCCTTTATTTAAATTTTCAGAATAGAACAACATATGAATAGCAAAAGATATGCAGTGTGTGATGCTGTTGGCAATATGATACAGCCCTGTTGATGTCATATTACATTTCTGCCTTGTTTTGTGAGTTGCCTGTTACTGTTCCAGATTGGAGAACACAGGAAAAACAGTCTTTGGAAATCTCTACACAGTTCAGATTCCATGGCTTTCCTGTTATTGTTTGACTTATTTATATATACTATGGATACCTACTTGTTGTTAATGTGTCTGCATGTCCTCCCCTGCCTCCTGCCTTCAGTATCCAAAAATTTAGAGCAAGTTTCTCCAATAAGGGCATTTGCCACTACAGTATTTAGCATATCACTGAACTACCGTAGTTTTGCTCCTGTTAAATCCTGCCAAAAGTGACCCGCTTGCAGCCACCAACATATGTCCTCTCAAGATTTTCTGTAGAAAGATCAACAGTGCCTGCTGCAGTGCTTTAACAATATTTTTGCCACCCATATTAAGATAGCTGACAAGGATCACTTTTTACATCTATAGATATTTTGTAGGTCAACAGATCCGAAGTGTAAATCTTCCAGTGTATCTTGAGGCTGCCAAATACTAATAGTGCTCGTCTTCCTGTTGTCATCTTCTGATGGCAGACTTTGTCCAATATCGTTCCTTTTGATCATGATGAAGTTATGAAATGAGCTAGCTGACCAGCCTATCTTAGTAAAGTAAAGCAGTATCATGCGCAGGACTATTTAATGACTGCACTGTTACACATTTCCTGCTATATTTTATTAACTTAAAGGTGCTGCACTTTCTAGTTTGTAAGGTTATGATTCTCAGATTTGTTTTGTTACACTGCATTTGATATTGGTTTTGTAATATAATTATAAACAGATTAGATTTTTTATCTGTCTATTGGTTTTCAGTGCTTTTATTGCTTTTTCTTTACTCCCACTGTGTCACTATTTGAGACAAGTAACAGAATTCCCTCCTCTAGTGTTCCTATGTAGTTTTGTACGCCATCTTGAAAGGGTGTGTGCATGTATGTAATACTTAGGGAGAGGATGAGTGTCTCCAAAAGCCCCCAGGGGTCCCATATACAATCAGTACCAATCATCCCAAATAGATGGCACAACATTGAGAATTGTATCCAGTTAATCAGAGTAGGCCTACTGAAATCAATGAACCAAAGTGAAACATACCAGTAATTCCAATGGGTCTACTCTGAGTAGGATTATCTTTGGATATAACAATTATTTTACTATTACGTATTTAGTGCCAAATTGTTAGAGATTTTGTTTAATCCCTAACAAAATACCACCCATAATCCTTTCCTATCTGTCAAGAGTGTGTGCATATCTTGAGGGAGGCAATTTTTATATTCCTTTTTAAAAAGAAAAATCTTTGGCCTGTTTCACTTGTGCACTCAGCAATTAAGACATTTTCTTTTTGTGGTTATTTGACCATGTATTCCATAGTTGATTACCTTCTGATTAAAAAGCTTAAATTTGGCCTTTGATACATCTGAACAGTTTCAAAGACATGATGATTATGGATTTCAGTGGCAGAGAAAATTACTTTATCATAATGTCTGGAGCTTGAAACTGAGGAAATGTAATTACTTGTGGGAGCTTTAGGGATAACACAGCTTCAACTACCTACAAAACTGCTCACATGCTGTCCTCTGGAGAGAGGGGTTCAGGGAATTGTATATTCTCACAACTCCAGATGGCATAATTTTCCTCTTAAATTGCAGTTTTGTGGATTTGAGGTTTGCTTATGGCTTTCATAACATGGGCGATAATAGCATAAAAGCACTCTTTTCTGGTTGTGTTTACACACACGCACACACACAAATAATGATTGACCATAAGCAACTTGGAGGACCCAGGAGTCACAGTGTTCAGTTCTCCATGTCATCTGTTGGGGGAGCCAGAGAACCCCCCCCCCCAACGCCATGTAATGGCTTAGAGAAATAGGGCAGATCCACACCATACATTTAAATGTGGCTCCCCCACAAAAAATCCTGGGAACTGTAGTTTGCTAAGGATCTTGGAAATTGTAGCTCTGTGAGGGGAAACGTGCTTCAAATGTGCACGGGATGTGCTTTAAATGTATGGTGCCCATACAGTGGGACAAGTCATACAATGTAGCATGACATTTCCTTACCCCATTACCTTTCTTTAACTTGGATTTGTCCTTCATTAGAAGACTACTATGTATTAGAGACCTGTTTTGAATTGGTTTGTTCTTTGACTTGCATAGGCATACTCTTCCCCACACGCTTCCAATTCTTGTTTGAGCATGTTGAATAATGGAATACTTGGATTAGGCCAAGCTACAGAAAATGTTAAGCCTGAAAACCATTTCCAGATTGCTTGATTCCAAGCAATATTCAAGGTAGCACTTTATCTGAAATATAATGAAGGACAATTCTATTCATACTTGATGACTGATTGGAGGTTTGCAATAGTAATACCTTTTCAGCTAGAGAACAAAGAGCCTATCTGTTGAAGGATTTCTTCTCATAAAGAGTTGCATTTTTGAGAGTTTGTATAATATCACCCTCCTAATTGAGTATCATAAACCTGTATGAAGGTTGCTCTTTGCTATCAAGTTCCAAAAGCTTTCATAATCTTGTGCCCCTCTAGCATTTTGCTTACAAGGTCCCCCTAGGCAGAAAATTAAATGTGGGATGCACTCTCTTGTATAACGAAGGTTCTGAACTGCAACTTCTTACACTTAATTTATACAGTACATAGAACTGAAATACCTTCTCACTGTGTCTGCAGTTTTGTATAATGTTACTTTTAAATTCATAATCCATGCTTTGAATATTTGAGACCAATGCTATGCAGTGCTATACTAAACACAGCCATTGTGATTAATGTATACACTAAAACTAAAACAAATCTCTCTATTCTGTACTAAAAAAGAAAAAGTCAAGTTATTTGTATTTTCTTTGTTGGAAGCTGTCTTGTAAAGGTTTAATCTTAAAGGCATCCTCAGAATATGTTAAATAAACAAATAATGCCTTCAAGGTATCACAAATATAATTCTTGTTATATGTGCCCTAATGTCCCATATCCTCAAACAATCAGCAATCCTGGGTTAGCACTATGGGATTGGGTTTCCTTTGAGTGGGAAAGTGATGCATTGAAACATATGGGATCTTTGGAGGGGAGACAAAGGGTTAACGCCCCCCTGCCAGGGTTGCGTTACGGCACCTGCATGTGCTCTTCCCTTTATGCCAATGTCATGGAACTCATATTTATGATACATTTCCTTAATAAATAAAGCAAAACAGGTGCTACAAACCAGTACTTTGATAGTGTGGTTTTATTACTGCTTCGATAATACCAAAAATGTTAGCAAGAAGATGAGCTCCTTTATCTTTATGGAACCGTGAAAGTGATATCGACTGATTTCAAACTGCTGGGAAGAATATATTACCTTGGTCCTCAAAGCAGCTAACTTTTTTATTTCACCAAAGAGACAGCATATGAAAAAATTCTTAAGAAATCTCCAGCCATTAAAAACAACAACCTAACTTGTATATATTGAACTATTACCGTGTCATGTCTGTAAATCATGAGGATGTTATAGCACGTGTGCATTATATTAGCTCATATGTTATCATATTGCTCCCTTCCTTGCTTGTATTTAGGATTATGGGGCCCCTTGCCATCATACTTCAGCAGTGTGGGAGCCCCTTCCCTGTGGTGATCGAATGCCATTGCAATAAGCATCTCTGCATGGGTAGAGCAAATCACACCAGTCCTTCCTTGAAGCTTCATACTCGCCTCTTTTTATATAACAACATGTGGAAATGTAAAGTGTCCTTTGGCAGAGATAAACTTGCAAAGGCTTGCAGGTGGAATTCCTTCCTATTACAGCCTACCAAAGGATTCAGAATTTGCCACTCTAGATGTTTCCATCATTTATAACCTGTGTGTTCAGGTTTTGCTGTAGGTAAGGTCCAGAATGAGATTATGCATTAATCCTGGGAATTTATTCATTTAGACTGGCTTCCCAAAAGTCTCAAAGAGATTTAGAACACATTAAAACATCAAATAAAATAATCTAGAATAAAACAAGACTGTGTTTTAATTTGTGTAAACTGCCTTGAGTCCCAGTCTGGGAAAAAGGCAGTAAGTAAGTAAGTAAGTAAGTAAGTAAAATTTAACACATTTATTTATCATTTGGCAGAATGTAGGCCAAGTAGCGGGATCAAAACAGCATTTAAAATATTCATGGTTGTTTTCCAAGCACACTTTCATGGAACCAAGTTCTGTTGAACTGCATGGGACTTCCTTCTGATTGCAAATATTCCATAAACATTGCACTCAAAGAGGTTCACAACAAAGGCATGATCAAACAAAAGTACATCACTGTCCGTGGCACAGTTCAAAGCAGTTTTGTAATAAAAATGCAGAATCAAATTATATCAATGTATTAAGAAGTCAGAATTCAAAATGAATCAGGGCAGTGGTATGGCAACAGCAGTGTGAAAGCTTTTAAAGAGCTGCAGAGAAAGGTGGGACCAGCGTTACCCTCTAGCCTAACTTTTAAGCGGAAGGTGGCAAAGCACTCTGATTATGATGGTCTCTCTACAGAAGGTGACAATGCTCTGAAGTTCATCCTCATTTGTTGTGGAGTCTCAAGGGGAGTTCTGAGACAGGGCATACTAATGCAGATTGTCTCTGTAATGCAATAAAGCACAGAATGCTGAAATGGAAGAATCACAAAAGGCCAATCAATGCTTAGCAATTCCCTGGAAACCTCCATCATGAATTCCAAATCTAGAGGGTGCTTCACAAATATTGCTGTCTTTAATGGAAACCATAAAAGCTACTTACAGATGATACTGTATGAGAGACATGCTTTCAAAGATCTTCATATATCAGCCATCTATTTTCACTTCTTTGATGCTTAAAGCACAGTTGTACAGCTGTTGCTTACTTAAAGAACAGCCCAGATAGGAACAATGGAAGATTTTTCTATACATGCAATTTCTTTGTAAAGAATTCATTCCCTTTCCAGGTGCACAGACAATAGATGTTGCCAATGAATCATATGAAAAAAAGCAGTGTGCAGGGAACTGATCCTGAACATTGTGCAATGAAAGGGAGAAAAAACTGAGATGGAAAAATTGAGAGCATTCCTGTGTTCTTGCTTTTTGACATTGCCTTTTGAAGAGCATCATGTAGAAGGGCAGGGAATATTAGCAATCAGAACACTGCAAGGGCCTTTTCTAAAGGGTAGTCTCTAGGTCCAAGGCACTGGAGACCAATTCTGAGAGTAATAATAATATTTTTTAAAATTTATACCCTGCCCCTCCTGGTTTAAAAACTGGGCTCAGGATGGCTAATAAAACATTGATTAAAATGTGACTTTAAAACAGCATAGAATACAACATAAAATGCAGCATCAATATCAATAAAATTCAAAAATTCAGGGGTTATTATTAGGAGGAAAAAACCAAAAAAACCCAGTCAGTAGACATCGAACGATCACCAGGACTAACTGGCCAAGTTGGTCCTACAAGGGCCAGCAAGGAGACCAGGAAGAATTTAAATGTGGGGTCCCAGAAAGGGTTTCTTCGTAGAAGAGGGAAGGGAAAAGGGAATAGAGGATCAGGCTAATTCAAATTGAAGGCCAGGCGGAACAGAGTCTGAGGAAAATATGCCAGGCTAATGCTAGTGGATATCAAAAGGACTTCTCATAAGACTGCAAACTTTAGTTGGCTTGGAATAAAACATGCTTTGCATGTATGAAGTCCTGGGTTCAGTCCCTGATAATTTAACCCTTAATAGATCTTGATAAGAAAGCTTAGCAAGGCCTTCCCACATGAGACTTCAGAAATATGCTGTCACCTCTGGCTAGTAATGGACAGTGGATCTTGCCATGGGCTTAGGTGAAGGGATGGATGAAGGCCACAATTAGCATCTGGATGCTGAAGCAAGACTTTAAAGCAGGGATGGAGAGATGCTGACCATCCCATGTGTTCTTTGAGGACTACTTCTCTCATCATCCCTGACCATTTGCCAATCTAATGGGAGTAAGAGACCAACACACTTCAGGAAGACCATGGGTTCTTCATCTCTGTTTGAAGGTCCTGGTTCTAGCAGGGAAAAGTGACCATGTGAGCTCCACTTCAAACTGCAAAATGCCTTTGGCTAGCATAGACTCTTTGCCAGAAGGATTCCCTCTTAAAGAATTGCCCCAAGACAAATTAGATTTCTCCCGTGCCCCTATAATTGTTTTATTTGTAACGTAGGCTGCAGATCAATGTAAAGGTTAAGGGGAGGAGAGGAGAGAAGCCAATAATGTTCTGTACAAAAGCAACTTCTTAGTTCCTGGTGTCCTTAAGGAAGAAAGAGAAAAGAAATTCAAAGTACAGCATTATTATAATAAAAATGATGATGACCAATGAGAAGAATATGAAAAACTGGTGAAAAGAAGCTCTCAGTTCCAAAAGGCACATGGATTCCCTTTGCAATTGGAAAACACATCAGTTAAATATTGAACAAAATATAATAAAGGATTAGAAGCCTTCCGAATAGTAATAATAATGGGTACTAAATTGCAAATGTGTTTGTACTTCGTTTCTCATGTCAAATAACCTTTTTCATATATGCAAGAATGGAAGATATTCAAACATAATATTTGCTTTTCTTTCCTCCTGCCCTCCCACCCTGAAAAAAATTAAAATCTTGTTGGCATAATTGACAATGAAGTCAGAACAGAAGTTATTTCTAGTGTGTAGCTTAACCAAAATAAATGAAGTCATGTATCCTGTTGAAAGGTAAGTGGTTTGCTCCTTTTAAGGCTCCTGAAGTGCCTGCATCCTGCAAACAGAGGTATTTCCCTCTCCCTCTGTTGGGATTTTTCTAGCCTTGCTGCAGAATGGACTAATCTTGGATCTGCTCTATTGCGATCCCTTAGGACCACCTGTCAACTGAAAAAGTGAGTTGGGGGAGGGGTACATGACATATGCATTTTCCCAAAGTGACCTTTACTTAGTGGACAAATACCTGCTATGCCACTGAGCAACTGCTATGAGAGGGCTCTGATTGTTCTTTTCCCTTCATCCTATTAAAAGGTGGCTTAACTTTTGAAGCTTTGGTCCCTTGAGTTTTCACTGTCAAACTGAAGTGATGTTTACTCTGAGCACAATGCCCCACTCCCTAGCCCATTAAAAAAAGAAAAAAATTACCAACATGGGAATCAGGGGCCCACACCAGCAATTTGCATTGTGGGGGGTGGGGGGGGGGAGAGCTCCCATTCACTTCACTTGCAATTTGCAGGCATGGGTGGCCCAATCTCAGTTGGGACCTATGGTATTCCCCCTATGCTAAGGTCCTGACCTAGGCTAGCCCTATTCACTATTTTTTAGGGGGAAGAAATTATTTTTTATTACTAACTTTTTATTATTACTATTATTACTACTATTATTATAAATTTTATTTATGCTTTTCAGGTTTAGACATTTCACCAATTTTACATTAATCTGAACATTTCAAACCTTGACTTCCACCCCCCTCTTTCTGCAGTTCCTTAACTTTATTTTTAATATCTTCTGTATATCCAAATTAACTTAATTTGCTCATTTATCCATCTACTTTAAATATATACTGTTATAAAGCTGCAGGTTATTACAATAATCCTGCCAATGTTCTTATCTGTTTACAATTTATCTGTAAATATTCAATAAACCATTTCCATTCTTTATAAATGTTTGTTGTTGTTGTTATTTGTTAACCACATAGAAGTTCTATTTACAACAACATGTTACATAGATTTTGTTAAGTTAATAATAGTAAAAATAAATAAATAAAGAAATGCCACATGTAGTTTGGCCTTGTGGCTAATCTATCCAGAGATGTTGGGTTCAATTCTTAGTGTGTAATGTTTGGATAACCATCATTCATTCTGCCCTACTGATATATTTGTTTGGGACATACACATACATGCCTGATATAACGCTTGGCGTACTACGTCCTGTATCACCCCACTACAGTGTGCAATGGTCCCTTTAAGGTACTGTTTTTAGAGGGCTAAAGGATACATCAACTACTGGAGAAAATGAAGATGTCAACAGGTGATGTTTGTGGATTTTGTTAAGGGTCCCCTGCAGTTTCTCCACATAATTTGTCTACCACGCCTTACGGACATACCCACAAGAACAGGTACATCTGAAGAAAACAGATGGATTGGCCGCAAAGCTTGGGGTAGTCCCTTAGAGGCACATGCCAAAAGAACACTCAGTCCTCACATCATTACGTAGAAACAAAATGTTGCCGTTATGTTCACTACTTCAGTGTAGCTTTGTTTTTCATGACTGTAACAAAGGTGGGGGGAGTGTTTTGCATTGTCTGAAATGTAAAATGACCACTCCACACCCTCCGCAGCCCTTTCAGGAAATCCTGACTAAGACTGGTATCCACCACCTTAACAGTTTTCTCTCGTTTAACTGGAAATTATACAGTTTGCAGTACAATGTTGTGCTAAGTTGGGAACCTATGCAGTGGTCTTTTTCTTTTTCCTCTAGGGGCCAGTTTTCCTAGCCTCAGCCTTAGCTGGCTTTAAGCTTGTCAAAAAAGAAAGAGAGAGAGAGAGAGAGAGAGAGAGAGAGAGAGAGAGAGAGGTTATTAAAAATGTTCCTGCCTTTCAGTAACTGGGCTTGCTAGGCACAACAGTGCAATACTATAGGGACCCTTTCCCCTATTTAGTCATGTCATTTGGCACATTGCCTATAGCTAAGAATGAGATACCATCTGTTATGTGTTCAGAATGGTAGTCTAGCGAATTTCAGCTCCTTGCTTTTTACAGCCTAAAACAAAAATGGATTATACCACCTTGTTCAACATTCACATTCATTTGTTTCTCTCTGTTAATCCTCATTTAAATGGTTTATCATTTTACTTAATTTTTACAATCATTTAGAAGATCATTTAGAATGGCAGAGGGCTGAGGTGCTTATGGTGACTGGGCTATTCTAATCCTTGTTGAATTCCCTTGATATTTTGTTTCATTGCCTGTTGAATAAAAAGCCAACCCCCCCCCCCAAAAAAAAACCAGGGAAGGGGAAGGGAGGGGGGAATCCCCTGAAATGAGTGACAGGGTGCTAATGTGCAATAGTTATGGATACAGTGAGACTACCAGACCGCTTTCAATTTCAGATTTTAATAATTTTTACATTAGACAAAATCGGCATATTAATTTGCTACAAAAGATTGTAATATAATAAAATGCACTCCGAGCAGTCAGAAAACTCTTGGCCAATTCCTTAAAGACTTGAAATGGATATTGTGTGTGTAATATAATTGCTTCATAACGATGTGCTCAGAGATGGGTTGTGCCACAGCGAGAGGGTCTGAATTTCGTTCCCCCAGGGCTTTTCATAAACCAGATGAAAACTACTCTTAACAATCCTATGCATGTCTATTTTGAAGCAAGACCCCTTGAATTGAATGTGATTTATTTCCATGTAAGTGTGTATAGGATTATGCACATAGTATGTTCAAAGGTGTGTGAGAGCATTTGCATTTTGTGCATGTAGCAGCTCTCCCCCTGGAACCCCCTTATACCCTCCCCTTTTCTTCCTCTTCCAACCATGGAGATGTTCAGAGGTATTCTAACTACATTCAGTTAAACACGGCTAGAATTGAAGCACTGGGTCTTATCTTTAAAGCCATCAGTGATTTAGGACCTGGATATCTGAAGGCCCTGCTTGTATGTTACGGCCATCTGAAGAGATCCTGTTAAGACTATAAGATGAACCTTGCACAATCAGACTGATGTCCAGCATTCTCTTCTCACAACAACCAACCAGGCACGAGTGCAATTGGCCTTTCCCACTTGTGATCCACAACAACTGGCATGCAGAGGTACCGTATTTTATGCTCTATAAGATGAACCAGACAATAAGACGCACCTAGTTTTTGGAGGAGGAAAACAATACAAAAATATTCTGAATCCCAGAAGCCAGAACAGCAAGAGGGATCTCGCTTCTGGGATAGCCTCTTGCTGTTCTGGCTTCTGGGAAAGCCGCCGAAGCCTCTCCCGGGCAGTGGGATGAAGGCTCCCCCTGCCCGGAAGAGGCTGCGCACGGCTAAGCTGCCCTCTGTCCCTTCCCACAAAAGCCAACCAAGAGCCGCACGCTCTTTAAAGGGAGCGTGGCTCTTGCGGGCTTTTCTACGAGGTGGGAGAAGCCCTATCAGCATGCCTGTCAGCATTCGCTCCATAAGATGCATGCACATTTTCCCTTACTTTTTAGGAGGGAAAAAGTGTGTCTTATAGAGCCAAAAATACGGTATATTGCCTCTAACACTAGAGTTAGAACATAGCTGCCATGGCAGGTAGTCAATGATAGCCTTGTTCTCTATACATTGGTCTTATCCCTGTTTAAAACCACCCACTATCCCTTGTGGTAGTGAATGCCATAGTTTAACACTGAGGTCCAGCTCTGAGGGCCTTTTGGCGGTTTCCTCACTGAGAGGTGAGGTTATAGGGAACCAGGCAGAGGGTCTTCTCAGTAGTGACACCCACCCTGTGGAACACTCTCCCGTCAGATGTCAAGGAAATAAATAACTAACTGACTTTTAGAAGACATCTGAAGGCAGCCCTGTTTAGGGAAGTTTTTAATGTTTGATGTTGTTTTTTTATGTTGTGTTTTTAATGTTCTGTTGGGAGCCGCCCAGAGTGGCTGGGAAGACCCAGCCAGATAGGCGGGGTATAAATAAATAATCATCTTCATCATCATCATGTTCTGTGTGAAGAAGGAACTCCTTTTGTGTGTCCCAACATTCGGATTCATTGGCTGACCCTGAGTTCTAACCTTATGAGAAAGGGAGAAAAACTCAATATTCACTTTCTCCACACTATGCCTATATGCACTTTGTGTTCCTGCAGAAGATAGGGACCTCACACAGCACAGGCCTTTTCATCTGCAGCACATGGACTGTGGAACTCTTTCCTGCAGGAAAACTAGCTATCTACCACATTGGACACATTTAAGCACTGGGTGAAAATGACATGCAGTTTATGGTATTGCTTGCTGATCTTTTTAAGCTGTTATCTTGTTGGTTTTGCTGTTGGATTGGTTGTGCTGTTTAGTGTTTTGAATATCAGGTTGTCGTTTTAATTGGTTTGGTTTTTGCTATTGATTGTAAGCCACCTTGAATATCCTTTCTGGGTAGAAAATATGGGATATAGGTATTATAAATCAATAATACAGATAATAAATTCTCATTTCTAACATGAAATGCACACTTTATAATTATCTATCTATCCATTGCAAAATATGTAAAGAAAGAACAAGCAATATTTAATTTCTATTAAGTGATTCATATGGTAGAATTCTCATAATGGTAGATTCTAATATAAATAAGTTCCATTAGTATAGTTCCACACTGAAGTATCCCTAGAGCTAAACCATCAGCCTGACCTTCTTATCTGAATGCTAGTTTTTCTGAGAACAACAATGCAAAATCACATATTAGTACTAATTTGGCACTGTCTTTTCCTGTCACAATTGTTTTTACAGCCAGCTCTTTGTTGCCCTTCCAACAGATGCAGTGGGATTTTATAGCAAATGTCTTTTCTGGCTTTCTCTATATCTTTTCCTTTTTTTCCCCTTTCAAAAATCCCTGGATGTTTAGATAAGCTTGACAGTAGCTCATAGGCACTCTGTATATTTGCTTTTATTTTGCTTTCCCTTTCTGATTGTCATTCTTTTCAGAACAATGGGTGTGTATGGGCCTCCTCTCATGCAGGTGCATTTATGTTACATTCTGCAAGCATAGTTACATGCTTCTAGCTGCTACTTTACCTGATAGAAATTGCATTGGCACACAAAGGCAAATCTTTGCAAATGAAAGGTAGTTTTAAGGGAGACCATTCAGTATCAAAACTTGCATGAGCATTATGGGGAATGGAAAGATCCAAATCATTTACTTGTAATGCTGAGTTGTGACTAACCATTGATTTAACTAAACACTTTGAACTATCAGCCTCAAGAACTAAGGGACTGGAAATCTAGATCCCAATTTGATGCTGTGTCTGTATTCTAGCAGTTACTGTTCAATGACTGTTTGCTTATACATTTCTGTTTTCTTTGTATGCACTAACAGAGCACCAATTTGTCAATCAGTATTTTAAGCCACCCTTCCCAGTTCCACTTTTCTAGAAAATTCATTGTAAAATCATTGGGTTTAAATGCAGCTTTGAAACAGCTCATAATTTCTACCACTAGAGAGCACTACAATATTAAAAGCTTCTTTGCCTTTTGTGAACATTTTCTTATTTCCTTATTGAAAACAGAATTGATTGGCTTTATAATTCTGCCCCTAATAAGATTCTAAAATATATAATTGGGATTATCTTGAAGGGTAAAACACCATTCAAAAGATGAAGAGAGTCCCTCTCTCCACTGACTCACACACTTAATTTAATATTCTCCCTGCAGCATTTCCCACTTTTCCATTTAAAAGTGTGTGTTTTTTCTGAGGCATTAGAAACTGCTGCAGCAAACATCAAATGAAGCCCCAGCTGTGCACACCATAAATCACCGCATGCACAAAACCTTGACTTGCACCCTAAAGATTAGGAAGATAAGCATACCTAAAATTTACCGGTAAATATGATCCAGACAGCTTATGAGAACAGTATTTGGTTCCGTTAAGATCTTCAGAAGGCATCATAGCAGACAGAATACCATGACATGCACATTTCCATGTATTCACCTATGCACACTCACAGAATTCTTACTGAACCAATACCGTTCAAGTGTACCATTCTTGGTACAGTGCTATAAAAAGGTAAAGGTACCCCTGACAGTTAGGTCCAGTCGTGGATGACTCCGGGGTTATGTCGCTCATCTCGCTTTACTGAACAAAGCAGTTGGCGTACAGCTTCTGGTTCATGTGGCCAGCATGACTAAGCTGCTTCTGGCGAACCAGAGTAGCGCATGGAAATGCCGTTTACCTTCCCATCGAAGCGGTACCTATTTATCTATTTTCACTTTGACGTGCTTTCGAACTGCTAGGTGGGCAGGAGCTGGGACCGGGCAATGGGAGCTCACCCCATCATGGGGATTCGAACCGCCAACCTTCTGATTGGCAAGCCCTAGGGCTCTGTGGTTTAGACCACAGCGCCACCCGCATCTGTGTTATAACCACTTGTAAAACAGACAAGGGAACTGAATCCCAATAACATACAAACTTTAATTCAAATGGGCTAAATCAGATGGATAAATAGATATTAAAAACAGTTTCTAACATAATTCCCTCCACATCAGAAATGATTGTTGTGGGCACTGATTCAGTTCTAGTGATGTGTAAGTTGTCTCAAATTGTAGCTAGTGATCCAGGATGCCATGGGAATGTCCATGAGCATTGATTATAACAGCTAGTCATCCATCATGAATCCCATCAGCATCCACATCCAAAACACATATCTAGGCAGTTCAATGAGTGCCAGATTAGCACTTCTTTGCTGGATCTTCATGGCAAAACAATAACATGGACCAGATGATTTCAAGCAAGGTAACTAGAAGGCCAAAGCGCTGATGCTGCGAAAAGTAGACTCAATATAATATATGATATTACTAAAAGCGTCTTTTTTATTCTTTCTAGTGCAAGATCAGTGATTTCTTTCTCTCTTTTTTTAATAGTGTTCATACAGTATCGTGGGAGCCTGAACTAAGAAAAGGAATTGCTTTTGGTGCTCCTAATCATATTATTCAAGTCCCCTGCCCAAATCCAATATGTCTCTTGGCTGTGTCTTAATGGTTCACATCTGTGGCAATAAATATCAAATGCATGGAGAAAAATAGTGAAGGAAACTCCATTGTGATAATGAGATTACTCTGGAAATAAAGCGCTGGATTACTGAAATCTAATTTGGAAGTGATAAAGTGCATACGATTGCCAAGTAATTATTTCTGCGGAGTCCTTTTCCATGAGGAAAAGGTCTGTGATTAGACATTACACTATGTTAATGTCACTGGAGCTTGACCTTGGTGCGAATGGGCAGAATATTTTGTGGCAAATAACAAATCAGCATTCAATGCCGTATTAAGACTCAGGGATCTACCCGTGACTGTTGGTTGCTATTTAAATGCGATGTCCCAAAAGTGGGACAGCATATGAACAATCATATATATGCATTTTTGAGACATCCATTCCCCCAGTTACAGACATCATACAGTCTTTAGGATTCAAGATGGCACCATCAACACCATTACTTTTAGTGATGCTTTCATCCAGTCAGAAAAACCATGATGCCAAAATCAGGAAATACAATGGAAATGAGGCCACCAGCAAACTAGCTGCACAGAAGTATCAAGGAGGGAAGTTATTTTCACTGGGTCTACTGGACATGGGGAAAATATTAAACTCCTCCATCCTTGTGTTGTGATTCTGATCCCCGTGCACTTATTTTTAAAATAAGACACATTAAATACACACACATACCCTTAATGTATAGTCTAGTTTTGCCCTCATCTGGATAACAGACTGAACTATGTGAGGGGCATACAAAATTCCCAAGTACTTTTATACTGATTTCTCATATACTGGTAAGCCTGAACTGTAGCAAAAAAACTTGTCTCAGCCTTCCATTTCTCTCATTCTAGCAATCTATCTTTCAAAAAAAGAATTTATTTAATTTTTTTGCTTCTAAAACATTCACCATTTTAAATTAGAGGTTGTACAGTTGATTTAAGCCATATAATAATAATTTAGCTAATATCTGAATTTTAATAGTGCCTAGACAATACAATCAAAACATTCTGTGTTTGGGGTAAGCAGTCGCTGCCCCAAGAACCACACACCTGTTAAGCTGTAGTATTTGGCATAATGGCTGCTACATCTCATTGATATTAATGGAATTATGCTGGCATAAATCCAAGTACTCTGACGTCTGTTTTATGAATTGCTGTAAGAATTTTAAATGCATTAGAAATTAAAGCCAGTAAATCTCTATGTGTCAGTAGACTGAACATTTGATCTATGAAATCAAGATGGCAAATGCAACATGAGCTCTGGTGAACCAGGCCTAGAAGTTTATATTACATTTATTTTATTTTATTTTAAATTGGATCCTTCTATCCAGCTTTTGTAATATTAATTACTATGCATAAAATCATATGACAAAAACTGAAATCTAACATTGATAAGAACATAAATATCAACAAAGCATAGAATTGTAGGATTGGAAGGGACCATGTCCAGTCCAACCCCTTGCAATGCAGGAATCTTTTGCCCAACTTGGGGTTCAAACCCATAACCCTGAGATTATGAGTCCAATGTTCTACAAAGCAGAGTAGCAGCCTAATAAGGAAGCAGTCACTTGGCAGTCACTGTTCATTCCTCACCTGAAACAAAGCCATTTTGAGCTTCGTGGTAGGAAGAACCCACCACCTCCTTACTTGGCATTCTAGATCAACGGAAGTTTCTTAACAGTTCTTCAAGTGCAGCCCCATATACAGCACATAAATGTAATCCAAAAGAAATGAAATAAAAATGTGACTGCCTAAACAAAATAGATGCACCTTACCTAGTTTTAAGTATTAAAAAAACACAAACACTAACCCCACTTTTTTTAGGTGCTTTTGGCTGCAATCCCATATGTTCTTACCTAGCAGAAAGTCACACCAAATTCACTGAGGTTTACTTCCGAGTGTAAGTTTGTAGGATTGCATAATTAATACTATTTCAGATGCGATCCTATAATGTTTCTTGGGAGCAATTTTGAATTGAAATCAGCAAGTCTTACTTTTGAATAAGCACATACCAAATTAGTCTGTTATGGTATTATTACAGGGCACTCTAAATGCAAAGCACTATGGCACTGAGTTGGTTGCCATATTTAAAAAAGTGAAAATCTGGGCTTTCAACTGCAGTATCCCACCTATGTTTTATGGTGGAAAGTCAGTCTACAAAACTGATTTAGTTTTTTTTTAATGCTACCATTTGCTTTTAAATGAAAGAAGTAGATGACCTTATTATTCTGTATGTTCAAAATTTGTAACAACCCTTTTTCAGTGTGATCTGTATGTCCATGACATCAGCATAAGTGGCTATTGCTAGTTGGGTTCAGCTGAAGAACCTCTCTGTGAAGTAAGCCCCATTGAGATGAAGAGACCTTGCTTCCAATAAATGTGTCTATGGTCAAGGTGTCAGTGCCATAAAAACTAAAGGGACAAGCTAGGGAGACTCATGCTATTATCTTATACATGCTTACCTGAGAATAAGCCTTATTTTACTTAATGGGACCTACCTTTAGGTAGGTATGCACAGGACTGTGCTGTAAAAATACTTTCACAAAAACTATATGCTTGTCAGAATATTAGGTAGCTCTGGGACTTGGCAGTGAGGCTTGGACTGGGGTCTCTGCTTGGAACCAGTTCAATGTCCAGTGAAGCTAGTCCTGGGCAGAAATTTGTTTTCATGCCTACCTAATTCTTCCTGAACGGAAGACATAAAGCTTTGGGGCTGAATTATGCTTTGAAAACCCATGCTCCCTATTCTCCAAACATGGGGGGAGGATGGAGAATCATGATCATCGTAACATTATTAAGCTGTGCACAGTTAAACTATGAAACTCACTCCCAGAGGAGGCAGTGATGACCACCATCTTAGATGGCTTTAAAAGTGGATTAGACAAATCCACAGAGGAGTCGGCCTAGCTATGTTCTGCTTCCACAGTCGGAAGCAGCAATGCTTCTGCATTCTAGTTGCTGGAAACCACAAGAGGCTGAACCCTCTCATTCCTGTTGGCTCTAGGATTCAGCCAACTGAGACCGGATTCAAAATTAAGCCCAGAGGCTAATGAGGAATCTTATTAATTTAAGAAAACGTTGTGAAGTATCCAGAGGGGGAGAGCTGTTTGTGGCATTTGTGGGCCAGAGCTTTTGGTGATTCTTGTGACCCAAGTTGGAGGGATGTGGGGTGGGTTTATTATTGTCCCAGGCTTTTGAACTCGGTATTTCTCTCTCTTAAAAAACGTCAGATGCAGAACGTCTATTTCTGCGTCTTGGCTGTAAGGATTTATTAATGCTTTTACAGATTTCAATCTGCCAGCCGCAGATACATATGAAAGATTTTCTCAAGGCAGTTATGAGACTCTAATGGGTTAAATTAACCAGGCAGTATAAATGTAAGCTGAACATATGGTCCAGGCCCTTGGAGGGTTTTGGAGAAATGTCTGGTAAAACAAGTAAAGCGGATCCTTGGAGAACACGGTGTCAGTGTGAAAATGCCCCCTCCCCTCCCCACTTGTTTTTTTTTTTTTTACCACCGAGAAAAGATCAGGTTGTCCACCATAATTTCACCTGTCTGCCTGTTCACAATGATACAGGAGGATAAATTCTGCTTAAGAGAGACAAAGAGGAGGAGAAGTGCAAAGCCTACTGGGGATACTGGCATGAGGCAGAGGAAGGTGAGAAGCCTTGCACAGCTCTCTAACTCAAATGGAAACAAAAGAAAATGTGAGGTGAAGCAAAAGGGAGGGGGACACAGTTCCCGTGAGCATCCTTTTTTCCTTCTCTTTGTCCTTAATTGTAACACTTCAGACCTAATGAGTTCAGTAAATGAGATATATTGAGTTCCTTAAATGAAATGCCCCACCACTGTAAGACTTGTCAGACTGAAATCCTTTCTGGGAGTTTTGTACTTTAAAAAAAAAATAGCCAAGGAAGCAGGTCTTTTTTTTAAAATGCCACTTGGAAAAAAAGAATCGTGAAATGCAAGTATATGTTTAGAAAAGCAAGGAGTTCCAAAGCTTTAGGAAGGCTCAGGTGGCCTGCTGAAATCCTAACCTCACTTACCTGGGAGCAGGGATGAGAGAAAAAATTGATTCATTTCTAATTTACAGCAGAATTTGTCAAATTTCAGAAACAATATGGAAACCAAAACACAACTGTGCTTTGAGATTTGCACATATCCAAAATTTAAGATGCAGTTCTCCAACCAAAGAATGTTTACAAAATGCATATATTAGGGGGAAATGTGCAGAACAATTAATATATTAGTGAAAATAACATACAGAAATACATTATATTCAGAGAAATTGCTTTCAAAAAAATACGTACAATAGTCAAAACTGCATACAAAAATGTGTTTAGCATTCTAGAGAATTTTCATGAAGATTCTTTTTTTTTTTACAAAAATCACAAAATGCTGCAAGCTAATGTGGTTTGATTATATCTGATATTTCTTCAGCATTTATTCTTATATGTTTGCAGGGAGGTTATATGACAATGAGCATTTATCCTGCCTGTGGGTAGATTTGTTGTTCCCAGGTGGTTGTTTTTCAGTTACAAGAACCAATTGCTGAAGGACCAAGTGTATTGCAGCAGAAGAGTGCTATTTAATTAGCTAATTACAAACATGGATGGGGGGAACTATGCTTTTATACCAGAGTATAACATGGTAAGAAAATACACTATTATAAAATATGGCAATAAAATGACCCCAAATACATCATTGTGAAAACAGTTACACCAGCCTTTGCCAAATTGATTCCCTCCAGATGTTTTGAACTACAACTCCCATCAGCTCCAGATTCCACAGTATAGACTGAATTGCATTGGGGGGGGGAATGTGGTGGCTCATAGCTAATCCCTTTGACAAGTCTTACAGTTTTGACAAGAGCATGCATCAATATGGGAAGCATTCTTAATACTCCAAAGGGACATTGAGAAACAGCCAGCATCTGACTTGGAGGAGAGAAATGTCATCCTTGAGACTCCTTATTTAGGGCTTGGAAACTACAGATCAGGTGTGTTAATGGGATAATAACGCTGGCTTAACATCTCTCATGCCAAGTGTTTGTGTCTGCCCAGTAAAGAATACAACTGCACAGAAAAATTATGAGTGTGAATGCATATTGGAATATCTACAGAGAGGGGCTTACCTCTCCTAGGTTTTCTTAAATCAAATATATAAAAAGGAAAAAAGGGGGGAATCTATTTTCAATACTAAACCAACAAAAAAAAATCATTTTCAATGGGAAAAAACCCCTATCTTCATATCTTCTCATATTGTGAAATCAGTTACACGTGGTTTTTGATTTGTAGACAATAAAACACTTAAATACCTCATTGCTTTCAAATAAAGTTCTTTAACTGGCTGTTGGAAAACACCCAGAGACAAATAGGCTGTAAAATGCACTGGACTCAACCACTTTATTTCTAGTGTCAAGTCATGCTGTTCCATTCATGCTTTAGATTAGAAGCAATCAGTGACCATGAACCCCTCAGGCTGAGTCCTGCTCTCTTGCAGGGATTAGGAATCTGAGACCTGTCAGCCAAATCAAGCCATCACCCCATTCTCCACCTCGACCATAGAGATATATTTTATGAGCATCTCTAGCCCAAGGGCAGCTGGACATAGCCCTCCAGGCATCTGTCTAACTTCCACCTCTGGATAATCCAAGGTGGGCTGGATTCCCACCCCACAGCAAAACCAAAGTAAGTTTCCTGAAATGGCATGATCGTTCCAGAGAAAATTATTAAGGTTTCCTGCTGCTCAAGCCTTAGTTCGTCAGGGCTGTATGAGGGCTCTGGTACTGCGGCAATACATCATGATAACACAAACCCAACAAGGATGTAAAAGAATATTCAGAATAAGAGGGTATGGAGTTTGGGGTGTGTGCATGTGCACACACAGGAGTCTTGGTGTCACCAAGCACATTCGAAATGGAAAAAGACCAGCAATTGAGACCCTGCTGAGGTAAGAGTCACATTTTTCCTAGGTAAAAAATATACTGCTAGGAAAGAATCACTGGAATAGAAGGGAGACCTTCATACATGGACTTCATGAGGCATTTGTTCTGAAAAAACAAAACAGGATCCTTTAAAATAAAACAATTAGTTCAATAAGTGGGCCTTTATTTTATGCACTATAACTGATAATCGAAAAAATGCTTCAATTCTTCTATCTTTTTTAAAATAAAAAATTTAACATGATTGAGCATTTAGGTCATAAGGGAGCATGGGAAATGTTAATAGTTGATAAGCAATAGACGAGTACAAATGAGATAAATGTTATTTTCAGATCAGAGTGTGTTTTCAATGAGACCTCTAAATTGCCTCCTTAGACGTGCCCAGTGCTTTACAATTTCTGGCTCTAAGCCACTTGCATGCAGTCAATTCATATGTTAACATGCAGGCTTATGCATTCTTATTTTTCTCTAATGGGGTTTCATAGTATATTCTGATTTGTTGATGTTTACAGAGAATTAAAAAAAAATTGATTGGTTACTTCCCTTCCCAGCAATTCTGCACTTTGATTGGCCCTTGGCTGGTGGCTAAGCAACCAAGCTGAGAGTCTCTGGAACAAGTGGCAGCCCTCAGAACAGCAGGGCCTGCGAGGAAAGAGGCTCTGGGATCAATTAAAATGCCATGCTTTTCCAGGCTGGTTTCCAGAGCATCTGTACATGATTCCACATAAATTTAGGGAATTAAAGATCAGACAAAGGTAAACAGTTCTGTGCTATGGTTAGCATGGAATTAAAATGAAGGGATGAAATATGACAAGGCTATTCAGCCTGGGGCCAGACTTACACCATTTGTTTGAATTTTTAATTTTACATCCAATTTCTCTATTATTTTAAATACAGTCATGAGCTGTTTTTAAAAATCTTAAGTGAGCAGGGATAGATTGAACCTGACTTTTTTTTTTTTTAAGAGACTTTTCCAATACAGCCAAACTGGAGAACATGAAAATGTGGGAGGTTTTCAAATGCAGTAGATGCACATTATTGAAATAAAAGCTAAATATATTTTACAAATATTTTTTCCAGTCATGACAAGAGGGGGATATATAGATATATATAGAGAGAGATCATTGAGGTTACAGCATTTTGGCTCACATCTTCCTATACGAAAAGCCTATTTGTAGTTTTGCTCAGTTCTAATTCATAATAGTTGTACAACACAAAAAAATGCAATGAAATAAACTGCACTCCTTCCCACTTGAGAGAGTAAAGAACCTGCCTGTCCTCTCTTCTGTCTGTTATACTTAATGAGCAAAATGTTGATTATTATGATGAGCAGCAAAAGGGAGAGACTTGACTTTGCAAAGTTCTGGTCACCTACACTATGATACAGCTCTGCTGTAGGGGGCTGTTTATCGCTGTGGCTGAAAAGACATGCATTTTGCACAAAAGGATTCACTGAATCCTGCGTAAGATGATTCTGTGAGTGGAATATGCGCCACCAAGCAATAGATGGCATGACAAAGGTATCCCCAAAGTTTACTTCTCCATTTTACTTCCCCACCCCCAGTAAAGAGAGAAGAAATAGTGGAATATAGGTCAGAGAGAGACATTGAATCCGAATTTAATACAGTAACACAGATGCCCATCTTGTGTACAGAGCATCTCTTGCACATTAGTTCCCTGGAACAGAGCACTCATATTGTGTCATATCTTGGCTGAAGGCAGTTTTTATACCATATGCCAACTTTCTAAGCATTAGGATGCTTGTAAAAGTTGGTTTTATCTGGCCAGTTATAGAGTGTGTGCTTTGTGGGAGGGTATATACTGACTACCCTTTGAGCAATTGCATCTAATTTCAGAAGGTCAAGATTTGCACGCATAACCAGACATATCTTTCTTTTGGATCCTATTTGCCAATTAGATTATCAAATCTATCACAGCAAATATAGTGATATTAAAATAGACCTAACTAATCAGTTGTCATATGGCTGTGAGGTGCCTGGTTTGTTTTTAAAAAGAAAAAATCCTGTGAAGAATGAACCACAATATTCATTGCACTGCAGCATAAGGATGATGCTATATCATTACATAAATGTTCTAAGCCTTGTAACACAACCAATCTCAATGGCTTCCAGAGCAACCTGCTCCATGGACAATTTTGTGTATGTTGTAGAGCAGTTATTGAGGTATGAACAAAGAACTCTCATTTCAGGTTTCTGGTTCAAGCCCAGGTTTTCTTAACAGTTCCAGTCTACTACAGCCTCCGTAGACTGAAGTCCCAACAAACGTTATCACTCTGCAAGGCATTTAAGGTTTATCAAATAAATGTATGAACCTGAGCCATCATAGTTGTCTCGTTTGTTTTACTGGTAGGATTTTTTTTAGTGGAAAGAAATAAAAAGACAAATGATATATAATTGCTGACATTCAAAATATCAAGCTGGTGTAAGGAATGTGCAGTCCTCTACATGTTTTTTTCCCCAGACCACAACTCCCATCATCCCTAACCATGGGCCACGATGACTAGGCCTGGTGGAAGTTGCAATCCAGCAACATCTGGAAGACCATATGTTCCCCTTCCATGCTACAAAGTGATATCACTGAGGCTTCTTGTATCTGAGAGACTGGGGACTCAGCTATGCAGCTGCAAATAAAACATTTTAAGTGTGTTTTAAGTGCAATATACAATGTGACACTAGATGGTGATAGCGAGCCTAATGGAAAATTCAATGTCTTTTTAAAAATGCTTTTTTTAAAAGGCATTTTCAGAACTTTTTTTATATGTGTGTAGATTCCACCTGTGTGTTTACACTATTTGGGAAAGGACCCCGCTCAGTTGTAGAACATCTGCCTTCATACAGAAAATACCATGTTCAATCCCAAACACACAGGTGGTAGGGTTTGGAAGGAACCCAGTCTGAAACCCTGGAGGGCTCTGTCATTCACTTTTTAAAATATTGAGATAGATGGACCAATGGTACAAATCACCATCCTATGTTTCTATGCTTGAAGTGTTTACACACACACACACACACACACACACACACACACACACACACACTTCATCCATGCTCTGGTGACCTTCCATTTTGACTACTACAATGCACGGTCTATGGGATTGCCTTGAAGATAATCCAGAGGTGTGAAATGTGGCTACTAGGCTGGTAAGTGGGGCAGCCTGATGAAAACATCTGTCACTGGTCCTGAAAATGTACTGGCTGTCAGTGAGCTACCAGCTGGAATAAAAGGTGTTGGCGCTAATATTTAAAGGCCTCAGTAGCTTGGTACTCAAGTTCCTAAACAAGTGCTTTACTGATTATCAACCATCTGAGACTATGACAGGCAGGTGAAGCCTTGTTGGTGCTTCTGGTTATCAGGGGCTGCCCAGCTGGTACTTACCTGTGACAAGGTCTTTTCACTGCGAGTTCCATGTTTGTGGAGTGCCCTTTCTATTGAGGTGCATCTGTCTCCCACATTATTGACTCTCAGGATAAATTTAAAAACATTCCTCATTATCCAGGCAACCCTGAAACCAGTAGATGAGATAGTAGTTAACTGTTTTTAACATGTTTTAAAACTGATTTGGATTTTTTAAGTGTTAAATCTGCTGCTGCCCTGTTTAGTGTTAAATCTGCTGCCCTGGGCTCCCTCAGGAAGAAGGCTGTGATATAAATTGGATAAATGAATAAATAGTGATTTGTTTGTTTGTTTTCAAAATTTAAACAAAAATCTTGCAAGTTGGTCTTGGTAAGCATTTTTATAAGCACACTGTTGGCATCAAGATTTTAAGGATCTGTCTGCTACTTAATCTATAAGAAGCTGCAGACTCAGGTGACTGGCTTCTTAATAACAAGCATTTAGATAATCATACTTCTTGTGTTAGTACTTCTCATAAATTTGGGACTGTTCACACCTGAATACAGCAGCTTTGGCATTCAAATGAAATAGTAATTATCACACGCAGCACATAAACTAACTCTGGAAAATGTAGAAGAAATGAAGCAATTATCATGGAAGTGCAACTGCTCTTTCCTCTGTCAAAGGATGACTTCATTTTGGAAAGCAGTATTATGCCTTGGGCCACATTCAACCAATTCTTGTTGCTGCTTAATAAGCTCAACTCTGACCTCAAGAATGGATTTAATTATACATAGAAAGCACAGCCTTCTCTTTTGTATTGTATTCTCCTTTCATATTTTTGAAGGCACTGTGGAGACCGTAGGAACAAAAACAAAAAATATGAAGAAGGGTTCTGTATAAATTATATTCAAGCATTGTTGCCAAAAGTAAATGTAACCAAAATTCCAACCCAAAACTGAGAATTATCTTACCTGGCCAAGGGGCTGAATTATTGTCTGAGACGTATGTCTTTGAATAAGGTCATCTCTGCCAAGCTAGGGTCACAGTTGGTGTATCAGCTTAAAATGACAAAAAGTGCTTCACACCACTGAGATTATATGGGCCTTCAGTGACAAAACTGGATCTGTAAGCACACCTAAACTGTGGAGCTGATCTTCTAAGGCCAGTGAAACTCCATTAGAACAGACTGAGCACCACTCATCTCAGTAGATGAACCATCCACTAAGAGAACCACTATCTTCTCTAGACTGAGTCTCAGTTTATTAACCCTCATCCAGGGAAAACTTTTACCCAGATGTTGCATTCCCAACCACTGAGACTAACCATTATTGATAGACCAGTCCTACATTAATTTGTAATTAGGTATGGGTGAGTTGCATCTGTTCCAGTTCAGCAATAAAACTGTCCTGAGGTCATTAACTCATGTTTGTGACCGTGTCAGCTTTAGGAAACCCTGAGTATCACCATCTCAGCTGCCTATGGGGAAACTGAGGGAGATCTTCATAGGGTGGCAATGACCCTTTGAGTCTGATAGACTATAATGTGAAACCCAGAGAGACTAATTACTGGTTTCTCCATGGGATACATTTAGGGCAACCAAATTAACATACTGTTATGAATAAAAGAGGATTATAATGTTTTGTCCAAGGCTTTTCACTCAATAAATCAATGCTTCAGACAGATCAGGATCTCTGCAGAGCCTTGTCTGCTTAAAGGGGCCTATTCGACATCTCATACTGGAGACAAACTGCAGTCATGAAACACAAAGTCCATTGCTTATGGAGAAACTCAACAAGGAGTATGTTTATTCATGTATGAAACCCCCAAGTCTCTACATTTACCATATGATAATGGTTAAGAATTGACAAGGCTAGATTTTTTCATTGAACATTTCACATACTGCAGTGAAAAACTCCAGATTCAGTTCAATGAAATAGATTGTGCAAATCATACAGATTTGTATACCATTACATATTGTGTATTACATTCACAGTATCCTATGGAGAGGTATGTGCAGAGGGTTGTATCCAACAAAGCTGTTCAGTTTGTGCAAAGACTTCCACTGGTACAAGAGAATTGCCCCTCTCGCTCCTCCTCTGCCACAAATCTGTTATTTGGGGATGAGGGAAACCACATAACACTTGGGGGGCATAGCAGGGTGAAGGTGCACAATTTGCATTGCATAAGTAGACATCTTTGAGTAAACAGGATGGCTTGGGATGCAACTCCAAATATTTTGGTAAGCAGAGGAACAGGAAAAGAGAAAAGGCTATATGGAACATTGCATAGCTATGTGGGGGCAGATGGCAAGGAGGTGGAAGCCACAAGGAAGAAGTACAAGGTGTACGAAGAGCTTTGATCATTGTCAAGACTCTGAAGACCCCTGCAGGTGAAAAGGTCACCAGACATCATTGCATGGGGAGGGGAAAGAGAACAATCTGGCCCACCAGCCAAACCCAGTTCCTCACCCTTGCAAGTGTGGGTATTATTCAGATTCAGTAGAGGAGTGCCTGTAGAAAATACTTGGGAAAGCAACAGAGACAAGCCCAGAGCTTTCCCCAAAATGGAGTTTTATTAAGAAAGTATAACAAGATGGCCATGTTAAGTGCAAAGCTTTCCCAAATAATGGAGAAGGAGAGATGGAGGGTGAGCAAACAACACATCTGACTTACTCCCTAAAAGCAGGAGCTGTGGTTACATGTCACTATCAAAAACATCAATCCTGGTGTTCATAAATACTGGAGACTCCTTTCATGGAGAATTGCCATAGACACACTAGAAAAACTCATGACATGAGCAAGGTGGGCCTCAGTCACTGCACAGCAAGCTATCACAGATCATTAGCACTTTCAACTTTAGGCAAACAAGGCAAAATGGGAACCAAACTGAGAGGTGGTAAAAATTAGGTAGTGACTCACCACATGATGATTGATGCTAGCCACCAGTAAGGTGTGAATTAACTATGAAAACTTTTTATGCTCTGTGCACATGACATGCAATATTCTTATCACCCTGACCTTTATTATATATCTGAGCTGTGCAGAAGGATGTATTTATGACATTATATTGCCACTCAGTATTTCCTTTAATTATTCACCTGGAATACTTTAACAGAAACTGTCAGGCTGGAGTTCTAGCTCTCCTAACTGAAATTCAGAGAAGCACTGCTCTTGTTACTGAACACAGCAGCCTTCTGCAGCAATGCACCAGATGTGGGCCAACCTACGCTACCTGAACTTCTTTTTTTAATTAAATAATATATATTAAGTGCTAGCCTTCAGTCATATTCCTGGGATGATTTACAACAGGGGTTGGGAACAAGAGCCAGCTGGCTTGCTAGATCCTCAGCAATCCACCATGGGCCACATTGACCTTACATCATTTGACACTGCCATGACATCAGGTGACTCAGCTTCAAAGGAAAGAATCGGGAGCACTCCCCATTCTTCCTTTCCTCCTTTGTAGGCACAGCTTGAGTTCAAGTTCCTGGTTCTTCCTTTGCACCATGTTGGTACTTACTGAATTTTGCACCTTTTTCTGTCACTATACGGAAAATCCTGAAGGAGAGGGAGGGAGGGGGAGGGAGGTCTACGCCTGGTGTTAAAAAGACCATGAGGTAGGCACCAGGTAATCCTCTCTCAGGAGTGTTCCACAACTGAGGTGCCACCACTGAGCTGGCCCATCCTCTGATATCCATATACCTCACTTCATTTATTGGGGCATCCATAGCAGGCCTCTCGTTGAGGATCTTAACGTATGGGTTGGTACACGTGGAGAAAGGCAGTGCTTCATCATTCATTGGTATGAGCCCAAAAGGCACCACCAGCTTTTCAAATAGAGCAGTAGAAAGGCATAACTCTGCCTCCCTCAGAGTTAAGAGCCGCTGTGAGAGCAGCAACCAGGCCCCACTCTCTGCCATCTCTCATTTCCTATTTTTAACAATTCCAAGCTTTCAATAAGAAGCCCTTTACAAAAAAATTGTTGGCCATCACATTAAATATATGCGGCAATAAGTGTCTTTGCTAGCTCTTTTATATTCAATAAAAAGGGGAAATGAAAAAAACATTAATAGCTATGTCTAGGTGCTAGGAATAAATATGGGGTTTTTTCCACTTCTAGTATCTACAAAGGAAAGTGATTGTTTGTCTCTGAGTCCTGGTACAGCTGATTGTTTGAAGCTTGGCATCCTTTTTAAAATTGTTGCTTCTGCAGACATCTGATGGCAACGCAGCACCATCTGTCCCACCCCCTGAAAGGCTTTGGATTTGTAATCATCGCACCTTCCAGTAATGCTCCACAAGCAAAGCAGAAACATGCTAACAAGATGAGTAATCTCTGCAAGTTGCATGGATGCCCTGGCCTACACTGTATGCTCTGGAGAGAGAAACAGGTAGTTCTTCCACTGAGTCATGGATGGCTAATTAATCCTGCAGGGATTTCAAAAGCAGATTCTGAAACACTGGGATGAAAACACACACACACCCCTTGATAGCTAAATCTGCAGGAGGATTTTGAGAGCACACATAGGAAAGGAAGAGCCACTGACTTTGCAGAAGCGCATATGCAGTATTTTCATATTTCATTACTCATAGTTGCGGTACCAAGTCACAGTGCCACCCTCCCCTATGCAGCGAGTACTCAAACAGCCAACCATCTGGGTTAAAAATGGCCATAGCTTTACTGATTACAGGTGTAGGTGAAATTTTGGCTCAGGACTTGGGTGTACAGTGATACTATCCATTTGACTCCCGAAACCGTTCAAAAAACAAGGCACGGCTTCCAATCGGCTGCAGGAGCTTCCTGCACTCAAGTGGAAGCCATGTTGGACGTTTGGCTTCCGAAATACATTTTTAAAAGGGGAACACTTAGTCCTGGGTTTTCTGGGAGCCAAAACATATGAGAACCAAGGCATGACTGTATATCCATTTCAGTCTCCTGCCGGAGGGCTGAAACCACTTCAGGGTTGTGCCAAGGATTATGACTGGAAGGTATATGGCCTGTCTGCCCCACACTTCTGGACAGAGACTTTCACCAGGATTCCTCTAACAGGGTACCCTGATCACGCAGCTGGTTTAGGACAGGGTGATGCAGGCTAGGATTCTGCCCAATGCCTTAACTGCCAAAAGTTGTGGCAATTTGCTATGGGGCAGGCAAAAACCTCCAGACCGGCCAGTTCGTCTACATACAAATTCCTTCTCAGCTCCGAATACGGCAACCATTAGCAACCATAGCAAGGTCAGGACGCACAAAGAATGAAAACTGAATAAATGGAGTAAATCTAGGGAATAAAGAGAGGTTAAAGCAGCAACCTGAAAGAAAAATTATGATAAGAATGCATAATACAGGATAGACCTAAAAAGGTAACAAACAATTAATAAAGGGAGGGTGAGTGGGAAGGTTTGCTCTTCAGCTGACTGTGATACAGAGGGCAGGTACAGCCAACTTTTCTGCATTGCTAGCGGACACAGCCCACAGCCAATGGCCAGCCAGCCGGCAAGGGACTGCCTATCTGGCGGAGCCTCTTATTGGCCCATTTTAAGCTGGATTTTGGCATGGCATCCCCGCTCCTTGATTCTGCCAGCCAGGGAATTAATTCCCCTAAGTGCCGACAAGACACATAGGTCCTAGTTGCTGAGGTTGGTGGACAGAGGTGAGGTCCGCAACCGCTGCCCACCTGAGAAGGGGTGAGCGGCCATTCTTGCAAACTAGCAGAGTACCTGTCTCCAAAGAAAAAGGTAAAACTGATGACAAATGATGCTCATCTTCTTCTAGAAGCCCTTTCTAAACCCAGGGTCTGTGAGTATTCCAAAAAAGCTTTCAAGAAGCACACTAGAGTTTTGTCAACACGCAGCACTGTGACTAATGAAGCATTCAGTACTATAAGAGGCCACTTTCTCATTTGAGTTAGATCACTTGTATGATTTCCTCCAATTTTTGGAGGGGAAATAGCTCAGTTTAATCGGAGCCAATCTGAATTGAGTATAGAGGAGTCTGTCTACCCACTACTTTCAAATATTGTTCTAATGTCCTTCAATCTGTTCTTTTCGCTCAGTGAGAGCCCCTTGTTCGGCTTTGGTTATTTTAAATTTTTACAAGAGGACCCAATTTTAGTGCTTTTCTCTGAAAAGCTTTTCAGAGACCCTTTGCCCTTGAGATCGATGATGCCTTTGCTCCAAAGGGGCAGGTGTGCTTGTAGTTTCTTCTCTAGCTACCAGAAGCATCCACGCTTATGAAATATCCTTTGTATTGATGTACGTATGTTGATTTCTTCCATCTAGTGCTTTCTTTCCCATTGTCCCTTGAGCTACTTTGTAATAATACTGTGTTCTGTGGTTTTACATTCACCTGGAATGAGGCTACCAAGAGCATAATGGTGTCATTCACAGGTGGGATTCTGCTTTAGTTCTTGAGAACAAACTGTTTTGTGGCTTCATTTCCCGCAATTGCAGCAAACCATTCCTTTTTCTTTGCAGAATTTTACTATATGTCTTATTCCCAAACTTGAAAAACATCTGTCTAGCTTCTTCATAGTTTCCTTTCAACACATTTACCTACAATTTTATGTGTTTGGGGAAAATTGAATTTAGCTAGCCAGGAGAGGTATCTAAAGACGTTCGGAGGATTACTTTCCAGGGGTTACACATACTTTAGTGACTAAGTAATAGTTCCCAAATTGGCTTCTTCTATTGACTAAAACTTAATCTCCAGATTTGCCTGTATAAGGACTACTCCATTTCTCTTTACTGCTGTTCTCTGTCTCACAAGGACCAGTCAGATCTGAGATAAGTGCTGGCTTTTATATTTTCAAAAGAACAGAGAAGCAGCCATTCTTCTTCCTTTGCATAATAGTCCTTGATGCAACCCAATTCTAATCTGCTAGGTGCAAAACACATTTCAGGCTGCATCAAGGACAACTGGGCAAAGAAAGAAGAAATGCTTTTCCACAATTCTTTTGAAAATAAAAAAAGCCAGACTATAACCCAGGCATAGGCAAACTTGGCCCTCCAGATGTTTTGGGGCTACAATTCCCATCATCCCTGACCACTGGTCCTGTTAGCTAGGTATGATGGGAGTTGTAGTCCCAAAACATCTGGAGGGACGAGTTTGCCTATGCCTGCTCTAAGCTGACTGAATCTGAGTACACTTCCAGCATTCTAGCCCAAGTCTCTTGCATACTTCAGACATCTAGGCTTCCTTGTCATGACTGGTTCTTTCAGTTCTCTTCAGCCACAACACTCACATTATTTTGCTAGGTATACACTCTGTGTAACATTGTAGATGACCATAATAAAGGTATTATCCTACTATGGTTCTTGGATCATTTATTTCTGAAAAAGTTAAAGCACAACTATCACCTACCTTGTGGTTAGGATCACCACAGAATGCCTTGATTTAGATTATCCTTCCCAGTTTCATCAATCATAGTTTATGACTTGGGTCACCTACATAGCACCTGTGGGCACTGTGACACCCACAAACATTGCTGCTGGACCCTTTCAAGGCACCCTGCTCCTTCAAATTTTTAATAATAGATTAGATTTTCATTTTGGGTTTTTGCTTGAGGGAGTTAGGACATTTCACATCTTGATTTCGAGAATCACCAGTTTTTGTTTTGCAAAATGGGTTTGTTGAGTTTTTGGGGAACACCCCCCCCCAAATAAAGTTTTTTAGCTTTGGGGGGATTTTTAAAGCATTTTTAAAGCCCGATTCCCGGATGTGTCTGGGGAAACCCAGACATTTGGCAGCCCTGTATGTGTATTAATGGGGGGGGGGGACAATGCACACCATCTTGAGATCTTTGTAGAAAAGATGGCATATAAATGCAATAAATAAATAGTAAATAAGTGTTGCCACCGTCTTCCAGCATCTTTGGAGTCACCTATCTTTATAGCAGGTGTGGGTAACCTTTGGCCCTCCAGATGCTCCTGAATCACAACTCCCATCATCCCTCTGCCAGGGCTGATGGGAGTTGCAGTTCAACAGTATCCTGAGGGCCAAAAAGTTCCTCACATCGGCTTTATCATATTTAAGTCAATGTTTCCATTTTCTTCTGAACAACACTAGGCAATCCTGCGTTCAGCTGCTGGCTCACTGCCTTTATTTGCCAAATACATTATTCATTGCAAATTACTTTTTCCAATTCTCTCTGTAATCAGCACGACACATATAAAGGAAAGGAAATTTATTAAACAGCAGCTGCAGGTCTGAGGGAAGGTTGTGTCAGGATGAAGAAAAATGGAACCTTGGGTCCCCTCCCTAGCAGTTCCTCATCCAGTCAGTGCAGGGAATCTAACAGGTAGCACACACAGCAATCCCAGGGGTGAAAACAGAGTTATGGATGTTAGTCATAAATTTCTGTTATTGCTGAAGGCAAGAGATATTTCACAAGAGTCATCTTTGTGGGGATTATGCGAGATGACTTGTGGGCTGGATGTGACCCCAGTAAAGCCGCATTCCTAACAAGAACAAATTTTTTACAGCTCTGGTGAAATGAAGCTGGAGCCTGGCTATTAATCATATTCTCATCTCCAGTCACTCCCAGCAGTCAGATATGCTGCTGATTCTCTAGAGAAGATGCCTTTCACCGAAGTAAAGATCCTGACGCAAAACCAACTCTTTCATAATGACTTTGTTTTGAAAACACACAGAACTCTCCAGAGACCTGTTGCTCTCACCCTTGACCCAGCCAATTTCCCAGTGTTCTTTGGAACATACATGCCAAAATATATCACAAATCTGCAAAGGTTTCAAGCGGCATTTACCACAGAATGAGGCAACTGACTCTACTACTGTGCTGAGTGATCAAGAACTGGGCCCTGCACGGCCCCTTGAATAGCAATGAGCAAATTATGACTGTTATGTACGCTTCTCATGCACGACGGGCTGGTGGAAACTAATGAAAATATTTTTCAGCACAATCTGTCATAGGACTCTGGCAAATATTCCCCAAGACCTTCTCTCAAGGATCCCAGGCACCTATGTAAAGCACTCCTTCACACTCCTGCCATTCAGCATCCTAGTTGATGACCAGAAGCAAGATCTGGAACTGAACCTCTGCATAAAATGAGGGATTACTGTTGTTTGTTTGTTCTTTGTTCAATATTATATTATGAATTGTTCTCTAAAATTATGTTCATACGCCAAAATGTTTTGGGGCTTTTTTTTGGAATTTGGTAGCTTTTTAAAAACACCTCAGTAAATTAATGAATGAAGAGGTGGAATTGAGATTATGAGAGTTCCAGAGAAATGTGGTGAAATAATACAGTACTTGATAAAGCAAATGTAGGTCATGGGGGAGTTGTGTGGCCATGCAGGATATAGAAATTTGGAGCATGTTTATCTCATTGATTTTAGCCCCAGATTATTGACTGTGTGCTTTTGTTACTTATCGTGGATATTGTAATAATGTTAATCAGCAAAGAAGACCAGCCCCACAAAGGTTATACCCACTGAACAAACAGCTCAGCAACATGATTCATCCAACAGAGAAAATCCAAGGTCAGGGATGAAGGTTGTTCATGTTATGAATGGAACTTAAATGCATCTGACAATTGTTTCCTTAAAACATTGGCTCTGATACCTAGAATTTCAGACAAGCATCAGTGATCTGTCTTTTTAAAAAAGCATTTACTTGTTCTGCTCATATTTTAAACAATACTTTATCGTCTTTCAGATACACTCAGGTTTGCAAGACAGTATTGGATAAAAGCAATAATATTTTAAGTGGACACACACATACACACACACTCATTTTGTTCGCTATGCAGTCTATTTCTATTACTGCTAAGGTGACCTCCCTCTCCGAAAAATGTGGCTACCCCACCTAATAGGAAAAATCTGGCTGCAGAGCTGGTTCTGGGGAGGGAAAATAGCACAAATGCCCGCAAGTGATTGGGAATGATGATTTAGGATCCAAACAATGGATGTGAAACCCCATTCCTTGTAAATCTGCCGTATCTTCACATTGGTACAAAGCCCATTCACATATGGTGCATTCCATATAACTCAAAGCATAAATACTTGTTTGAGTTTATTACTAGAGTTTATTGTTTGGTTATCTGATTTCATAGGCTTTCCCCATGATGGGTAGCAGGTACCTGTTGCTGAGTTTGCACCCCCAAACATGTGATTAGCAGTGTGGGTTGAGAGAGTGGATAATTCATCCGCAATTGAGACCTACCCCGCGATCCTTGATAAGAGTGGTGTTTGTTGGTGGGTTATTGATGAGCCAGGGACACGGGTGGCCTAGGGCTTGCCGATCAGAAGGTCAGCGGTTCGAATCCCCGCAACGGGGTGAGCTCCTGTTATTCAGTCCCTGCTCCTGCCAACCTAGCAGTTTGAAAGCACGTCAAAGTGCAAGTAGATAAATAGGCACCGCTCCAGTGGGAAGGTAAATGGCGTTTCCTTGCACTGCTCTGGTTCACCAGAAGCGGCTTTGTCATGCTGGCCAAATGACCCGGAAGCTGTCTGCGGACAAAATGCCGGCTCCCTCAGCCAGTAAAGCGAGATGAGCGCCGCAACCCCAGAGTTGTCCGTGACTGGACTTAACGGTGAGGGGTCCCTTTACCTTTACTTTATTGATGAGTCATAACCCTGTGGATTCACTGACATAAGGGTTTGCTTCACCTGACACAACAACTCTACTCTCTTGTTCAGTGTTTCTTGTTCACGCAATCAATTGTTGAGCGGCTACAGGAGGACCATTTGAGTGGGTGCAGTCAATTGATTCAGGTACTAGATAGTGCTGTTGTAGAATTGAGAACTCAGATGAGAACCAGCATGTTGAATAAAGAAACATTCCTTCTTGAAAATGTACTGGGTGGAATGTAGTTAATCTCTGAACCAGAAGACAGCGTGTTTATATTCTGCTACAACAGAACTTACAGTCACTCGACCCAACAAGAACTCAATTAAGTAACTGCAGTTCTGTATCTACAGCTTACTCCAGTGTTTACCAGGTGATAGAGTATATGGTGGAAGGTTTAAAACTGGACAAGCCCTAGTCTAATACAGAGTGTACCTTTAGTTATTATCTGCAAATAAACCTTAGTAATGAGGTTTTTAGATCTATTGGTTGAGCGCTGATAATAAATTCTCTGCAGAATTGACTTCAACCTATTAAGCAAGCTGGCTCCTGCCATCGTAGTTGTTAATTTGACAGGACTGTGTCACATTAAGTAGAACAAACATGTTTTCACCCAGTCAGCCATCCAGAACAGACATGGCTGTTACTCTAACAACTGGATATTGATTGGAATCATTCACCCTTCCTGACCCAGGGCTGGTCTATGAAAGCAGAACCAAGGATGATTAAGAAATGGGCATGTGTTTTCTGCACATGTGCGCAGAGTGGATGTTGTCCATCAATCTCCAGCCATTTGACTACCTGTCATGTTAATACTTTGAGCACTGAATCTGTCACTCACTTCCCAAAGGGGCAGGGAAGCCTCATTTATCCTGAATTATTTATTTATTGCAAATATCTATGTACCCATCTGGCCAGACAATGCTTGTGAAGGTTCACTGCCCTACAGATCCAATAAACAGCTTACAATCGGCAGCTGTAATAAAATTTCAGTGTGATTGCTAGCATGGTCCCAACAGGAAGCTCTAATCAACCTATTAGAATGTATGAGAGATGCATTTCTCAAGTTAATCTGAGAGGGGTGGGTGGAAACCAGCTGGTAGTGGGAATACATTTGTACAAGAAAAAGAAAATATATTCCCCTCCTTTTTTAAAAACAAGTGAAAATAAAGGCTGTGGTTTGAAAATTTTGGATTCTGCACTGATGGAAATATTCATGTTGCAGTGGAAACAATCTCATAAGATATGAAAAAAGAAAGAAAATCCTGTTCCACCGAAATAATACTTGTTTTCTTTTCACTGAACCCAGACTGTCATTTCTATCATATACACTATTACAGAATTTGACACACCATATACTAAGGGGTACATTATACACCGTTCTACAGAAACCCCAGCTTTGTTGCTGAATCATGTTCAGCCAGGTATCCCAGCCAATTCTGACTTTCTGACTGCCATGCAAGCATGAAAAAGCCCAGAGTATGATCTGAAGGCACATGAAGCTACTACTTTGCTAAAGCTAAGCTGGTCTAAACCTGGTCAGTGCCTGGATAAGTGATCATTTGGGAAGCACATGGATGTTGCCTTGGGTTCCAAGATGGATGAAAGAAAGGCAGGATACAAATGTAGGAATTATTTGTATGTGTTATTGTTGTCTCTCCTGGAAGACTGGGGGAAAGCCCTTGCTAAGTACAATGCGCTTGCGTCATGTACATATGTCTAGGAGAGGAATATTTAGAACTGTTTTGTTTACTTGCTTATCTTACTCTTATCTTACTCCCTTATACTGATATTAAAACAAATCTGGGTTTTGCGGTTGGCTGGGTCTTTTGCCTATTTCACATGCCTAGTTTGTTGGTTCTGGACACAGGCAAAGAAGGAATTCATAGATTACGTCATCGCTGGTGGTGACCAGAAGCGCTTGCTGAGAATATCATTGTCTCAGGTGAATTTATAAAATAATCCAGTCATGGGTTTCTTCCTCATATAGACTTATGTGTTTTTAAAGAAGAAGAAGCACTCCAGACAGCTCCATCTCACAGGAAAGGATGGAATAGCCTTTATGACAATGGGAATTCTAAGAGCTTGATTTATTTTAAGTCAACCTGACGTGCTATATTTTTCTATACCTATACCTATATCTATATCATGAAATGAAATAAAGGCTCTTTAGCTGCATGCTGCCTATGGAGAAATAAAATAAAATAGAAAGAGGCCAACTCCAACTGGAGAATAATTTCAAATAATTTTTTACCTACGTTTCCAAGCCAGCCCTAGCCCTAGGCAGTGAGGCATTGGAGAAGACAGCAATGTGTCATGGGGCCTGCCTAGGAGCAGTGCCAGATTTACATATAAGCTAAACAAGCTATAGCTTAGGGCCCCACTCTCTTGGGGCCCCCCAAAAAATTTAAAGGGTAAAAAAACTGGATGTACATTTCCAAATATAAGATAAAAAACAAATAAAACAAAACCTACATACAGCCAGTGGCGTAGCGTGGGGGGTGCAGGGGGGCCGGCCGCACCGGGCGCAACATCTGGGGGTTAGGGTTAGGGGGCGCAAATCCACGGGTTAGGGGGCACAAATTACTTGCCTTGCCCCGGGTGCTGACAACCCACGCTACGCCACTGCATACAGCAACAGTGTTTTGTGTTGTGTAGGCTCCTATGATGTAAGTAATGGGCCCCACCTGCTAGCCTGCTCCCTAAAATAACACTGGTTTGCTCATTTCTATACATAGGGTGCCAACATTCTGCATGGACTGGTTGGATGGCAACATGTGCAAATGTCTTTAGATACCTATTAGGTCCATAAATTACCATATAGCATATATTCAACACACAAAAGCAGTGACAATTTGTTGTTGACAAAGGACAGCTGGACATATAAAGGGCCTCATTACTTTCAGTAGCTTAGGGCCTCATCAGACCTAAATCCGGCCCTGACTAGGAGTGAAGGACACTGCCCATTGCCAATGTTGCAGTAAAGTTTAACCACTGCTCTAATCTTTTCCTCACTCATAAAGAATGTGGGGGCGTTATCTTGCCTCAAGCTGCAAAATGTATTGGGCCAGCGAGCCCTGTGTAAGGTCCTTGATACTGGCCAGAGAACAGAGCATCTTACATCACACAGTTGTTTTATCAGAATTTGCCCATCCCTCACTGTGTCTTCCAGTTATGCAGTCAGTCAGCTTCAGAATGGAGATTTTGCAGTGGGGAGTCTCTCAAGATATACATGTGGGTGTTCTGATGAAAAGTGACTTTGGCATCACGGGGCTACAATGGAATTAAGGATTCATGAGAACGCAGCAGAGGGAGAGAGGGAGGAACCTGACAGAATGCAGAATTAGTCACAAGGGAAATATAGGCAATGTTGTGAATTTAAAATAAGCAATGCCTTGCCTTCTGATGTTGCTGAGCTATAAATATCCCCACCTAGGAAAAATAAGGATTCCTGTTGAAAAGAAAGATCAGAGCAGAAGGCCAGTGCTAAGATATATATATATATACAGCTATTATGCATGTAAATGAAGGCAGCCTCCTAAAATGCTGAGCCACTTCAATTACCGATGTTTTTTTCATTTGCTGTAATTCCGATTGGAGTTAGAATTGCAGTCGCCATGCCACGAGGCCGTAGGTTCATCCAGAAAAGCTCCAGCATTTATGCAGCTGCTCATTTGTGGATTTTAATATTTTACTTGGATGAGGGTCTCAAAATAGTCATTACCGTTTTTCAGTATAATAAATTTTCACATTAACATGGTTCAGCAGAAAGCACAGCCTGAAGAAAGGCAAAGGGCTTGTCAATGGAGCTTTGATACGTTTTTGCAAGCAAAATAGACCAAATCATTAGCCTATGTTCTGTAACTGATCACAAGGCAATCATGCCAGTGGGTGGGAATGTAGGCAACCTCCCAGGAAATATATGATATAAATAAAATGCTGGAAGTATAAACTTCTTTTTTATATAAACAGCTGGAAATACTTTATTTTAAATCTGATGAAACTGGGTGGGTGGGGTTTTGATAAATCAATCCAATAAACTGGTTCAACAAAGCCAGCACTGCTATGTTGTTCTTCAAATCGATTAATAATTATATTTTATTTATTCATAAAAATATTCAGAATTATATTTTGCATACCACCAACTGCAAGTCCTAAAAACTGAACTACTTAAAGACACCTGAGCTGTCCAAGTCAGGCCTGATACAGGGACTGTATGATCTGCCAAGGGCAATGGAAAGTCCAGTATACATGCCCTTCTAGTCCATCTTTTACAATGTCCATGAGAATAGCTAAGGTGTACAGCATCTTGTACATTACATAACTCAAACTGGCCTTCACAAAGCAGGAAATTTCCCAGCAGGAAATTACCTTAGGAGCCATTTGTTTTCTGACAGAAAGGCCATTTTCTGTTGGTAAAATGTCTGGAATTTTCTTTAGCATCCATCATTCATAGTCACCCAACCATTTTACATAGGAAATGAAGCATTAGTTAACTCTCATTACAGCTGGTGAAAGTAATTCTCCTCCAGTGTTTTACTCCCCGCCCCCCGAGTTACATAGCAAGGCATGAAAGAAATTAAAGTCCAATCCAAAGTCTCTCTTGCCTTCCTAGAATCGTTTTAGTTTCTTTGCCGCGCTGAATTTAACTGGATATAATCACCCCAGCAGAGGGAACCCATTGAACCTGACCAGCAAGCCATTTCTACTGATTGCTGCCAGGCCTGGTCAATCCTAGACTGAGTGGCATTTTTGCATTCACTCACATGGTATTGGTCCATAATGGCAACATTATCCCATTGTGTGTGAGGCCTGCTTGCAGGCAGAAATGAAGTTATTTCTCTGAAATGGTGCCAGAAATCCCAAACTATAGGCTCTGTGTGGAGCATTAAAGGTCATCAAGGGAGTAGCAGATGAAACTCCACACACACACACACACACGCCATATTACAGCATGCCAATCATCCCTGACTGCCTGGGGCTGATGGGAGTTGGAATCCTATAACATCTTGAGGGCCACAGGTCCCCCACCTCTGGGCTTCCAGTTCTTATTCTGACTCTCAGAAGTGTTTGTTGGGTGATTTTGTGCTGTCTTTCCCCCCTGGTAATAATAAGTTCATTTGCTCAGTGATTTATTTGTGAGAACCCATTCAACCATTGCATGTGCCTATGAATCCTTGACCCTAGTGATTGTCCCCCTTCCTTATCTTACACAACTTCTTCTATGTCAGGTCTAATTCCTGTGCAACCACTGTAGTACCCCCAAGGAAAGCAGTTCTAAACAACACTCGCATGGCCTGATTTAATGAAAACAAATTATAGAACTGAAAGCTGGCTCAAGCAGTCTGTCTTTGACTCATCTTCCTTAGCCCAATTAAGTCAAAGTCAGGCAGAGAATTACCAGCAAAGTGAATGGCATCTGATTAAAGGGGAACAAATTCAAAAAAAGGAAAGAAATCGTTTTTCCTTCTGTATCATGTCACGCCTTCTTATTTTTTTCACATTTTGCTAATTCAATTTTACCAAGCTGCAAAACCACAATTTATGCTGATTCTCTGTTTTCTTCTTTGGCCTGCATCCTTCCAGGAAGGCCAGTCTAACCTTGTGAAACCTTCACAACCAAAAAGAGATTCTATGGTAATCCATAGCTGAAATTAAGTCCTGCAGGCACAAAAATAAACTCTCTTGGGCTGCAATCCTATGCTCATTTGCCTGGGAGTAAGTTCCATTCAATTCAGTCAGGCTTAACTCTGTAGAAACCTCTATAGGATTGCACTACCTTTATTTTGCCTAGTTTTTTCCAGATTTCTCACTCCCTTTGGAACAAAATTCCAGACCAATTGCTCATGCAGGAATGAAACTCAGAATTAAAGTTCTGTCCCCACTGATGCAGCCATACAGATGACTAAGACAGTGAAGCAAGAAACCAACTAGGAGATTTGAAGGCAACTTGGATCAAATTGTCGAATAGTGAAGGTTAAGAATATGACTCACTACTGGGATAGTGTTTTTATTGCAAAACTTAATTATCTAGTGCAGTGCTTCTAAAGCTATCTGATGTGGGGGACTGGAAATGACACACACACACACACACACACACACACACACGTGCCAGGAACTAGTTTCATATTTGGTCCCTGAAGCATCCCATCCTGGCTTGGCTTTGCTGGAGTCTCTGTGAACTGGTAGCTGATGGCACCAGTCTGCAGACCAACCTAGTCCAAATGGTGGCACAGTCTGACCTTGTGCACTGATTCAGAACAACTGGAAATTTTGTTTATAGGTACATTGTACTCTCCCTGACCTATCCCTACAGCTCCTAATGTTCAGCTTCAATGTTTATACTGGTGCAAGGATGGGACCCTCAATCCTGAGTTCTTGTACAACACTCTTAAAGATCAGAGGTTCCTTAGAAGTCTGAATATACACTTGTACCCAAATTAAACTACACCTGGAATTCTAATGAAAGCCAGTGTGGTGTATTGGTTAGAGTGTCAAATTACGAGTGGGGAAACTCAAATTCAAATCCCCACTCAGTGATGAAATTCACTGCACAAGTCTCTTATCTCCTACCTTGCAGAGTTCTTAGGATGATAATATGGAGGTCGGGAGAGATAACTTTGAGCTCTTTAGAGGAAAGGTAGGATAGAAATGTCATAAACAAACAAATGAATAGATAATGCAGCTCAGTTTGATGTGATATCAGCTTGGAAAATGTTCCAATTCTGAGAAATCCTGAATACTATTGACATTTTGTTCTGGGAGAAATCATGACCTGTTCTATCTCAAGGCTTAACACAGCTCTCCTTATCACTGCAGGAAGGAAGCAACAAATGAATTAGTTGGTAACTTGATTGTTCAATGTGCTATCTCCCCAGCTACCCGCTATACCCTCAGAAAATGTGATGAAATATATGTTTATCAGTACAAGGCACAAAATGTTCCTGCTTACTCTGCACCATTCTCACAAAACTGTGTAATAAACCAGGAGAATAATGGACTCCAGAAGGTTCCAAAGTTGGTTTATGCATGAGAAATCTGCACAAAATCCCTGCATAAAACAAGCATTCTTCATGCTCAGTTGGGTGGTGTACTGGGAACGCCGTGTGCTCCTGTGCAGAGGTGCTGCAAGTTAGTAAGATTGCCCTGTAGGAATTAGGTTCTGAATTGGGGCTATCTGTATAAACAGATAAATCTAATTGCATTATTTATTTTATTTTCCCACCCAAACAAATTCATATTTTTAGATAGCTTCCATGGGCCGCATAAACTGGAAGACGCATAGTGTGCAAGATAAACAACAGAACATTTGTGAACCTCAAAGACAAAATGTAAAAAAGATTGAGAGAGACTTGAGACATATACCATCAGAAATGATTTGCTCAACAGCTAATGTCTCCTTCAAACATTAGCAGCGTTTTTGTTGTCGTTGTCATTGTCATTGTTGTTTTGGGGAAGATAGCATTTCCTCCAAACATTTTTTTCCCCTGTACTTGCATATGGCACAACATGATATATCCTCCTAATTAGTTCCCTGATTTCCCCATATGCTTAAGCAAAATGTGCTTTTCTTTATTGATGAGGAAATAAAACTAAAATGCCATTGAAAGACAAGAGCAAAAGGGAAAGGACTTGCGGTATTATACATTATTAACATAGCCTGTGTAAACAACACTGATTTTTATAGATGCTAGTCAGTATTGCCTTTCAGAAAGTAAATTTTTCTGTTTACTCAGAACCTGTGGGCACATAAATTAACCTGTCAGTCTTCAGCTGTAACATGTGCTGATTCTTTTATTCTGTTTGTTATGTTATGTAACTTCACATCTACCCTGATGGGATCTAGGATAAATCACAACTTGATTGTGGCTCAGGGCTCTTGGTGCTGTGGTGGATAGCTGAAGGAAAAGGTCAAGGCAATCGGCAGCAATTGAGAGAAAGTCGGATTCCATTTTGGGGGTCATTAGGAACGGAATTGAAAATAAAGCTGCCAATATCATAATGCCTTCTTACAAATCTGTGGTGCAGTCACACTTGGAAAACTGTGTACAGTTCTGGTCATTGTATCTCAGCAGTGCAGGAAAGATGCCCCAAAAAAGGAATCAAAATGAGCAAGGGCCTGGAGCAATTCCCTGATGAGGACAGGTTACAAAGTTTGGAGTTTGTTTGTAGTCAAGGAAAAAGGTGAGTTTGTGGAGGGCATGGCAAAGGTATATAAACATGCAGGATGTGAAAAAAGTGGATAGGGAAATGTTGTTGGCATTGCCCAGCAGAATGGATGGGGGAGGACATAATCTGGTACTGCACAATACTGTACTGCCTCTTTAAGAGCTGGAAGGCATATATTCCTTTTGGAACCTGACTATCAGAGCTGAAACTTTTTGATTGATATCTTGCTAATGAGTCCTGCTGTTTGACCATCATTTTGGCCCATTACTAATTCACAAACCTTTCCCATTTACAATGTTGTCAGTATTGAACCCTGTGTAAGCGCATTTCAGAATGTTCCCATATTTAGCTCTTGATGACTAGTCCCGGCTAAGCAATAAATCAACGAAGAGCGTACGCGACTGTGATGAAATTACCACCACCAAGGCCGGTGTAGACATAAGAAACACCGTCGGCTGAATGGCTCTAGTCCAGCCTTCTCAAATCTGTTGCCCTCCAGATGTTTTGAACCAGCACTCCAATCATCCCAGACCATTGCCCATGCCAAAACATCCCTAGGACCCTCCTGACATATTTTTTTTAATTGCTGCATTTAAGAAAATAATTTAAGGTTAGAAATACCAGCCTTCAGAACATTAAATTATGGTGAATTTTAGAGATCTTAAGAAGATTACTGTAGTTGTAGCCATACTGAGTCTTCAAAAGATTTTATGGAGTTAAACAGTATAGCCTGAAAGCATTTATGAAGTTGCACAAACTTTGAATGTACATTTTATTCTCTGAGTAGGGTTCCATTATATATATATTTACTAAAATCTATTGTTTGTTTGTTATGAAGATTCTGTGTGTCAAGCCTGCCTGGAAGCCCCACACTGACTGTAACACAGAAGCCCTTTCTCCTAATCCAAGAAGTATGGGTGCTGATCGTATCTACAATGGTCCACCATGGGCTATACCTACCTTGTCGTAAAGTTCAGAGCCCTGCAGCCTATAACCCTCACCATATTCCCATCTAGAGAGTGACAGATGATGGAGACAACAGCAAACAGGCCTGGCTTCAGTTCCTGGGCTTGCATGGCCATTCTGGGGCTCACCAGAGCTGATGTTCATCACTGCAACATTCCCTTTTCTTCTTTTTAAAAACATTTTATAGTTAGCAGGTGGGCAAATGCAGGATTGCAGATGCTTGTTTTATTGTGTGGTTTTTTTACTTTAAAATGTATAATATTTTATTATCTGGTAAATGTGCTTAGCATTGGGGCATCAGAGGCAAGCCTCATTTTATCCCATGTCGTCATGATGATGAAGCTATAGTTCAAGTGAGTTTTAAACAACTGCACATGCTCATTGTATTTCATATTCAGATCATAGAATCATAGAATAGAATCATAGAGTTGGAATAGACCACAAGGGCCATCGAGTCCAACCCCCTGCCAAGCAGCAAACACCATCAGAGCACTCCTGACATATGGTTGTCAAGCCTCTGCTTAAAGACCTCCAAAGTAGGAGACTCCACCACACTCCTTGGCAGCAATTTCCACTGTCGAACAGCTCTTACTGTCAGGAAGTTCTTCCTAATGTTTAGGTGGAATCTTCTTTCTTGTAGTTTGGATCCATTGCTCCGTGTCCGCTTCTCTGGAGCGGCAGAAAACAACCTTTCTCCCTCCTCTATATGATATCCTTTTATATATTTGAACATGGCTATCATATCACCCCTTAACCTCCATTTCTCCAGGCTAAACATGCCCAGCTCCCTTAGCCGTTCCTCATAAGGCATCATTTCCAGGCCTTTGACCATTTTGGTTGCCCTCCTCTGGACACGTTCCAGTTTGTCAGTGTCCTTCTTGAACTGTGGTGCCCAGAACTGGACACAGTACTCCAGGTGAGGTCTGACCAGAGCAGAATACAGATGGGGTTGGGAAACTTTTTGCTTGGCTTGGGGGGTTGGCTGTACTAAAATAACAGGAATGTGGAAGCAGCTGTAAAACCTGGAATGGCAAGGGGATGCACAGAGAAGTGTTAACTGTCGCTTCACAACTGAAGAAATACACATTACTATCTTAAGGGGGGGTGGGGTTGTAAGACCATTGTAAGCCCAGATTCTAAAATTGCCTAACAGTGCCACTGACTGAGTAGCAAGAGAAAAACAGATTGCACATGCTTACCAATAGTCTCTTGTACTGTTATTTGATTTCTGTGTTCCAAAACTGAGCCCAGCTGCTCAGAAGGATCCTGGAGGTTGGTGAACACTGGCTGTTTTTCTAAGGGTCAGATAGGTGTCTGGATGCATTTGTAACCATGGAAGCTATCAACAGTTGCATATGTTTCACCGGTTTTCATAAAGAGGACACAAAGATGCAAGGAATGGATGTTTGTCAAAATAAGAACGATTAGCAGACCAACCTACACATTCTCAAACTTAATCCATTCCAGAAGTCTGTGCCAAAACCAAAGCGTTCCAAAACCAAAGTACACTTTTCCATAGAAAGTAATGCAAAAAGGATTATAACACGCACCCAACCATAACATGCACGTAGTTTTTAGAAGAGGAAAACAAGAAAAAAAATATTCTAAACGAAGCAGTGGATGTATGATTTTTGTGGTTCATGCTGTGGCCACAGACATGCGATCTGACAGTGCGTTTGGAGTAGCCCAATGCAAAAATCCTGAGGATCCACGTGGATCCATGCTTTGTAACCACATTTTTGCACCACTGCGACCCCAGGCAACAGTGGGTGCATGCTTTTTTTTTGGTGCAAGATGTGGCCATGGACATGCTATGTGATCTGATGGTGAACTTGGGGTGACCCAGTGCAAAACTCCTGAGGATCCATGTGGATCCGTGCTTTGTAACCACGTTTTAAGTGGGGAGGGAAGGAAAAGCACTCAAGGGACAAGGAGCATGCGTGGGGTGTGTGGAGAAGGATGCTGCTAATAATGCAGAAGAGGGGTTTAAGGGGAGAAGTCTCCTCTCCCACTTTGCTCCTTTAAAGCAAGCAGGCTCTGCTTTTCTCCCTCCTCCCCGCTCCTCCCCGGCTTAGCGAGCTGAAAAACTTTGCTGCTATGTAGCGAGCTGAGTGGGGAGGAGAGAGGGACAGAGAGCCTGCTTGCTTTAAAGGAGCCAACCGGACAGGAGCCGCTTACACTCGTGTAAGCGGCTCCTCTCCTCTCCCGCTTTGCTCTTTTAAAGAAGCAGGCACTTTGTCCCTCTCTCCTCCCCACTCAGCGGCTCTTCTCCCGCTTTGCTGTTTCAAAGCGAGCCACGGAGGAGGGAAGGAAGGGGAACCATGGATCCTCTGCTCACGACTGCAGCAGATCCCCCCGCCATCCGTAGGCATTCCCTCCATAACACGCACAGACATTTCCCCTTACTTTCTAGGAGGAAAAAAGTGAGTGTTGTGGTGCAAAAAATACGGTAATCCATTCCAGACTTTTAAAAACAACCCCTAAAACAGCAATTTAACATGAATTGTACTATCTAACAAGACCATTGATCCATAAAATGAAAGCAATAATCAATGTACTGTACTATAAAATAAATAAAACAGTATTGTAGATGATAAAAGTTAAAATTAAAAAATTTTCTTACCTGCACTGATGGTAGTCATTGTTTGGATGGGGGGCTTTTCTCCATTTCCTTTATCACACAATCAATCAATCAATCAATCAATCAGTAGCAGAACTGGGATCCACACAGTCACAAAAACAAATTAACTGAAAAAGCCTCAAAACAAAAAACGCAAAATAAATAGCAAAAACAAAGCACCAAATATAAGCTCCAAATATCATGTTAGAACACTGCAATTGGAAATGGAAGGCTTGAATTACAATGGGGGGTGTGTGTGCAAATTAGCAGTGCAGCAGGAAACACAGGGGGACAGAAAATGGAGCACGCTCGGCTTCCAAAAATGGTTCAAAAACCGGAGCACCTACTTCCAGTTCTGTAGAGTTTGGGTTCCAAGTTGTTCATGAACTAAGCTGTTCGAAAACCAAGGTACCACTGTACTTTAAAAGTAAGTCCCACTGAGTTCAAGGGAGTTTACTTCAGATGAATGGGTACAACAACATTGCAGTCTTATACTTTTAAAAATAAAAACTAGATTCTGAAATAACCTGATATTTTGAACCTTTGCATACATGCATAGAGATGCATGCACACATGTGTGTATACTTGTGAGGTATACATGTTTTGTCTAAATACGGCAAGCGGTCAGGACCTGCATATGAATAGAACCAAAACACGCCTTTCAAAACAGGGGGTACACTACTGAATAGGTAGATGCCAGATATGATTAAAGACTCATTAGCATCTAGAAAATGTTAGACTCACTCCTTTTCAAAGGCTTAGAGTTTTGTGAAACCTGTAAATGAGTTAAAGGTCTAGGGAGCTGGCAGAGCCTAGATGAGAAGAGGCTTTTTAATTATAATCATAATAGCAGCAGCAGCAATCCTACTATAAAATTAAATTTGGAACTGTGGACTAAAGGCATAGCAGGGTTATACTGCGTGTTATCATAAATATACCTTTGTTTAGCTTGGAGCTGTTTCTGTAGAGACTGATTGAAGCATCCATTGAGCTCAGTCATGAAGCCTACAAGGATGGAATATAAATTATAAATTGAGTGATGCTCTTGAAAAAAATAATCAATAAGGACGCAGGCAGAGAAATCTAACATGTTGCCTTTTTGTGCAAACTATGAATTTCATTCATATTGGCTATATCAAAATAACTTACAAACCATACAAACAGGGACTAGTTTTGGTGGTTCAAAACAGTGTGTTTTTGATGTATTATTCTTTCTTAGAATAAGGTTGCTGGCCATAAGTATATCATTTCTTTTCTTTCTTTCTTCCTTAAAAAAAAAAGGTTCATTGGGAAGCATTTCCTGACCTTATTTTTTGTGTGTCTCCAACAAATGGAATTGAGATTTCCAAAGTTCCACTCTCCCTCTTTAAAATAAAATAAAATAAATGATGAACTGTAATTAAAATATAAATTATTTAAAGCCCGTCTGCCGGCATAAAACCTGGCAGGCAATTCAATTCAGGGCGTACTCCAGGGACTTTGGGTGGAAAGCGGTGGAAGCAAGAATTTTATGAAACCTGAAAACAAGCTTGAGGGCTCAGAAGTTGGTGGTGCCTGGATGAGAAGAGGCAATTTTCAGCTTAATGATCTGTGCAGGGAATCATGTTACACAGCTGTGTGTTTCTCTTATGGGTTAGAGGTGAACCCACTGCTTCTGATAGAGAGCTGCAGACAGTCAGGAGTCACCTAGCTACTGTTCCATTTCCATGCATACAAATAGTTGTTGTTGGTTTGGTTAAAGACTAAAAGGAGAATTCCCTGGATACCTAGATCAAGGTTTGGGGCAAGCACTCTTTGCTGAGAGAGCCCCAGTAGAGATCTAAAATCACAAAACATGCAGCAAAGTAAAGCACTGGAAATGTAGCCTGTGGAAGCTTTGAAATATCCCCTTCTAAGTTCTTTCCAAACTTTCCTACTTCCATTAGCACAGAAAGCCACCACACATTCGGTAAGTTAAAAATGGTTTACTTACAAACCCTTCAAAGATCAGATTCAGGTGCTTTTCCATAAAGCAGCAAGAAAAGACAGGCAATACAACTTAGTTTCAAAAAGTGGTAATGTTTCTAAATTATTTGCATAGAAACACAAAGATGGCTTGCTAAAGCCATGCAGTGTAGCCTTAGAGCAAGCAGCCCAGACATCCTTCTTGCTAGGTTCACATGGTGGAAGAAAAAGAACAAAGGGTTTGGTAACCCTTACTGCCTTAGCTAGGAGTATGACAGCTGACTTTATGGTCAGGACAGCTGACTTTATGGTCTTAACCCTTTCATGTATTAATTAGAGTTAAGCATGTTGGTTATATGCGGTTAGTTATTTCACACAGTTGTTTCTTGCGGGTTGTGGAATAGAGCCCTGCAAGCATTCTGTGAAAGAGTGAGAATAGTGGGGAGGATTCCTAGGTACTCTTTTATTCTCCTACTGCCAAGGAGAGGGAGAGAGCAGGACCAAAGCTTAAGGGGAGGACAGTTTACCCACACTCAAAAAACATCCAGGGGTGCCTGGCTTAAGCTGCAAGCCAATTACCATGACAGGGAAAATGGCGTCAAATTGCAAACCACGCTTGAGAATATTTATGTAAAGTTATTTAGATGATAACTTTCTGTAAGTAAACGTACTGCTGCAGGCAGGAGCAGAGAGTGTTAAAAAAGTATAGAGAGAACAAGAAGATCCCCACTGGATCAGACCAATGTTATCCTTACCCCATAATCCCACTATACCTCTGGTGAGCTGTGAATGTTGTGGGTGCATCTGTCCCACCACAGTGACAGCAAATGTGGAAGTTGTCCCACCAAATCTTCCTGAAGAATGGAGGTTCTAGCTTAGGTAAAGGTAAGGTAAAGGACCCCTGGATGGTTAAGTTGACTATGGGATGTGGCGCTCATCTTGCTTTCATGCCGAGGGAGCCAGCATTTGTCCACAGACAGCTTTCTGGGTCATGTGGCCAGCATGACTAAACTGCTTCTGGCACAACGGGACACTGTGATGGAAATCAGAGTGCATGGAAACACCATTTACCTTCCTGCCACAGTGGTACCTATTTATCTACTTGCACTGGCGTGCTTTCGAACTTCTAGGTTGGCAGGAGCAGGGACAGAGCAAAGGGAGCTCACCCCATCACACGGATTTGAACTGCTGACCTTCTGATCGGCAAGCCCAAGAGGCTCAGTGGTTTAGACCACAGTGCCACCTGCTTAGCAGTTTCTCAATGGCATGGAGTGCCTTTTATCAGCCCAGCTATTAGCCCAGCTGCCATCCTTTCTGGACAGGGATGGCCTAGCTTTACTTGTCTATGCTCTGGTAACCTCCAGGTTCAACTGTTGCAATGTTTTGTACATGCAGCTGCCTTTGAAGATGGTTTGGAAGTTACAGCTAGTAGCTGAGGTGGCTGGGGTACTGTTTCAAAACAAAAAATTATAATTTTGTTTTGTCAGCACACTTCTTTTTATAACTAACAAGTTTCTAAACCCATTTGGAGGCTGAAAAATCTGGCTGTAGAACTGATAATTATTTTAGGACCTCAGGGAATTTGTGTGCACTGTAATTAAAGCTGTTTTCTGTTTTTAATTAATGACTATTCCTGGATAAATGGTAATATTAATAATAAGTGATATATATTAAACAAACCCAATAAAACCCACTCTTGCATTAATTATGCTGTAAATTTCCGTTGAAAACCAATGTTAGGTATAATTTAACTTGCCCAGCACAGTTTTGCCTTAAAACACAACAGACAAATGAGATAATGAGATTTAAAATATTTTCATGTTCACATATATTTATTGGAAAATGCAGTTAAATATATGAGTGTCACCTGATGTACTATGAAGCAGCCCTTAATTCTAAGAACTGGTTTTCTGACCCCACGCTCATCCATGAAACCTCTAAAACAGGCTTCCTCAAACTTGGCTCTCCAGATGTTTTGAGACTACAATTCCCATCACCCCTGACCAGTGACCACTGATCCTGCTAGCTAGGGATCATGGGAGTTGTAGGCCAAAAACAGCTGGAGGGCCAAGTTTGAGGAAGCTTGCTCTAAAACCTACCTCCACAGTATGGATGTCGCTGGAAACCGCATGAGCAGCAAGTGCTGTTGTCCTTATGGGCTTTCCGTAGATATCTATTTGGCCACTGTGAGAAAAGGATGATGGGCTAGATAAGCCATTGGCCTGATCCGACCAGCTCTTCTTATGTTCTTAAATGTTTATGTAAGGGTAAAGGGGACCCCTGACCATTAGGTCCAGTCGTGACCGACTCTAGGGTTGTGGCGCTCATCTTGCTTTACTGGCTGAGGGAGCCGGCATACAGCTTCCAGGTCATGGGGCCAGCATGACTAAGCTGCTTCTGCCAAACCAGAGCTGCGCACGGAAACGCCGTTTACCTTCCCGCTGGAGCGGTACCTATTTATCTACTTGTACTTTGACATGCTTTCAAACTGCTAGGTTGGCAGGAGCAGGGACCAAGCAACAGGAGCTCACCCCGTCTAAGGGATTCGAACCGCTGACTTTCTTATCGGCAAGCCCAAGGCTCAGTGGTTTAACCCACAGTGCCACCCGTGTCCCTAAATGTTTATGTATTAGATGCTAATTGCTGGGTGCCACCCACATGTGCAGAGTGCATTTTCCTCTCAATAGGTAACTACTATTCTATCCTGTTAGATTTGAGGGAAAGGTTTCTTGTAAATTTATATTCATATGTTATATGAGTGCATATGACTGAAGCCCAAGACAGTCACAGAAGAATGAACATCACCATTTGGCATTTTATAAATTAATGGATAGCTCTTGCTATCTTATTCCAGACAAATTGTAAACAAAGAGGTTGGTGTTCAGAAATTCTATCAAGTATTTAAGGGAAGATAAGGGAACGCAGACTGATCCGACAGCATCCGTGTTCCTACAAGAACTTTTCAGCAGTTCTTGTAGCTTCAGTTGCATCTACAGAGGAAGTGCCTAAAAAATGCATTTTATTCTGTACGCAGAGGACAATGACAAGAAGACTTTTGAAATATGTGCTGTGTTACTTGTCTACACCTAGCTTAATCGTAACCCTGCCTTGTTCTCATGACAGCATAGATTCTGTCCCAGGAGCTCAACTAAAGTTTGCGGCAGTTGTTTCAGCCAGCCTATCATGCACAAGCATTTTCTTCTTCTATTGCACATTTTTTTCTTCTATTGCACCTTTCCCCACTCTTAGCCATTTCAGCTCAAATGTTTGGCTATGGGGCACGTGCTAGCTGATTTACAGTGTGGGACTGGAATGCCACTAGGATATCTGATCTTTAAATATAAGATGGAAACATAACTATGGAAATTGTGATTTCCTGTGGCAGGTCTTTTTGGCTCGTTCCAGCAGACTTTTCAGAGGTGAAGGAAAGGAAAGGAGCAAATTCTCGGGGGAATACTGCTGGTGGTTTGGTACACCATAGCTATTTTTCCAGCTTGTCAATTAAGTTTGATGTTAGGCAGTTCTTTAGGAGGCATTTTTGGGAGGATAAATAATACCTCTGTGTGGCCCAAGCCAGAGCACGATGGCAAGTAACAGAAACTGCTAAGATGGCAGCAATAGAAGAACTTGAATAACCTGAGAGAAAAGAGCCCAGAAGAGAAACTGCTTGCTCTCACTCCCTCTTTCTCCTTGATTTGATTTTGTTTTGATTTTGTTTTGTTTTGTTTTTGCCTTTTTTCAAGACTGAGAGTTCTTTGGGGGGGGGGGGAATCCTGTAAGTAGCTTATGGAAGAAAGAAGTAAAATTTCAGTGTACTACAGAACAAAATGCTTTTTTAAAATGACATTCCAAAGCAAATCATTGATGTATTCTTGTTCAAATAAACAAATCTCTTTGTTGCCTGCTGACTTTTTATTATATTTAACAATTATATCTTACGATTTATGTAATACAGTTGCTATTGTATTTGATATGATAAATTATATTTAGTTATCTGTTGCATTGATACCTACCCAAGGAGAATTTCAAAAGGGCATATGAAGAACCCTGCTGAATTAGGCCAGAGCTCATCTAGCCCTGCCTTCTGTTTCCAAAAAAGATACAGCGGTACCTCTGGTTAAGTACTTAATTCGTTCCGGACGTCTGTACTTAACCTGAAACTGTTCTTAACCTGAAGCACCACTTTAGCTAATGGGGCCTCCTGCTGCTGGCGCACCGCTGGAGCACGATTTCTGTTCTCATCCTGAAGCAAAGTTCTTAACCTGAAGCACTATTTCTGGGCTAGTGGAGTATGTAACCTGAAGCATATGTAACCTGAAGCATATGTAACCCGAGGTACCACTAGGAGACCTACCAGCTGGGCCATCCTTTTGTATACCCCATCAACTGGCCTTCAGACACATACTGCAACACATTTCAAAGAAGCCAAATCACAAGCGCCACATTTCTTATATACGATTGGGTGCGGTAATTCTTGCAGGAATGATTATCGCAATGATCACATTTATTATTTGTTTTGGCTAATAATTGTGATAGTCGTGCTAATCACTCCTGCAGTCATGTTGCTTTTAGTATTATAATGTACAGTGGTACCTTGATTCTCAAACTTTATTCATTTCGAAAGTCCGTTCCAAAACCAAAGCGTTCCAAAACCAAAGTGCACTTTCCCATAGAAAGTAATACAAAAAGGATTAATCCGTTCCAGACTTTTAAAAACAACCCCTAAAACAGCAATTTAACATGAATTATACTATCTGACGAGACCATTGATCCATAAAATGAAAGCAATAATCGATGTACTGTACTATAAAATAAATAAGACCGTATTGTAGATGATAAAAATTTAAATTACTGTTTTTTTCTTACCTGCACTGATGATAGTCATTGTTTGGATGGGAGGCTTTTCCAGCCACACAATCAATCAATCAGTAGCTGAACTGGGTTCCACATAGTCACAAAAACAAATTAACTAAAAAAAGCCACAAAAACAAAAATGCAAAATAAATAGCAAAAACATAAGCGCCAAATGCAGTGGTATACCTTTGTTATCAAACTTAATCCATTCCGGAAGTCCATTTGACTTCCGAAATGTTCGAAAACCAAGGCGCAGCTTCTGATTGGTGCAGGCGCCCTGGAAACAATAGCCAACAGTCACATTGGATGTGCGGCTTCCGAAAAATGTTCGAAAACCAGAACACTTACTTCTGGGTTTTCGGTGTTTGGGAACCAAGGCGTTTGAGAACCAAAGTACCACTGTATACATTGTTGTCTGCTTATAACAAAGGAGGCATCAAATTGTAGAACATTCCAATCATTCAACTGTTGTCTTTACCAAGCCTTTCCTAAAGGGACATGGAAATGTTGCGGTTGGAACTACCAATACATGTGTTAAGATCACTGACCTGTGTGCACATGTGCACAGGTTGTACATGCATTGAATGTCATGAACAGCCCTTACATCATTTTATTTAATGAAAAGGAGGAGGACATTTGGATAAAGGTCATAGTGTTTAGGTAGAGGTGTACCCGCCTGCATCTATTCTCCAATTAAATCACTCCTGAAGATCCTATTCTCTACAGAAGGGACAACTTACAAACTTAAGTTTTTAACTCCACGGGTAGTGAGATCTGGTGGGGATGGTTTGGGAAAGGATTGCAGAGGTTTAGACTCTTCTCTCCTTTTTTGTTGGAATTATGGGGAAAGTATGATTCATTGAATTATTGGTAGAAACTCTTCATCTGCTCCTCCTCCAGAAATAATTTCACAATTTCTGCAAAAAAGCCCTGAGGCCCTAACATTATATCTCTCTCGACATTATATCTCTCTAACAGAGTCAGCCATAATTGGGCTTGGGCTTGGGTTGTTGTTGTTTTAATTGCATGTTGAAAAGTTCAGACTTCACACATCTAAACTCTAGAACAAAGTGCTAAGAAAACATAGCTGACAGTACATGTTAGTGATAAACTCCTATCCTGTACTGTGCCATAAGCAGGAACGCAATTTATGGAGAAGGGATGTCATTTCTGATATTCCACAGGAACACCTGAGGAGAAAGACATATTGCTATCATGAAGTATAACCACAAAACATAATGGGTGATATCCATTGTCAGCCATACTCAGAGTGGATCCATTTAAATCAATTGACTTAAGCTCATTGATTTTAATGTGTCTGCTCGGAGTATACTTTACTTGGGTATCACTCAACAAATGCTTTAAAACAGGATAGCCAACATGGTGCCCTCCAGCTGTTTTGAATTACAAATCTCATCAGCCAATGGCCAATGGTCAAAGATGATGGGAATTGTTTTCCACAACATCTGGACTACATCACATTGGCTCCTCGAAAACACTGGTGTTTGTAATGAGAGTAGACCTGTGAACTTTCCTACACAGCCATCCATATTTCTAATCTATTTGATTCATCACTGAAACTGATGCAATCTTGTAAAGGAGGATATAGAGGTAAACCTCAAGATTAGTTTGTGCTATAAGTTTTTGTTTATTTTTTTTCCTATTGCTGGCTGTATCAGATTTGAGAAAGAAAAACTTTGAAAGAAATAATCGCCGCAGCAGGTTCTCAATGGCAGGAGAAGAAATGAAAAATAATGGCATTGTCTCTAATGTGCAGAGAATGCAGATGATGCTACCAAATTTCCTCTGGACCACCCATTGCTATTAATTGTGTTGTGGGGGGAACGGGACGTCAGATCAGCCCAACAAGCTCAGTGATAATCTTTAAAAAAATGACTCTCAAGGTTGGACTCCCAAGTCCCATCAATCCTAGGCAGCATATTCTGTAGTCAGGGATAATGGGAGCTGAAATCCAAAAGTATCTGGAGGATTACAAGTTCCCCATCCCTGCCCTACATATTTGGAGTAGGGAGGGGAAATCCAACTTGTATGAAAAACCAAATGCTGGGAAAGGGGCAGATTGGCTAGAATTTATGCACAGTTTAAGTCTTGTATTTCCTTGGTGAAGAATGATGGGGTAAGTGAAAGAGTGAACCTAACTATCTCCATTATTCATCCTATACCATGATTAAGGAATTGCCATGGTAACAACTTGTATGCATCAGTCCTCATAGTGACTAAGCCAGCAACAGCCACCTGCACAAGTTACAGTTCCCCTTGAATTTTATTATCCTAAATTGAAATCTCTTTCCTTCTCCTAAAAATGAAATCATATGCTTGTTTGTTTTAATGTGCCCTCCCCCTACCAAGCTGTTTTCCCATTGAGATATCTGAAGTAACCATGCAAGGGCAAACAAACAAACAAGAAACCCTACAATCATTCTTACCCAGGGGTCAGCAAACTTTTCCAACAGGGGGTCCCTCAGGACTTGTGGGGGGCTGGACTATATTTTTTTGGGGGGGAAACATGAACGAATTCCTATGCTCCACAAATAACCCAGAGATGCATTTTAAATAAAAACACACATTCTACTCATGTAAAAACATGCTGATTCCTGGACTGTCCACGGGCTGGATTGAGAAGGCGATTGGGCTGGATCTGGCCCCTGGGCCTTAGTTTGCCTACCCATGTTGCTACCCTTCAGTAACTAGTGAACTTTTTAGAAGGAGATAGTTATAAAGCTTATTTCTCCTGGGAAAGAAACTCACTCTTTCTCTCCCACCGCACCCCACGACCAGATGTTTGAAAAAATCACTTCCAAATTCAGAGTGTTTCTCCTTTGTACTAAACCCTTTTGCAGTGCTGTACTTTTAAAATGGCTGCTGAAACAATATACTATCCTTAGAGGGGAAACTGGCCTTCTCCATTGGGTTTTTAAAATAATGAAATTATACTTCATTCAGAAATACCTCTGTAAACTTGGAAAAGGGAAATTAAACTTTTCCTTTAGGATTACTCTGTCCATGATTCTTTCTAATTATATGATACAGTGAAAGGGTATGTGTGTGTGTGTGGAGAACTGCAGAAGTGATATCCAGGGATCAGCAGTGAACTTTGATCCCACTGAAATCCTTCTCAGAATTGCCAAAGGCTTTAATGAGATCTGGATTTCAAATTAACATGGTCAGGCCATAATATAACCCTTCAGAGGCCTCCTATGTAATTTGGATACTTCACCCCAGGAACCTGCTGCATCAGGAGGCTCGATATCATCTCATTTGTGGGTGATTATTTTGATACTTCAAGGAAAATGTGCCATTCATTCAAAGGACATAAAGTCTGGCAGCAAGCTCTAAGAGGTATAGTGAAGTGCCTCCAAAATATTTTGTTCCAGTTCAATGTAGAAAATAGAACCACAGCTCAACTTCATGTTCCCTCCAGAGAATATAAAAATGAACTAGAAAAAAGACATTGTGTCCATAATAAAATTCACAATGTCTGACGGTTCAGGGGGGGGGGGCATACGTACATGTACATGTTTGGTTTACTAATGCATACCCTCCAAAATTTCTCCAATGAAAATAGGGTGCCGCACCACCACCCATTGAGTCTCCACAAAGAATAACCAGTCAAGACATGTTTGAGGTGAAATAAGACCACAACTTTATTGATTATAGATGTAGAGGTTGACATAGGCATTGGGTATAACCATTGACCTCCAGCCCACCTGATGGAATGATTTCTGGCAGGGTCAACCTGGAAGCAGGGGAGTCCTATGACATACATCAAATAGGAACACCCCTGTGGGATTGCCGCCTTGAGGAGTGCTATGGCCATAGTTCCTGCCTGGGCTTTGGACAGAAGCAACACCTCCTGGATCTCTTTAATGGGATACCATTCTCTTTGGAAGGGCAAGTGGAGGTTACAACCTCTTCTCCAACCAAACCTAAGGCTTACCCATTGCCTAAACCATCAAAAGTTGTGACGATTGCTATGTGGTAGGCAAACCAACAGGCAAGAGCCAGCTGACCTGGAGGGAAATACAGTGACAAACAATGTCCATTGCAAGGTCAAGAACAAAGCAAGCCTAACACATAGGGAGGGAAGGAGGGAGATCTGGCGACAAACTGAATGTTCAGCCACTGGCACAGGGCAGGGTCTCTCAACTCATAGGCATGCCTGTGGGGAGCTGCAGAAATGAAATTATGGGGAACCTAGTTGCACAGGTGGAACTCTGCATGAGATTCTCTGGATACAAGCCAATGTCTTGAACTGCAATCTAGGGCAAACATTTCAGTCAAACTTTAAATCAATTCATACATAGATAGATAAATAAATAAATAAATATGCAGAGGATTGTATCAGCATTGCTGTCCAACCAGCTCAGTAACTAAATATACCTGAATTTAATGACTGCTGAGAGATACATGCTAAAAATGCTACGTAAACCATTACTTTTTGTTTGAATGGTCTAGCATTACCCAGCTGGAAGGGATTTTGAGAGGGGAAGGATAATATAGCAGTGAAAAGGCAATTCACAGATTATTTTAATGTTCCAGTACCAGAATGAGGACACTGACTTGCATTTTTTTAATGTAGTCTTTTCCTTAGCACTGAAGCATTTTTCTGCCCGCCTGACTAATCCATAAGACTACAATAGCTTCCAGCTCACAGACAGAGTCTGGCGTCAATTGTTACATAAGGGCTCAATTAACTGAATTTTGTGGAGCTGGTGCTAATAGGAAATTAGTGATAACAACGGCAGTGTCTGCATCTATCATTGGCAAAGAAGGCTTTCCCACAACCATTTGGTGTCATACATTTAATGTTTGCCATTTCCCTGACCAGTATATTTCAGCTGATATAGAATCATAGAACTGTAGAGCTGGAAGGTATCCTGAGGGTCATCTAATCTATCCCCTTGCAATACAGGAATCTCAACTAGATCATCCATGACAGATGTCCATCCAGCCTCTGCTTAAAAACCTCCAAGGAAGGAGAGCCCACCACCTTCCGAGGGAGACTGCTCCACTGTTGAACAGCTCTTACCACCAGAAAGTTCTCCCTGGTGTTTAGTTGGAATCTCCTTTCTTTGTAACTCAAAACCATCTGTGCACATGCTTATTTCCTCCTGCACTTTCAGATAAGAGGATTTTGGACTTGATATCCCACCTTTCACTCCCCTTAAGGAGTCTCAAAGCGGATCACAATCTCCTTTTCCTTCCTCCCCCACAACAAACACTCTGTGAGGTAAGTGAGGCTGAGAGACTTCAGAGAAGTGTGACTCACCCAAGGTCACCCAGCAGCTGCAAGTGGAGGAGCGGGGAATCCAACCCGGTTCACCAGATTACGAGTCATGTCAGTCAGAAAAACATTATGGGAAATCTGTTTTGGACACTATATAATACAGGACAAAATTTGCGCTAGAATAGGGAATTAGGGCATTGCTTGATGCTGCCAAACGCTGATTACTTTCTGTGTGTAGTTATTGGCTCAGTGGTAGCAGGGGGGAAGTTAGAGGTGATGCAATTCTATTTTCAAGAGGAAAAGCACACACAAGCTATTAAAATTTTAACAGACAATAACATTATGAACGTTTTATTATTGTTGTTGTTCTTATTTTGCCACCATTGTGTTAATCCTTGAGCCAGCCTCAGCCAGCCCTTGAGTCATCTCCTTGGGGATGTATGAGATCCCTGGCCGGCAAGAGTTTTTCTATTCTCTTGAGTGAAGAAGCAGATCCACCCACTACATAGCAGCAGGCGGCATGGTGGTGCTGCGCTGCTCACCTGACCTGACCTCCTTTTTGTTTTGCTGCTATATATCAGGGTGGCGACAGGCATGGAGCAAGTGAGGTCAGCATGATGCCACTGCATTCGAAACATTCTCTTATATTATTTAGTGACAGCCTTTCCCAGAACCCTAATCTGACTGTCCCTGGGTTTTGGGATTTATTCTTGAAGAGTCTGGAGTGGGGGAAACAATCAAAACGTCTGGAGAAGGAATGATGCTAAAGCAGCTGCCCCAGGAGAGGAGGCCTTCTGAAACACTACTTATTAATAAAATCTGGGACCTAAGAAGATGTAGGAATGTGAAGCAATGAACCTGAAGTAAAGCCTTACTTGCAGAAGCTCACTAGATGTCTGCTAGCACCTTATTCAACCTCTTAAGCATGACATGCATTGAAGATACAAAACATGCCTCCTTTGATAACACCCCTTCCCCTTTGTTACAGTGCAGCAGTTTGCAGTGGTACCTCGGGTTACATACAGTTCAGGTTACGTACGCTTCAAGTTACATATGCCGCTAACCCAGAAATATTACCTCAGGTTAAGAACTTTGCTTCAGGATGAGAACAGAAATCATGCTTTAGTGGCGCTGCGGCAGCGGGAGGCCCCATTAGCTAAAGTGGTGCTTCAGGTTAAGAACAGTTTCAGGTTAAGAACGGACCTCTGGAATGAATTACGTACTTAACCTGAGGTACCACTGTATATCAAATCTTCTTAAGCCTAGTTAAAACACTTTCCTGGGCCAATGACTATATTCCTATGGCAACGTAGGGAAGACACCTCCATCTATCATGCTGATAAATGAACATATGATGTGGACGTTCCACATAGAGGCTAGAACCAGGCATTTCTACTGCTTCCTCTTCTGAGGGTGGTTTACATATACAGTGGTACCTCTGTTCGACAGTGGAATTTGCTGCCAAGGAGTGTGGTGGAGTCTCCTTCTTTGGAGGTCTTTAAGCAGAGGCTTGACAACCATATGTCAGGAGTGCTCTGATGGTGTTCCCTGCTTGGCAGGGGGTTGGACTCGATGGTCCTTGTGGTCTCTTCCAACTCTATGATTCTATGATTCTATGAAATGCTTCGGGTTACGAATTCCGCTAACCCGGAAGTAGCTGCTCCTGGTTGCAAACCTTGCCCCAGGATGTGAATGGAAATTGCGTGCTGGAGGTGCATGCGCCGTGGGAGACCCCTTTAGCAAAAGCGCACCTCAGGATGAGAACAGTTTCAGCTTAAGAACGGATCTCCAGAACAAATTAAGTTCGTAACCAGAGGTACCACTGTGTGTCTATGCAGCCTACACCTTTGCTGTTCTCAAAGACACTCAGTTGTTTGATTATAGTGGTACCTCGGGTTAAGTACTTAATTCGTTCCGGAGGTGCGTACTTAACCTGAAACTGTTCTTAACCTTAAGCACCACTTTAGCTAATGGGGCCTCCTGCTGCCGCCGCACTGCTACTGCACGATTTCTGTTCTCATCCTGAAGCAAAGTTCTTAACCTGAAGGACTATTTCTGGGTTAGTGGAGTCTGTAACCTGAAGTGTATGTAACCCGAGGTACCACTGTACTTAGAAGTGTAGCCAGTCCATAAAAGCAACAATCCTATGGGTCAACCAATTGCTTTCTGATATTTTCATAAGGCAACAGGATGAAAGAAATGGCACACACCAACATCCCCAAGGATTAAATAACTATAGCAGAACCCCAAAGACAGCTCTCAGTGTTGCAGCTAAGCTACTGCACACAAGGGAATGTCTCATCAAGGGGAATAATAATATGGATGTATTATAGTCACAATTGATACTATATCAAATTAAAATAATTGTACGTTTTGTGCATTGCCACAAGAACTCTCCATTCACATAATCATGCCAGCGGGGGGGGGGGGGGGATACACTGACAATCACTATTACATTTGATTGCCTTTTCTGGGTACACACTATCTAATTGCTTTTTTCCCCCTTTTCCTTTTTACTATTGCTTATGTAATCAGGAAGGAGAGAAGAGAATTGCAAAACCTTGCAAGCTCATATATATGTGAATTGTTATGGATGCTGGGCTGAGATCCTTATTATGAGCCCAATAAATCACAAAATCAAAGAATATGTAAACAAGATTTTTTATTAAAAAAAACCTTCAATAAAATATGTCAATAGCAGGCAGAAAATGCTTCTACTTTCATTGCCTACAAAAAAAAATTAAAGGGCTGCTGTTTTTCAAAAGATGAGCTGCAAATATATTCCAATCACTCACCCCTAGTGGGAATCAATAATTCATCCATCTGCATCTTCTTGCACTTTGCTGACAGTCCCTGACTAAATTAATGGCTGCACATGACAGAATGACTCCAGCAGAGTCCCACAGGAGAGAGACTGCATTGCTGCACAAATGGCAAGCTGCTGGTGGCTCAGGTGCTACTGGTCACAGGAAAGGAGAAAATTCATACTTAGCATAAGCAAAAGTGTTGAGGAGTACTCTTATAGTTTCTAATACTGCAGAGTCAGGCATCTAGTTCAGTATTTGGTCCATTTAGCTCAGTATTGTCTATGCTGACTGATAGTAATTAAGGATTTAGGGTGCTGTATTACCAAAAATTACCAAAGTCTGCCCCTGCTGGTGGCAGCTAGGGATTGAACCCAGGTCCTTTGGGTGCCTAATATTCAGGATTTCACTTAGACCATGGACTAGCCCTGGTACCTAAAGTTAGTCCTGTAAATAAGGGCACTCATTGCATTAGACCCATGACAAAGGTGCACTGACTTCTATATCAGTGGTATAATGTTACGCATATTTTGCATTTCCACTACAGTGGTACCTCGGGTTACAGACGCTTCAGGTTACAGATGCTTCATTTTACAGACTCTGATAACCCAGAAATAATACCTCGGGTTAAGAACTTTGCTTCAAGATGAGAACAGAAATCGTGCAGTGGCAGCGGGAGGCCCCATTAGCTAAAGTGGTACCTCAGGTTAAGAACTGTTTCAGGTTAAGAACAGACCTCCAGAATGAATTAAGTTCTTAACCCGAGGTACCACTGTACTTATGTCCCTAAAAAAAAAGATAATATAGATCCTTGACAGCATTGTATTCCATCTCTTCAGCATTCTTTGAAGAATAAGCAACTCATAACAAGGCTCAAAGGATTTTGTTCTAAATAAAGAGCAGTGTAATTAAATTAGCTAGTGAAAGACACAGAATCTGACAGAAGAAAGCTGTATCTAACATGTGCATGAACAAACTTACTGTCTAGACAAAGAAGCAGATTCTGAGAGGTTTTTTGGTGTCTTTTTTTAAAGGGTGGGTTTTTTAATTCAGAGAGAGAGAGAAGAGAAGAAGAAGAAACTCTTCATTTTAAATTTTAATTTCCATCTCTGTGGGATATGATTGATCTCTGAAAATGATTGTGTGTGTAAGGCTATTGATTCAAGGTCAGATTTCAAGATTATCAGTGTGGCTTGAAGTTGTAGACTGGATTTCACTCTGATTTTTAAGAGCTCAGCTTTATTACGAAGACTAGCCTGCATCTCTGGAAACGTAAGGAGGAGGCAGTGTTTTCCAAATTTTAGTTTGACACCCTCTAGTAAATTGTAGCTGCTTTACAGAAGTAGGTTCCTACATCTGTGGTGGTGGAGATAATACATAAAAGGTTCTCCTTTGAGCAATGGCACATCATCAGCGTATCCTGCCTCGGTCTGGTCCCGGCTCTAGAGTTGAGGGCTAGATCTCCAGGGCAGGGGGCTTGCCAGACGCTAGTGGGTTAAGGTAGCAGTCAGATATTAGGGCAATTCAGTGTGGGTCAGTGTTAAAGAATGTCCTCACCAAAAAGGGAAATGGAAAAACTTGGCAAAGTGGCTTAGGCATGTCGTTTCCTGTGCAGGAGCTAAAGACCAGGTACTCATGAAGAATTCACTATACAGTTAACTCACAATACAATGGTATACATGTCTATTCAGAAGTAAGTCCTTTTGTGTTTAATAAGGCAGCCTACACTTTGGTTTAGGGTTGGCATTAGAGGAAAAACAGAGATCTTGTGCCTTCAAGAAGCTTAATGGCAGGGAGAAATTCATCAGGTGAAGACTTTTCTAGTTTAGAAACACACCATGTGTACACCATGACTGTGCCATCTAATTTTGTGTTATGCCATGCCCTGCCCCCATGTCAGCCATTTTGTGACTGGCACTAGGAACACGGTCTCAAAACTCAAAATGTGCCCACTGGCCCAAAAAGGTTGGCAATCCCTGTCACCAGGGAAACTTTAGCTGTCAGTTAAGTAGTTCTGGGGCAAGGGAGAAAGAAACTTTAAAAAAACAAACGTTTGGGGGTGATATGAACTCAGCTTGATGGTTATAGGATAGTTCTTGCCAGAGCAGAACTCTGACATGCCTTACAGGGGCCTGCAGTGAAACATATATTGGTGCAGTTCCGAGATGTGATTTTGAGTTATCAAAAATATCCTGATACATAGTAAACAAAACTAAGGTACAATACTAAGCATCTGCTCTTGAGCAGTTAATAGTAGTTATATTACTGGATTTTTTATTTTTATTTTCATCTCTCTCTGGGGCTAACCCAATAAGGAACAAAACCATTTTTATCTCTCCATGGCAGTGACTTGAAATGTCAATTTGCTCTTTTCATTCTTGCAGCTTTCAGCTGTGACATTTCTCCCACGACCAGCATTTCCTCCCATTCTTTATTTCCCGCTGAAAGAGAATTCCGATGCACAGATATTCTTTTGTGACTATTATTCAACTGTTATCATAAAAAAGATTTTCCCCCTTGGAATTTGCTGTATTTTTACAATTCATAACTCGGAGTTCTTGAAAATGCACCAGAGATTCTTGGAGCCCATCATAGGTTTTTGGAGCTGCTGGGTTCATTAGTAAACTCTGTGCTTTATCACAATTGTTTTTGTGATAAGTCTCCACAGAACCAAAACAATGACCATCTCCATTTTTAACGCTCTCACTGGAAAGCAACATGAGAATGTAAGAGCCCTCCTAGATCAGATCATAGGTCCATCTAATCCAGACCTGTTTCCTTACAGAGGCCTACCAGAAGCCTGTGGAAACCTAGAAACAGGATAGCAATAGGTCTCTGCCAGTTATACTTCCAGATAACTGGTACTGAGAAGCATATTATCTCTGAAACCTGAATCTGAATATGTAAATGTAATAGTAGGCACATTATCCTTCTGATACTCTTATATTTCTTGCATTATGTTAACCAATGAGAGAAGGAACTTGCTGCTGTGGAAAATACAATTGTTTGAATCCATGAATGGAAAAGAAAGGACTAGGGTCCACATAAGAGTCCTGCTGGAAGATTTATTTTCCTTGCCCCCTGATACCCCCTGAGCTAACTCTCACACTTTTCCAGAGGGTTCTCCAACCTTCCAGAGCAGCTTTGCAGGGAGCTGCAGGGGCAAGGAAGCCCTGGCCCAAAAAAATAAAAATAAAAGCCTCTCCACTGGCAGAAATATCCTATTCTGAAGCTCTGCTCAGGTGAATTCTGGATCCCAACCATTAATTGCTGACACTTAGAAATGGAAGAAGGTGGTATATATAAAGAATGGAGAATGTCCAGAAGGGACGTTTGGCTTGGATCGCATGCTGTGCAGTTTTGCCTAAAGAAGTCCATGTGAGAGAAGATGTTGCTGTATCTGGCTGATCCAATCTCTGCCATAACCCTGCTATACCTTCAGGATTGATTTAGGAGTTGCTCTAGTGTCCAAATGGGACGTGGGTGGCGCTGTGGGTTAAACCACTGAGCCTTGGGCTTGCTGATAAGAAAGTCAGCGGTTCAAATCCCTTAGACGGGGTGAGCTCCTGTTGCTCGGTCCCTGCTCCTGCCAACTTAGCAGCTCGAAAGCACAAAGTGCAAGTAGATAAATAGGTACCGCTCCAGCGGGAAGGTAAATGGTGTTTCCGTGCACTGTTCTGGTTCACCAGAAGCAGCTTAGTCATGCTGGCCACATGACCCAGAAGCTGTACGCCAGCTCCCTCGGCCAATAAAGTGAGATGAGTGCCACAACCCTAGAGTCATCTGTGACTGGACCTAAGGGTTAGGGGTTCTTTTACCTTTACCTAGGGTCCAATAGCTGTGGGCCAGTGATATAATGGCAAACCTCGAGCATCCAGGCTGTTCATGTGTGCAGTCAATGCTCATTGCAAAGAGGTAAGAGAAGCTGGTCCATACAAGTCATGCCAGAAGAAATCACACAGGTGCTTCTTTTATATATAAAAGGATAAATAGAGCATTTATTAACACTTTTTGCAGCAACAAAAGTGACACAGTCCACATCTTTTCACAGCAAAAGCTATGGCCACATTTTACATCACTTTGAGGCACAAAGCAAAATATATAATTGGTATTTCCCCCCCTCCGGATCAAAGTATGGTTCACTTTATTTTATTCTTGTTTAATAATAATAATAAAAAGAAGAAGAAGAACAATCCTCAAGTTGTATATTGCAGTAGCAGGGCCTTAAAATACTAGCACAATACAAGGAGCAGATCAAAAAACCCAGAATGGCTTTTTTAAACATACAATGATAGTTGTTTCATTGGAGTTGGGAAATGGATACTTGTAAGAGCAGTAAGTGGTCTGGCATTCTAATGTAGTCCATTGTTGATTGGTCTGGCCTTTTATTTAGTTATTTATTTATTATCCCAACTGTCTGAAGGACCTACAAGCTCAGCAGTCACAGTAACAAAGAGATTAAAAGAGCATGCACTTCATAGTGCATGGCACTTATTGCTTGGTACACTTACATTACAAATCTTGCGAATAACGCTTTAAAAAATAATAATGCAAGGCCCTGATCTGGAACTCTGTGTTCATGAAGCACATACAGAGCTCCCGCTTTCTCAGGTTTCCCTATTCACTTCAGCAAGGTCAGATCCCTTGGGCACAAAAAGATGCACATGCTCTGAATTGCCCCTCTGGAAAGCCTGTGGGAGTTCAATGTGCTCACTGAAGCTCCTGAATTGCACAAGGCTCTCCTATCAAGGCAAAGACCTGTAGCCCGCAGTCCACTGAAGCCAGTGGCAAACCTTCCATTGATTGCAATGGATCTGAATTGCACTTGAGCATTGCAAAAGTAGAAGTTACACTCTTCCTAAGCCCAACCCCAGTTCCACTTTTAACTCACCACGAAGATTGTTGCTCATATTCAGGGTCCATTATAGTTCTATTTATTTGAAAGGCAAATACATTTTTTCTTAAAATTCAGAAATCTTTAAAATAGTACTATTTTCTATAATTATACAGCATCTTCAATAAACTATGACTTTATTTATATAATTGTGGCACAGCATCTGAAAATATGAAAAACTATCCAGGATTAAACAAATAGCTAATTTCTTCTCCCTTTCTTGCATTTATTTCAAAAGAGGCTTCAAAAGAAATACATCCGATTTGTTCTAGGGCTACTTGTCTGTGGTACATTTTTTCTTTGGATCTGTTTGGGTTATGCTCTCTCTTTCTAATGAGCCTGCAGACAATGAGTACGCCAAATACTCCTTTGCCTTGCTTCAGTTATTTAACATTCTGCACAGTAGACTACATGTGACTTTATACTGGCTGGTACATGTAAGGAAGAACATGACACATACAAAGACTGCATGAGTCTGTAAAGAAGAGAAATAAAACATTTGTGCCTAAACATTCAGTAAAAACAATTCCTTTATCACAGAGTAGCCTGCAGCATATTAATCACAATAAATATACATTATATAGTAGATTGTTCTACAAAGTCCCAATTCACTTCTCTCGAAAGGGAACTGGATTGGAGCTTTATTGTATAATCTAAAACAGAAGCCTTATTCTCTAAGAAATCCATGTCTTAGACCAACCATACATTTCCTACATCGTACCAAGTAAACATGTGGTTAAATTCACACAATCAATTTTATGATCTCTTTCAAGACAGTGTAACAAATATGTAAGTGCATTTTTAAAAAATCAAGTAGTTTTGGCTTTCTAAACAGAAGAGTTGATGTACCGACTTGGTTGGTAGTTGTGCTTTAATCCTTAGCTATGAGCTTAACACTCATTTTACTGCAAGTACCTAGTTTCCTTTGTAGTTTTGACCAGATAACCCTTAAAACTCTAGTGAATGGAGACACCCAAATGGAACTGATGAGATGTCACAAACTCATACAGATTGCACTTAAATGGGTTTTTGTTTTTTCATTTTACAGTAAGACCTTCTTGCCTGATATGTGTTTACATTATACCACATTTTGTGTGTGTGCAAACAATCACAATGAATAAATCACGAACACTACAAAATATATCCAACATAGGTCTGTTATGAATAATCTTCTCTTTCCTTATAGCTATATGAGTCTTGTGCTTCTTCTTGTACAAATTCTTCTTTCTTCTCCCAACCATTTGGCCAGCCACCATTGACCTGGGCCAATTGGGTCGTAGCACCGTAAGATTTAGTGGTACCGTAATTTACATAATTCTGAGTAATGTCTCCCGTTTCTTCATCAAGTTCATCTTCATGAATGAAGCCACATTTTTCTTCACTTGTTTGTTCTGGGTCTGCCCATGGTTGTTTCTCTCCTGAAGCAAATATGCCATAGAAAATGACTCCCCCGTAGTGCACCAAAGCAGCAATAAGGAAGACATACTGCCACTCCTCGCGTGTCTGTGAGGAAGAAGATTGGAGTGTCAGAATAGCTGTGTGTGGCTCTTCTGGTCCTGAATTAGTCTTTATTGAAATCATGGGTGGTTGATACAAATCCTGCAGCAAATGGGGCTCATCTTTGGCCCTCCAGATGTTGCTGGAGGCTTATGAGAGGTTGCAGTCCTACAACATCTGGAGGGTCACAGGTCAGCTACTACTGCCCTATGGAGTGGCTTCAGTTGCATAGGTAGTTAAAGCAGCATATGCATGGTATGTAGAGAATATCTGCTGTATACTGCTCTGCTTACAACTCATGAACATCTGAAGCCATATTATACTGTGAGATTCCTGAGTCTGGCTGCCAATTGCTTTCCAAAATCTCAAGGATTCAGCCATGCCCAGACCTGGAACCTGAGGAACAGCAGGGGAAGAGCAGCAGATCTCCATAGTGTCAGCAACCCAAGACACCAAAGGATCCAGAGATTGGGACATGCCAGATACTCTACAACTGAGCCTCAGCCCTTCACCATATACAATCCCAATGATAAGGAACCTGCAGCCCTCCAGATGTTATTGGACGCCATCTCCCATCAGTCCCAGCCACCATAGCCAATAGTCACTGGTGATGGGAACTGGAGTCCAACAACATGTGGAGGACCCCAGGGTGGTGAAGGCAGTTGTAGGAGCATCAATTTATGTAATCATGTCCCACGTGCTCCCAACAGGATTGTGAATCTACAGCCCATTGCATGCTCCTGTAACACTAGATTCAATCTTCCTAAAATATGAGACTTTCACAGAAGGTACAGCACACAGTTTGGGTGAGTTTTCACTTTCAGCTATGTTGTGAAAAGTGTAGCCAATCAATGTTACACTGTTTCCCATGATTTTTCCAGGATCGGCTCACTTTACCATTGTGAGGTGAGGAAACTACTATGAATTGACTTTTTGGTGCAACAGAATGACAATATAGTCTCATGAGACTGTTCTTTCTTTCCTCAATGGTTCAGGCAGAGTTAACAAAAACTATTTTGGAAACTTACTTTGTTCTTTGTCATTGCTCCAACAATTATAGGACACACCATGCCAGACAATGTCCCGACTCCATTTGAAATCCCCATTAAGATACTGGCATATCTTGGTGCGATATCTAAGTGGTTAACATTGAATCCTGTAAAATAAAGGCCAAAGGGGGGGGGGGGAAACCCTCATCAACAGAGAAGACTGCACTGAATAAGGTTTTGCTTATATTTATCCATTATTGAAAACCTTACCATATTCACAGGAAACCTTGCAATTTACATAATGATTTTAGATCCCATTTTTGTTCAATGTTATTTAATGTATTCTTCTGGGAGAGAAGTTCACTTACCAGATATAGCAAATCCACTGAAGCCCACAGCAAGCACTAAGAAGGAAATGGCCACACCTTTACTATGCGAATAACCAACTACCAAGAGAAGAGTTGCTTCCATTCCAAAACCTTGGGAAATTAAAAGAAAAAGTCATTGATGCTACACATTGTACTGAGCAATCTAGGAAGTAGGCTGGTGGACAGACAGCATTTCAGTGTGCTTCTCCTTAACTGTAAGCTTTAAGCTGGAATGTTTCCATATTCTACTACTATGAAACATTTGACAAAGATCTACTTAGTTCTTTTTAGCTGATGGTAGTCTCTGGGAGCTTGTAAACAGGGGGTTTGTGAGAGCATTTAGCAGGGGAATTTACAAATAATAAATCATCCTTAAGAGATAAACAGTTATACGACCTTCTGTAGATATCTAACATCAGCCCTGTAATGGGAATCTTTTAACGTCTGACGTTTTGTTGTGTTTTTCTTCTATTCTTCTCAGGGTGTACTTAGGACCGAGAGACATAGACTGTGAGAAAGCTGCTGCAGTGACCTACAGCACCTGGTTGTCTTCCTGCCTGGTTCACTGTAGCTTCACTTCTCGCAGTGAGGGAACTGCCAGAGGGCCCTCGGCGCTGGACCTCAGTGTCAGGGCTGAACAATGGGAGTGGAGATGCTCCTTCAGGTATACTGGACCGAGGCCGTTTAGGGCCTTAAAGGTCAACACCAACACTTTGAAATGTACTGGGAGCCAATGTAGGTCTTTCAGGACCAGTGTTATATGGTCCTCTGCACTTAGGAAGTGTGAGAACTGCCTCATGTGCTTCATGAAGGGGAGTGCACATGTCTGTTCTGTTACATGATCATACATGAATCAGCACATTATAAACATTTTAATCATGTAGCTTTATCAAAGTAACTACAATGAAAGCTTTAGTGTGGCTGTGAAAGTGCTGCCAACTGGGTATTATTCACTATACTGTGCTCAAAGCCTTTTAATAAGGTGTAATGACTTACCTCCACAGTTCATTATCTTCCTGACAGTAGTGGTTGAAAGAATTTGTCTGCTTCTCAGAAAGTCTGCAATTTGTCCCCCAATAGGCACGATAATAGTCATCACTAAATGTGGCACAGCGGATAACATCCCCACCTAAGGTTAGAATAACAAGCAGAGTTCTAATCAAATGTATTGATTGGGCATTATGTGGGAGGAAAAAATCAGCAGCATTTCTCTGTAAGCACAAGAAAACTTTTAAAGAGAATATCTCTTTGAAGAAGAATGTCACCAGCATGGGGTGTGGGGGGAGGCATTTGGGTTTCTGAGTCAAGGAGTTAAATCTGCAAACAGCCCATAAATAACTTTTATTTCCTGCTGTAAATATCTTAATGACAGTGAATATAGGGAATATATTAGCCTCTTTGAGCTTCCTATAGCAGCTAAAGTTGGGAACTAGAATTCACCCGTTCTGAATTTTGCTACCACCAGAACTGTGTACTTAACTTTTGTTAAGATCTTACTCAGTCCTTTCATGAGCACCTGAAGATCAGTTAACATGAACATTCCAACATGTAGTGATTGCAGCATAAATCTGAGTTTGTGCTGATTTCTGCAATCATGCCTAACCAAACTGCTACCAGCTGAATTCAGCCAGAGTTCAATATCTGAGATACTGCCATGAGAAAAGACGGAACAATGTGAAATGGTGGTGTTGGGTTTCTTGAAAAGGAGGCTTGGATGAAGGCAAATGGAGGGGGGAGCTCTCTGCAGCTAGTTTCACCCCTTCCCCATTTTACAATGTAAGTTTGCAAAAGAGGGAAAAGTAAAACCAGCTGCAGGAAGGCTAGAACATCAGGAAGCCCAGATACAGACATTTGGATTTGGCCAGATCTTTGTGAGTTTTCAGAGAACTCTTGGGGAAAGCCCAAGCTTTCCGAAGAATTCTCAGGAGGAGGGTAAATATTTGGGTCCGTTCCAAGTTGAGATGCAGCTGGTCCATCCATCTGTAACACAGGTGTGAATGGAAAAGCAGCCCTTTCTGAGTGCTGAAACAATGTGTCTGATGTTGAGAGAATGTGGCTCTGTTCTTGGGTTTAAATTGGATTTGTCAGCATTCATGGACATTTCCTGTGTAACTAACAGGATGATATCCAGACGCTTAAAATGCTGAATTAATACAAGTACAAGACAGTCTGTTGACAGAGTTGTTGGAATGCTAGAATTCCATCTCTGGAATGCAAAATAGATATCTCAATGCAGTATTATTTTTATTGTTGATATCCACCTCTTCCATGCAGTTTTCTTTCCATCACCGGGGAAGATGTCAATGGAAGATGAGAAACAGATCACCCTTACCAGAAGGAAGATGTGAGTATAGCATGTAGACAGGCAGATACTGAAGGCTCTATGCTCCTATTTCTTCTAGATGTGGAATGCACTAGAACTCAAACTGTGCTATACTACAGCAACAGCAACTATTTTTTATTTATCTTCTAATTTTTGTCTATTAATAAACAAAATATAAAGAGCATAAAGAAATACTGTTGCATCAGACTGAAAGCAGCATAAGGTAGGACATGTTACTGAACTTGTGATTCTAGAACATTAGAAAAAAATACGCCCCCCCCCCTTTCCCGGAAATAGCAATTGTTTTGATAAGGGTTTTCTAGAGGTCATAATATGAGCATTTGCCTCTTTAACAGATTCTAAGCATTTAATCCTTCCTATAATGAATGTGATATGCATATTGTGCTGCTATCTTCACGAGTTTATTCATGGTAGGTGCATACCGTATTGGCCTGAATATAAGCTGCACCTGAATATAAGCCGCACCTTTAAAATTGGAGGGGGCAAAGGAAAAAAAAGGGAAAAAAATACCTGAATATAAGCCGCTCCATTCCTCACTGCTCCTGGCTGCATATTGGGAGGTGGGGGGGGGGTGCATGCTGCATTGCCAACAGCCTTTCCCCTTCATCGCTATCTCCCTTCCCAGTCTTGGGGGAGAGGACAGGGACTATGTGCAGGGCAGGCACTGCTTTGCCATGCTCCTGGCACTGTTTGCCCTGCGCTCCTGGCTGCATACCGTAAGGTCATGAATATAAGTCGCACTTAAAGTTTTCACAGTTGGAATTTGCGGGGAAAGTGAGGCTTATATTCAGGCCAATACAGTATGTGAAGGTGAAATTGGAGTTATTTGCTCGTTGCTTTGAACAATTAAAAGAACGTGGCGTTTTGCTCAACAGATCATCTTAAGGCATTTCTAACCATTTCTCGTCTTTGGGGCACACACATAGGCAGCACTGAGAATCTTATATTTTAAGCTAAATTAGGAAAACACATATTCAGAGTTACGAGGGGCTATCTTTGGGGGTGGGGATAAGGAACATTTTTGTTCTGCAAAGCAGCATTTAGGCTGTTTGATCTCCATTCATTCTGGTACCACTTTGAAAGGTGTTCCATAGACTCCACTGAAGCTGGGTAAGAAAGTGTCTCCCTGTTAATTCACAAACAACTTCCACCTTCACCAGGCAGCTGGGAGCTGGAAACACCCCTGTATGAAGTTATACAACCAATCAATAATAATACCATACCTTGCTTATTTCAAATCCAAACACCTCTTCAAAGTAAGCAGGCTGACTAATGAGCAGTAGGTAAAAAGTCCAGCTTCTACAGAAGTTTGCAACAATGATTGCATAGACAGGCATAGAAGTAAAAAATTTTCTCCATGGAGTCTTGAATTTCTGGGGGGGAAAGCAGGGTATTTTCATGGATGTAATCTCACATTTCGAGTCTGCTAACTGGTCTGACTATGCACACACGCACATTTATGTTGCTACACAGTACTTGCTCATGTAAAAACAAGCAGGAAGTCCATACATATTTGGAAGATTAGCAGAGATTAGCAGCAGGAACACAGAGTCATGCATAAATGCTTAAAATCCATATCTCAAATATGTTCAAAAATCCTTGTTCTTTTTTATTTCACTTGTTGTGATAATAAAATAGCATTCTGGATTGCAGAGTTTTATTATTACTGCACTGACATTCCTCTCTCACACTGAGCAGTGTGGGATTCCCAAATACCATGTTTAATTCCACCCCTTTCAACGTGAAAATGGACTAAGAAAATGGGCATCACTCCAGAGCTGCATCTGTGTGTGTTGGCTACAACAGTCCTTTAAAATTCAACACCAGCCTAAGCTAGAAGCACATTATCTCCGAATGTCAGGGTAGAAACATACATGATAGCAGAGCCCTTACTTCCATTGCTCCTAAAAGATTGGCACTCTCTCCAATACTCTCTTCTATGTATCTGCGCTCTTCATCTGTAATTGTGGGATGCGTTGCAGGGCTCTCGTATGAGACCAAAAGCCAAAACATGTACCAGACCATGCCAAAACTACCTGCATAACATATAAAGGGAAAAAAATGAATGTAAATAATAGCATTCTGAACAATATCACCCAAGCAGCAAAAATGTACCTGCCTGCAATTTGGCAGTCTATTTAGCTCTATATCTTTATGTATATATTTATATATTTGAGTTCTGGCTCCTTAATAAGATTGACAACATAATTAGGTTCTCTTGGAAGAGTCACAAAAGATGTTTCTATAATTGTCCACAGGAGCATGCAGGGCCCAGCAGATTCACAATCCTGCTTGGATCATGTGAGAGCATCATTGCATAAACTGATTCGCTTCTGCCTGACTCTGATAGTCTGAAAAGGCCTGCCTAGAGGCCCTCCATCCCATCCCTACAGGCAGCTGGGCTGTGAATGGGGAGATGAGAGTATCTAGGTAGGCCATGGTAGATTCTACAGAAACGCATGTTCTGAAAGACACTGTAACATTTTGCTGTCCTCGTTCTATTTGGCTACGAAAGAAGCATTCCCTTTATTGTAACCTTAAAGGGTTTTACTATACTAAAAATATTCACCCCGTCTCTGCAGAGTTGTGGCACTCTGTCTGACACAATCACACAGTTTTGTGCTAATTTCTCCTCAGAGCAAGATTCAAACAGGTGCACTTGGCATCTTCTTCCAGTGACAACTCCCAGACAACATGTTGGGGTTTTATTCTGTGCCATTGAAGAGGTGGTATGCAAAATGAGCAGTGTTAATTAGTGCAGTGTGAATAGCCTACATTTCCCCCTATTATTAACTGCAGTGTACATTTAGATTTTTTTTTTAATGTTTTAAAAAAGAATTAAAATAGAGCTATGAAGCATATTGACTGCTGTCTCCAAAACCCATCTACAGAGCGACCATTTTCTTTGGATATTGAAGCAAGGCAACTCAGTTGTTAAGTTTGTAAACATTTTTGGAAGCCCCTCATTTTAAAGCTACTCTGCAGATTTTCACCAAACCAATAAAGCCGTCTCGTGGAATATCAGCCTGCCTCTGAATAACAACTGCTACAGCAAGAGAAGAGTTATTTCCCTCATGTCCTGCTTCTGCGCCTTATTTCTAGAGGCGTCTCCCATACCTTCTCATGTGTGAAGCAGAAACCAGCAGCTGCTTCAGATGTCTTGTAAAGACTTATCTTTCTGGCCAGCCTTTCCCTGATCCATAAGACTGGAGCCTGTTTTATGTGTCTGAATTCTTGTTTTATTTGTTTGTATATGCTTTTATATTACCTTCTGCATTTCTGTTTAAATGACATTGTTTGTTTTCTGTATTGTACATCACTTTAATATTTTTTTAAAATATTAAATAGCTTATTAAGGTAAAGGTAAAGGGCCCCTGACAGTTAAGTCCAGTCGCAGACGACTCTGAGATTGCGGCACTCATCTCGCTTTACAGGCCGAGGGAGCCGGCGTTTGTCCGCAGACAGTTTTTCCGGGTCATGTGGCCAGCATGACTAAGCTGCTTCTGGCGCAACGGAACACGAGCAGCGCACAGAAACGCTGTTTACCTTCCTGCCTATTTATCTACTTGCACTTTTTGGCGTGCTTTCGATCTACTAGGTTGGCAGGAGCTGGGACCAAGCAACAGGAGCTCACCGCATCACAGGGATTCGAACCACCGACCTTCTGATCGGCAGTCCGAAGAGGCTCAGTGGTTTAGACCACACCACAGCGCCACCCGAGTCCCTGATAAATGGCTTATAAATGCTTTTAAATAAATAGAATGCATGTAGGCCTTGGGCCTGATCTTGCACTACGCTTCTTAGGTTCTTATGTTTTCAGCCTTGTAGGTGTGACTGTCTTGTGCAAATCTGCACAGCTTTGTGCCATTTCAAATAATTCCATGGCACAAGCCAATTTCGCACATATTTCTAAGGAGCAATTCCACACCTTCTGCCCCGGCCTCATTTCCACCCTAAGAGCTGCACAGCAGGCAAAAATTCAACTGTGGGAAATGGTGTCTAATTCATTTGTACCTGTATGCAACTGTTAAAGATATGGGGGTGGAGGAGTGAAAATGCTAGGAGAAATAATACTGAAATTGTGCAGCTAATCTGTTGAAAACCTGCTTTGCAGAGACAATAAAAAGGACATTCCAAAAAGGACCTTTTCCGTATTCCACTCAGTCACTAACTGAGACCTTTCTACACTGCCCACTGTAATTAAATCAATTCAATATAGCTTTATTTTAGCTGACAATCTAGTTCATGGACTTTAATTCAGTTTCTCCACTTTTGCACTGAGGTAAGTGCAATGTGACTGAGTCACAGCTCTCATTTAAGGCCTAATTTGGCAGTTTGAAGATTTCTGCTGCTCTGGGAATTATAAAGCATCTTCATGTGACCTATTTTTGCTCTGCTCAAAATAACATTTTGAATTCTATTCCCTTAAAATCCTCTCAGAGCATTCCCACCCCCACTTTTTTTCAACATAGCTGCATGCAGACCAAGATTATAGATGGAGGAAGGGAGCCATATTCTGAACGAAATTCCATATTCAGTGGTCCTAAAGCTTTCTGTTCTTACATATCCACAGAAATAATGGCTTTCATTCCCCCCAAATTCAGAATGCTTTGCGTGTCACAGGATAATGGCATACTGAGTTGTTTCAAAGGGCTCAAGCATTTCATATCTCCACCAAAATTTGGCCAGATATATGCTGTGATGGTGTTTCTACTTCATTAAGGAACTAAATCCAACGTCTGGGTATGATGTTGAATGGCTTCAGTAACTAAAGGGATATTTTACCAACTCTGTCTGATCCAATGACCATGGACCAGTATTCGCCATATTCGGAATAATTTGGCTCATTAATGTCAATGAGTCTATGTTGAGAAGAATTTAATTGGCTACCACCAACTGAAGAGATGGGATTTTACAATCTCCTTCTTGTAACTATAATGCTTGCATAGTATATACTGTAGAGCATTCCAAAGATACAGGTACTGTAGTTGAGACAGTGGCTGCCCATTTTAACTTTGATGGAGAAAACTGGGAACATATAATAGCAATCCTGCATAAATGACACATCAGGAACAGTTTTAAGATGTTGATTTGAACCTTTACAGCAGGCATGTCCAAAGTCCATGTCAAGGGCCTAATCTGGCCCGCTGGTCAATTTAATCCAGCCCCTGTGGCAGTATATGTCCTGGGGTAAAATCCTAACAACTGCAATCCTAAAGAAAGCTCAACAACTTTGGGCAGCCCTCATGCATGTTCACTTCATCAAATCCGACCCCCTTTGAAAAAAGTTTGGGCACCCCTGCTTTACAGCATTACATAACCAGACGACCTTAGGAAGCATCTCTCTCTTGCCCAACAATCACTGAGATCAGCAATGAAAGACCTATGGACTGTAAGGGTGAGCCCAAGGCATTTTCTATACTTGCATGGGGGTTGGTGTGTGTGCATGTGTATATCATGGAACTTTGAAGTGTCAGGCATAGCCCTACTGGCTTTAGCCCAAACGTAGCAGAGTTTTCCTGCACAGCGAAGAAGCTAGTTGCGGTGGTAATGACTAGTCAGCTAGACTCAGAATAACTATTTACAGGATTTATTAAAAGGAAAAAATAAAACCAGCAGAGTTTCTGCATACAAATAAAAGCAAAATAAATCCTCTCTTTCTCTCTCTCAAAACCATACACAGCACTTCTAACTCCTAACACACCTCACACCAAACTGTGCTAGCAATCCCTAGATAACAGAGTTGAGTGCTGGTCGTTAACCAATCAGAGTGAGTAGTTTCTAGGTCAAGCAGACCTGGGCTTTCTGCCAAGAGTAAATTGACACCAGCTTGAGTTAATTGGTGAAGCTAGAATCTGCAAGTTTCCCACGAGAACCAATTAACAGAAACTGAACACCCCCTCACAGATTCTGCTGAACAATTAACACCAAATACACCTATGTAGGAGATTATTTTTCCAGCAAACCTAAACCCTTGCACATTCGCTTGTTCTTTATCTTTGCCAATGGTTTAGTTAACACATCTGCTACATTTTCTTCACTTGATACATAAGTACAGGTGATTACATTGTCTTGTACACAGCAACGTACATTTTGGTATTTTACAGAGATATGTTTGGAACGCGATTTGAAACCCTCTGTTTTACTTAAGGTTATACAAGCTTGATTATCAATGTAAACTTGTACTGGTTCTCCACAATTTACATTTAAATCTGCCAACAAATGCTTGAAATAAATCACCTCGTTGCACAATTCACTCAATGCGGCGTACTCTGATTCCGTTGATGACACACTTACAACGTCTTGCTTGCGTGACCGCCAGCTGATTAAAGCTCCACCGACCATTATGACTAGTCCTGTGACAGATTTTCTATCTGGCAAATTTCCCCAGTCACTATCACAGTAGCAACTCAACATTTCATCCTCTGAAGAATTTAATTGTAACATATAGCCAATTGTCTGTTTGAGATACCTCAGAACTTGTTTTACCCCTTTCCAGGCATTTAGTGTGGGTTTTGAGACCAATCTACTTAATATGCCTACTGCATAGCTAATATCAGGTCTGGACCACTGTGCTAGATACAATAAACTTCCAATTACAGAATGATATACATCAGGATGTTCAAATTCAGGACTCTCATCTATATGAAGTGTTTTTATGAAACCTGGATCCATAGGCACCGCTGCCCCTTTGCAATCCTGCATCCTGTATGTAGTCAGTAGTTGTTTAACTTTGTTCTGCTGACTAATTAGGCAGCTGCCATCTTGGGCCCAGCACACTTCCAACCCTAGATATGTCCTAACCGGGCCTAAGTCCTTCACTTTGAACTTACTGGACAATTGCTTGGCAAACCTTTTAGTTTGTTTATCTGTTTTGCAGGCATACAATACATCATCTACATAAATCAGACAAAACTCTTGATCACTGCCTGTACCACGTACATAAACACAATTGTCAGCTGTACTCTGCTTGAAACCAAATGACACTAAGGCCTCATGGAAACATTTGTTCCAAGATCTTGCAGCCTGTTTAAGACCATATAAAGCTTTGTTTAATTTCAACACTCTATTGGAACCTGTCTCATAACCAGGCGGTTCGGCTAGATACAGGTCTTCTGATATTGATGCATGTAAATATGCAGTCTGGATATCAAAATGGTTTAACAGGAGTTTTCTCTTTGCTCCAAGTGTTAAAATCAGCCTTACACTGTCCCCCTTAGCAGTAGGGGAAAAAGTCTCATCATAATCTTTTCCAGGCCTCTGAGAGTATCCTTGAGCCACTAAACGAGCTTTGTATTTGTACTCTCCTGTCACCAGAGGTTTAAGTTTGTACACCCACCTGCAGCCTACAATCTTTGCCCCCTCAGGCGCTGCTACTGGTGTAAAAACCTTGTGCTCATTTAGAGAGGACATCTCTTCCTCCATTGCCTGTTTCCAGCGCTCTGCCTCCTCCTTTGGTAACTTTAACACCTCCTGAAAACTCTTGGGCTCTGCAATTACACTAAACACATTTGCAGTATCTGGAGAAAAACGCACCGGAGGCACTCCTTTGTTTTGTCTTTTAGATCTTCTGGGAGAAAATTTTTCTTCTGACCCACTTTCCTCCTCAGAACTACGACCTCTCTTTTGTTGCTTAGCAACTGGTCTCTGGCTAACTCCACTTTCTTGAGATCTCTTATCTGAACTTTCCTCCCCCTCAGACTCTGATTCTCTGTGTCTACCTTCAGAGTCAAGGAGCTCCTGGGAAGGTTCAAACCAAACCTCAGTATTGGCATGTAGTCTCTCCCAGCCACTATGTTCACAAAAACTGGCATTCCTGGAGATCACAATGCCATTTGTCCCTTCAGCAAAGCGGAAACCTTTTCCCAGCTCCTGGTAACCCACAAACACTAGCTGTTTGGTCTTAGGATCTCCCTTCTTTCTCATTTGTTTTGGAATTAATACCCAGGCTTTTGATCCAAACACATGCAAGTGGTCAATTTTAGGTTTTTTCTGAAACAATTTAAAGTACGGGGTTGTACCTATTGTTTGATGAAAGAGCCTATTTTGGAGATAACACGCGGTGAGCATGCTCTCCCCCCAATAAGACATGGGCAAATCAGCATCATCAAGCATGGCAAACATCATACCTTGTAAAGATCTATTTTTTCGCTCTGCAACGCCATTCTCCTCTGGGGAAAAAGCGTTCGTTTTTCTATGCCCAATGCCACGCTTTTGTAACCAATCTCTAAAGGCATTTGACATAAATTCGCCACCTCTGTCCGTCTGAATCCTCTTGAGTTTAATGGACAGAAATCTTTCCACAGATGCCACCCAGCCTTTAAACTTAGTGAACACGTCACCCTTATTCTTCATGGGAAAAACCCAAGAATAACGCGTGGCGTCATCCACAATTGTTAGTGAAAAGCGCGATCCACCCCTGCTTACAGCAAATGGACCAATTACGTCCATGTGAACCAGCTGTAGCGGTGACTCACTAACTCTGTCACTTCTGGGGTAAGAGACTCTGTGGGTTTTAACCTTTTTACAAACATTACAATCAAGGTACTTGTTACAACTCTTTAAATTACCCCCATCAGCCAATTCAGACATTTTTAGTACACTTTTCCAGCAAGCATGCCCCATTTTCCTATGCAATAAGTGCACACAGTTGTCATGTATAGCTTTGTTATTCACTGCAGGCTGAGATTTACTGACTACTGCTGCAACTTGAGATCCTGCTTTAAGCCAAAACAAGCCTCCCTCTGACTTAGCAGTGCCTAAAATCTCACCAGCCTTCTTAATAATGCAACTGTCTCCTTCAAAATACACTTTAAACCCAGCTTTTAGCAAACAATCTACAGACATCAGATTGCTCCTTAATGACGGCACACAAAATACATTTTGCAGGCATTCACGCAGACAAGGAACAAAAACTGCACCCCCCGAAATCACTTCGGAAGTACTTCCGTCTGCTAGAGCCACCTGGCTGCGCTGTGCTGAGTTCTTGGAAACAAACAATTCATCTGAATTTACGATGTGGCGAGACGCTCCTGAATCGACCACCCAGACAGCTTGTTTCTCATCAGCAATCTTGACCTCGCCGGTCACCAGCTGAGCCGACTGTTTTCGTTTGAAGAATTTCTTTTTACGCTGCTGCTGCTGCTGCTGCTGCTGATCTCGTCTCTGCTCCTGCACCGGCAACTGAGACTTGACCAACTCCGGACATTGTCGTTTTAGATGCACTGAAGACCCACATCGGAAACAACGCCTAACAGCAAACGCTGACTCCTCACCAGTACGCTGCTTTTGCTTCACCTCTGGCACGGCATGAGAACTCCTTCCAAACCGCCCGCCAGTAGAAGTCTCTGCAGCCAACGACCTTTCTTGCCTCTTCTGCCATTCTTCAATCAAACGCCCAGTAACGTAACTGACTGATAAATCATGCTCCTGTATGCCTTCTAGAGACAAAACTAAATTATCCCAGCTTTCCGGGAGAGAACTCAAAATAATAGCCACCTTCTCCTGCTGGTCTAATGCACAGTCTCTTTCCTGTAGCGCAGCAAACTTTAACTGTAAACTGTGTAGGTGTTCTTGCATTGTAACCCCAGGCTGTAACATTGCCTTGTACAATGCCTTGCGAATGAACAGCTTGGAAACCGCTGTCTCACGCACATGGAGTTCTTTAAGTGCTTGCCACACACCTCTAGCTGTCTTGATTCCCCTCACATACGGCAACTGGGAATCTTCCAGCCCCAAGACAATTGTGGCCCTTGCTCTTTGGTCTTTATCGAGGTCTTCATCATCAGGCTTCGTAGGAAACTTACTCACCACTTGCCAGAGACGATCCCTCTGCAGCACTGCCTGCATGCGTTCCGACCACAGCAAGTAATTGGAGTCATTCAGACGCTCAAAAGCCATCTGACCTGGTTGTGAGGCCATCTTGAGAGCGATGTCCCTGGAACCCGGAACCAGCTACTCACGACCACCGAGAGAGAAAACAGGAACCACAGCACCCAGCACTCACACGCTGCAGCTGTTGTCCTTGTGTCCACTGCGTCACCAGCTCACCACAGTCAGGAACCAGCCAGTGTCCATCTGCTGCACCAACAGGAACAACAACTTCTGGAACTACTGGAACCAACACCGTTGATGCTGACACCACCGCAACTCAGGCTGGCAGCACAATGCCCATAACCTCATGGAACTTTGAAGTGTCAGGCATAGCCCTACTGGCTTTAGCCCAAACGTAGCAGAGTTTTCCTGCACAGCGAAGAAGCTAGTTGCGGTGGTAATGACTAGTCAGCTAGACTCAGAATAACTATTTACAGGATTTATTAAAAGGAAAAAATAAAACCAGCAGAGTTTCTGCATACAAATAAAAGCAAAATAAATCCTCTCTTTCTCTCTCTCAAAACCATACACAGCACTTCTAACTCCTAACACACCTCACACCAAACTGTGCTAGCAATCCCTAGATAACAGAGTTGAGTGCTGGTCGTTAACCAATCAGAGTGAGTAGTTTCTAGGTCAAGCAGACCTGGGCTTTCTGCCAAGAGTAAATTGACACCAGCTTGAGTTAATTGGTGAAGCTAGAATCTGCAAGTTTCCCACGAGAACCAATTAACAGAAACTGAACAGTATAACCCTCCCTTACTTAACTCTACACAACCATTAGGGCAGGGATGGAAAACCTGTGGCTCTCTAGATGTTGTTGTGCTCCAACTCCTGCCAACCGCAGCCTCTGTAATCAACAGTTTAGGGTTGACGGGAGTTGCAGTCCAGGAAGTTCTGGAGTCACAGGTTCCCTATCTCTGCACTAGCACATTCCAGAATATCTTCCCTTTGGGTGGCAGTTTTGATATATCTGCTCTTTCAAAGTTGTTTTATTATTCTGTTGAATATTAGCATCTATATCTTTTAATTATCATGTTTTGTTGGGTTTTAAGTAGCATATTGTAAAGTGGCATAGAAAGCAAGGTGAACAGAGAATATCATACCATACACATAGAACACAGAAGACCATCCAGTATATTGCACTAAAATCCCAGCCAATGGCATTGCAATTACTGCACCTGCATAAGAACCTGGAAAAGAAGACAGCAATTAACAAAATGGAAATGCTTACTGAGGGGACAGGTCAGAAATGAATATTCATAAGAAGCCATGTTTCTGTCTGTCAAATGTTCAGTTTCTACAAGTTCAAAGTAGAAAGACATCTTTGTTTATGCAGGCTTCTGAAGAAAAGCTTCCATTGATGTTTTCTGGACAAAATGATCAAGTGAAGTAGACCAAATGGACAACATTACCATTTTTATTTGGCCAACATCATCACATGGCTAGTTCATCCCACAATACTAAAATAATGAAACAGTCAACTTCCACAATTATTTTTGAGTCTTATTTTTGATCCATTTGGCTTTTTTGAGGGGGAGGTGTCATATATCAGATGTGATAAAATGGACACCTAAACACATTAGCCACGAATCAGATGCTTGATTCAGTGCCAATTTAAATGCCTTAAAAATACTCCTTTCCGGTGCACCTGTCATTTGTTATGTGAATACTGAGGAATTCCAAATGATTGTTTCACCATCTCAGTGTTTCATTCAGGTTGACAAAGAAATCCAGTTGTACTGTGTGAATCAAAGCTGCAACACTCAGAGTTACATTCTTAAATTCCTAATTTTTGTTCACAGACTGAGAGGTGTGAGCTTGCTATTCCAAACTCTTACATAGGTGGAAGAAAATCCAATGGCAGTCAATAGGCGTGAACCTTGTTGATGAATGGGGGGGGGGAGAGAAATATCAGTTTATTTCAGAGAATGCTGGAGAAAGGAGAGGGGGAACACATTTGAGAAATTAAGGTGCTACTTACCACAGAAAGAAGTAGTTGCTAGTCTACTTCTCTCTAAAGGAGGTGCCCATTTGCTCCATATCCCATGGCAAGCTGGATAAGTGACGCCCTGTGGAATAGATGATCTAGTTTATGATACCTGCTTCAGCATAATATAATTTGAGTAGTACCAGGAGTAATCAGTTACATGGAGCAAATCTGAGTTGTGAATATTCATAGGTCACTGAGGAGCTGGCAGATTTATGACTATCTGTGACAAGTAATACTGGAAATGCAATACTCATTTTCAGTGAAACATCTACATATATTGTGCCTGATCCGATGTTTTCTAAGTTTGATTCATTCATTTATTTTAGTGGGGCAGAAATTAAACACCATAGCACCCTATGGCTGTGTATGTTTTGGTGGCATTTTTCATTTTAAGGTAAAGAGACCCCTGACCGTTAGGTCCAGTCGTGGCTGACTCTGGGGTTGCGGCGCTCATCTCGCTTTATTGACCCAGGGAACCGGCGTACAGCTTCCAGGTCATGTGGCCAGCATGACTAATCCACTTCTGGTGAACCAGAGCAGCGCACGGAAACGCCGTTTACCTTCCCACTGGAGCGGTACCTATTTATCTACTTGCACTTTGGTGTGCCTTCGAACTGCTAGGTTCGCAGGAGCAGGGACCGAGCAATGGGAGCTTGCCCCGTTGCGGGGATCTGAATCGCCGATCTTCTGATCAGCAAGTCCTAGACTCTGTGGTTTAACCCACAGCGCCACCAGTGTCCCCTTTTTTTTTCTTTTCATTTTACCCGCTTTTAATTAGTCATATGTCTGATCAGACTCAGGGGTGAATTGGCTGATAAGCTAATGCATTCAGATCCAACTGTTAGTCATTTAAAACACATGCTGCGGATGGTGAAGAAGGTCCATTGAAGCTAATGGGGCACTGCCCTGTCAGCTTCTGTCTGCCCCCAGGCAGTCCCACCTGCCAGCCTTCTTTCAACCATTCTAGGGGCTGGCATTGCATGCCAGCTTCCTCCTCCATAAACTCAGTGTTGCACTTGTGGAACTCAGCAAGGAGAAGGCAAGCAGCAATTTGGATGCAAAGCTGAAGGATACAGAGGTACCAGCTAAGGAGCTGGACCAGATTCAGGGCTCTGAGCCTGCTGCTGGAGTTCAAGAGACGACTGGGCCAGCAGATGACTGACAGCCCACAAAACCTGGGCCTATAGAGCCACAGCCAGGACCCTTATTGCCATTGTCCTTTGAGCCACCTAATGCTTCCCATAGTATCTCAGTGACCCAGGGAGCACACCAGGCAGGAGGTCAAGGAACACAGGAAGATCCGTGTCTTTTAAGAATCTAAGCTTCCCACAAGGGGGTGGAGCCTGAGTGAAGTGACCTGGGGGCAGAGGCTTATAAAGGCTTAATGTACTATCAGCCTCTGCTTTCTTTGGGAGCTGCCCTTCAAGAAAAAATATTGGGGGCACAGTGTTAGAGACACTGTTGAAGGGTTCTTAAAAATAAAAAATCAGGGGGTAGGCAGAGATGAGGTTTTAGGAAAGATTGCAAGTGAGGTGTAATAACACAACAGTTGGTAAGTGGTGGTGATCAGGTTTTTCCTCTGGCCTTGTGACACCATTAATTTCCAAGGAGGAGGAGAATCTCCGTTGGAGGGAGTTGCTCATTTGGAGCTATCCATGGTACTTCAGCTCATGCTCTGCCTCACTGGATCCAACACCAAGGTGCTTGTGTCACCTGCCTATACAGTGGTACCTCTGGTTACAAACTTAATTCGTTCCGGAGGTCCATTCTTAACCTGAAACTGTTCTTAACCTGAGGTACCACTTTAGCTAATGGGGCCTCCTCCTGCTGCTGCTGCCGCGCCACTGCTGTGCGATTTCTGTTCTCATCCTGAAGCAAAGTTTTTAACCCGAGGTACTATTTCTGGGTTAGCGGAGTCTGTAACCTGAAGCGTCTGTAACCCAAAGTGTTTGTAACTTGAGATGTTTGTAACATCTAATCCTGTGGGCTGTTTCTTTCTCCCCACTTTCCTCATGCCTAGCTTACATTTCTTCTCTGCTCTATCCTGACATTATCTTCTCTTCTGCTCAGCTCTTTCATAGCTTCAGAATGAATTTCCTTCAAAGCATTCACATGCAGCCATTGTGCCTACTCCTCCAGGAGCCCCTGTAGGTCATTCATGTTGGAGCAAAGAAATATGTCATGTCAAGGTTACATCATGAGGATCAATCTTTCTCCTATTCGAGTTGGCCATGGTGGTAGAGAAGCACACGTTAAAGAGTTTGTATTTCTTATCCATACCTCTACAAGACCTTGCAAGATTCTGACAAAGATAACACATCCATAGTGCACTCGAGCTGCGGACGGTATTAGCATATTGAGAGTGGACGTCAATAGGATAGCTGCACCAAAAACCCTGTAAAAGAAGAGGAAGGCAATGGAATGGTGCTGTTTAAACCTATGCCAAGAATTCAAACACACTGATCTATCTTTTTATATTTAAGCTTTCTGTGAAACATATGTGCTGACTTAGATATCTGTGTTATTCATTCCATGCATGCCAAAATATCTATTTTAGTAGAGGAATATTGTGATTTCATAAAGGGTTATTTTAAATGCACTCCACATACAGGATCCATCTCTTTGGGGAAATATTTTCCCAGTACTTTTTCACAATCAATCCACATTTCCCAGAGTGGGAAGAAGTTTCGGGTTCAGTGTAACAAGGTGTAGTGTCCTTTGCATGAGAGTGCACTGGTGTTGTATGGTGCTTTGCAACACCTTTTAAACAAAATATACAAGCGCAGGCTAATCAAAACAAGCAGGCTCCTAAAAACAGGGATGCAGATTCTCCAAGAGAGATTCTCTGCAACCAACTGCCTTCAGCCAGTTCACATCTCTCTCCAATTTCAAAGAGCAAAACTTTATTATTTTCTGAAACACACTGCAGAACACTCGTTTGACTTCAACCTTGGCAGGTTGATTGCCTATTCAGGAAAATGTCTCCTGACTATTCGCTCCCATTAATGGAATGTCAACCAACCATTATGGCATTACAAAGCAATCAACTAAACAAAAGATGGTCACTTTCAATCACAATGCTAGTACTGGACTTTGCATAAAATCATTCAAAATACACCATCAATGACATCACTTGAGGAAGGTCAGTAGGTGAATATGAAAACTGTCCCAACTAAAATGTATTGTGTTTAATTTATGTTAAGCACTATAAAAGTGCTGCTTCTTCTTTGATGTTGGATATTAATGCAAGTAATCACTTGATGTTGCATTCATTGAGTAGTAAAGAATGCATGTGTGAACGCACACTTAAAGGAATGGGTAGAGAAAACTAATGTCAACACTGACCATACAGGGAGCTCCATGAACAGTGTTGATTTTGAACTACAATGACATATGTCCAAAACCAATTTCCTACTAAGAACCAAGAACTTACTGCATTACCTTGAACAGGTCATCTACTTCTCCTAGCTGCTGTTAAGGATAAATGAAATAAGGAAAGTGTGTTGCCTTGAACAGGAAATGGGAGTTGCATGGTGATCATCAACAAAACAGTCAGGAAAATGTGGGTTGTCTTTAATTCATTACAAACAAAGCAGGAAATAGGGCCATATTGCAAAGCATAGAGCACACTTCCAGTACATGCTTTCTATGCATCTGTTTATAAAAAGAGAGAGAAATTCTGGAACTGGAAACAGGATTGATTTTGTTTGAAAAGACAGAAAAATGACTTAAGGCAGCTGTGCAGGAAAAGGTCACTTGGTCCACAGAGGATGCTCCACTGAGATAGGTCTCCACTTCACTCTCTTATTATTAATACATCCCACCAAACCTCTTTCTGTATAAACAATCTCTCTCTCTCTTGAGAAAGAAAAAGCCTGAGTGTGTGACCGAGTACATATACCTATGTTTGACAGCTTTTCTTCACCAGTTTCCTGTATTTCCTCCCTCCCTAGATTAACTATACTAGTTTGAATTCAGTGTTTACTTTAACATACAGTTTGTATTTCCTAGATGATGAACTCTATTAAACGTATGAGTGGCTCATTTCCTAGTATTTTATTTTAATCCATTCACTCCAGTGCATTTAACGTACATGAAAATCTGCCCTTTCATATGAAAGTACCAAGATCCCAATGAAGCCAAGTAGTTAAATATATACGATAAGGGTATATTTCCTATTTTGGTTAAAAAAAAAAAACATTTTAAGAAACTGTCATCTATATGCCATGTTTCTTTTTTGTGGTCACTTTTGTATCGTACTTCATTGTCCTTTCTATTGTACTTCTGTAGTCTCCCTTTTGATTATTTTACCATAGGTTTCACATATTCTTTCATTGCTAGAGTTGTTATATTTTATATGAATAAATGTATCTTGCTCTATATCTGGTGAGAACCAAATTACACAGTGAATTGGAATGATTCGGGGTCTTTCCACCCCTCACATGTGATGTCAATAACCCATCCCAGAGTCAGATTAGGGACCCTACATAGCTTTGTGTTGCTATGCTGTTTCTGTTCCTTCTGTACCATACGGATAGATAGATATATCTCTGTCCATGGGCTTTGCAAAAAATGAGGTTGTCCAAAATGTTGCCTGCAGAGCAATGAAGAGCTGGAGGTGGGTGATGGCTTTTGTTGTTAAAACACAGCAGCAGAGGGTTAAAATTAATTCAATGTAGCTCTGCTTTAACAGCAGCAACAACAACAAAACCACAGCCCTTCAGAACTCCACAGGCAGCCTAACTCTGTGACAACCAAAATGAAAAGGCGGGTGTGAAGCTACAAAGTTTTTTAAAAATACAAATACCCCAAAAACAAATACCCCATTCGGCCACCTGCTAATTCTTGTATGGTAAGAAACAAAAAAACCTGCCCCTACCATAAAGGATTACAGAAGAAAGTGGATCCCTTTTATTTCCCTCACAAAAAGCCCCTTGACCTACTTGTTGGCAATTTGGCATACTTAATTCACTACAGTAGGATTTTCCTGTGCCTGTGAATTTCACCCACTTTGGCAAAAAGGGGGAAAGTTGTTTACATTCTTCATTATGGTGAATGGGAAACACAAGGCTTTGGTTTATACCAAGTGGCTAAGGACCTGAAACACAGATCAACACAGAGAGAACACTAAATGGCTAGAAACAGATCAGATTTTTTTTTAATGCACATGTACAGATGCAAGGCAAATCTTGGGGCATGTGCACACTCCTAGCATGAAATACCATTAGGATCTACCTGACTTGCTGCCTGATTTTACAAATACTATACTGCAAAAACCCAGCAGCTCATAAGACTAGACCTTCAGGGATTTAGTGTTGCACGAGTAAACAGCTGGTTTTGTTTATCCAAAGTTCAGATTATTTCTGATTTCAGAAATTTGGATAATCATTATTCAAACATATCTGTTTTCCTTTGGATTTCTTAGGCTAGCATATCTGGCCTGAATGCTCCTACTTGAGCCTCACTATTTTCCTCGCCTATCTTTGTGCTTTTTCTGTTTCAGGAGCCATTTTCTTTACTGAATTAAAGCAGAAATCAGAGTGTTTCATTTTCTATTATTTTCTGTCCCTTTAATGGCACAGCCTATATTTCTATTTATGCAACCTTGTACTGCAACGTACAAGGAATTTCATCCAAAATCTCACAATGGTATTTCTAAAGCTGACATCAAAATAAGAAGAAAGCTAATGTCTGAAGAATAAGGATAAAAGAAAGCTGAACAACAAATGCTAGGTTTGACCTCTGCTGTAATAAGGCTAAGCCTTCTAGGTGACCTTTTCATATTCACTGGCACTCACTGCTCCCATCTGTATTGTATAACATTTGCATTGATACATCTCCTTAAATTGCTAGAATATCTGGAACTGAGGTGTCTAAATTTGCAAACTTTATATTATCACAGGGACTTTTTAACAAATGCCTTAAATGCAACATTGCTCTTAATTTATTGATATAAAATATCTTATAATGCCTTTACTTAAAAGCACTAGGGTATGTGCAGTAATAACACTGAAATTCCAAGACAGCAATGAAACAGCAATGTACACTGTGTATAAAGCAGCAACATATACAAGCTAGGGCAATTGTAAAGTTAAAACAAATTCAAACCCAACAGATACAGCCTGCCAGCAAAGGCAGTTTAAGCAAGTGCTTTTATTTTTCCCTATCAAAAATAGCTCCACTTTCCAGAGTCACTCTGGTTATTTGGGTTCCATTCTGTACTGCAACATTTATACCACAGTCATTTCATGGCTTGCTACCCTTTTCACCTTTTCAGACACCATTAAACAGTAGCACTTGCTTTAATATGAGTCTAGCAGCACAGTCCTATCTCAGAAGTCCTACAGTCCTACAGTGGGGTTTAATCCCAGAAAAGCATGAGTCTTAATGCAGTCTTAATGCAGGTGATGGGAGGGGGAAACCAGAAGTATGTCTGCAATATCCAAAAAAGAATCATTTAAGGACATTAAAGCACATTGTGTGGTTATCTGTCAGCAGATGGAGCAATTGCTTCACTAAATTCTACTTTCAGGAAAGTATTTCCTTACCCAAAGTAAATCACATTTTTAACTGGACTGTCAGTTAAATATAAATGTTACTTTCAACTCCCTACACCACGTTCACTCCTCCTTCCATTATGAGATAATATATAGTAATACAGCACTGACACTGAAACAGTCCTAGCAAACATTTAACATTTTTTTAGGGGAAAAGGATTGCTTTTATTGTCAGAAAAGCCTTTGTGCTGTCCCAGTTCCTTTGTTTTACATCCATCCTTCTTCCAGAAATGCTTGTACCCTACCATAGCTGTCAACTTTTCCCTTTTCTTGCGAGGAATCCTATTCGGAATAAGGGAATTTCCCTTAAAAAGGGGAAAACGTTGACAGCTATGTACACTACACTTTGTCTACAGAGGGCCAAACTACGCTTGACATTAGTCATGTCATTTGCCCAGGATTTCTCTTTGCAGAAATAGCCAGCAGGATTTGAGCCAATCTAGGTCAAGGCCCTGGTGGGGAGCTACAAATGCTTTAGCCCTTTTGCCTGTGCTATGGTCCCAATCCAAACATCCCTGAGGTCCTTAAGCCTTTAATTTGTGGGTGGGAGGAACTGCTGTTGAAGCTCTTTGGGGGGATAAGCTCAGAAGTCCACTGGAAGCACTACTTTTGGGGATTCCTTTAGAAGCCTCCCCCTCTTAACCACATAGTGCCTGTCTCCTGTTCCTCACTTGCTGGTTCTCTCCAGATCCCATGAGCAGGCATAGTGTGATTTGTGTCTGGGGCCCCTACAGCACCATGGTATGCATATTTACTGAGAAGTAAATCCAGCTTTGCAATGGAGCTTCCTCTCAGGAAGGTGTGCTTAGGATTAGAACCCCAGTTTCAAGTTCCTGCTCAGCTATCAACCCCTGCAGAATTACGACACAGCCCCAGTTCACAGCTTTACATTTCCATCTGTAACAGGCGAACATGATCCAGCTGAAAAATGACTGTGAAATGCTAAATGCTAAGAGTGCTACACTACTATTGATTTTGATAATGTTTTGTCATTTTTAGCATTTCTGATGCTTTAAAGGACTTCTTAGACCAAGGGTAGGCAAATTAAGGCCCGGGGGCTGGATCCGGCCCAATCGCCTTCTAAATCCAGCCCGCGGACAGTCTGGGAATCAGCGTGTTTTTACATGAGTAGAATGTGTGCTTTTATTTAAAATGCATCTCTGTGTTATTTGTAAGGCATAGGAATTTGTTCATATTTTTTATCAAAATATAGTCCGGCCCACCACATGGTCAGAGGAATGGTGCATCAGCCCACGGCTAAAAAAGGTTGCTGACCCCTGTTTTAGACTGTTTACTTCCCATCCAAATTTGTCTTGACAGTGGCAGACTTTGGGGTCTCAAATTTCAGCAGTGCCCTGTGCAACACCAAAATTTTGCACCCCCACCTCTCATCTTCCATTCTACATCATAGTTTCAGTGCCCCCCAGGCTCCGCATCCAAGTGCAACTGATTTATATCACACTCCTGTAAATCCACTTCTGGTCTTGGTTAGAAATTGTTTTGTTGTTGGCTTTTACACTACAGTGAGCTTCTTTGAAAATGTTTTCTAGAAAGGAGATATGGGAATGTTTTAAATAAACAAAGGTTACTGTTACTACTAATTTTGCCCTATAAAGCACCATGCAGTGTCAGGATGCTATATAAATCATTTGCAGTAACACTGCTCCTATTAAATGGCCCTCGGTGTCAGGAGTCCCTTCCAAACCACTAGGCTGTCACGTTTAAACCTGGCTAAATGTCATGTTTGCGCCCAGACCTGACGGTCAGAACAGGACTCATAGGCTTCGATGCAGCATGGTCCTTCCATGATCAGAAGGACCTTTGATTCAATAGGAACTCCACCTGATTGGAGGAATGGGAAACTATGCCTGCCAATCCCCGCCCCTTCTCCCTACCCATTCCAGCACCATCTCTCACACTGTTTCATAGGTCCTGCAACCCTCAGAGCAGATTTTCTGAGGGACAAGAAAAGGGGTAAGGAGAAAGTTGATGAAGATGATTGGATGATTGGACACCTCTCCCTTCCATCACTGTGAGCAGAGCTCCACTCAGGTGATCTGATCCAGACTGTGTCTACCTTGCCCCATGAAGTACAGTTGCTCCCCTTTGCTTTCTGTTTTTCACCAGCTGATAAACATTTTTTTTTGCTCTAGCCAGTTTTTATTTTATGAGACAAGCATTGCATTTATGATTTAGTTTTAACAGCTGACCCTGTCTCTTTTATGGCCTGTTTTATGAGAATATTTTAAAATAAAAGATAGTGGATTCGCATTAGAATTCTTGAATAAACAACATTTAAAAATTTTAAAAAATGCAGTATACTGCGCTGAAGGCTGACAGATCCATTGGATTCACAGTTTTCCTTGTCACATTAAACCAGTGATGAGACAGGCTATTTCTATTCATTTAAAAATATATACTCCTTTCTACATGACAAGGGGGTGGAGGCATCTGTGTGTGTTTCTCTAACTAAATCCTATTTTAAGCCTTTCATGAAGGATTAATATGGATAAACTGATTCTCTGCCACCACCTCTAATCTAATAAAAGCTTGGATGCATTATTAATTTTTGCCACACATCTGAGACCCACTTTTTTTTTGTCAAGCAAATCCCCCAGCCGCCCCCTCCCCAAATCCCTCAGTGCATCATTAAGTTGTGAACACGGCTTCATCACCTATGACAGAAAAATGGAAGACCCTCGAGCCATATGGCAGAGGGAGAGATCACTCGATGTTTCATTAGCCCCCTCTGTGGGGAAACCGATGTAAAAAGGCACGGCAGGGTGGTGGGAGATCAGAACCTTTCAATGAGGCTTCTGCAGCACCGGCTGATCTGCGTGGAAAACAAAGAAGCCCATGCTGGTGTCTGGGATCGTCTCCCAAGTCAAATATGTGAAGTACTGACTTCAACAAGATGTCAAGCTGGCACACTACACCCCAGGCAAGCACAGGCAAGCCAGGTGCTACATAAGCTGGTTTTTATTCCCCTTTGCCTTCTTCACACAACACATAAATTATGGGATTTGGGCAGGAATTCTGCAACGCAGAGGGTTGGACTAGATGGCTGTCAGAGTCCCTTCCCCTCCATAATTCTATGATCCTATGAATTTGCATCCCCAAGATGTCTTGATGGCCACCAATTTTGATAGCTTTAAAAGTGAATTGGACAAACTCATAGAAGATTAGGCTATCTCCCATCTCCCCTATCAGAGATAGTGTGCCTCTAAACCGCAGCTGCTAAGAATCACAAGTGGAGGAAGCGCTGTTGCACTTAGCTCCTGCTTCCCATAGGCATAGCAAACCATTGTGAGAAGAGGATGCTTGGTGAAGCAGGGCTGTTCTTGTCCCCTAAAGACATCTGCAGCAACCATGCAGCAACAGAGTAATAACTTGACATAAATTAGGTCAACAGTAAGTCTAGAATCACATATTATCCTCCAATGTGTGATTTTTTGGTTGTGATTGCTGCTGGTAAGGGAAGGTTTAAACTTCTCTCCTCTCTCTCCCTACATGCCTGGTCCATGATGGAACCCCTCAGCACCACCACATAGGACTGGATTATTAAAACCTCATGGCAGAGCTGTAAGCCGCACAATTAATTTTCATGCATATGGGGTTGGCTCATGAGTGACTTTTCAGGAAATGGGTTGCAATCCAGTGGAGACTTCCCCTGGATGAAGGGAGGGAGGCAACTTTTGTATATTCCCCTTGGAGTTCCCTGTTCCCATGGGTGGGGGCAGGAGGGGCAAACTCTTACACACACACACACACACACACACACACACACACACACACACAGAAACAAGGAGCTTGCCCCCTCCATTGCTGGACTCCTTGTCAATAAGATATAGTGTTATTTTTCTTTCAGAGATCTGAGCATGTGGAACACAACAAAGCCACCTAGAAATATACTTTGCCTCTACTGTGCCCACCCCCATTTTGCCCCAGTGTCACCACTGACTGTTCCCATTCTGTCTTAGAAGGTCTTGGACAGTCCCCATTCCTGCAAAGCAGATTTTCAGAGGCACAGTCTAGTATAAGCAGGTTCTTACTAGACTTATCTATGGGTGACCTACACTCAAACCTTGTGTCAGAACATAGCCATGAGTTTCATTCTTGCAGGCAAAGAGAATTATGGGCAGGGAAAGCATCATTATTACAGTTCTGTAAAGATGAGTATGCCTGACAACATCTCTTTTTAATGAGGTGTTAATTTCACAATGAGTACATGAAATCACAGGATCTTATGGGACGTCTCTAATGCTTGCATTGCTGAAAGTGTGTGGTGGAACTAATTAGAATGCCATTATTTTTCTAGGTTAATATCTAACAGTGGACAATTAATTCACAAAACTCTAGCTTTCGTTCTTGTTCTCCTAGCACACAGACATGTGTGTAGCAATTCATGCCTCCTTCGCCCATTTAAAAAGAAAAACCTTCCTGCATTTCACATTCTATCAACACACATCAAAACATGTTCATATACCCAGTCAGCTGCAAAAGCTTTACGGGATCCATTACTTTATCATAAGAAAGGTGTGAAGTAGAAGAAATCCCCTCAGGGCAAAATCATTATAGATACCATCGTATTGCTAGGGGAAAGGGTAACAACGTTCAGATTTTTGGGCATTGAATTACAAGAGGATCTGTCCTGGAGTGTCAACACAAGGGGGCTTGTGAAGAAGGCGCAGCAGAGACTGTACTTTTTGAGAATACTAAGGAAAAACCATCTTCCGCAGAAACTGCTGCTTGCCTTCTATCACTGTGCCATTGAGAGCGTGCTCACTTATGGCTTATGTGTGTGGTACGGAAGCTGTACTGCCCAGGACAGGATGGGGTTGTGCAGGGTTGTTAAGGCAGCAGAGAGCATTGTTGGCTGCCCACTCTCCACCTTAGAGCAGATTTATGCCACAAGGTGCCATAGGAAGGCACTGGACATAGTAAAAGATCCATCGCATCCTGGTCACTGTCTCTTCGAGCTCTTGCCGTCGGGACGGAGATACAGGTCGATGAAGACAAGAACGAGTCGTCTTAAGAACAGCTTCTTCTCCAGAGCGATCTCGGCCCTGAATGGGAAGCCTGGACTTTGAAAGTCATCTAATCTTCCTTGCTGTATTTAATTAGTGTTTTTATAGTTGTTTTGATTTTGTGTGGAGTGCCCTACCTGGGTGGATGGAGCAGCCAAGTAATTTCGTTGTCCCCGAGAGGGGGCAATGACAATAAAGATATTATTATTATTATTATTATTATTATTATTATTATTATTATTATTATTATGGAAAGGCTTCCCCATTAAACAGACTTAGGCTGATGCACAACATACAAACTGTTGCAGTTTGTAGAGACAGATAAGAGGCAGGAGGTGGGGGAGGAGTTTCAGAAACAACAGTGATGCTCTTGTCAGTGCCAGTGTTATTTTGCCACTGCTGCTTAAAAAAAACAACCCAAGAGGGGTCCAAGGGAGCCAGTGGAAAGCAAGGAAGAACCAGGCTTCAAGCAAAGATTCCAAACAACAGAGAAAGAAGCTGAAGTCAGTTTAGTGGACTTCACTATAAAAGAATCTGTTAACTACTACACTAGAATTACAAAAGCAAGCTGCACCTAGTATGTGGACTAGTTTAAAACAAAATGAGACATTACAGAAATTGTTTGGTTAACAACAAGTATATGTTGTATTATTATAGACGCTGATATTTTAATAATCTGGCTCTTTGTATTTAAACTTTATCCCACCTTTTTTCAAAGGAGTGAAGGTGGCATAGCATTGCTCCTCAATGCATGTTATTCTCACAACCATTATATAAAGGAAGTTTATGGTGGTATCGATAGTGATTGGCCAGCGTCACTCAGTGATTTTCATGACAGCAAAGACTAATATGGACCTGATTCTCCTCAGTTCTAATCTACCATTTTAACTACCATACCAGTATGTTTGCTGATATTTCTATGTTTTTTAATTTGAATGTAATGCATTTTTAATTTGTGTGTGTGTGTATGCAACCTCTGTGCCACTCTCATGCTGCCTCTGAGGTTCCCAAAGCAGATTTCCAGAAGCACAGTGGGAGGGGGCACAGAAAAAAAGGTAATCCATCTGCTTTCAGCCAATGGGAGAATCCCCTGAGTAGCATTCCACTCGGAATGTACAACACAGTTTGAATATACATGGTCCTTTTTGCGTGTCTTGGAATACAACAAATCAGCACTGTAAGAATCAAAAGAACGATGCTCAAGATAGTAACAGCAGAAGCATAGTAGTAACAGTCCAACGACCCATACTTTTAATTGTTCCATGGTGGTGAAGCATTCTTGTCTTCCAATTACACACATGTGACTATTCTATTTTAACTGGGAGTCAAGTTTTAATTGGACTCATTATCACCTGCTGGACTGGAAAAATAAATTAAATTCTCTTGAATTCTGCTGTCACAAATCTAAGCTCAAGGAGAATAGCTCAAGGGCACTTGTTTACTGTGTGACCATGATCACTCTGAATTACAGAATCTCACTTCCCATAGAGAATCTGGTTAATCTGTTTGTGTTTTATCTCCAGACAACCACTTTGTTTAATACAGTTGCTTTGTCAGACAGCTTGCAGTAAATAATCCAGCAGAACTAGATAGCATGAAGATTTGTTTATGGCCCACTACAGTCTGTGGAATCAAACAAGAGGGTCCTGTGAATAATGCTATCTGAGCCTCAAGTCTGAACATCTAAGACACACTAATACATATGATCAACATTTATGGAACTTTATTTTCCTGGAGATTAACCAGAGAACTATTCTTCTGGACACGTTTCAGAACCAGTGCAAGCTCTTCCTGTTTGAGATTAAGTGGGTGTAGGGATACTTAAATGTGTGTTATTTTTCTTTTGGCTGTTTCAATACACAGAGTACACAGTTTCAAGTTACCGCATCTAGAAAAAGCAGCGATCTATCTTGAAGACTTTTATGGCAGTCCGGTGTGTGTCATGGACAGAGATTTATTTATTTATTTATTTTTGTCAATTTACTTGTGTTTCCCCAGTGAGAGAAAAAGAGGCAGAATACGTATTATGTTTTCCAAGAAGATGTGGGACCACATCCATCCAGTGCTACACCAGCTGCACTGGCTCCCAGTGGAGTACAGGTCAAGTTTAAGGTGCTGGTTCTAACCTTGAAAGCCCTCTACGACCTGGGACCCTTGTACTTACTGGACAGCCTCTCCTGCTATACCCCATGTCTGGTGGAACGCTCTCCCACAAGAGACCAGGGCCCTGTGGGACTTGACATCTTTCCGCAGGGCCTGCAAGACGGAGCCTTTGGTTGGGGCCCAGTCTGACCCCCCTCCTCTTAAAAGACCCTGCATATAAGTGGCCTCTCTAACTCTTCTCACTGGCTCATACAAATAGCTGAGCTTGGTGAGTACTTAAGGTTCCCAACCCCTATAGTTATAATTTGTGGGTAGCCATCTGATCTTATTTTGATTTTAATCCAATTTTAAGCTGTATTTCAGCCGATTGCTGAACTTTATGTTTTAATGTATTATATATTTTGATGTTAGCCACCCTGAGCCCGGCTCTGGCCGGGGAGGGCAGGATATAAATAAAATTGTTGTTGTTGTTGTTGTTGTTGCTTCATCATGGTGAATGGTTGCCTTTTGCTGCCATTTACCATGATGAACTGGGGCCATCACATTGTGTGTTCTGGTATTCTCCACCATGACCACTGGGAACATAGAGAAGAAGTTGGAGAGTCCCAGTATGATGGCTCCAGTTCACTTGATGAACAGTACACCCAACTATTATTGTATGAATGGCATCAGTCTCCATGAAAAGGTGGTTATTTTTAGCAGCAAATGGTCTGGTCTGCTTCTTCTTATGTGTACATCACCCAGTTGATTCAACGTGCCCTTCCTTTATGTGCACATCTAAATCCTCATGTGCACATTTTCCAGTTGCATCACTGCTTTTATACCTTAAAATGTCAAGTTATGGCTATCAGAGTCAAAGACAATAATAGACCCAGAATAAGGCGAAGTTCCTATTACAATAACTATGGAGTTTCTGTGGGCTAAAATCAGCATGAGAAATGAATTTGGCTTTCCTGAGCCTTATATGATGAACTTACATATTTTTCAATACATCTGTCCCACCGCCAGCTAATTATTTCCTTTGTGAGTACGCTGATGATGTTGATATAAATCTAAAGTTACTAGGACCAAACACCAGCTATAATAGCAAGAACATACGAACAGTCTCAGCAAGACTGAAAAAGAATTTTGGATAAGAAATATGAAGACACAACTGTTCTGTTCCTGTCTGGTACAATGGCTGTGTGGGACAACTCATGCAATCAGAATTAATTCTTACAAGCAGTGAATGATTAATTTCTTTTTTAAAAAAAATACTACAAATACCCCATTGTTTAAATAATTCATATATTTAGCAAAAAAAAAAAAAAACCCTAACAAACCAATATGCCGATTTGAAATATCACATCATCAAACAAGCCCATTACAATTATATTTCTCAGATAAATTATTAACTCTGTGATGATGTGAAATGACATCTTTTGGGCTTTCAAAGGAAAGTAAGTTAGCTCAATTAAGACTCCAAAATGAAGATCAAATGGAGTGCTGGAACTGTACTATAGAGGGTCACCTGCTCACACAAGAGGTCCTGCTAATGCACAGGCTCCTTAGACACTGGCCACTTTAAGAGGAGCAACTATAATAGTGACATTCAAGACTGCTCCTTAAAAGCAAATGAGATGCTTCAATTGCCATTAGCTGCCTTTAAAGAAAATGTATAATTTGACTGAGTAATTGCAGATATGTGATACTAATGAACCTACATGTTAATGTTCCTATCAGTTATTTGTGGTAATCTGAGGAAGATGGTGTGAATAAAACTCAGACCTAAGATGGCAGAGTCACTTTGGTCCTTCAGAAATACTGGATGCTATCTGTGGTTGGCAGGGAGTGGAGTATGATATCATTCCAGAAACCCCAAGTAGTCTTGTTTGTTTGTTTGTTTGTTTGTTTGTTTGTTTGTTTGTTTGTCTGAAGTAAATCTCAGAAATGAATGTATGGATAACAATTGTTCTGAAGGGTCAAAAGCATATTTTTGTTTTTAGATTATTCACAATGTGCATGTCACTCTACAGGTACCATTTAAATTAGGCATCTCCTCTGATATGACAAGGGGTGCCTCTCTTAAACTGGTACCAGCTGGGCTCCCCCACCCCCTTTTGCATATTTGTATTTTTAAAATCATTATTTTTTATATAAAAAACCTCCTGTCTAATTCAGAGCATGCTGTTAATAGATCAAAATGTTTTGATCAGTCATTCTGATGATCTATTTAAAGTTACCATACCAATATTTTTATTATAAAAAACTGGTCCCTATCCAAAGAAATTCAAGAGTAGCAGAAGACTACTGGTCTGTTCAAGCTCATTACATACTAGGAAGTGGGTAGAACATCATGTTTCCAGAGTCTAAAGAAGGAGCAGACTACAGTAGTCTAATGCACAGATGAAGTGTTGAATTTAGATTTGGACTGTCAAAATCAGTTCAAATGCCATTCAGCCCCAAAACTCTCTGGGTGGGCTCTTCGATAAATCACTGCCTTGGCATCATGGTGTTGTGGGGAAAGGGTGAGATTCAAGTGCAGTGAAAGAAGGAAAAGTAGGTCTTGGTATGTTGCCTTTTTCTCGGCTAGATCAGTTAATGGTCCTGAACTCATGTTCATATGAGTTTTGCTGGCAAATCTGTTACAGTAGTGAATAATTGCCCATAAAAGCTATAGAAAAGTCCTATGCAATGGATTTCTTAATATTTAATCAATGGAAAGTTGATCCCAGGCTTCTAAATTTTCATTGAGAATTTCCCTGAAAGGAAAGGAGTGACTGTGCTAAATTAAACCCTCATGACTCCACAGCGGACACCTTTTTGTTCCTATTGTCTGCCCTTAGAGCATTCATGGTGATGTCATAATTATGTTCTTCCAATGGCAGATCTCTATACACCTCATGAGAGAAGAGATGCCTCTGGAATGAATAGACTAATGAAACTCTGTTCCATTTTTAGATGCTACACAGGGAGATGTTGTTTTGTTCAAGCCAAGTGCTGTGCAAAAGTCTTATCTTCCACACCTGATCATCTATTTTCTGTGTTTAGGGAATTTACTGAACTGTCTTGTGGTCAAAAGACGGAATAAAAATTTTAAGATAAGTAAATACATTTAGTACCAGTCAGCATTATGCAGATTTTTTATTTCCAAATAATAAGATGCATTGACTTTAACAGCCTATGGTTCCAAACACAGTATTTAGGATGAGAAGGTTACATCTTTAATATTGTACTTGGAAATATTACTATATGAAAACAATGGATCTTATTTCCATTAAAAGTGTTTAAGGTTGGAAATCACTGGGTGTAAGGTAAAGTACTGTATGAAAGTTGAATTCCATTTGAACTGGAAGATTAGGGACATTTTGTGTCTTCAGCAGCTCAAGCATTCTGCAATCTCATACTCTAGTCTGGAACACATATAGTTAGAAGTAGTGGAACAGAATAGTAATACAGTGGTACCTCGGGTTAAGTACTTAATTCGTTCCAGAGGTCTGTTCTTAACCTGAAGCTGTTCTTAACCTGAAGCACCACTTTAGCTAATGGGGCCTCCTGCTGCCTCCACGCCGCTGAAGAACGATTTATGTTCTCATCCTGAAACAAAGTTCTTAACCTGAAGCATATGTAACCTGGGTTAGCGGAGTCTGTAACCTGAAGCGTATGTAACCTGAAGTGTATGTAACCTGAGGTGCCACTGTATAGTGGAACAGAAACTTACTTCTTGAAAGTTTAGGAACTTATTTCCAGGTAAAATGTTTAATTCATTACAGAATTACAAATGCATTGTAACTAATCCAGAATTCTAACCAGATTTGGAAATTCTGCCAGTTAATAACCTGCTATGGATTTTCATTGTTTATTTCATATTCATATTATGTTCATATTATGTTGTGGGTTCTATCTAGGTTCATAGGATTCTCAGCTCCTAGAAATTTCTCCAAAGGCTTCAATATGTACATCATGGCAGCATGATTGTTCATAGTAAGAATTTCATCATCTACAACAGGCATAGGCAAACTCCGGCCCTCCAGATGTTTGGGACTACAATTCCCATCATCCCTGACCACTGGTCCTGTTAATTTGGGATGATGGGAACTGTAGTCCCAAACATCTGGAGGGCCAGAGTTTGCCTATGCCTGATCTACATATCACACAATGGAAACAGGAAGAATGGACAATCGCTTTATCTGAGAAACTAAGAGAGTGCATGCCCTGAATGATGCAACTGATACAGGCAATTTTACTGAAGTATGACATCCCTTTATAAAGTATTCACATGGACACTCTGATGACTGGCACCCGCCAGCTATGCATACAGATCTATGGGAAATGTCTTCTGATCTGGGGGAGGGGGGGAAACCAATTGTTTTGATAATGATATGCCCATACTTATATCCTGTTTCATGAAAATTTAAAAAATTTAAAATATGAAATGGCAGTGACAAATATGCCCTGGGGGAGGGGCATTCCTGAGTCAGAGTGCTATGACAAAAACAAAAGCATGTACATCATGGATTAGCAGCTCCCTGCACTCCAGTGTTGGAGCACATTTTTTGTATACCTGGCATATCAAGGTACAGCTGAGAAGTTCCCTGTCTGAAACCCTGGAGAGCCACCACTGCTCAAGTTACATGGGCCAGTGGTCTAAATCATTATAAGGCAACATCCTATGTTTCTATGGTAGAGTCATCTGAAGGAGTAGAGTGAAGTTCCAACCATAAACTTTAGGCCAAATCCTGAATAATGTCTCTGAATAGTCTTGTGCATTTTCTGTGTAATTAGAATTATCCTAGGGATGGGAACCACGGTTCTAGTGCAGTTGCAGCCAATGGAAGCTTGGAAGCTATGATGTGGAGCCTAGAACTAGCTCCAGAAGGCCCACCACTAGGGAAAACTTTCAGAAGCCAGTTAGCTCTTCCACAACCTGTTCAACAGATAATCTAGTTGAGACTGGACAGAAAATCTACTGAAATGTGTGCCCTGAATTTAGATAGACAAACCGTTTCCATAGAACTTCCATAGTCCATTCTCCCATCCAGGTAAGACACCCAAAACTTATGACACCATTGTTCTCAAAAGTCACCTACAAAGTTTTAGCCACCCACAACATTTCTACAATTTCATAATTATAGAAATAATAATTACTGTTATAATTCACTGTTGGAGGCAATATGCTTCTGGAAACCAGTTGCTGGGAACTGCAGGAGGGAAGCACACTGTTGCACTCAGGTGCTACTTGTGGGCTTCCCATAGGCATCTGGGTGGCCACTATAAGAACAGGATGGTGGACTAGATGGGGCCAGGGGCGTCTTACCCATAGAGGCTAGTGGCATGGGGCGCCAGGGCGCCAAGTTCTGGAGGGCGCCAGGGAAGAGGCGGAGGCTGGACGTGGTGCCTCCCAGCATCAGCTTGCTGCCCTTGCCTGCCTCCACCATGCCGCGCCGAAGCAGCCAGCTGAGCCTCTATCTCTTCCCCGCCAGAGGAGCCGTCCTCCAGCCGCTGCCCACCTCCTCCAGCCCCACCAGCAGCACCGTCCTTCCTAAAAAATTCTGGGAAACTGGGGGGGGGGGGTGCTGGAGAAAGCTTTGCACCACACACAGGATATGCTCAAGACAGCCCTGGATGGGCCTTGGCTGATCCAGCAGGTGTCTTCTTATACTCTGATGTTTCTGCATGCCAATCTTCTCTCTCTCTCTTTTCAGTCAAATAGGTGCATGCACCTGAAAATGGAGTCTGCGGATGCATGACATTTATATAAATATAAAGGTCATTGTCATCAATCTGGGCAGCTCTGAGCAATTTTTTTAAAAATTAAAACACCACTATGTTGTCAGCATTGAAAGGATGAAGTGTATTTATTAAAGTATGTATGTATTATTATCTTTGGTCATTTTAGTTCAGTCATGATAAAAAGATCTGCTGCACAAGACACATCCATGTATTTGATTACATATCCATGTAATTTTCCTTGCTAGAGCTGATTCGTAAGAGTACTTTTAGTACCGTGCGGTGTGCATGACAACAGCTTGTTAATGGTGTCGTTGATTTAAATTGGTGTAATTGATTTTATTAATTAATCTCAGATTAATGTTGGGGTTTTTAATCAGGTTTTAATTAGAGCTGTCCCTCGCAATAAAGTGTTCATCCTTTGCAATGGGAGGGGGGGGCAATTTATTTGTATTTCTAGCTTTTTTATTTATAGAGTTTTTCAGTTTTGATCATGGATTTCAGATTGTTTGTTTTCAGGTTTTTTCCCCTTCAAACTGACCCTGTTAGAGTCTTCTGAAACCCTGAAAGCATCACCTGTATTCTATACCTACCCTTTTAATCAGTTCATTTATTGATTACACTGTTAAAAAACAACAATCAAGAAAGTTAATCACCTTAGAAATCGCTGAATGACGAATTGACTGTTTGACGGTTCTGCTGATGTGAGTTAACTGGATCTGAGAAAACACTGGATTAAAATATTGCACTCTTTACAAACGTTCCCCGTGTAGTATAACTTGTGAAGGGATCGCGCCCTGCTCCTAATTAACAGCACGACACCATTCATTCACTCTCCGTTCATCGCACGTCTTGAAACTAGGCATAAGGGGTAAAGCGGGCTGCACGCAACTGTGATGGATTTGACTGGACAGAAAATGAAAAGTCAATGGTGGGGGGGAGGACGGCACCAGGGAAGACTGGCGACGTCGTCGGCTCCTTTAAAGGCTCGGCTAATAAGATAAAAGTGCAATCGTTATTTCCTCTTTAACTCGAGACTAAATGGACTTGGTAAGAAGACCTCTCTGATGGGCACCTGAATGTGTGTTAACTGGGGCTTTCATTCCCCCTTTGTATTGGGGAAATGCATGGCATTATACGAAAATGGCTACAATTACGGTTTAGTAAATAATCCCTGATTGCTGATGCGGAGACCAGCGAGCCTGGCGCTTCCTGGCCAGAAACAAATAGCCACATATCCTCCGCAGTCTGAAATCATGCCGCCCTCTCCCTATCTCCCCAAAGAGACTGTCTGCCTGCCTCGCTCCTCTCGCCCAGCGGAAACCCCTTGTAATGTGATGGAGCCATTCTACAGTATTGCACCGTGGAGCGCGCAGACCAGTCGGGAAAGCGCAGCCCTGCCTCCTCATTCTTCCAAGTTTCCAGATTTACCCATAATCATGGGCGTAGCCGGGGAGGAGGCAGGGGGGCAACTGCCCCCTAGGTCAAGTAAAACAATAGAAATACTTAACTAACTGACCAATCAATGCCGTTCTGTCCCCCCTAACCAAAGTCCTGCTCCTCCTAGCAAAAATCCTGGCTATGCCCATGCCCATAAGGCTCACCGTAAAAACAACAACTCAGTGCCCTTTTCTGCCGCAAGGGTAGCTAACGCGATGCCCTCCCCTGCAGCTCTCTCATCCCTGAACATTGCTTGTGCTAGCGGCGCTGATAAATGGTTGTAGGTCAAAGATTCGCAACCGCACCATGTTGACTGTCTTTGCAATATTGCTGGCTTTGGACAGCTACCCCGAGATTACATAGGTACCATCTCGCAGCGAAGATTGTGGGTGCCCGCAACAAAGGGCTTCAACTTTGCCCATTGACTTTGAGGGGCTCCAGCCCCCACAAATATATTATTGTGGGTACCGAAGCACCCACAGATCCCTAGAGATGGCTCCAGTGCGAGATTACACTTATTCCAGTAATGTGGAACACAATCGCCCCAGTCCTTTTCCCCAGCTCCATCCAAGTGAATGGAGAAGAAATAGTCGGTCACTCATATGGAGGAGATAACCATTCACTCCTATGGAAGAAATGGCCATGCACTGGTATGGGGAAACTGTCCGTTTATTCATATGGAGGAACCATCCATTCATTCGTTTGGATGAAATGTCCACTCACTCGTATTGTCTCAACTGTGGATTGTGGTTGGTGGTGGAACACGCAATGACTTCCCCAATATGGGCGGAGCCCGGCTGGTAGGTCTGGAAGGAGACACTAGCCCAGCTGCTCCAAAGCAGGATGTCCCAGTCGCCACGCCACCCATATTTGCCTATAGAAGAAAATTTCATTGTTGTAAAGCCAAATCCAGGCCTATGAACAGAATATGAGCCACCTAAGGAAACCTCGGGCCCTCCGTCCAGAAGAGACAAATGAGAGTACTGTAAATAAAAACTCCCAGCTTTCGTATGTATGTATGTATGTATGTATGTATGTATGTATTACAAGGCTCCCTCCCGCCCCGAAATATAACTGGACTTTTTATCCAAAACGGTTGATAGAATGCCTATTGCATTGATTTAGAACCTAGCAGATGATCTGATTTCAATGCGCCTTTAAGCATACAGGTTTGATTTATAATATCGGCCACGGTCGGTTCTATGGAGAATTGCCCTTGTTTTGGCATCTAAACCTACAGTACACGCTCACAGATTGACTGTCGTGAGTCGCCATTTCCCCGGTTTCCATCTTGTCGCTGTCTGCCTTTACGCATTCCGAATTAGTTACGTGCCATTCCTCTCCCTCCACATCTACCAGTTCGTACAACTATAATCTCAAAACTATAAATTCGGAGAGAATTAGGGCTAAAGAAGAACTCGCACGACTTCGGGGAGGCTCAAGTAGCAATCCAGGAGCTGGTTAGAGGGAAAGTGGATTAGGTCTTACTGCTGTCTTTCCAAACCTGTATATTCCTGTTAATCTGGATTGGGAGTCCTATGCACGTCTACTCAGAAGAAAGGTCCACCGAGTACAACGGAGCTTACTCCCAGGTAAGTGGGTATAAGAGTCCAGCCTTAAATCAGCGCAGATTCTAGATCAGGTGGTGCTTTCCCATCCGACGTAAAATTCAGTTTAATAGAGTCGCATTGAGGATGTTTAGGGAAAGCAAGCTTTCCTGCAGGACTTTTCCCTGCGTCCGATTCCACCCCCACCCGCTTTCCCTTTGGAAATTCAATCTACAGCTAGGTTACCCCGTTTCCCATTTGTGCAGATAAAGACCCGGGGTAGTTTGAAGCGCTCCGATGGGGGTTGGTAGCGGTGGAGATTAAATCCCTGATTCCTTTTTTACTCAAGCCAAACAACTGGTGGAAATTTTGCCCAGGGCAAGAAATGACGGTCGGGTTGTCGTCCCAGAGAGCTAGGCAAGTGAGATGCGCGCGCGTGTGTGTGAACACAGTTACTTTGATTCATGACTGCGGACTAGGAGAGGGAGGGGTTTTGTAATAGCACAAACATTCCCCATTCAGAGCTGCAAGCGCGGGATCGGAGCAGTCGGCGTGGGTGGAAAGGCGATCGATTCGGGGGGCGATCAGCACTTCTGCATTGGCTGATGGATTGGTCTAAAGGGCCTCTACGCGCGGAGACTTTGTTCTTTGGAACATCCAGTCCCTGCCCGGGGCCGGCTGCTTCCGGGTTGGAGAGAACGCGGCGCTAGGACCCCCCTTGCTCCTCCCAGAGAGGATGGCTCTGAATGCCTCCTGCGCCCGGGAATCCTCCGAGGATCTAATTAACAGGTAGAATCGCCCCCCGGGTGCCTGAAACCTCCTTGGCAGGCGCCATAGAAACGGAACCTTAAGACCCCGCGCCATCTGCACTCCCCTTTCATTGTGCAAAGCTCTCTTGGAAAGCACTTTCTCTCCTGCTTCGTGCAGCGGGCGCCTCATTCAGCTCCCCTTCGGCTGCCCATTAATAAGGACTCCCACCTTTCATCTGAGGGATACGCAGAGTCTTTTTGTTTAAATAAATAAATAAAAGGGGGGGATAATTAAAAATAACGCACTCGACTCCCCATCGACGGCTTCCCAAAAAGCTCTGCGGGTTATATATAACCTGAGCGATTCAAATGGATTTGTCTCTACTTGAAGCAGACGGTATGAACAGAGAGCCCAGCCAGACCGCATGAAATAGTTTCGAACCGTCGAGCAAGCAAGCGAACAAGTATACTGCGTTTCAGTGATGTGCAAAAAACAAAAAACAACAACAGGGCTTTCATATATGAATAATATCTTAATGCCTGAATAATAAGATCTGGAAACAACGCCAGGAACAAGACATATCATAAAGTGTAACATTAAAACCAATAATAACAATGTAAAAACAGGAGATTCGTGTTTTGCTAACACGAACCCGTGGGTTTCGGTCGGACGAAAATGTGTACAATTATTAATCTGCTAACTGAATAGTAAGTACTACTAGTAGAGTATGATTATTATAATCAATAATCAATTTAGTTAAGCTGAAGCATTTAACTGAAAGTCAGTGTTGTGTTTTTTATTACTTCAGCTATCAAAATACTTCGTTTCAACTGGGCTTGGAAGGGAGCATGGACTCCCCGCCCCCTTTTTTGGTTGTCATTGTTATGAGCAGCCTTAGGCGCTGTATGTTGAAACTGAAAGACGCGACATGAACCGAAATGATCGTTAATAAACCATGACTGTTTAAAGAATAATCTCAGATTTCGGGTCAAAATGGCAGTGATTTCAGCTAGAACAGAGTCACACACCCAGCAAAACAGCGTTTAGGCTGTAATCCCATAGCCAGGCATGGCCAAACTTGCCCCTCCAGATGTTTAGGGACTACAATTCCCATCATCCCTGACCACTGGTCCTGTTAGCTAGGGATGATTGGAGTTGTAGTCCCAAAACATCTGGAGGGCCAAGTTTAGCCATGCCTGCCATAGACCCTTCTTTGGGAGCAAGTCTCATGGGACTTAGTTGCACAGAACCGGTGGTGGGTTTTATTCCGGACTGAACTGAAATGTATTCATTTGGAAACTTGCGGCAAAAGACCAGAAATCCTTGGTAGAGAGAGCGAGAGACTCTGCCAGGGATGGTGTGTCCAGTAGTGCCCTCAAAGCAGGACTTTGGAGCAGAAATGCCAGAAGCTACACAGAATCCCATCTAAAGATGGGCTGGAGGAAAGGCGTAAAAGCAGAGTCCTGACTGTATGTACCACTGGAGGTGCCCTGCCTTGTCTCCTAAGCGTGAGAGAATCCCCCTTCTGTTCAGTTCGTCTAACACAAAAACAGTCTGTCGCTCCACCAACAAAGATTGGCTGCAAAGCCAAACTATTCTGGCCTCTGAGTCTGCGCCCACGTACTGGCGGATGGGGAGCACCACTCCGCACTGCGCTGCTACGCTTTGCACCATAGCGGGGTGGGGGTTGAGCTCCGCAGTGTGGCTCATCGAAGTTTCCCCCAGACAGGAGGCTGTTTCTTTCCAACAGCCCATGCAGGAAAAGAAGCAGCCCTGAGCCAACAACAGGTCCCCGCGGCTCTCTGCCTCTTCCCTTGTCAGCAGAAACACCAACCATAGAATAACCCAACACCATGCGGAGCAGACGGCTCGCTCTTTGTTTACTTACTTCGCACGTGGAAGAGGGGAGAGATCGGGTTGCCATTACCTGTTAGCTGCCAGCCTGGATGAAATATATCCCCCGGGGATCTGCGTGATTATATAGCCCCAGAAAAAAGAACCGTGGATCATGCCAACCGTCTCCGGATCCCAGTTAAACTTCGCTTTCTTCCGAAAGCGACCAAGCCAAGGAAAGGAAAGACAGAGGGAAGAAAAGAAGATGCGTTGTAAGCAGTCATTTAGAAAGGACAGGTCGGTGCTAAGCCAAGGTCCACGGAGGGTACCTGCAGCTGTCAGCCACAGAATATGAATGTGGTTTCCCTTGATGCTGCTAAATTCAACAATTAGCCCAAACAAACACATTGGGGTTTTTAAAGGATGGGGATTGCTAACGTCTCTGTAACCTATATATTCTTAATTGCTTTTCATTATTATTAGTAGTATTTATATTATTGTACTAGGAGGATACTGTACTCTGGGACGTCTTGATTCCAGGTTAGCATATTGGGGAGTAGAGGGGGTCGAATATATTTGAAAAGGGTTACAAGTGGATTGATGAATCTCCTGGGCGATCGCCAGGTTCAAATCAAACATAATGTTCAAAAGCTTCCGAACACAACAGTGTTTGAAACGGATCCGTCCAGCAATTTATTTCACTGTATAAATAAGATACCTTTGCCACTTGGTTACTTTGTGTTAGTCTGTTTTTTCCCCTGGGAGAAATGGTTGGGGACGGGGGTGGGGCGTTATTTTGTGAACCATTTCACGTTCTCGATTACTATGTGGTGATTTGTTTGTTTTTCTATTGGACACAAACACCTTGCTATTTTTCTCACCAAAGAAAACGATTATTAAGGAGAAAATCTTGCTGAAGCGACGTACATTTATCCGCCTATAAACTAAGCTTCACCTTCCCTCCGAATTAGGGGTTTGATACAGATTTGCTTCGCTTTCTTCATATTCTTAATAAAGATTCCCTCCCTCGCTTTTTAAAAACCAAGACGGACCTGATTTGACAATCGCGATGTAAAAAACGATTGATGGACCGTCATCTCCTTAATTCCGAAGTTTCCAGAGAGCCAGGGGGGAAACAAACCTCTTTCGTCCTTTTTGGCCGCTTGGTGTAATCATCATTATTTATTAACCATATAAGTATGTTTAAGGGTCTAAAATAGCAGTTGTCCAGAGGGGCCACCTCTGCCCTGTTCCCTATCGATTTTGGCAAGTGCGGAGCGCAGACGCTGCCATGTAACGGCTGAAGTCTGATCTTGGGACCAGCTCTGGATTTGAACTGAAGAAGCGAAAGCAGGAAGCGGAGCATCATGATCCGACTCGGGGTGGGGTACGGGCTCCTGGACTCCTTTCACCCCCATTCGCAGCTGAATAATTTAGGATTTTCAATCGACTGCGGTTGTGGTCCTCCTGGCCACACCTAATTGGAAGTAAGTTCAATTGAACTCAATGGGACCTGCTTCCAGGTGCGCCTTGGGCTGCGAGTTCCTTGCAGCTGGTCGTCGTCTAAAATATAATTGTGTATAAGAAAGTGGGGGAGCTACATTTTTTTATTTATGGGTGGGGTACCCTAGGTTCAAAGCCCCACTCAGCCAGGAAGCTCATGGGATGATCTCGGGCCAACTACGTTCTTTCTCGACCTCGTAGGGTTGTGAATATAAAATGCTTGGGGAGCGAACCATGTAAGCCGTTCCGAGCTCCAGGGAAAGAAAGCAGTAGGAAAAGCCAACAGGTGCACCAAATTCTCATACCAACGACAACAAAACTGAGTCTGGTTTTAAACGGGGGAAGAAAAAAGAAACAGGAAATGAGGCGGGTGAATGAATTGGAACGAGAGAAAGAGGAGGAAAAAATGGATCAAAACCAAATGAATGGATTCATCTCTCCTTGCAATGTTTTTTTCAGTTCTGCTTAAAGAACCTTTCCCTAAACATTGAAGTCAGACGATGACATACAGGCCACCTCTCTTAGAGTCTAGCCCATGTTCTTAAAATGGACGCCTGAAGGGCGTTTGGGAGTCGTGATGGTGCAGGTGGAAGAGGAGAACTGTCTCAACGTCTCTCTCTCTCACCTCTTTGATGACTTTCCCTCCTCGGTGTATAGTGCTGTTATTGACCATGTCCACGATGGCTACTCCCAGGTTACAGCGGATCCCAAAAGAGATGCAGAAGCCCAGTCCGCTCATGATGGCGATGATGTATCTCCGCGGGAGCCCGAAGCAGGTGCAGTCGCACAGGGGCGCCTTCTTCTCGGGCTGCTCCAAGGGTTTCCCATCTTCTGTCAGCTCGATGGTGTCGCCGGTCTTCTGCTTCTTCTCGAGGACTCTGCCCAAACCAAAGAGGACATGATCTCAGTCAAGGGATTCCAATCCAGTGGCGTAGCGTGGGGGTGCAGGGGGGGCCGGCCGCACCGGGCGCAACATCTGGGGGTTAGGGTTAGGGGGCGCAAATTACTTGCCTTGCCCCCGGTGCTGACAACCCATGCTAGGCCACTGCTCCAATCCCCTGGCCTCGTTTATCTTCGGGTTTTATTTTTGCCCGGGGTGGGTGGCAGAGGTTAAAGCAAGGGCAGGTAGATTCAGGGCTTAGTCTGAACCAGGAGTGTGCCTTAAAAATCAATTTAGCGAGTGCTAAACCTCGCTGGGGATATGTAGAAACACAGTGTACTGCTTTCCACTTAGCCAGATCCTTGGTCCGCCTAGTTCAGGAAGTACTGTCTACCCTCAGGGAGAGTGACTTTCCAGCGCTTCAGGCCCAAGAATGAACCAGGGCCCTTCTGTTGCAGATGAGATCTGCCCTACATTAAAGTTTGGAAAGGGCAAGCGGGCTTCGGCACACATTTATTTCCCTCACCACTGACAAATATCCCGCCACAACACCCGAGAGGTTGGCAGGCGTGATTTAGGAAACGTTTCCATCTCCTGCGTGGGTTTCACAAAGCAATTCAATGAGGCGCCCCTGCCAGGCTTCTTGATTCCTTCCCCCTCCTGGTGTATGGGAGGCGTTCGACTGCGGAGACGCCATGTTGGGCTACTTTGCAACCAGAAACATATCCTGGAAAGGGGGGCCCGAAACCCACGTCTGCTTGCCTTTTAGAGAGAGGGCTTTAACTCTCTTATAAAGCAGGGGTTGGGGGTTGGAGTGTGCAAGCCCATGAGGCCCGGTGAGGCCTATTGAGAAGGGAAAGGGCGTCTTTTTTCTTTCTTTCAGAGGCGACGGCCAGTTGTCTGGTTTTTCTGCCAGCACTCAAAATGGCCGCCTGGCGCTTTTTCAGTCAGCCGGGCCTGCACTCCAGCTACATCCCAAGGCGGCCGCGAATGAAGGCCTTCCTTGTCGGGCAGCCCGCGCTTGGAGGCTTAAAAGACACCGAGGAACGTGTCATGGGCGCAGCGGCTCCCTCGGTGTGGAAAACTGAGCGCTCCCAAGCAAGGCTTCCCTGCTTTTGAGGACCTCAGAGGGTCGGTGGGTGGGAATAAGCAGGCAGTGCATTGGCGAGGCGAGCGCCCTTTCTCTCACTGCTGTTATGGCAAATGGGGAGGGATCTGAATGGCCACCCCAACGTTCCTTAGCAATATTGAATTCCCATTGATTCCAGGCACGCTGCTGTTTCTCACCCTTCCAGTTGCGCGCCTGCCTTAATTTCCCTTAGTTTTTCCATCGGGGGAAACGTTTTCCTTTCACAAAAGGAAGGCTTGGAAATGGGATCGAAATATTCCGTTTGTCTTTCGGTTTGCAAATCCGATCTTCCATTGCAGGGATTTCCACCCCACCCCCCGTACTACTTTTAGAAATTTCGGACAGGAGTGCAGCAGTGACCTTCACTCCTTCGAGATCTAGGTCAGTAAAGACAGATTGGTTAAGATCTAGGAACAGGACCGGCTGATTTTAGGATCAAAAGTGTTTTTCTCTACATCACGGGGATCCGAGCTGGATCCTGTGCCAGTTGAGCGAATTAACAGCGCAGTCCTATACATGCCCACCCAGAAGTAAATCTTATTGAGTTCAATGGGGATTACTCAGAAGTACGTGGGTATGGGGTTTAATTTTATTCACATATTCCTTTATTGGCTAGTTTGAGGAGAGGGATGCAAGTTGTTTTTCCCGTTAGAATCAACGATTGTCTACTATCTATTATTTTGCCTGGATGAGGGGAGATTGGGATTGGGTTTTGGATGGTATGATATGGTCTATTTTACTATGCTCTGTGTGTACACATACTATGCATATATCGAGTTTCAAGGAATTCAGTCCTTGACCTTAATTGCATAACACAATATAATATAACATCAAATAACCGATCCTAATCTCATCCAGGCAATATCAGAAATAACACGTAATAGCTGATGTTTACATTGCCTCCTCATACAATCATACAAATATTCCTTCCCAACACTTATTATTGTATGCCTAGAAAAGAAAGAAAAAGGAAAAAAGACTTGTAGAAACAGAACGGTAAAGAGGCAATTCTAAGACCAAGAGGAGAAAACTAGATCCTGTTTTTCCCGCGAAGCCTAATGCGAAATTAAGCATTCCTAGAGTTAATTCGACATTTTAATACAATATTTGTTTTTAAAAACCATGAAAAAATGCACAGTTTGTATATCTCTTTATTCTCGAAGACGGCTTTGTAAAATTATTTAAGACTATAGCGGGAGTATTAGATTGTCATACAAATCAGCATTTTGCTTTTATTATGTTTCGTTGCTGTCCTCTTCCTCTCTAGTAAAAATAAGGCGATATTTACGTGGATGGGCATGACAGCAAATACGTGGGATGGTGTGTGTGTGTGTGTGTGTGTGTGTGTGTTTGGGGTTGTACAGCCAGCTCTTAAAATAAAATTACTGCATACCTTTTGGCTTATAAAATAGTACAGCCCTCGTTTTCTAGATGTTACCCTAAAGTAGCCTAATATTCTCCAATAAAACAATGCTTCGATTGCCGCAATGGTGGCTTTACTCAACCAAAGGTGACCTTCCTATTCAGGTATTAACCTGCCACTCTGAATGTGCATAAGGGGAAATAGTAATTATTATTTTTTAAGATTAATAAATTAATCAATTTGGCATTATCTTTTCATTCTCAAATGCTATTATTTTAACTACCAATTAGTTTCGTTTTGGTTTTGGTTTAATTAAGAGGGAGGCTGCAGTATTTTCACGAACCATTGATATCGAATTCAGATGTATTTTTGTAACTAAGGTTTGCTGCGGTACTTTTTCAAACAGTTTCTTTTGTAGTAGATTTCTGTGTAAGGATAAAGGGGTGGTTCGGTAGGAGGACACACGTTTCCCTCAGTGTATCTTTCCTATGGTCTACCTTTTATGTGTGTTCCAGAAAGAAGACATTAGATTATCAATTATTTATGCATCTCCATGTTTTTCTTCGTCTGAAGGGCGAATACACTGGGGAATGGGGAATCCAAATCGAAAACCCTGCTAATTCTTCCTTGGGGGGAGGGGGAAAACTTTCTTATAAATAAATTGTAAACTAAAACCCAAATACAGTGCAAAGGTGTGTGTCCCCCCCCATAAAAGAAAGCATTTTCTACATTGCTCATTGTGAGGTTCTAAATACACAGAACAAAATGAATAAATTAGCCAACACTGGTATGATTTTTCTGACTTTGTTTCTAAGATAATGTCTGGAAACAAATATATTGAAACCACTGGTGCTTGCTTCCCAAATAGAAGGGTGTTAAATGCTTAAATATCAAAACCATTTGGATACCATTTTGTTGAAGTAAAAGCCCAAGCTAGCAAAACCCAAAGAGCACAAAAATACCCACATTTGGCCAGAGCTGTATGTGAAATTATCCTCGTATCAGAAGTGAAGTCAGGAGCCACAGTTTAAGAAGCTCCACAATGGTAAATATGCTTACCCACCAAAGACAATCCCGTCCCTTACCTGTAGAGTTGACCCAGCGATTTCCCAGCTAAATTTTTCAGCCCCTCCTTGCCAGGGGTCAGGATCCTTTGTTTTACGGACTCCATTCCTGCAAAGGTTTTAACTGGCGTTCACTTGGTTGGCTAGGGCACCCTTATAAACAGTGATGATGGCTCATATTGGTTCCATGTCTAACTTTTCTCCATAAAATGGCTATTGGTGTGCATCCAAATAAAGAGGGGTGTGTGTGTGTGTGTGTGTGTGTGTGTGTGAGAGAGAGAGAGAGAGAGAGAGAGAGAGAGAGAGAGAGAGAGAGAGAGATTCTCTGTATGCGTGTATGTGTGTAACTGTGGGCGAGGAGGAAAGGAGTAGAGCCAGCGCCAGAAAGAGGAGACGATTGAGTGTCTACATACAGCCCACAGATTTCTGAATAGAACAGAAGTTGTGAGACACAACTAGAAGGTCTTCCTGGAGGTGAAGGATCCACTAGCAAAAGGTGCAGGAGGAGCCATGGCGAGTTTGAAAAAAGAGAACCGCCTGGATTCAAAGTCCAATTTGTAAGTAAAATCCTGGATTGGTGCTGATTAGTTTACTGCATTTGGGATAGGTAGAGGTAGTGAGTCGTCAGACGATGTAGACTTCAGAAGAGGATGAATACAAACCTTCCCAGTGCCTACTTCATGCCAATTTGGGTGAATCCCTGATGATTGTGTTACAAACTCTGGCACTGGTGTGCAACACATCAACCAGTTGCTCCAGTGCTGGAAAGAGTGGTCTAAAGCAGAGTTGCAGGGGTCACACCTTCAGACGTAGTTGGCAATTCTTCGCCACCTTCCTTCACTGCCGCGCCTCCCAGAGAGATTTCAGCACCATGGATAGCGCACAAGGAACAGAGCGTGCTCCGAAATGTTTTCAGCACCACGGAGAGAGCAATCGGAAGCTTTCCTCCACCATCAATGTTCCAGGGGAATTGGGCGGGCTCATTACAATGAAGTCAATGAAGAGCGGATGCCATGGAAACCAAAGAGGAGCCGAGTCAAGGTCTCTCCGTCTCCAGGTTTTCCAGAGAGCAGTGTACTTCTCAAAGAAAACGGGGGTTTACGAGACGCTGACAATTAACTTTCGGATTCCCATGTTTGACTCCCTTTCCTGACGCATTGACTGACCCAGTTGCGCAGTACAAGCACTAGAGCACATTTCAGCAGCTTTTGCTGCAGTATAGCAAAATAAACTGAACACTTCCTCCCTAAAAAGACACCATTTTAAGCAGTGATCTGCAAACAAAGCAGCAAATCATCTGAGATTTAGTGAAAGCTATAATAAATAGAGGAGTAAGGCCACCTCTCAGATTGTATAATTAGGAAACCATTGAATCTTTATTTTATGGGCATAATATTTTATGACATTTCTTTACTATGGACTGGTTGTCGATAGTATCTATCTTTGATGTGTGTGTGTTTCCTTAATATGTATAGATAGTTCATTTTAATATTTTATCTATTCTTCCTAAACAATAGGCCCAAACTGCCATGCTCAGATTTGGCTTCTCCTGATCAAAATATAGTCCAATAATTTATATTATGGTAGAAATCTCTTATCCTGGTGAGATGTCAGGAATGTGAAAGGGACAGAATATCTGACTATGCAGGGGCTTCTCATACTCCAGTAGTGACTCCGACAAGTTTCATATTATTGAAAAGCACTATTCAGTTCTTATTTATTTTGATGGCAATAGTATAGTTTTATGAAAGGCAAAACATCTACCTATAAATGTGCACATTTTGAATTTGAACCTTGATCATTTGATTCATAAAAAATATATGGTACCAACACACTTAATTACTTGATAAAAATGTGTCCCTGTTCCTGTGCTCTAAATACACTGATGTTGCTGTGATTAAAATGTTTTTACTAAGGATGCCCTCTGGTGGAAGGACAATGGTGTTCGACAAGACTTCCATTAATTACTCCTGTGGTGTTCAGTTTCACTGGCCATTCATAATCAGTTCCTCCTGCTTTGTAAAATGCTGCATTAATATGTGAGCAGAAAATATGTCTAATAAAATTATGATATTTTACATATTACCATTTCTAAGTAAAAGGTTTTGTTTGTCTTTATTTTTTTCCAGACTTGTGTATGTTACCTTGATTCATGTCACTTCAGAGTTTATTTTAGGAAAATAAATTTCTTGGTGCTGAAAGGGAAAGTGCACAATTTTGTAGCTTTTATCTAAATTCTAATGCTATCACCAGATTAAATAAATCTGTATTTTTAATTAGATGATTATTACTTTTCTAATCTGCATGCATGTGTGCATTAATAGAACAACTGTTCTAAATAAAAATACACAAACACATCACAATAGCCAAAGTTATAGAAGATACATTCTCCTTTGAGTGACAGAGAGCTGAAAATGCCTCTTCTAAGTAGCTTTTGTCATCTGCAGTTTTTTGGGTCACAGTCATATAGCCAGAAATCCTCTGGCCTTCAATAATCTAAAGCAGTGGTTCCCAATTAGCTAATTACTGAGGACCTCATATTTTTCAAAAGCTAAGCCACAGACCCCCTACATTTGAACATTTTGATAAATCAGAATTTACCCATGCAGAGCATTTTTTGGGGGGAAATGTGTGATGGTCCCTAATAAGCAAAGGATTATAGGTATACTAAAAAAATACCATAAAATTTGTGATATTACCACAAATTGCCTATCCCCAGACAGTAGGAAAAGGTTGTCTCCATTGGTCCACTACAACTAAATAATAAAAAACCCACAACTGTATCCCTAACCTGCAAGTGTTCTATATGAAGAAGGCTATTTATCTGAGGCTATTTATTTAAACATGCTATTCCTTACTTGTAATCTAAGATGGTAAAGGGACCCCTGACTGTTAGGTCCAGTTGCAAACGATTCATCTCGCCTTATTGGCCAAGGGAGCTGGCGTACAGCTTCTGGGTCATGTGGCCAGCATGACTAAGCCACTTCTGGTGAACCAGAGCAGCACATGGAAACGCCATTTACCTTCCCACTGGAGCAGTACCTATTTATCTACTTGCACTTTGATGTGCTTTCCAACTGCTAGGTTGGCAGGAGCAGGGACTGAGCAACAGGAGCTCACCCCACTGCAGGGATTCAAACCGTGACCTTCTGATCGGCAAGCCCAAGAAGGCTCAGTGGTTTAGACCACAGCACTACCCACGTCCCTAATCTAAGATGGTACATTTTAGCAAAACTTTGCAGCATATGATTCTGCTAACTGAGGGATCGTGCACCTTCAAAGGCATAGGTGAAGGCTTGCTAAAGTATTGGCGAAGACTGAGTAGAAAGCAGGTGGAATTTTCTAATGGTGGTAATAGTAGTAGTAGTAGTAGTAGTAGTAGTAGTAGTAGTAATTTATTATCCTGTGCCCAAGTTTCTTTGCTGGCTTGAATACAGTACTTATTTGGACTGAGGTTTCTATTCTTGCTGGTTACCCAATAGGAACAACCAACTTTTGTATTTATTAGGATTCTGCTGTACATCTGTTTCCTCCAACCCCAAAATGTAGCTAAATAGCTTCTCACAGAAAAGAAGAAAAGAAAATCCACACAGACTGCCTTTTGCACTAAATAAGCCTGGGTGATGTATTGATACTTTGCCCAGGACAAGTATGAGGGGCAGACTGCGATGGCAGCCTCACTCTGCAGTATATTGCACTTGACTCCTTCCGGCTGGCGTTGGTAGCAGAGAGACTCAGGAGCAGTGGTTTCACCAGTGATATACTGCAGAGTGAAGTCACCATCCCACTCTGCCTTCTTACTGGCGCAGAGGGAGAAACAAGTTGCATTGGTGAGGCCCTGATACAGATTTTTCCTTCCTCTGCTTCATTAAACTGCTCCACTGAGGAGCACACAGCTGTCTGTGATCGGGTTGGGGCTCTGTTAAAGTGCTCCCGCACCCCCTCTCAGCTATAGGGAGCCCTGATGCTTCTCCTGCTCAAGGGGGGTGGCGGCAGGACACACAGAAGTAACCCTCCATTTTGCCTTTCTGAGATTTACTCCCAGCAGGTTCTGTCCTCCTGCCACTGTGGTGTGCAATGGACTAAGGAATCAGTGTAGGGATACACCTCCCCTGTGGCATGTCCAACATACAACCCATTCTTGGCTGCTTCAGTGCCAGGATTTGGTCAGTGAATCCTTTCAGCTGGCAGAGCCTTCCACAAGCATCCCAAGACATCTCATTGTTCCATCAAAGCTCACTGTCCACTGGCAAAGCAACAACAGCACCACTTTCAATGATGACTCAGCTGGAGGATTTCAGGGATAGGAATGCATGCTAATAGTTTTATCAAAAAATATTTAATTTTTAAAAATTTGCTGCTCAAAAGGTATTCATTTGAGTGATTAAAAAGATTCTTAATGCATTACTCTAACTGGTTGATTGACTAAACATTATTGTTCCAACACAGGGGTAGCCAACCTGGTGCCCTCCATATATTGTTGAGCTCCAGCTCCCATCATTCCTGACCATTGGCCATGGTGGCCAAGGATGATGGGAACTGGAGTTCAACACCATGTACCTAACAAATGTGAACAATATCTTGCAAGCATTACTATTTTATTTCTGTGCAGTACACCATCAGTGTGCATGCTGCTTTGCAGAGTCCAGGTAGCTTACAATCTAACTTTAGATGGGAGGGGAAGAGAAAAGAGTATGTTATTTGAATATCTTTCATATTCATTCATAAACAAATAGCACAACCAGAAAACATTTAATTGTCTTTACTAGCCTTGGTTGTGTGATTGTAGCAGCTAGGACAGTCAAATTAAGTAGCTGAATTACTCATTACTTTATCTCCTGTTATATTGTGGTGTGCCAGGAACAGAAAGAAACAACTTGGCCACCTACTGGCAACATAATTGAAACATCTATGACACTGAATTTGCCCCATTAGGAAAACAGATATGGGTTTTATACATTGTTACGTTAACAAGAATACCTTCACCCAATTCGGGAAAAGTAGCTGAAGACCAAGTAAAACAGAGTTAATAAAGAAAATGTGGGAACAAAGAGAAATTATTAGAGTTTACAGCACTCACAAGGACTCCACAAAAATATAAAGTAATTCTGAAAAGCTGGAAATCTTTAATGCAATATATAAAAGGGAATGATCATATATGCTATAAAATAAACAGTTGTAATAGATTTCTTTGGCTGCAGTCTATACCCTGGGATTAAGCTCCACTGAACTTATGTGACTTAATAGTAGATATGTATGGGATGTTTGCAGTAGATCAATTAATACTTCAGGTTTTATATTCCATCCCTGTTTTTTGATGCATTAAGATAATGTACAATATTGTAGCTAAACTCTATTGTACATTTTGCATTTTCACGAGAAAAGGTATATGATGCTTTCATAAACTGGTTATGTCTTTACATCGTATGGTGCCATTTTCCAGGGATACAGATTTAGTGGAAGAAGAACCTGATTGGTCTTTGCTGCAGCTGCAGCTTTGGATAAGGCCATCGTGCAATAACAAATCACGATGTTTTCAGGCATTGGCTGGAAGCAGACAAATCTGCCTGAGCAGCAGCCAACAGGACTGCAGTTACCAAGAAAGCCCCCCCCCCCTTACTGCATTCTGATATGACAATGGAGAGCCAAGCATGATGCTGAAAAGCACTGCAGCTTGTCTTATGGGTGGCATCACTTTTCAGCTGAATGCTCTGCCTATCCATGATGGATTCTGACTGCAGGATCATTGAGGCAAAATATCCATTCCTAGCAAGAGTGTGGATTTCATGTACTATGAGATGTCTGGGAGTGTGTATGCTTACTTCTTTGAAGTCCCACTGCTTTGGGGATTTCTGAATGAGGGCATTTCTATGACTTTAGGAATAAACTCTGGAAGCAATTATTGGTCAGGAAGAAATTTTTGTCTAGGTTAGGATGGTGAATGGCTGTGTTTTAGCATGATCACTGGTTCTGTTAGCAGCCCAATATATGGAAATTGATATTCTTTCTCTCTCTCTCTCTCTCTCTCTCTCTCTCTCTCTCTCTCTCTGTGTGTGTGTGTGTGTGTGTGAGGAAAGTTTCACTTACTCAAATTCTCAATGCCCTTAAAAGAAAAAGAGTGATTAGAAAAAAGAGAAAGGGGGAGGGAGAAGTTGCAACGCTACATAGACATGTCACAGCCTGACAGACAGTGGGACATTTCTGCAGGATAAATGAGCACTACCTTTCCAATGGACTCAGTCATGAATGCTTCTCATCCCCCACCTTGCTGACCTTATGTGGCTGGCTGGGGAAAGGGGTCTTTCATGGATATGATCGCACCTCAGTCATTTCTCAGGTTTTCTCCACTGCCCTATAGAGGTAAATTCAGAAGAAGCTGGGGGCTTATGAGGCCTCTTCAGGAGGCCTTTGTAATTAGTTTTATATAGGAGCAGCGTTTATCTTCAGGTTCCCAAGCAGAGCCATCTTGGCCTAATGAGCTTGAGAGTTGTGATCTGAGCCTCGTCCTGAGATTTGACAGTAGGTTGCTACACATAAATTAAGCAGGGGGTGAAGATAACTGATGGGGAACGGTTTTGTTTCTTTGTCCATCTGTATCGTACTTGTACTGCAAGCTCCTTTCCTGGCTCAGTTATCTGCCCTTAGTCATGCATTTCAACAGGCTGCTAATACACTGAGCTGGAATGCAGGCTCCTACAACAGACCATTGGCCACCCTTGCTATATGCCGGTAATGAGATCCTTATGCTTGAATATCTTCAGATTCCAGGTATATTGTTTAAGCTGAGTGAGTTAGCTTAATCAATATTATATTATATTATATTATAATAGAATGACAACAAATGACTGCTAATTCCTGAACAATAGATAAAAATTAAAAAATTGCTTTGCCTGCAAGCTTATGATGTCTGCAAATGAAAACTCTCCATAAATCTAGAATTTCTCAGGACACACCACCCCTGCCATGTCAGACACTCCCAAACTTAAAATAACTCCGGAATTTATATGGGGGAAATAGGTCATAATGAAGTATAACTGATAATCACTCAGAAAGCATTTTTCTGTTCTGTTCTTTGTCTTTAACCTTAGTATTACATCAAGCAGAAGTATTTTGATTAATCTTCTCCCTAAAGAATGAATTCATTTAATCCATCTTTCCCCACCCCTTTTGTGTATTTTTTGTGTGAACCCTTAAATGGGTCAGCACTAGTGCACATTTTTCTCTAGCAAAAGGGATTGATATTGTATATGAAGGAACAGAAATGATCCAGTGCTATTTTGTCTCCACAAGAGATAAAGTAACAAGAACTAACAATTTTAAAAGGACTGGACAGAGCCTTTGCAAGATAATGGCTATGGCTGCTGCTTTGTAATATAGCTACCTAGAGCATTTCTTTTATCTCCCCAAGGAGAACCTTTGAACAACACATTGTTAAATGTGGGCAGAGGAAAGATTTCACTTTATTTTAGGTCATCACTAATGAGTGTGCCAGTAGCCATGCATTGTGCAACAGCACACGAGATCAGGGTGTTCAGTTTTTGCTAGTCCTCAGCTGTGGTACAGCAGATACCTGGTTTTGAAACAGGTTGAAGGCTGACATTTTTCATTGGCATCCTTTAGTTTCTTCTAATACTATGCTTCTTCTCTGGATTCTTCCAATATCATAGTTCTTCCCACCTTTTCTTTGATCTTAGAAGAAACAGAAGAACCCCAATGAAACCAAACCACGCATCTAAATCTGAGAAGATACTTTATCAGATGCTATTACACCAAAGTGCAACATAAATCTACTCATCCTATATTTCTTTTTATACCAGTATGCTCTGCTTACGAGATGGGGGGGGGGATAATATTGTGTCTGCTAGATTCATTTAGATGGCTAGTTCAGAGAGCCACTCCCTTTGTGACCATCTGTGTTATTGTCCAATGGCATTTTAAAGAGGGAACACATGGTGACTAATTCATCTGACTTGTATGTAATGTGGCAAGTATTATCAGGTTTTTGTGATAAAAAGCGGTCACTGGGTATGGAATAAGAGGAGAAAACAGGTGATTTCTTTCTCTGGGTGTGGAACTTCTTCCATATTGAGGTGATGGGAGGAAGGCAATGTATGTTTATGAGAATGTAAGTCTTTGGAGCATTCTCCTGCTTAACATTTCCACCCATCAGATCCACTTTTTTTGTTCTGCTTCCATACACTGATTTTCACAGCATTGCAGTCTACTTCCTGCTTGTGGAGTATTTATGACAACAATTATTAATAGCCTTTTGCACTTTGCTGGTCACATTGTCAATGCATGTCATAAATCATATGCTCTTACCTTCACATCAGCTCCCAAGCCTTGAGTCCCAGGAGACCAAACACGATTACTCACCTTTTCTTGCCATGCTAACTTTTGCTCAGCTGGTTCTTCCTGTTCCTATAAATCAGCCACTTGTTATCCAAAGATCAACTTCTCCCCCTCCCCTTTTTTGGTATTTTTCCCCAGCTGATCCTGGCATGACTAAAAGATACCTAGTGGAATTTAACTCCCCCTCATTCAGGTTTAAAAGAACTGTACTGCGTGCCCTGACCTCTGCATCTGTAGTGACACATGCAGTCACTATGCATGTCTGCCAACAGATATACATGCTTTTGTTTGGTCTGCAAATGGAGGAAGCATTGCCTTTGTCTAAACTGCTCTGAGAAAATATTGAGAAGTAGGCTTTACCAGCCTTCTCCAACCTGGTGCCCTCCATATGTTTTGGACTACAACTCCCATCAGAATTGTTCTGGCTGATGCTGATGGAAACTCTAGTCCAAAACAGCTGGATCTGCATGATTGTGTAACAGTTCATGCTCAAAATCTAGCAAATGTTAGTAAATGTTTATAATCTCAGACACATTTGGCAAGAGTAACTTTACTCTCTGGGGAAGGAGTGAGTGATTTATACAATTGCCGGGCTTAACTGCAAATACCTCCATAAGTTTGAACGCTCTTCTAGAAGTAGTGGTTATTTTACTAACAAATCTATACATGAGTCAGTCCTTTGATTTCAACGGGACATGACTGTTATTGGTAGATGTATTTAGGCTTTTGGGCCTCATTCTTGGAAGAGTGACTGAAAATGAGCAGGGAATGGTACAAAACCAGTGAGTCAACTCTACAGCAGATATGTATGCATAATATTTCTAGATCACGCATAATTAAAAGAAATCCCAGGGTGAGGTACTTAATACAACAGCAAAACATAACAAAGAATTAAAAGTGATATAAAAAATCCAATATTATAGTACAACCCATCGACAAATGCAATAAACCAAAACATCAATGAGAGCAAGCTATTGCCCTCCATAAGTAAGTTAACCAAATGCCTGCATGAACAGATGTGGTGTGTTTTGGAAGAATTTACTTCTTTATAAGTTGTCCATGAGGATTTTATCAGCTATGGGCCAGAAACAGCCCAGAGCAAGTTTGTAGTAGTCAGTGAAGGCCTGTAGTATTGACAAGTGAAAACAATCTAGTTCCTTGACCATAACAAGTGAGCTTTAGTTTAGCACAGAATTGGCACCTTTAAGAACATTGTTTCGAATGAGTATCAGCATAACTAAACTCTGTATTGTATTGCGGCATTTGATACATTGGTCTCAATTACTGTAGCAGGTTTCAGTTGAAAGGAAAGCGTTGAGATCTAGGACATACACAATGCTTTTAAAACAACTGTAGTGGTTGCTGGGTCCCTTGCACACAAAGATCCATAGACATAGCTAGAGTAATTTTTGGAAAGATGGTATGGCTTACTTGAAAATTAAATGGCTGAAGTATATGCAAAAGACACAGTCCAAACTTTGCTCCTTACTAGCAGGACTTCACAGAGTGGAGGGACCACTGCCACATCTGTAGCCCCTGGAAGGGAGGGAGACAAAGATTGCTGTACCAGCCTGGAACTGGCACAGCAACCAGGTCCCATGCTGCTGCATCATGAGTGTGAAACTGCTTTGGGATATGAGACTTGGCTTAGCTTCACTTTATCCCCATCTCCAGAATGCCCTTCTGAGGGCCTTCCAGGGCACTCCCAGACGTCCAGGCATTTGGCAGCCAGCAGGATGACAGCTTAGCTGGGCAAGCTAGGCAGAGGGACAGCTCTGCTCATCCAAACCCTCCCTGCTTCCAGCGTTGTGCAATGGACTTGTTCTGTAAAAATGGATAGGATAGGCACTGGACCATCTTTGCAGTGAGTGCTGAGAAAATAGCTGCCATGTGGCCTCTCATGAGCTTCTCCCCACCCCACACCTCACCAGAAGACCCTGCTTCTGGCATGTTGTAACCTGTTCTGAAGGGAAAGGAGGAAATCTGGTTGATAAGGAATGTTTGTCCACACTCTCCCTCCCAGCGGCTCCCCCCTGGGTGTGTGTCAGTGTTTCGACAATTTATTTTAAATGCACAATTAGCCTTTTGACACACTAGTTCAAGCGCAGGGGCTCGCTGCACAACTGTATTAAAATGTAAATCGTAAAACAATTGCGTTTTTTAAAAGAGTGGTAAGACTTTTTTAAAAAAAGAATTTAAATGCAGCAGCAGTAGAGAGAGCTAAAAATAATTTAACCCAGAACCCCAAGAAGCCTGTGGAATAAAAAGGCCTTAGCAACTCTTCTGAAAATCTGGAAAGAACAAGCCCTGGCAGGTGGGATGGGGTCACTGAACCTGTTGAGAAGGGTTTCGTTCTTGCTTGTTTGAGACCTAGTAGCACAGAATAGTCTTCCCTCTTGATAACAAAGAGATTATTTTTGGTCAGCGATACATAAAGGTGCCCCCCCACCCCACCCCCGTGCCTGCCTGGCTTCATTCCTACTGCACCTTTAGAAATGAGGATACAAAACAGAGAATGGGTGACTTCTCAGCCCTTATGCAGGATGACCTTGTAAAAATCACTAAGCAGCACATAGACAGAATGGTTCTGCAGCAGAAGTCTTTCATCCTACAATCCATGTCTTCAACTCTTTGGCCATTGGGTCAGATTATATTTAGGGAAGGTAGCAGGGGCTCATTACTCCTGTTCAGTGTTTCAAACCACATATTATTCTTAACAAACTTACAAGAAGAGGTTGTTAGGACTATAGAAAATCCTCATTTAGGAAGGGCAGAGGTTGCCCTCTTCAGTTGCTTCTCAGGGTCATCTAAGTACTAGGTGTGCATACCAAAGGCACTGCTCTGCATTGCTTAAGCCAAGGATGGAGAACCTGTGGTCCTTTGGAGGTTGTTGGACTTTCAACTCCTATCAGCTGCCTCTGCCAGCAAGGGCAATGATCAGGGATGGTGGAGTCCTTGTCCAACAGTGTCTGGAAAGCAACATGGTGGCTGTTCCTCCTCTATATCTCTCCCCCCCCCCCAATTTAATTGTGAATAAGGTATGAAACCTCATGGGAAACTTTGCCCCATCATTCCTCCTAACACTACTTCACTGAAATCTCCTTGCTTCCACTTGTCTAATTCTGCATAGTTCATTAATTTTGTCTGCCTTTCTTCTTTCGTCGGTAATTCTTCTTGTTTCCATTTCTGTGCTAACAGTACAATTGCTGCTGTTGTTGCATATAAAAACAGTTTTTTGTCCTGTCTGTTAATATCATCACTTACAATACCAAGTAAAAATGCTTCTGGTTTTTTAAAAAATGTATATTTCAACATTTTTTTCATCTCATTATATATCATTTCCCAGAAGCTTTTTACCTTTTTACATTCCCACCACATATGGTAAAAGGTTCCTTCTTTTTCTTTACATTTCCAACATTTATTATTTCTCTTATACATTTTAGCTAACTTCACTGGTGTAATATACCATCTACACATCATTTTCATCACATTTTCTTTCAGGGCATTACATGCTGTAAATTTTATTCCTTCTTTCCACAATCTCTCCCAATCTTCTAACTGTATATTATATCCAAAATCTTTGGCCCAATGTATCATAACCAACTTTATTTCTTCATCTTTCAAATGCCATTCCAAAGTAGTTTATACATTTCAGACAATATTTTACAGTCATTGTTTCTAAGACTTAAAAGAAAATGGATTTGATGATAAAATTAGAAAGCTATTTCACACTCATAGCTTCTAATGGGGATAACCACCATGGTGTTTTACATTCTAATAGGTTTTTATACCTATCCCATGTTTCAAATAGAGATCTTTGGAATATATGCTTACCAAATCCTTTATGGACTTTTGATTTATTATACCATAAATATGTGTGCCAACCAAATCTATTATCATAACCCTCCAAATCCAACAACTCTGTATCTTCTAACAACATCCATTCCTTTAACCAACAGAGGCATGCCGCTTCATAATACAACTTCAAGTCTGGCAGGGCGAAGCCCCCTCTTTCTTTAACATCTGTTAACAACTTATATTGAATTCTTGGTTTCTTCCCCTGCCAGATATATCTTGAAATTGTCTTCTGCCGTTTCTTGAAAATTGCTGCCCCCTTGATTATTGGAATTGATTGAAATAAAAATAACATCTTTGGTAGCACATTCATTTTATTCACAGAAATCCTTCCCCAAAATGACAATTTCATCCTCTCCCATACTTCCAGATCTCTTTTAATTCCATTCCACACCAGTGTATAATTATTTTGAAATAAGTCTTTATTCTTTGATGTCAACCATATTCCTAAATATTTGACTTTTTAAACAACTTCTATACCGAACTGTTGCTGCAACATATCTACCAAATCTTGTTTCATATTTTTGACTAACATTTTAGTCTTCTTTTTATTCATTTTAAAACCTGCTACTTGCCCAAATTGTTCTATCTCCTCAATAACCTCTTTGGCACTGGTTAGCAGTTCCTCTAATGTTAATACCAAGTCTTCTGCAAAGGCTTAAGACTGAGCAACATCTAATTACATTCACCAAGCTGCATTAGTTGTTCCTGTAATGAGGGGGTATAAAATGGATTGCACCACCCATAATGAAACATAGTATATGTGCTGTCTTCATAACGTATTGCAGGTTACCTTAGAGCACCTTGAATTTTCTAAACTTTAAGCAGAAATTTGATCAAGGCAGGTGATTCCTTTTCTAAGTAAATGGAGAAGTCTTTGAAGGTGAGGGGGGGAGTGTCATGTGAGCACTGGAGCTCTCTTGCCTGAAAATAATTGGTGGGGCAGAACTAGCGGTTTGTCCAAAAATTATCGAATTCTCCATCCATTAACTTGCATCCAAAAATTATCAAATGGGAAAGATAATTTCAGTGAGATTCTCATGGGTGGATGGTAGGCTTTCTGATGCACTTACCTTACATGTGAGGTGGCCAAAGGGTGTTTAGCCAACAGTCCCCCACCCTCTTATTTCTCTACTCCCAATTAGACTTTGTGAACCCAGCCACCAGGTCATTTTAGGAAATTAACAGTAGATTATTTCTCTATCACCAGCACAGGTATTGAATTTTTAGCTGTACAGTACAGAAATAATTAAAGCTACCACCAGTTTTGAATAATAAATGCTTTGCGGTGTTTATACTGAAAAAATGAGCTTTGGAACTGACTAGATTTCCAATTTACTTTGAGTGCTCAGGATTTTGATATGCAGGTCCTTACTGATGGAGAGAGTTTTAGATTTTTGTTGCTACTTTTATTGCTAACTATCATGCACACACTCAGAGCAATTGATGGTCACTCAGTCGCTCATTGCAAGTGATTTGTTTCAGTCAAGGAGACCCTTGTTTTGGAGAAGATCTATATGGGATAAACACATGCCACTTGCTGTCGATTCCTCCAGCGTTTGATGATACAGAAGGAGGATGCTAATTTGCAGATCTCCTCTCGAAAGTCTCCCCCGGCCAGGAAACAGAAGAGAGGGTTGACGCAGGTGTTCAGGCTGCAGATAGCCATCTCCACAAGGAACAAGGTGTCGGCATGCTGAATAGACTGGGTGGCAGAAGGCCGTACAGCTCTCAGTAAGATGCAAGTGTTTCGTGAGACGTGGTAGGGGAAGTAGAGAAGAGCAAAAACGACCAAGGCTGAATACATGAGCTTGGTGAGTTTCTCCCTTTTCTGAAAGCGCTGGAGGCCAGTATCTTGGAGTTTCCTAACGCTGCTGCAATAGCAGTAACAAATAGCAGTGAAAGGAAGTAAGCACCCTGCAACTGAGCAGCTCACAGACAGGGGGAGGGTTATATAGGTAGAGCTGGAAAATACATAGAGGGAGCAAATTGTTTTGTTGTTTGGGCATGCCTGGGTGCCTGCAACATAAACAACTGGCAGGCTAACCAGTCCTGTAACTGTCCAGATGGAAGAAGAAATCAGCAGGGAGTGTTGTTTGTTTAATACCCACAGGGACTTCAGAGGGTGGACAATGGCCAAGTACCTGTCCATGCCCAGGCAGGTGACAAAATGGATGCTGCAGTAATAGCACAGGTGATAGGCAGTCCGTATAATCTTGCAGAAGCTCTCTCCAAAGGTCCAGTGCAGCTGGTTTAGGTGATAGTAGATCAGGAAGGGAAGGGTTAAGATCCACATGATATCAGCAAACACCAAGTTGCAGAGGAAAACTGTGCTCCTGTTCCAGCGCTTCATGCGGAAAGCAAGGATCCAAATGATGGGGACGTTGAGCAGCAATCCCACAACCAGGATAAAAATGAAGGTTCCAGGGATTAGAGTCCTTTGGATGGTGTCTAAGAGGGTGTCAGTACTTCCACAAAAGTCTGCTTCTGGTTTCTGCCAAAAGTAAACATGGGGAAAATGACTCCCATTTTGCTCAGAAGAATCTCTCAGTATTGTAAGAGGAAAATGGCTACAGTCCTAACTACCTTACTAGGGACTTAAAAACATTTAAGCAAGCACTGTATTAGGCACTCATTTTCATCAGTTGTTGAATGTACTACCAGTTGCCAATCTGCATGTGTGAATGAATTTTCACAGATCAAAATTTCATATTACTTATTTCCAGAGGGGTAGCTGTGCTAAGTCTCTCACAGCAAAAGCAACCAAGAATCTTGTGGCACCTTAAAAATTAACAAATCTACTACAGCTTTGGTGGACTTAAGATGCAGCTGACAGTCTTGAGTCCATGAAAGTTTATGCTACAACAATTATGCTAATCTTTCAGATGCCACAAGATTCTTTGTCATATTACTCAGTAAGTCACATTTAAAAAATAATAATTCAGTGATGTTTACACATCCAGCTACCAGTTATCAAGTGTTGAGTAATCAAGAGTAATGAAGCGATGTACATGCAAGTAAGCGTAAATTGCCTAATGTCTAGGAAATTGAATGTGAAGCTGGAAGATCAAGGAGATCCAGTGTGTGAAATAAGCAGCATCAATCCACAGCATGGAAAACAGTACGAAAAATGACAGTGTTTATAAATTTCTCATCACTGATAGTTCTCCCTGGGCTAGAAATTATGATCAAACATAGTTATAATCAATAACGTAAGTCTCAGAAATCTCTGTTATTCTAAGAACTACAACACCAAGTCCAGCAAAACAACAACACTAAAAATAGTCCTACCTGGCTAGATGTCTGTTCCATAATCCTTACATGTATTATGCTGATTTCATAATGCTCTCTGTGCAGTTAATTATTCATTTACCAGAATGATTGGCCAACTTCCTGAAATGACAGATGTGCAAGGGATGTTGCTGCTGTTATAGCTCTATGCCTGGGTAGGAGTAGACGAGAGACAGGAGGGGAGTATTTGATTATGCGGTGTGCAAATTTAAAGCTGTTTTGCTTTCCCAAAGGTAGCGAATCTCATATATTGGGGAGTCAGGACTTCTCTGGATTTCTTCAGCTTCTTGACTGATGCAGAAAAAATATCAAAGGACGAAAGAAGTGGTGGGAAGGGAGCATTTTAAAACAATAAACCAGTTGCACATTCTGGTTCTCCTTTTAAATACTTATATGGTTGGCTACTTTCTCATATATTACTGTAGCCAATACTGTCTTTTATTTTTTTTATTTTTATTAGCGCTTTTGAAAGAACAGATATATTTAGCATAATAATATAGGAGTCCATTATGTGTTATTTATGTTTGGAATGGGGCTTTAAAAAAAAATCATGATTTATTTATTTATTCATTTCATTTATCTCCTGCCTTCCAAGGAGCTCCAATACATGGTTCCCCTGTTTTTCATCATCACAACTCTGGGAGGTAGGTCAGTCTGAGAGATAATGACTGGCTCAAGGTTATTCAGTTAATTTCATGGCTGAGCAGGGATTTGAACCTGAGTCTTTCAAGTCTTAGTCCAAAATTTGAATCGCTACATCCACTGACTCCTGGATTCCATCTCTTCATCACCGTCTTGGTATTGTAAGGTAAAAGTAAAGGGACCCCGATCATTAGGTCCAGTCGTGGCCGACTCTGGGGTTGCGGCACTCACCTCACTTTATTGGCCGAGGGAGCCGGTGTACAGCTTCCGGGTCATGTGGCCAGCATGACTAAGCCGCTTCTGGAGAACCAGAGCAGCGCATGGAAACACTGTTTACCTTCCCGCTGGAGCGGTACCTATTTATCTACTTGCACTTTGACGTGCTTTCGAACTGCTAGGTTGGCAGGAGCAGGGACCGAGCAACGGGAGCTCACCCCATCGTGGGGATTTGAACCACCGACCTTACGATCGGCAAGCCCTAGGCTCTCTGGTTTAACCCACAGTGCCACCCATGTCCCTCTTGGTATTGTACTGTACCATAATTGTACTGAACCCAGAATGGAGCTATGCAGAGAGGCAAGACAGCAGCTTTGTTTTCAGAGGCTTTCGCAGAGTTTATGAGACCAAGTAAATGGCGTTCAACCTGGGATATAGGTGAGGACCAAACCAACGTCGTGTCTCTTTGCTGTGATTGAGGAACAGAGGCAGGATTTTCCTGGCTCTAATAGTGTTCCTGTGTGGGTACCATAGAAAGTTGCCATTCACTTCAATGGAGACAAAGTCCCTGCTGTTATACAGGTACAACCTGAGCTGCCCCCAACAGAAGTCCCATTGAAAGTGAAATACACAGACTGCAAAGAGAGATACTGTGGTCTCCCAAAGACATCTTCAGCACATAGTCCCATTCTCTCTCTCTCAGTCGCTATACTGACTTCCACTAGTTACTGAAGATTCAAGTTCCTGTGTCTGATTAATTCTTCCCTTGCTGACATGGAACACTGCTGGCCTGAATGTCACAAGATGTCAGCGGCATCCCATTGCTGACAGAGGGGGAGAGCTTGGAGAGACAGGAGGAGGTAATTAGGCAGGAATGTAGAACGAGGAGCCAAGTTGCAGTAGATGCCTGAGTTCTGAGAACTAGGGGAAGGAAGGGGGGAGCTCCAGGGAGAAGACACAGACTGACAGTTGAAGCTTGGACTCAGAGGGAGGGCCACCGGAAATAGCCTATCCCAAGACGCGTAGGCTCGCAAGAATTAACGAGAGGCGTGAACCGGAAAGGAAGTGTAAGTGGGGCTTTGAAAGTGGGAAGAGGAAGGGGCAGGACTCAGACTCGGCAACAGCTAATTTGGAAGCAGACGCTGAGAGACTGAGCTCCAAAGTGATTTGTGTGTTTTGAGCAATAAACCCGAGATAATTGCTGCCGGAGTTGTCTCGCTTCTGTGGGAGAGACCCAACCATTACACAAGAACTACATCACTTTTGGTTTGCTTGCCCTCGTCCCGTTTTTTCACATTGCCCACGAACATATCTCGTCATAGTGGCGTCACAGGGGGACCAGCGTGCGCTAATGGTTTTTGCAAAAGGGGAACTTGTGTAAGGCGGAACACCGAGACCAAAAGTGGGTGTTTTGTTTGAAAAGCATGACGGCTTTTAATAATTTCCAAGTGATGTTGGCAGACTAGGTTGTGTCCACATAGGATAACAAATCTGCTGTTTTACTCATGAACGGGCAACAACAAAACATGTGCCTCTGAAAGAATATATTGTGCAGTGATGGAAAGCACACAGTACCAGTTTCCTTGTTCTATTGAAAGTTCCAACAAGTGGGGTGTTTTGATTTGTTTTAATTCAGTTGCATGTTGCATGACAGCTGCCTGCCTACACAGCTGAACTAAATGAGGTGAAAGGAATTAGTGATTTCCACCACTCCGCCACATGCATGTTCATTTCATGGAAATTTGTGATACACAGTTATCCATGCCATGCTTGACACAGTGCGGTAAATAATAAAAAATCCTCTTGCCTTATGGGTTGCTTAGGATAAATGCCTTTGTGCCTGTGCATGATGCAACCAAAAATTATAACTCTGTATTGAGTCCTCTCCCCCACTCCCTCAATCAATGGTGCTGGTAAGTAATGGGACTTAATAGTCCTATAGCCCCGTGTGTGTGTGTGTGTGTGTGTGTGTAATTTTTATTAAATCTTTTATTTTACAATTTAAAATATTCATTAAACAACCTTAAAATGTCAGTGACTTCCCTTCTTCTCCTTCCATGGTTATGTTTGCATATCATAAATCCCTGCATATTTTACATAAACTAAACCCATTCCGTACTCCATGAATACGTATATCAAAACTTGTTTACACTGTAGAATTTATCTCAAAGCTGCAAACATTTTCAAGTGTAGAGTTTGCTCCCATATATTCAAGAAACATTTCCCAATCTTCTTTAAACGTATGTTCTTCTTGTTCTCTTATTCTATATGTTAGGTCAGCAAGCTGCACATATTCCATCAGTTTAAACTGCCATTTTTCTTTAGTTGGGACCTCGCTCGTTTTCCATTTTGGGGCTAACAAAACATGGGCCACAGTACAGTGGTACCTCGGGTTACATCTGCTTCAGTTTACATACGCTTCAGGTTACAGACTCCACTAACCCAGAAATAGCCTTTTTTTGACACATTGGAATTTCTATCTGAATTATCCTCAACAAAAAGGCAAGTACTTTTCAACATTTTTTTCAATTCATTATAAATTATTTCTCAATACTCTTTTACCCTTTTACCGGCCCACCACATATGAAAGAACATACCCTCAACCTCATTGCATCTCCAACACTTATCTGATTCAGTCTTATACATCTTAGCAAGTCTAAACGTAAAGGGACCCCATACCATTAGGTCCAGTCGCAGACGACTCGGGGGTTACGGCGCTGATCTCGCTTTATTGGCCGAGGGAGCCGGCGTACAGCTTCCGGGTCATGTGGCCAGCATGACTAAGCCGCTTCTGGCGAACCTTAGAGTTAAATACCATCTGTAAATCATTTTCAAATAATTCTCCTTCAAAGAATAACATGCTGTAAACTTCAGATTGTTCAGTTCCCTTCCCCCCTTTAAATAATGATGTGCATTACTTCATTCACTTCAAAATGTGGTAGGACAGCCTTGCTCATTTTCCTGAGAGGAGCCCTGGCCATCTGCCCCAAAGTCCTGCCCTGACACACACAAAAAGAAACGCCTTCTTCACACAGCATGTAAACTATGGAATTTTCTCCAACAAGTAGTGATGGCAAACAGCTTGGAGGGCTTCAAAATAAGTGTAGACAAATTCATGGAGGATAAGGCTATCAATGGTCATGTTCTATCTCCCCTATCAGAGGCCGCATGATTTTGAGTGCCAGTTGCTAGGACTCACAACCGGGGACTGTTTTTCAGAGCTCAGGTCCTGCTTGCAGGCTTCTCAGAAGCCATCTCATTGGCCATTGTGAGAAAAGATGCAATTTTCATACTTTATCCACTATGTCACCTTCTTACTTGTCTTAACCCGATGGTGCTGACTCCATTTAGAGTCAGATGCCATATCTTCCACTACAATTTTATTTCGACCACTATACCTATAGTTATGGCCTTCATCAAAGGCTTCTGAGCTCGGTGATATTAAGAAATTGGCATTCAAGATCCCCATAGCTCGGAGTTCCTGAAGCTTTCTGAAGGCCAAACTGTCAATGTCCCCCCCCCCCCCGAAATCTAGGCATGTGGAGCTACAAATCAACTAAGACCAGCAAGGTGGAGGGTAAAGGTAAAGGGACCCCTGACCATTAGGTCCAGTCGTGACCAACTCTGGGGTTGCGGTGCTTATCTTGCTTTACTGGCCGAAGGAGCCGGCGTACAGCTTCTGGGTCATGTGGCCAGCATGACTAAGCCGCTTCTGGAGAGCCAGAGCAGCGCATGGAAACGCTGTTTACCTTCCCGCCGGAGCGGTACCTATTGATCTACTTGCACTTTGACATGCTTTCGAACTGCTAGGTTGGCAGGAGCAGGGACCGAGCAATGGGAGCTCACCCTGTCATGGGGATTCGAACCGCCGACCTTCTGATCGGCAAGTCCTAGGCTCTGTGGTTTAACCCACAGCGCCACTTGCATCCCTAAGGTGGAGGGTGGGGGGTTACAAATCAACTAAGAGCAGTAACTTTCCCCTTGGGCTACCTTCCCAATCAAAATTGCTCCTCCAAACGTTCTCCTGCCTATTGACCAAATAATACATTTGTCAGTGCCAGTTCTAAATTTTGGGGATCCTTGGGTAAATGGTCTCAGGGGGCTCATCCCCTCCTCCTCCTCCTCATTGTTGCCACTGTCTATTCACTTTTTTTTTGCTCCATCACATCAGAGAGAAAGAGAGATGGGGGACAAGGTCTGCAGTGAACAGGTAAGAACTGCAAGGAGGAACAGCAGCACAGCCAGGAGGCTCCATGGATTTTAGGCATAGGTCAGCAGCACAAACAGCAAATCACTTGAGGACAGTGAAGTAAAATCTTTATTCAAGGAAACAAACCACAGTTCTGCTTCTTTCTCAGCTATGTGAAGACTATGGACATGGTCCCATGAACCAAACCACATGTGATGCTCTTAATGCTTTAAAAAAATCAGCCACTTTGGAAAAATAAAACCATTTGGAAAAATAAAAATAAAACAGTGGGGCCACAAGGTAGCTTGTGTTCCCATGAGAATTTCAAGCTGAAAATCACCTTTCCCTGGCTGCTATTGGCTTCAAATCTGCTTGCTGCAGTAAACTGCAGATTTGAGGGCAAAGAGCAGCATATGCTCAGGTTTTATCTTTCACATCTGGAAATAAATCCATCTGTTGCTTCCAGTGGGCTTGGTCCTGGAAAAAATAGCTGAATATTATTAAGCAGATTTTTAAAAATGCGAAGGACATATCCCAAGATACCCCCCCCCCCGCCGCTGTAAACACACACCTGCCCATTTTTATAACACTGAAAGGTTTACATAGCACAGGAATACTATGTTCATTGTTCTTATTCTCTGATCTTCTTAGCTAATGCTATACACAGAGAGTCTGCAATGCAGATAGCAACACTTGAAACCAACACTGGGTAGCTAAAGCACTACAGTGTTTATTGATCTTTTCCCTAATGGGCCAATATCAAATGTTTATTCAAAGGCTACTGATAAAAGCCTAAAACGGTGGAAACACAGCACAGGGCTATCTCTTGTTCATCATGTTTTCCTTGTTAATGCTGCCCTAATGGGGTACTCTTAATTCATTTCCAACAGAACTGCGTAAAAACAGTCAGTTCTTATTTAAAGACTATCCTCCCAGAACATTCTCCCTGCTTGGTGTAGCTCAGCACAGCAGAGTGATTCATCGGCAAAGGCTAATGCAACGAGAGCTAAGTGGGATTTTTTTTTTTTTTTAGAAAAAAATCTTCTTTTGAGGATGTTCAACCCAAGACTCTGTTGCCAATAGCAAAGGGTATATGGCTGTACTCTATCCATTTAGAAAAGGCCATAATGGCAGAGTTCTAGGGATCTCACAATATTACAGTGGTGCTTCAGGTTACAGACTCCGCTAACCCAGAAATAGTACCTTGGGTTAAGAACTTTGCTTCAGGATGAGAACAGAAATTGCATGGCAGCGGCGCGGCGGCAGCAGAAGGCCCCATTAGCTAAAGTGGTACCTGAGGTTAAGAACAGTTTCAGGTTAAGAATGGACCTCTGGAACAAATGGTAAGTTCTTAAGCCAATGTACCACTGTACTGCTAGGTACTCAAAATAAGCCAGACATACCCAACTATTTAGTGAAGAAATGCTTGTTAATTTTTATAAGAGACAGTATGCTTGCTTTGAAAAAAGGTGCGATACTTCTAGAGACATGAACCAGAGAAGTGCTTCTTGGAATTTTACTCATTGCACCGAGATTAAGTAGCAACAAGAGATCCTTCAGGGACCTGATGCTGTTTTTTCTTAGACAGACTTCCATCTGTCTGTCACCCTCTTTCTCATGTACACACATAACCAGCAGCACTCATGTGTGGAAGTAGTAAGCACTGGAGGTGTGCAGGAACTCATGCTGAGATTTTAATAATAGGGTTTTATTTTACCCAAACTCTCCAGCGTCAGTATTTTGGGGGAGGAATGTTTAAGGAAATCAATAGTCTTTGTTTCAAGTGCTTCTTGCTTTTTCTCAAGTTCTGTCTTGGAGGACCAGGAACATTATTAAAGGTGTGGTGGTGGTGCAGTTAGGTTTGCTGCAGCTGTGTAAAGCAAATACATTCAGAGCAGCATTCCTGAGCACTCAGAGGGCGTGTGCCGAGGGACAGTGGCCAATAGAGCTTTCTAGAGTTAAGAATCCTTTGTGGGCAACTGTGAAGTCCCTTGAAGAAAAACACCATATAAGACTTCATGAACTCCCCTGTGGTGGCAAGACAATTCAAATGCTTCCTGCTTTTGTCCTAGGGAAAGTCATCACCATTCTTTATCATGGATGAGGTAAGTTGTGACAGACAGCCTCTGGGATTCCGGAAAAGAACAGTGGGAGTGAACAGGTAACAAGCATTAAGATACCTATGATCTTGTTTTGTTTTCTAATTCTTATTTGTGGAATCTGCCAGTATACAGTGATAAAGTTTATGACAGAAATGAAACCAGGAAATGAAAATGTGAAAATTCCTGATTATGGACATTCTACAATGAACCTTGCTTGTAAAGGGAATAAAATGAAATACAACATAGAGATAATCTGGTCCAGGAATTGCGTATTAAAGAATAAAAACAGAATCAACCTCTGCACCATATAAAAATTCAGTGTTTTGCTGTAAATGCAATTTGCAGTTCTCGTTAAGCACCACATACTTAATCTCTTTCACTAATTGAAGGACCATTACTTTAATTCATCTAATATTGATTCAACATCTTTTAAACTACATCAACTTCACCTACAGGTCCTGTATAAGTCTTTGATCAAATTTCATTAGCATTTATTTAAAGTAACATCCATGTTGTGCAATTCATTTAGATCATTTCTTATATTCCTTGAATCATGGGGAAATGGAAGGCTTAAAAAAAAAGCTTGCCTTGATGATCTTAACAATAAATTGAAATCCACACAGGCCTAACAGTACTTTCTTTGTAGGTTTTCAGCCCTTAAAGTGCTACATTGTTGATTTTTGTTCTTTTTCTGATGCATATAGATTCTGAAATACTAGCACAGCACCTGCCATTTCTCAAAGGTACTACAGGTAAGCTGCAAGTGGCAATTTTTCCCTTCCAGCTCACTCTGCCTTTTATTCCAGATACAGGGCTGTCATTCAGTTATGGTTCCTCAGTAGAACAGAGTGGCCTTTCTCCATTTTCCTTCTCTCTGGCATTAACTGATTTCCCCGGCTCTTTAAATGGAAGCTGATGCTGGAGAGAACAATGAAAGAAAACCACCCGAGTACACTGTGATGCAGTAACCCTGTGCTACCACAAGTAGAAATAAGGCAATTTGCTGTTATGAAGGTGAACTGCAGAGGCCACAATGCCTGTATCATAGGGCAAGGTTTGGGATGGAAGGGAAATCTCTGGGCATGGTGCCCATAGTAGGTTTTGGGAAAGGAGTTGAAGGAAACTTATTTCCTACATGGTGCTGTAAATATATTAATTGGCATAAAATATAGAGACGTCAATTGTCAGCCTTTATACAGCTTTGGTTCCTGTATAGGACATATTTCTTTCCTTTGATGAAGACAAGTTTTCCCCATTTCTGGACTGGTGTGGAATTCAGTTTCATCTACCCTTTGAGACAAGGCATTGAAGTGCCTAACTTCCATCTCCCAATATTCCAACCCCCACAGCAGTAACAATGGTCTTGCATGCAACACAGCTGATAGGGTAAACTGCACAGAACTATGGATGTAAACAAAACCTTTTATTAACAGTCAACTTTTCACAGAATCAGTTGAATACATGTAACAATGTATTTACAAAACAAGCAACACACTATTTGCAGACACCTTTTAAATGCCATCATCAGTTAGCTGATTTTTTTTAAGATCCCAGTATTGCACATATCAGCTTGATGATCAACCATCTAACCATAGATATCAGTTTATGAGACACAATTTGAATAAGCTTAGACTACCAGGCAAACATCCCAGATCCCCAAATTTAGCATAAAATTGGCAACATCAACAAATTGCACTGAAAGCCCAATAAAAACCATCTAGTAAATGTTCACTTAGAAACTTAAAGCAGACTAATTCTCTGTAATAAGCAAAGTAGGGAGTGGGGGGGGGGGTGTCAACCACCAGCACTGAAAATCCTCTCATTACGAACAATAAGAGTGAAAGGATATGGTACTCTTCATTTCACCCAATTTTGACATTATGGGAGGCATGCTGATATGCCTTTTGCACTACCAGAGCCTTGATGGGTTAAAAAATGGAGTTAGATCTCTGCTCTGCTAAGTTAAGGTTGGTATGTATTATAGCGCAACTGACTGTTTGATTCAATGTTTGCAGGTATGTCTGTTTGGAATGGGACCATTGTCCACAAAAGGGTACTGCATTAAGCAGAACACTCTCTACATAGTTGTGGTTAGAGATTTGGGACTGTACTGCGTAAGACAAACATGAAGCAAGTTTAATACCAATTACTTGTTTAGGAGTGTGGGAGAATTGAATCTCAAATTCTTCACCTTTCTAGCCTCCTCCTGAAAGCACCAACTATTCAGAGGATGCAGGCAGGCAGATGCTTTTACTTTCAAGCTTGAATTCAACCCACTGATGTGCATATCTGGAGTGGGGCTTAAGGCTGCAATTCTGTATGTGTTTCTTAAAAGAGAGATTTTTTTTTAATTGAAATCAAAGGGACTTACTTCTGAGTACAGAACTGCACAGCACAGAATCGGGAAAGAAACTTGAATGTTTGTTGTCACAAGAAAATTTAAAGCAATTTTTGATATCACAACTTCTACTTTAAAAGCATAAATAAAAGTTTGTAGCCCTTAAAGGCATCACAGGACATTTATATACCATGATTCAGTATGCATAAACCAACAATTTACAAATATAATCATTGGATTCATCCACCAGTATACACAAGACGGCATATAATCCATATGCAACAGAAGACTAGCGCTCACACAATGATAAGACAGGGATACGGAAAGGTTAAAAAAAATTACACAGGTAAACAGATGCACAATACATGATGCACAATTCAAAAACTCTAAGACAGGAGTGTTATGCACAATTCAGAAACTCAGATGGGGTAGTGCTAGACCACTTACAGTTCTCTGTCAGAAGCAAGGGCATATAGGCAAACATGCACAACACCATTCCTTAGTAAGTGTTGTTACAAGGCACAAGGGTCCAGTGCTTGCATATGAATTAACTGAAAATATAACACCACAGCAGTACTTGGTAACTTGGCTCTTTCAGTGGACCAGTATAAAAATATCTTTCTAGAAAAGGTTGCTAGAAAGCAAAAAGCACTGCTGCCACCCAGACCACAACTGATATAATTCTCTTTGAGTGAGAGCTCAGTTTGTACAAGTTTAACAAACTGTGACTCAAAATGTATCATGCATGGGCACTTAAAGCTGCAGTCCTTTGCATATTTTTAAGAATAAGTCCCACTGAGCAAAATGAGGTTTCCTTACAGATTGAGCTAAGCACAAAGAGGTTCTTTCTACATATTTTTGCCTAGAAGTCATAGCCTACAAATTAAAATGTCTGGAATTTATTCCAACAATACTAAAACAATACTCGGAATTGGTTAAAAGGGAATTGCATATAAATACAGAACAGAGGATGTCATCCCAATGTTCCAGATTTACAAATAAAACCTTCCATGGGTACAGTTGCCCACCAGGGGCTTAAAATATCTTGTGTTTTTGCTCCCTGCCAGGGACTACAAAATCATAGACTCAATGCAGTTGTAAAGATGGCTGGTCGCCTGTGTACCAGAAGTTGCCAGAAGTTCTGTTCTGTTGATATCCTTGCACTTTCAGGGCTTGCCCCACAGCCTCCTCAAAAGACAGGTCAGAGTTACATAAGTAAACATGCCACTTCTTAAAAATTTAACCCCTCTCATTGCTCTGGCTGCAATAATTATGGGTAGAGTGCATAATAACAGCAGACAAAGCTGTTTGTGTAATCTTCATCTCAACTGGACTTGACAAAACGCAACCCAAGGTACTGTGCAACTACAGCCACTTATTTCATTTACATCTGTGCCAAGTCACTCTGCAGCTCAGTGGTCATTTTTTAAAAAAAAAAAAATGATTCTACACAATTTAAAATAACTAGTATGGCAAGCTAAAAAAACCACACATTTAATTTGTTAATACATTTAAGTTTGACACGGATGGCATTTTTTGTCAAGCAGAACTGTGATTTGTTGGACTTGATTTGCACTGTTTGCTGCCTGTTTTACAACCACTGCAGTTCATTATACACTAACACAAACATATTTTAAATATGAATCTATCGTAAATCCTCCATTTATATTTACAAGAACACTTATAAATAAGCAGCAGAGTGTTTATGCTCAAACGATGAGAAAGTGTTTTTGGCTAAATATGTAGATTTTTTTGGTGACTGCAATGTATCTTTGGCATATCTAATATACACTATATAATATTATTTGTCTTAACTGTACATCATTTCGGGGGGGGGGGGTTACAGTATCTTAGCAGACTGAGCACATCACAAATAGAAAGAAAGAAAATGTAAGTCAGACCGTTTCAAGATGTCAGAAAGGTTTTGATTCAAAATTTGAGGAGGATTCTAAATTCAGTCTGGTGCTGAATACTTTTTGTCACACCACTCTGCAAACTCTCTTCAAAACCCCATAGGTTATGCACAGACCCCTATAATATATGAACAAAGCAGAGAATGGGCAGTAGGGCAATGGTGACCGAAACCCTGTCTCTGAGCATGGAAACCTTTGAAATTAGGTTCAATAAATAGAAATTGGGCTAACAACTTACATTCTACAGACAGCACCCTTGGCACCTTGTTTTTTCCTGCAGACCTCTCTGCTGGAACAGCCCATTAAATATGGGGTGTGCATAGGCTCTAAGATTTGCTTTGTATCTGTACATTTTAAAAACTTACAATCTGCTTCTAAGTCATTCTGTGCTCTGTTTGCTTCAATCTGGTTTGTTTTCCCCCCGGTTCAGAGCTGCTCTGTATAAAATGAAGCTGTGTGCTCCTGATTTACTATAATGGGGAATCTAAAGTGAATCTAAAAACCTTCCTCCCACCTTTGACCAAAATGGATGAAATTTACACGCCCAGGAGCTCCATCAGAGAGATTAAATCTGCCAAATTGCAGACAAAGAGGTCCAGGGACTTTTATTGTGGGAGAATTAAAGGACTTCACTTTCCTCCATAATGCTCTACTGGATAAGCACAGGGAAATGGGAGTTTGTCTCTTTCTTACCATAAAACAATTAAGTGATAGCCAAGTGGTGCATATTCTTAGCTGAACATTATTTTAACATTTGCAGCTTCACAACAGCCTTTCTTTCTGGCTGAGCAAAGAAGACAATTGAGGAGCAAAGTGGCTGCAAGTTCCTCTCTAGGGGTCTGCATAGTTTTGGCTTACTGTGTTATGCAAACCATGCTATTATAAATGCAAACATTGAATTATACAGCACAGAAAAGCAAAGAAACAGAGCAACAGAACCCCAGGAGAGGGCCCTATCTGATTTGGGGGAAGTTACTGATATCATGTGTCAATGTAAAAAAGGAGGAAACCCCCAAACCCTGCAATTCTCATTGTTCTATTCCTGGAGCCAGTGCACACCCCTAGTATCTGCATAACCTTCTTGTTTGTTACCCAATATCTGTATAAGTTTCTTATTTGCTATAAGCACCATTCTTTTCTTGTTTCGTTTTTTCGAGACAGATACTATGAATCTAATCTGGGTATTTTGCACATTAATCTAGCTCTTTTCTTTGCCAAGGATATGAGTACTGTTCCTTCATTGATTGGGATCTTTTACCATAGTGTTTCAAAGTAGATAATTTGCTCTTTTGCCATAAGAAATTAAACCGAAGCACACAAATATATAAAACAGCATAATCTTTAGCTCACATGCTAGACACAGCCTGGGATATTTGTTCCAATACTTAACAGTCAAGAATAAGCTTCAAAGTGCAAGTACTTTATGTCCAACATGCTTCATGTTTAGTGAATTCAGAATTCAGCAAATGTTTGTTTCTCAAGGTTCGTATTGCATTGAGCAAAACACCTTGGAAGTTTGCAAAACTTGCTCCTGACCAGCTACTAATGCACAAGACTGAGTTTGAAAGCTGATACTTTCATAATACCCGTGAATTCACTGATAAGATACATTATGCTACATAACTTACACTACTAGCATTTTCACATCTTTTTTTCCTTCACAAGTGCATGTAAATAAGGCACTATGCAGTGTGGGGCAAACTCGGGTATAAAAATGTAGCAAAACTTCAAAAATACTTGTAAGAACTTAAAATTATATAACAAAACACTGCCTGTAACACCTTCTAGCTAAGTCTACATGCACAGTTTACACTAAATAAACTTTATAAATTTGCAAAATTGTCTCAAGACAAAAAAAAAGGAACCGTTTCTCTTCTTAGCAACATTTAAAAAAACCATTATTTCTAAGCATTGTGGATTTGGCTACATTAATGTACATAACCTTTCATTCATTAAATATTATGAATAGATATTCTGTACAAACACAGAGATCTAGTATTAAGGCATATTCACAACAAATGGCTTTGTTTACAATTTATCCCTGTAGATAATTTACTCAGGGGTTTTGAAAAATATGAAATCATTTTTTTAAAATTTCAGAAATAATGACTTCAGATCCCAAATAATACTACTACAATCACAGGTAAAACTCCAGATTACCTCAGTGGATCTGGTCTTGATAAAGTATATTTCCAATTCAATATCATACTAATTTTAGGAAGAATCTGGTCATCTTTCTAACTCTCACTAATCATGTAGGAATAGAAAATTATTTTATTTTATTTTAGGAACTCTGAGGTATAATTCCTTAAACTTCCCTTACTATTTTGGAGAAAATATGGCTGATGAAAATTATTAAGCATAGAAATTACTTATGAAAAAGTAACTGTGGGTTTTAATTTTTGTTAGGTCACTATAGTTACTGAACTGTTAAATCTACAAATATGTTATCTGTGCCTTAAAAATAACCTACAAAACAACCCACCTCAAAAGGTACTGAAAGGTACAGGTTTGTGCGGCAGAAATGCACACGTGATATGTGAAAGATTTTCCAAGTAATGTTCCAAAGTAATGCATGATCAAGGCCAATGTGTAAAAAGTACATACTTTTGAATAGCCAGTGCTACCTATCAGACAAATACAGATTAGTACTTCTCTAAGTAAGGCATCCAATTTAGTTTTTTGTTTGTCTGATGTTAGCATCTTACAGTAAAGGCTCCCCAAACATTTGTGTACATGCTGCACTAAGCCCCTTCTGCCTTAACAAGGTTAACTATGACTAGCATATTGGCAGTTCAGATCCCAGTTTCCCCAACTCTGAGAACAGGCAAACAAAAATAGGATTGAACTATAGAGCCATAGGTTGGAAGGGGCCTTGAAGCTTGGTTAGTCCTACCAAGATGATGCATGAAATCCACAGCCACAGCATCCCCACCGGAGTCTGTGGAGTGCTTTAATATCACTTGAAGAGCATGATGAAAAGATACAGAATTCCGTTTAGGCTCTAGCATCATCAGTTGACAGTGCAACAACTGAAGGACAACACACCAAACTCCTGGCCTTATCAACTAATAATGATACTAGTTAAATATAGGCTGGGTGAGGGAGGAACTTCCTGAGCTTCATTCAGGATGCCATTGCCACACTTACCAAGAACTCTGACTGCAAATGTGGAACATTATGAACTTTTCGCTATAACACACTTAAGACAATTCTAGTAATGAGAAACATACAGTCTTTGAAAGGCAAGGCATTTCAGCAGTGTCACGAGCAGATTCATTTTTCAAGGTTCCACAGCAGCAAAGGTACGTAGCTTGTTGATTGGCCAACAGGAAATCCATGTTGATTCTCTCCACTTGCTTCAGTAAAATTGTTAGAACCAAAAGAGACGCTTTCACGCATATTGAACTGCTCATCTCAGATTGGACAACCAATTTTCACAGGCTGGAATTTCACAGTCAGCTGTTCCTCAGGTTACATGACTTCTGATAACTCCACTCTCCCTTCGGTGGCAATGACTTCCTTTTCCATGCTGGCGGTGGTCCTGTTTTCACACAGCTTCTGCTTGAGTTTATTGAGTTCATACTCATGCAAGATTTTCTGAGTTAAGTATTTCTCACGCTTTATTTTGGCTTTCACTTCAGCCGGGACATCAGGAATCATCCAAGCCACAAAGAATTTGACAATGAAAACAACATGCTGCAAGGCAGGGGAACAATGCAAAAATAGGAGGATGTATGCAAAGAACTATGGAGGCAAGGTATTTCATCAAACAGTTGTTATTCCCTGTCCTAAACATTTGCAATGCAGACTTTCTAGGCTTGAGCTCTGAGAAAGATGGTTTTGCAAAGTGATGATATCTTCCTATACCAGGATTCCTCAACCTTGGCCCTCCAGATGTTTTGAGACTACAATTCCCATCATCCCTGACCACTGGTCCTGCTAGCTAGGGATCATGGGAGTTGTAGACCAAAAACATCTGGAGGGCCGAGGTTGAGGAAGCCTGTCCTACACCTTAAAGTTGTGGCTACAAAGAGGGGGGGGGTTTGGAGGGGGATCAACAATAGCATGCACACTAATTTCATCAGCTTGGGATGCATTTAGATAAATAGCACAAACTTTTGGGAGGCAAAACAACAGAGGGTTGTTTGCAGTAAAGCTTGCAAAATTCTGCAATTCTTTTATAATCTGCATATATGCAAATTGTATTCGATTCTGGATTTCTGTTTGCAACTTGTAAATCCTTTGTGTTTTGTTGTTACCTTTCTTTTAAAGCTACAATTCCATGAATCACAACAAGATAATTTTGTACCCTCATCAAAACTGCAGTAACTCTACACTGACACTCTACACTGAATCAATTACAAGAGGCAAGGGAACAACTTACCTCCATAATAATGATAAAAGCCATCTTGGCAGCCAGGATGTGCCAGAACTGCATTGTGTGTGCATATTTCCTCTCATGGTCTGGTGGATATCGATAGTCCCTGTACCTGTTGAATACAAACATGTAAAGGTGAAGGGCCACATTCAAAGGCAGACAGATTACAAGCTCAGTGGCATTTACATTCAAATACACCTGTCACTTAAGAAGCCTTTTGATCCTGATCTTAATGTTTTGCTTTATTTATTTCTTTTCAGGACATGGCTCTTGAAACTGGTTCAGTGTCCCTCGTTTGCTCTTTCATAGCAAAAGCAAACTGTAGAGCACATGCTAGCAGAGCTTTCAGCTATCATAAGGTGATGTTTGGGCTAGGTGGATCATGGAAGAGCATAAATCAGGGAACAGAAACGTAAAACAAGACGTGATGTAGGAAAGTTGTTCAAACAAAGCACTAAAGCTTAAATGGTACATACAGAAGCCTTGGGCTTTAAGGGGAACATGTCCTTCACTTCTACTGTAGATTTCCATGGCTCATTTATAGCCAACAGAAACAGTGCTCTTCACATGCAACTCACACAAATGAATAGCACAGATATAAAGAGAGCTGCGTGTATAGCCCCACCCCTGAGGCAATGTGAGTCCTCCTGGTCCCCCTTGAGCAACACCTTCCATTGACAAAAAAGGCTCCCTCTTCCAGAAGGTATCTGTAAGCACACTAGGGGCCAGGAGGAATTACATGAGCTCCAGGGTAAAGCTAAATGTGTGGTCTTTTACAGCCATGATGCCCCTTTGCATGAGAAACATGCAAAGAAGGCTAATGCTAGAAATGATTCTGTAGGCACCTTGTTGTGAAAAACCATGTGGAATCTTGTGTGTTATAGTAGCCCCATTCCAAGAGATGCACTCAACAGGGAATAGGGTTATCAGGAATGTCATAGGGGTAGCACTGGTTAAAAACAAAATGTTGAATCCATTCCTAGCCAATTACATATGAGTCTTCTTTTAAAGGAGACTGTAAAAAGTCTCCATGTGATACAACTCCCCTTTCTCCAAACTCTGATATATGCATTTTAGGTCACCTCTCCAGGTGAGACAATCACAGAGCTACTACTGAAAACTGTAGTTCTGTGTTGTGGGCCCCCTCTTCCCCTAGTGACATGTTAGAGAAGCAGGTGACATTACATCATTTATTTATTTATAATAAAAAAATTCCTTCCAGTAGCACCTTAAAGACCAACTAAGTTAGTTCTTGGTATGAGCTTTCGTGTGCATGCACACGAAAGCTCATACCAAGAACTAACTTAGTTGGTCTTTAAGGTGCTACTGGAAGGAATTTTTTTATTTTGACTATGGCAGACCAACACGGCTACCTATCTGTAACTTATTTATTTATTTTAGCTTTTCCTGACCCGCATAACATGTTACTGAGAAAGGTGGCAGGGGGGTTGCCAATATGGGGTTGCAGAGACACCATGATCAGCATCACATCTACTTCTAGAGTGAAATTACTTTAAATTTAAAAGTGAGAATAAGGCAATGAAAGGTTGTAGTCTTTACACTTCCTTACTTCTGTCCTTTGGGCTACATTTGTTCTTTTTTTCCTACTACCGTACTGGTAATATTGCCACAATTACATCTTGCCTTCAAGATGACATCAAATTACATTCCCTAAAACTCCTATAATAAAGCAAATGTCTTATTCTGATGGCTAAAGGGCCCCCTCATTTCATCTTATAGAAGGCAACAGTAAGGAGAAGAATTTAATGATCAAGACCAATATAACTGATTTATTACACAAATCTACTGCAAAAAACACACACAAACAGACACGTAAAAGGGGTTAATTGCAACTAACCTGCAAGTGGAAAAGTTTTCTGGGTTTATGTCAGGCCTGTTTTTATCAGGAAAATCTGAGGTTTGAAATATGGAGAGGCTGTCATTAATGTATCCAGACATGGGTGAAGAAGGATCCATAGAGTAGGCATAATAATATACCAATCGAGGGATCATATCAGATGTGAAGGCAACAATAAATGCCTGCAGGAAAGAAGTTGGATTGTATGTTAAATGTTTCATTCACAGGAAATGCAAAGGAATGAACAATGTATCTACCTTTGAATACTAATCCACGCACAGATACGAAGGTCACCAGCTGACCTTAAGCCACTCTTTCTCAGCCTAAGCTACTTCACAAGAATGTTGTGAGGATATCAGAGAAGAAGAAAAACCAGGTATGCCACTTCGAGCTCCATTGAAACAGGGATTGAAAAGTGTCTATTTATTGATATATGTAAAAACATAAGAACAATGGTGATTTATCAGATGAAAACCCTACCTAGTCCAGCAACCCATTTCCCACAGTGGTCTATCAGATGGCTATGTGAAGGCCACAAGTAAGACAAGAGCACTTGCCTGTTCCTATTCCACAGCAACTAGCATTCAGAGCCTCTGATGCTGAAGAAAACCTGGATGTACAACTGGTAAACTTAACTGGAACCATTATTGATCTGCCAGTGCTCTATGATCCTCTGCCAAGGCTCTCTTCCATGTACCTCTTCCATCTGGAGTATGACAATACCTTCAGAGGAGAGGGCTTTCTTGGCAGTGGTTATAAAGCATCCTTCCCAAAGAGGAAGGTGCAATCATTTAAATGCCAGGCAATAGCACATTTTAATTGATTTAATTGAGCAATCATTTAATAGTTCATTTTAAAGCTTTCATCTGCTGCTTTTATCTTTGTTTTTGTATTTCATTACATTGATCTTTTATGTTTAGTGCTGCCCTGAAATCTAACCTGACAAAGCATGGTCCACAATGAAGGCACCACTATGGATGCTTTGCCATTCACACTTCTGCGAAGGTCAGGACGAAAACCAACAATTTATTCCACTAATTTTAATGAAACTAACTTTAGCTGAATTGGGGTCCTGTGCTTTACATTTTATAATTTCCCTTAGAAAAAAAGTGATTATGTTGAAGTGCACCAATTAGCACCTTCTTAGAGCTTCGGTTCCCAGGATCCCTGAAGTAAGACATGAGCTTTAAAACAATGTGTACTACCATACACCTTCCAATCGGCTTAAAATTTTTTACGTACACCCAAGCCTCAGCAGAATGCAGGACCAGCTGTATGGACTCTAATACAATAGCAATTCAAAGAGGCACAAAACAAGGATGCCCACTGTCTCCCTTCCTATTAATCTTGGCTCTGGAACCTCTAGCAAACCGAATCCAAGCAGCCACAGACATCAAGGGAGTGGAAATAAAAGACAGAACCTATAAATTAGGGCACTTTGCAGAAGACCTGATGGTCACAACACCAGACCCCATAAACACAGCAACCACCCTAACCAAAGAACTCAACACATTTGCAATGGTGTCGGGCCAACAATTAAACATTGCAAAATCTGAGGCCATGTGTTTCAACATCCCCCTCATATCCAAAAAGAATTCCCCCTAATCTCTCTCACCACCAAGGAAATATAACAGGCGAATAGAAAGCGAACCCACACAAGTGACACTGACACAAAACCCCACACATACACTGAGTACAAGAATAGAAGCATTACCAAACCACTCTACTCACTGTCCCCCTCTTTTCTTCCCAACCTAATACTGCATGCAACACTAATGTCTCACAACAAATGAAACGGAGCTGTAGAAAACACAACTTGAAAAAAGAGACAATGCACATATTTTTGTAAACTAAGAAATCATTCATATATCTCACACTACTTACATTTGTGACAACAGACAAGATAGCCATCCCATTCAGAATTTCTTGCCAGACTCCTATGCTATGGGCTTTGGCTGCCACCGGCCTTCTAAACTGCGTTGTAAGCTTCCAAGAATCAACTCGAATTTCCAGGATATTGTTCATCAGAGCAAGTAGTGGAGCCAAAGGAAAAGAGGCCACAAATAAGGTGATAAATCCAAACTGGATAACTACATGAAAAGGAGAGAGAAAAATAAAGGAAAACATCTGAATGAAACCTTAGAGAATTTACATTTGAATTAATTGTGAATAGTAAACATACATATCAGAATATTTGTGTGCAGCTGTGGATGCAAGTACATGGTATGAATCAAAACAAAGGTAGCAAGTATTCCTGGGGGGGGGGAGTAAGCCTGTTTTTACATTTAAGGACTTAATTCAGAAAAAATGGCAGTTCTTTATTAAGAAAAATAATACAGAGACTGAAGATGAAGAGATCAATTCCAGAATAAGACTGAAAATCTTTTCCCTGAAGAAGAAAATACCCTAACACAGAAAAGGAAATTCTATCTCTTCCTTCAAGTCTTTCACTCAAAGGCAGGGAGTCAACAACCTTCCAGATGTTGCTGGACTACAGCTCCCATCATACTTGACCATAGGCCACACTGACTGGGGTTTATGGGAGCTGGAGTCCAACAACATCTGGAAGAGCACATGTTCCCCACTCCTTAGTTCTCATGACCCACCATAGTCTGCAGTCAAACTTAAGCATGCATGATCAAAGCAATGGCATACTCTTTCTCTCCGCCTCCACTTTCTTCCCTTTTCTTGGTTGATTTCCCTTGACTGAATTTTAGATTGTAAGCTCCTCAGGGCAGGGTCTCTGTAAGCACCATGCATACTGTTGGCATGGTAATCATGCTAAATGATAAACCAAGAGCTTGGGTGACTTTAGCTTTGTTCCATCCCTGGCCTAAAAGCCTTCATGGCAGTAGTGGCTGGTGTGGCAGCCATCAATGCTCTCCCAGCTTCCAAACACAGCATGTTGCTGGCACTTACAGGACAGAAAGATGCTAGGACCATGGTGCTATGAGCGGACCCAATCCACTGCTGTTGCCATTATGTGCCTGCACAGTGCCTAGTTTGGTGCCGGGAGGACAGTGGTGCCCCACCTAAGCCACCACACTGGCCGCTACTGCTTCACTGAGACTTTATTTCCTTGCAAGTCACTGCCTCTCCATGGCTGTCAAAGTGAGCATGGGTGGGAGAGAAGGGCGTTTTACGAGGTAATAAAATTATAAATGGGGAAGAAGGGGCTACGATTTGACAAGCTGCCCAGTGAGAATAGGGTAGGGTCTAAAAACAGAATAATAGAATGCATATTTGCCTTTACACTATAATATTCTCTGCCCCCCAGCTTTAAATTTTCATTTGGTAATACAGGTGTATTACCACTTATGCAGGGGTTACGTTCTGGGCACCATGCACATAAGTGAAATTGCATAAAGCGGGAAGCACCTGTTGCGTTTGCAAAGTAAAGGAAGGATTGAACTCTGATTAATAAGAATACACACAGAGGCTTGAACCAGCACGACTCTGGGAAGGGTGCGTATAATCGTGCCTCTCTGTGTCTGTCCGAGTCTGCAGCCCCCTGGCCCAGGTAGTTTTATTCACAAAAGAGCTTTTTACAGAGTGTTCGTAAGAACCAATCAGATTTCTTCTGAACAAACCCACGTGGGGACAAGTTAAACTACAAAAACTAATTAAGCACAAATATTTCTGGGGTAAACAAAGAACATTACTACAAAGAAGAGCATCTGGCAACCCCAGAGGTAATAAACAAGCAATACATATGATAAGAAGGATGGCCAGGAAGACAGTGACCATTATCCCCTTCATGTGAGATCTGTTTCCTGGCCCTAAGATTAACATCCTAAGATTAATATACATCAAAGAAACTTGCCCACTATTTTTATGGCCCAGGATGCCTGCCTGGCGAAGCAACTGCTGTGTACGTGACTTATGAAGAGAGAGAAATGGGCAGCAGAGGGAAAAGGTCATGAATGTAGAATCTTATGGGATTTAATCAGAAATTATCGTCAATATATCAAACCCAGTCAACACAATGTCTTCATCGTGGACACGATGGCTTGATGTATATTCTATAATTCCTCATGGTAATCCCATCTGACCCCTACAAGCACCCTCTAGAAAGCCTTGAAATGCTCATTTTTTCATGCTCTCCAGCTCCCTCTCATGCTCTCTCTCAATACAACTCTCTCTTTAACTAGTGTAGAAGCTCTGGGGCCAGCTGGAGGCTGGAAGATGCGTGGGGAGGCTCAGCAGCCTAAACAAAACCCAGCTGTGTCTCAAGTCTCTTTGGGACTTCCTCCACCCTCACTGATGACCTCTTTGGGCTCTGTGGGGGTCTCCTCATGAGCTATGAGGACTCTCTCCCGCCATTTCCTGGTATGATTCTATTTAGAACATGCGAAAGTGGGGAGATGCCTGTATGGTCCACAACAAATAAAAAAAATATTTCGCTCTATGGTGCTTTCAGATAAAGAGCAAACCCAAAACATACTTTATTCATTACCGCAATGAATACCAACTCAAATCAGCATGTGTGCTTTTAGTTTCTTAAAGGCTAGCACACAAAACACAATGTAGCAGCCATAACAGCACTATTTTAGAACAGATTTTCTTGCTAGCTACCATATGCCATCTGTTGGCTGCTCTGTGAAATCACAACAGCTGTTGGCTTCTTATTTTCTGCTCTCGGTAGTCATGCTCTGTTTATGTGGTAGCACATTGTGACAGCAGAAAGTTCATGTCTTTCACTGTACAGCATGGGTCAAACTGCTCTGTTCAGATAAGGCAGGGGTATAAGCCACATGAAGTCTGTGCTGAATGCTCACTAAAAGCAACATAATGATTGTTGTGAGGCACAGCACTGCAGCAAAATTTTAGAATTTTTTTAAAATGGATATTCCCCATTTTGTACCTAAGAAGTTGATTCACATAGCCTTTCAGTCAAGAGACATGAGCTGAGGAATATGTATTAGCTCCATTCAATTGCACGGAAGAAAAGCAGCTGTCAGAAACTTAAAAAGCTCTATACAGAGGTATTTTATAACCATTCCTTGTGCTTACCCATTTCCAGGTACTCATAGAATAGGCCCAAGGCTCCAAAGTTCTGCAGATCATGGTCCTGCTCCCATCGACTGTATAAATTCTCAGGACTGCTACTGGCTTTCCGACGGCCCCACCAATTCCGGATCCAGCTGTGGGTATGGATAACAGAAAACACAGGATGGGGCAGGTTGCATAAAAGGTACAGCATTGAAGTCAGAATCATGTCCCATATGGTATAACACCAAAAGTGTTTTTCAAGTATCTCTCCCATAAAGAAGACTATACAGGGCGGAAAAAGTCCAGATTACAGGGCCACTGTAGTCCTATTTGGGTGTTCTAAATCACACAACACACACACAATGCATCTCTGCCTGATGCCCCATCCCCAGTCAAATCACCTACCACCATCACCCCTACTGTTCGCACACTGGGGTGAAAGTCTGAAAAGAGGAGCTTGGCTCTTTGTGTGTACAACAGTGCCATGATTTGCAACCCTGATCTCACAGTGCTCCAAATCAAAGAAAGACCATGTGTGTGCAGACCAGGCTTCTCTCTTCAGACACTCCCTCCTATAGCACTGATTCTGGTGCCTAGGAATGCTCCCTCTTTTCCAGTTCCATAACCATTGCCTACATTTTAAATAATTTTATCTCATCCTGCAGTAAGAAGTTTCTACAACCAAAATTAATATCGTTATGCCTTTATGCGCTTACTGCGTTCACTGTTGAGACGCATAACGCAACCTATTCCTCTCTCTTAAAAATGAAACTTACTCAACATGAAGGCATCACTTACGGTACAATAGCCTCTTGGATGTTGCCCCATATCTGTTTGCCAGCCATGATAATGGTAAGCTGTGTTGTCAGCTCTATCAGGCATCCTGCAGGATCACACTAATGAAACAAGGGTGGGGAGAGGAAGAAGCAACACGTAATTGGTCTTTCCCTTGGAAACCACAGTGTTAAAGTGGAAGACAGGAACTTTTTACTAAGCAGTAAAAAAAGAAAGCAAAAAGAAAGAAAGCAAAACCACATGGGTTTAACCCTAAAACTGCTTACCTACAGAGCAACTGTTCTTGATTATGCCGAGAAATTAAACTGACTACAGCATTCACTATACTCCTCAACCTTACCCCCAAGTTGACACCAAAAGCCAACAGAAAGTTTCTGCCAGAAAAAGAGAACAGCAGGACCAAAAAAGAAGCTTTCCAGTGCTGGGCTTGTCATCTTTTGTTTTAGGAAAACTAAGGCAATGAGAATTGGTTAGAGAACTGGGTCAAGGGTGAGAGGTTGAATTATGTGTATACCAAGTATTGATGTAAAGCACCTATTTTTAATATTAAAAAGCCAGCAGCCAAACATCTGACTGGCTGTTTCAAATCAACAGGCGACCCCTCGTTTCTGTTCCTGGGATGTGCAGCTTTTTTTCTGTGCCCAGCCTCCCAATTTTACTTCTGTCAGGTTCCTCATTCTTGCCTTCTCTTCTTGCCCACAATCCTCTGGACAGCTCAACCCAGGGAAGTAACCTGTTCCAACCTTCATTTTCTAAAGTTCCATGGATTCTCTAGGGCAGCAATCCTTCTTCTCAAGTTCTTGGCTCCTGCCTTCTTCTGCCCTCCCTCCCATGGTCTCTCTGACTTCTCTGTCCCTTTCTAAGATCTGAACACCTCAACTAATGGCAGCCAGAGACTCAGAGGAAGGGAGCTAGGCTGACTTGCTTCCTTTGCCTCAGACCCGGTTAGCTGTACAGAGGATTCTTACGCAGAGAAGGTATATCCCACTATTTACCTAAGGTCATCTTCTGAGGAAGCCCCCTGAAAATTTACCCATCACATTTTGTAGGGGCAATTTCACTGATAGGGAACAACAGATTTCAGCCTATCAAACCCAGAAGCTCTTTCTACTACCCCACCCTGTCATTAGAGTAGCTTAGTCTGTCGGTGGCACTGTCAGCACCATCACAAAATCCCTTAATACTATATAAATTTATGATTTGGGAAGAAAGGGAGAGGCAAAGCCTTAATGCCAGAGTGAGACACGACTATTGTTCTCAGAGAGCCAGTCTGTTTCAGCAGTTTACTCTTGAGTTATATAATGCAAGGACCTTTGTTTGCAGATAGCACATTCCAAAACATACACTGAGAAACACATAGACAGGCATCTTCTGCTGCATCTTATGTACATTTGTGACATTTTCCTGGCTTTTTATTCAGAATATTGTGTTGTTTTATTGGCTTGTCTTTACAAAAATGAGGATGGTTAGCAATTACTTCCTCAATTCACTGAAAAATGACCCCATACCTCTTCATTTCTCCAGCGATCAAACATGTATGTGTAGTGACCCGGGTACCCCACAAATTTCCCTTTGAAGAAAGCCACGTAGAAACATGAAGAATAATAGTTGACAAACTGAAACAGGAACATCTTCATGGTGAGTCTGTTCTCATATTCAAGGTGGGTTCTTGGGATCTCTACAAGGTCAACAAAATAAACAAGGGGTGTTTTTTTCTGCACCATGCACAGCAAACAAGGCTACAGCAAACACTGACAATTTTGAATTTGGCTGAAGCACTGCAGAGCTATTAGGTATGAAAAAGAACAGGGTTTCCAAAATAATACTGCAAGACCATTCACTGCATTTTTATGCCAGCAGAGGGCAGCAGCTATAGAACAGTGAGTCAAGTCTATAGCCTCTCTATGAAAGTGGCAGGACTACTGCAGAATTATTCCTACAGGTGAACAATTAAATTCTTCCAAATTTAAAACACATTATATAATTATTATTTCCACTGTGGAAAAATGAATGCAGATTAAAACATTGCCATTTGCCAGCTATAATTGGGGACCATCATCTTAGCTCAGGAAGCACTTATTTTAGGATTATTCTAAATGCTTCATTATCCCATTATTTACTGAAAAATTTATCTGAACAACAAACATCACTCTAGTGTGGTAGTTAATGACACAAATGGAATTCGTGGTCGAAATCTTAATTGTAAGGTTTGCAAATTGTAATAAATGCTCACATAAGCAGCCTACTCATATGAAAAATGTAAAATCTGGAGAGGTGCGTCAAGAAAAATGTCAGTTGTGGATGGTATATTATTATGGAAGGGGAGAAACGCTCTTCCATGAGTTCCCTACAGTGATGTTACACTCCTAATAAGTAGTTATTAGCATGGTCAAGCCAGCTGCAATAGTGTACAAGCTCTTCCTCATAAAATCACAGAGCTAGGATGCAGCTGTGGATAATCTAGGAACAAAGCTACATGATACAGAGGGAGGTCTCAAAAACAGTTTCCCAGGAATGCTAGCCAACTTGGCCAGATGGAAAAATTGTATAAATATTCAGCATTTCCACCACAGGGACAGAAACATATCACTGACAGTTCTGTCTTTATGCAACATACCTACCCATATCTGTGATCCAGATGGCTATCCTCTCATACAAGAAATTCAGTATCATAATGATGACAAAATTCAGGCATGAAGCAGTGACCGATGTTGCCAGTTGTGGTGTCAGGATACCTTGAATAGGCTGCAAGGTTTGTGCATTCTCCATGATGCTGGCAAAAGCAGCATAGACGGCAAGGCGGTAAACTATCACAGCTATCATACTAGCTATGATCAAAAAGATCTGAGAGAAACCACAGAGGTTTAAGAACAATGGCATCATATCAGAAACAGCCTTTAATGTTTTATACTATATAGCAAGCATGGGGAATCCATGGCCCTCCAGCTGTTGATGGACTCCAAGTCCCATCAGCCCTAGCCAGAATGTCCAATGGAAATGATGGGAGTTGTAGTTCAGCAACATCTGGAGGACCACCAGTTCCCTAACTGTACCATATAGGACTCTAAGGGCCAAACTACACATTGAGAATAATAGTGTAGTATGGCCCCATCGGGACTGTATCACTTCAGACTGCAAGAGGGAGGATGTGTGTCTATGTGAAGGCTGATCTGATGTTCATCCAATGTATTCTTCTTGCAAGTAAAACCCAAGTACATCAGGGTGAGAGCCAAGCCAGACCCTATCCACCTGATGCACTGTTATTTTTGTGTCTTTCAGTTGATATTTGCTACCAACAGTTGTGTGTAATGGATGCAATGCTGTGATAGTTCTGCATCTACCTCCAGGGTCAGTTTCAGAAAGCTGAAGTGGGGAGCTTCTGCTCAACCACCATGGCACTTGTGTCGTAGAGTCCTACATGGCTCTGTTTTATGCCCCCATGCTCTTTCTCAAACTGCTCGGTAAGGTAATCTAACCTAGATCTATTTCTCTATGTCATGTGAGTCAAGTGAGGCTCAGCCAATGCCTGGATTTGGAAATGGACAGATGAGGGTCAAGACTGAAGCTGAATCCTGACAAGACAGAAGGACTGTGAGCAGGTGATTCTTGGGTCTGAGAGACAGGTGTTCAGTGTGTTCTGGATGGCACTGCACTCCCCCTAAAATAGCACACATGGAACTTGAGTGTACTCCTTGATTTAACATTGCCACCTGATGCCTTAGCGGCTTTGTCTTTTAACATTTTTGCCTGGTTCTCCAGCTGCATCTGTTCCTGGCCAGAACCTCTGGTAATATCCTGGATGGATTAGACACATTATACATGGGGCAACCCCTCAGTGTTATACACAGGGCTGCCCTTTAAGACTATATAGAAGCTTCAATTAGTGAAGAACTCAGCTGACACAATTTTAACTGGCTCAGCCAAGTTGATTCACAGTACTCTGATTCAGAAAGAATTGTCTCGGCTACATGGTCACAACTGGGACCAGTATTCAAGATGGTGATATGTACTTGTAAAGTCTGAAATGGTTTGGGTCCTTTTCTGTAGTGGTACTCCAACTCTGGAACACCCTCTTCAATGCTGGTAATATTTCTGGTGCCTCTTGTATTTGGCCAAGCATTTCAAAGGGCTATGTTTGCTTTTGCTTTTCGTAGCTTTTCCTGCCTATTTGTTTTCAAGGTTGGTTGTTTTTAATTGTGTTTGTGTTTCATATAAGTAATTGTTTATGCTTATTGTACATTGCCCTGGAAACCACTAGATGAAGGGAAATTTAGAAATAAGTAGAATAAATGTAATCATGTCTTCAGTCTAAAGTGGTATAGTCCCAACAGAGCAGTAATATTGTCTTTTTCTGCTTAGCTTGTCTGTTAGTACACCAAGCAAAATCATGCAAAGCACACTAGTGGCATGCTGTTTCAAAATCCACCAATATCATGTTACAATTTCATTGCATAGATATGGTAGCATTATAGACATTTGTGTTTATAACACATTATCCACATACTAAATATCTCTCAATTTTTTCTGTATTGAAATAGAGAAAGTTGAATTGATTCAGACGTAAATGATGCAATCCAGAACCCAATTTCTTCTGAGTGTTTTGGTCAATAATAAATGACTACAGGTTATAGGGAAATTTTATAATCAAGCATTTGAACAATTCAAAATAGGGCAAAATTCCCTTGGTCTACAGATAACTACAGAGACTGATTATCTAGATCTGGTTTCAAGCCTAGTTATGGAACAGAGGCTCTGTGCAAGGAACTGTGCAAGGACAGTGTGTCCCTGTTGGCTCTGCTAGACATCTTGACAGCTTTCAGTCCATCAAACATGGTATTCCTCTGGGCCACCTTGCAGGGAGGTACTATTTTACAATGGCTCTGCTCCTTCCTGGAGGGACTCCTGTTTGACACCTTGGACATTGGCCTGCAGAGTCCCTCAGTGTTCTCTTCTGTCCCTTGTGCTATTTAACATTTACATGAAACCACTAAGAAAGGTTGTCTGGAGTTTTGGGGTTCATTGTCACCAGTATGCTGATGACCCAGCTCTATTTCTCCTTTCCACCAAAATCCAAGAAAGCAGTCTCAGATGCAAACCAGCGTGTGTCATCTGTAATGGACTGGATGAGGGCGAACAAATTGGAACTTAATCTAGACAAGACAGAAGCGCTCTTGGTCAGTCAGAAGGCAGAACACGGAATAGGGATTCAGCCTGTGCTTGATGAGGTAACACTTCCTACGAAGACACAGTTTGGATGTGCTCCTGGACTCCAGACTGAGCATGAATGCCCAGGTTTCCACAGTGGCCAGGAGTGCATTTGCACTGTGCCAACTGCACCCATTCTTGAGATATCTCAAATGGCCACAGTGACACATGCCTTAGTTACCTCCTGTTTGGATTACTGTAAAGCGCTCTAGATGGGGCTGCCTTTGAAAAGTGCTTAGAAACATCAACTGGCTCAAAGAGATATGATCAGATTATTGACCAGAGATTATAGGGAGCATAACCCTTTAGGGAGCAGTGGAACAGCTCCACTGTCTAACAGTCTGTTTCTAGGCACAATTCAAAGTGGTGGTTATGACCTTTAGACGCTACATGGCTTAGGTCCAAGCTACCTGAAATAATGTATTCCCTCATACAAACCTGCTCAGGTTTTGAAATCTTCAGGAAAGGTCCTTCTCTTGGTCATGCCACACTCATATGCACGGTTGGTGGGGACACAGTAAAGGGCCTTCTCAGTAGCTGCTCCCAGACTCTAAAACTCCCTCCCAGGAGAAGCTAGACTGGCTCCCTGCTTGTTCTTCCTTCATCAGATGGTAAAAACTGTCTTGTTCCAACAGGCTTTTGGGAACTGCTTTGAATGATAGGGCTGGTGACATACCATTTTTACTGTAACTATTTGCTTGTTGTAAACATATTTAATACGCATATATGGTTCAATTCTATCAGTGTTTAATTGTTTTTTAATTATTGTTTTTCTATGTTTTTAGTGATTCTTGTTTTTATCTGCATGCTGCCCTGAATCCCATCAGGAGAACAGGTGGGGTATAAATAAATAATAACAACAACACAGTCAGTGGCATCTCATAGATGTCATCTTAAAAATAGGTTCCATTGAATTCAACAGAGGTTATTCCCAGGTATCTGGGTATAAAACTGTAACCTAAGTCACTATATTCATCATCATGAATAATGGACACCTAAATAAAGTCAAATGGATTGATTTGGCAGAAGAGAGAGTTATGGATTGTATGCTATACGATTCAGTGTGTACTTTGCATGACACTAAGAAAGCAGAATGTTAGTTACAACCCCTTGTAGCCAGAAGCACAGAGAGAAAGATACCGACAGCAAAAGCATTAAGGCATGTTAAAATTCAAGCTTAAAAAGTGATGCGTTGCTTGTTATGCATTACAGTGATGATTCAAAAGGATGCTCACCCAGAACAACACTGTCGTTCCCGAGATGCAGAATCGTATAGCCTGGCTAGTTAAAGGCAAGTAAGGCTCCAACTCCTGAAACAGTCAAGCAAGCACAGCACATTTCACCTCCGCAGACATATTCTTACACTGAACACTGCAGAAAGCAACCTCAACCACTGTGAGAAAGCAAACACACCCCAAGAAAATAGTTTTTACACTCCCAAGGAATGCATGATGTAGCACATTTCATCTTATGGGAGAAAGACAGAAATGGAGGAGTCCATATGTAGATGAGAAGCCAGTCATCCAGAGCTTTTAAGACTTTGCCAAATTTACAAGATGGCCAGAAGGCCATTTTTGTTTTCCTTCTCTGTGATCTTCTGAACAGAAGGGAGTGAATGCAGTTCAGTTTCCAATATGCCCAAATTACATGACAGGGAAAAAATATGTATGTTTGGACTGGAGTAGCTATTGCTGTTAAGTGTTGTCCTCCATTCTCTCAGGTCTTTTCATTGCTTTCCCACTTGAAGAAATGGCTCTTTCATTAGTTGCCACTCTAAGCTGCTGAGTTCACGCAGCCCTGTCTTACCCAAAACAAAATTCCAAAGTACAACAAGCTCAGTTTCCCATAGTCATGTATGCTCTTCCTCTTAACCAATTCTAATTCCTAGAATACCAGACCAGACAATTTAAAAAGCAGTAATTAAAGAACGGAAAATATTTCACTGTACCACCATCACCTGATACTAGTGCAACTCATGTCTGCAGCTATCTAACCAGGAAGCATCCAATTAACCAGAGTTTCTCATTTCATCCAAGCCAGGAAACTAGGGTCACCACCATCAGTTTAAATGCAATGAGAAACTATGGTTAATTGGAGACTTCCTGGCTTGATGGTTGCACAACACAAAGGGAAGAAGGGAAGCAATGTATAACAAAGGTAAATGGTTATGTCCAGGCCTTAAGGCTAAGGCCTATGCTGCTGTAAGCCCTTTGCTGCCTCTCACCTGTGAAAGCCAGAAGGAGGAGAGCAAATAGGTGGAGGGGATGACAACAGAGAACTGAGCACATTTCAAACCTGGCATCACCTCTGGAGATGTCTGAGCTCAGTTCAAAATTGGCTTAAGATGTCCTCCAGAAAAGTGTTGTTCAACCGCACACACTCCTCCCCCATTTTGAAGTTCAGTACCATCATAAGTAATAATATCCATGAGAGCAGATCATAACCCACTGTGACCCAGCTTAATGCTTTAAGATTGATTACAATGTTGCTAGACCTGTGGGTTAATAAAGAGGGCACAATTCTGATATAAGTCTATGGAAGTGCAAAACGACCAGTGACCAGCAAAAGTCTCAAATTAGTGTAAGTAACAATGAAATGTAGTTGTACAGTTGAAGAATATCAGTGTTCTTTTCAATCTGCAGATATAATCTTTAGAGCCTCAGGTCCTTCACATTTTCATTGTCTAATGTCACACAGCAAGAACATTCAACTATAATTTGGTTAACCATTGATTTCTTTCATATCTGGACTGCTGACAGGATGTTTACAAATTTCTGTAACCTAAAACCTTGACAAATAGATAATAGATCATTTAAAGGAGAGGGAACAAGGTTTTAGCTTTCTTTTAAAAAACTGTAACTAGGAATTAAAGCAAGTGACTTCTAATGATCAAACGCATATTTAAGAATGTCAACACATTTAGACTTCTCATTCTTCATGAGCTTCATGTACAAAAGCAAATATCTAAGCTAGGATAGATAATAATATGTAATATAAATCAGGATTGCTCTAACTTGAAGCTGCACTCAGAAGATACCTTCATTTTGTCCCAAAACATTTTGCCAATCCATTGTAAAGATACTGCAAAATCATCAACTTGCTGATTCTAACTGATATGTTTTATTTCCCTTGCTTTAATTTTTTTTTTTTTACTTTCTATTTTCCTGCAGTTGAGCAGCTTTGACGGAAAGGCAGGATAGAATTTAACAAATAAATAGATACATTAATATTACTTACATCCAATGTAATCACATTAACACCAGAGAATTGTTCCTTAAAGCCCCAGAGTTCCATCATAAGGATCAGGCTTAGTGAAACAGACATTTACTGCATCTGAAGTAGAATTGCAGCCATTTTGTCTGTTATTTTTCCCCTTTGATTTAGCTGCCCAGAAACTCACGGCATGCAGACAAAAGCTTATCAGCAATTCAAACACTCAGAAGAAGCACATGCTGTAGGGCCCTAGGACTGTGTTGCTCCAGAATGCAGGTGTGAAAACTGCATATTTTAATGCCTCCACATCAAAAACTACCTATACTTAGAGACCTACTGTTTCAGGGAAAAGGCTAGGTAGAAGCTTTCCATGTTCAGCATTTTTGGGGGTATGGGATAGCATTCAAACATGCAACTGTTAAGCTGCATTCTGAACCAATATAGTCTCAAGGAGAGCAACATAAGCTTTTTTCCTCAATGGCTGAACCAATTCCTAGAGAAGAACAAATCAGTTAAATTTGCCCTCTTGAGCTCCTGCCTTTCCTTACTGGAATGATATATCTTCTTCTTCTTTGGCGATCACTTGTAGCCGAGTAAGATTGTCTTCCACAAACACGGTTTTAACAATGAGTCCGTAAGTGACTGTGGATAACAGCATTTGGAGAAAGCCTGATTCTTTTAAAATCCATTTTATATCTGTCATTGGATCCCAGATATTAACCCTAAGCACCGGCAGTTGATTTGTCACCTTGTTCTGAAACATTTACAGAATTATAACTTTCTGGATCCTGTCAGAACAACATGCTTGTGTAATGTTCTGGCATAATTCCTTCATAAGCACTTAAGAGATGGCATAAAAGGTAAAGGGACCCCTGACCATTAGGTCCGGTCGTGGCCGACTGTGGGGTTGCGGCACTCATCTTGCTTTACTGGCCTAGGGAGCCAGCGTGCAGCTTCCAGGTCATGTGGCCAGCATGACTAAGCCACTTCTGGTGAACCAGAGCAGCGCACGGAAACGTCTTTTACCTTCCCGCTGTAGCGGTACCTATTTATCTACTTGCACTTTGACGTGCTTTCGAGTTCACCCTGTCGCGGGGATTCGAACCGCCGACCTTCTGATCGGCAAGCCCTAGGCTCAGTGATTTAGACCACAGAGCCGCCCGCGTCCCACAAGAGATGGCTTACTTGGTCTTAAATACGCAATGGATAACTGGATCTTATGTATCCCCCAACCTCCATGTGATTTTTGTCTTCTAATGCTCAGGTTACCTGCGTTACTGGATTCTTCCTCTTTTGAGTACATTTTGCTTCATACTCTGGCCTCAGTTGGAGTTGTTGCTGTTCCTCCTCAAAATCAACTAGATCCCATTCATATTCAAGTCGAGCTTGCCGACGCTTCCAGAACTCCAAGAAAAGTGTGACTGCAATGAATAGAGTATGGTGCAAACAAAAATAAGAATAAGAAATGTCTAGTAGCAACTGAGCAAAACCAACATTCCCAGATGATACTTTCACTATTACAGTGGTGCCTCGCAAGACGAAATTAATCCGTTCCGCGAGTCTCTTCGTCTTGCGTTTTTTTCGTCTTGCGAAGCACGACTTTTAGCGGCTTAGCGGCTATTAGCGGCTTAGTGGCTATTAATGGCTTAGCGGCTATTAACGGCTTAGCGGCTTTAAGAACTAGGAAACAAACTCACAAGAACTCGCAAGACGTTTCATCTTGCGAAGCAAGCCCATAGGGAAATTCGTCTTGACTAAAAAAACGGAAAACTCTTTTGTCTTGCGTGTTTTTCGTCTTGTGAGGCATTCGTCTTGCGAGGTACCACTGTATCTTTGTGATGGATTTGATGTCTATACAGTACATCAGTTACATAAAAAACTACTGCAGATTCCCTGGAGAAGCCATTTCTCATTTTGATGGAATTTCTGGAGCTGTGACAAAGTTAGTCAGATTCATTACTGTCTGCATATTTTTGCACATTGAGGGTTGTACCACTCCATGGGATTTGGTGTGCTTAAGAATATGGAAACGCTGTTCAGTTCCATTGAAACCAATAGGACCCAAGTTATCTAAAACATGCTTAACTTTCTCTGGATCAAACCCAGTGAATTATTGCACATTTACATATATCATTACAGAATGATATTTATAGCATTCATACTATACTTACAGAGGTTGAGATCTAGAGTTGCTCATCCAAGGATAAAAGCAACTCCAATCCAGCAAAGGTAATATCTGCCAATTCCCCCCCCCCCCTTTCCCCTGCAATTCCCTCATGTCACCTCCCACATAGTTCAGAGCTGAACACTTGGGGGGGGGGCATGTGGCGCTGTGGTCTAAACTACTGAGCCTCTTGGGCTTGCTGACTGGAAGGTCAGCAGTTTGAATCTGCATCACGGGGTGAGCTCCCATTGCTCTGTCCCAGCTTCTGCCAACCTAGCAGTTTGAAAGAATACCGGTGCAAGCAGATAAATAGGTACCACTACAGATGGAAAGTTTTCCATTGTGTCAAAAGTGGTTTAGTCATGTTGGCCACATGACCCAGAATGCTGTAGACAAATGCCGGCTCCCTCGGCCTGAAGCAAGATGAGCGCCACACCCCATAGTCACCTTTGACTAGACTTAACCATCCAGGGATCATGTACCTTTACCTTTTACTTTAAGTTTACAGAGGGATTCATGAGTCGTGAGCTCTCCCTCTTTCCCTTTCTACCAGTAGGAGCATCCCATGAGTGAACATTCACTCACAGGACCAAGTCATAGTCTTGTTGTCAAAAGTGCCATTGACTTGCATGCACTAGGAGACAAAGCTAAAGCTGACCCACATGGCTTGAGTGTTATTTAAGTAGCACTAACAAATATACTCACCCCAGATCCCCATAAAGATTGCAAAAAAGAGGGTCGCCACATTATCAAACAAATGGGAGTACTGGGGAAAAAACACAAATTAATAATTTGAATGAAAACAACCATGGAAAAGCTATTTTTTAAAAACAAAAATTGCAGCAATGACTACAGACCTCTGAAGACTCACACGTGGAGTTCAATCTCCAGTAATCACATTTTTGATCACATAGTGGGCACATGATAATCTTTCCCCCAATTTCGGAGTCACATATTTCTTGGCTGAAGGGGACAGATAAAAGTATTTAATTAAGCAATAGACAGATAAATTGTGTTTTTGTGCAGATGCTGATATTTGACTTTGCAAAAGGAATATAGCGAACCCGTTCCCTCTCTTTCAGTGCGCAATATTCAGAAGGCCATACTCACAATAATGCAGTGGCACATAGTTCTACATCTGGATCATACGTTTAAGCTAATGTTTCTGTACAGTGGCTCACAGGATCAGTGCACACAATGTTACAGAAGGCAAGGGGACTCAAGCTTTTCAAAGAAAAAATTGAACCACAACAATTAGCAGTGAAGTGGACAGGACAGCTGTCATCAGTCAACTCGTCATGATTCAATCTAACCAACACGACCATGTTAATTACTCTTACCTACTCATATTTTCATTCATTGTGAATGCACCATACAGGAAACAGATTAATCCAACGATAGCGGCAAAGAACAGCATCTCAGTGTAGAACCCCAGCCAGGCAAAGTAGATTCCAATCCTCTCCCCATAATACTTCCTGCGGGAAAGTAACGTGGAATGGAAAGTAAGGGAATGCAAGAAACAATAATCATCTTAAAAAGGGGGAGGAAAGGAGAGAAAAGCTTGGAAGACTAATTGCAAATAAAGATAAAGATAAAGGAATGCTACTGAGTTGATTGTAAAACAATTCTCAGAATTTCTTGTTCTTATTTGTGCCCTAATTACATGGATAGCTAAAATAAAAAAATTCCTTCCAGTAGCACCTTAACTTAGTTGGTCTTTAAGGTGCTACTGGAAGGAATTTTTTTATTTTGACTATGGCAGACCAACACGGCTACCTACCTGTAAATGGATAGCTAGTTTTTGCTCATGTGTTGCCCCAGCAACCAGATATGATTCTCTCTCCCCTTTTAAAGCTGCTTTAGACCCTGGCATGAAGCCACGGAAGTGATGATATGAACACGGCCAGTGACAGCACCTTTAACATCCACAGAAAGTTGTTTAGCATAATTGGCCAAACAGCCAGTTGGGAATATGCATATAGAAGCTGAACACCAGAGAAAAGGAATCTAACAGTTCAAAGTACATCCTTTTACAGCTATACATTGACATTGTACCCTCACCTAAAACAAACCTAAAACAAACTGAAGCATTTGGGGGGTGGGGAGAGTTACTTGGAAAACAAATCTGATTCTAGCATAGGAGGACACTCACTGCAACCAGAAAAGAGGGCTTTACGGTGTGATGTAAAGAGAAACAATATTGACACCTGTACTGGAATGGGTCAAAAATCTCATGCAAAACATTTTTCATTCTTTCTGCTTTTGAACGTTCCAGTGATGATCTTGGTACATACAGGTCTCCCAGCTATCTAGCTATATATCTTCATTTCCATTATTAGAAATTATATCCCGTTGGAAACCCTCCCAAAGGAGCCCGAGGCAGCAAACAACAAGGCACTAAAATAACACAGTAGGTTAAAATATATATATATGAAAACAACTAAAAACCATTATATGTTTCAAGGTTGTTGGGAACCATTTCTTTCAGCCATTAAATGCCTGGTTGAGCAGAAACATTTTAAGATTCCTCTAGAGTGTTGACAACGAGGGAGACAACACACCCCACCAGGGAGGAAAGTCCACAAATGGAGAATGGCCAGTGAGAAGGTCCTGCCATGGGTCAGCAACAACAGGGCAGCGTGAAGGGGCACCACCACCAACAGGGTCTCCCCTGTGAATTGTAGTGCCTGAGATAGTGGGCCTTGGGAAAGGTGTTCTTTTAGGCACATGCCCCCCAAGCCATTTAGGGCATAGCTGTCAACTTTTCCCTTTTCTTGCGAGGAATCCTATTCAGAATAAGGGAATTTCTCTTTAGAAAAGGGAAACGTTGACAGCTATGATTTAGGGCACTGGTACTAATACCTTGAATTGGGCCAAAGAGCTCACTGGCAGCCAGTGCAGCACTTTCAGGATTGACGGCACATGGTCCTATCAGGATGCCCCTCAACAATCTAGCATTCTGCGTTAGCTGCAGCTGCCTGGCCACTTTCAAGGTCAGTCCCATGTAGAGCACACTGCAGCAGTCCAAGCAGGAGGTCATTAGATTGTGGACCACTAAGGCCATTTTACAATTTTTGAGGTTTCCTTGAACTATGGAATAATCTACAAATTAAAGTAGGTATATATTGCAAGGCAATGCAAAAGCTGGCGCTTCCATTAAGAGAAGCGTACCCAATTGCTCACCTGATAAGATCCAAGGGCTGTTCTTTGAAAAAACGAGGAAACCTTGCCCATTCTCTGTAGAGGGTGTACCTTTCATTTTCACACTTTGGGTCATTCGCCCTCTTCCAGTACTGGCACTGTGTCAGCGTAGACAATGAAATAAAGCAGACATAAAAACAGATCAGTAAACGGCAGCATGTGTTCTGCAACACTGGTTCCCTCTAAATATGTACCAGGATAATATATGTAGAAATTGGTATAATCTATGTATATGACAGGCTGAGGGCGGGTGGCAACAAATAGCTATTTATAGTATTAAGACCAACAACATGGGCATTCCTTAAGAACAAGCACACTTAATCTGAAACTTGGGGACTCTATCTCTGCCAGGTCTAAATAATACATACTTTAAAACTTAACTGACTGTGGGGCAACAACAAGCAGGAGTGGATGGTAGGGAACTAACTACGCTGGCACCCCTGTGGCTTACCAGGAAGGAGAAGGGAAGGAGCAGTGCAACAAAGAAACTGGAATTGTGCAGATGTACTCCTCCAGCGTTTCCGTGTGCTGCACTGGCTCGCCAGATGCGGCTTTGTCACGCTGGCCACGTGACCCGGAAGTGTCTCCGGACAGCGCTGGCCCTCAGCCTCTTGAGTGAGATGGGCGCACAACCCCAGAGTCTGTCAAGACTGGCCCGTACGGGCAGGGGTACCTTTACCTTTTACTCCTCCGGCCAGCGTGTCATCAGAGCGCAGACCTTCCTGCTGCCTGCCTTCCCTAGGAAGTTGCAGTGATTCTAGTGCCAGGTACACATTGTGCTTACTCTCCCAGCAATTAAGCCCCTAATTATTTTTCAAATTCTCAAACTATTTAGGTATAGAGGTTCAGGAGTCTTGCAATATAATATGCAAGCCCAACTTTCAATTCTGTTGTGTGAATATATAGAGTGCTGATCAACTTGTATTCAGGAAACCCTATATCCCATCTTGATCACTGAGATCATCAGGAGCCAAGCCCATCTTACAGAGGCCCAACTGGCCTCTACCAGATGCCAGGCTGGTAGCAAGCAGTGAAAACAGTCTTCTAGCAAAGTCTTGTCCTTGCTTTTGATTCTGATGTTTCACTTGAAGGAATCTCTACCTTGTTATGCAGGCAGGTCCATGCAACTGCTTAATTTTTTTTGAGCAATTAGGAATTAAAACGACCGTTTTGTACTATTTTATATTACATTGCATATATTGTTGCATTGTATATATTGCTGTCCTTGTTATATCACATGAACCGGCACTGTGCAAGTATTTTTATGAATACATAAAAGGCCACAATTTCCTAACATAGTTTCTAAAAACAATTATGTGCCCCATTCATATATAAACTGCTAAAAAGAAAATCCAAAAATGGGCTCCAGTGAAGCACTTGTTGTATGCCACCAGAGGGCGCTTTGACACTAAACTTTAACCCTGCAATAACCATCCCAGTTTGACAGCACAGTTGTAATTAACCTTCTTCCCCTCCTCGCTCTTTCCCCGGGGCTTGCACAGGTGTTATGTTACGTTATGTTATGTTGTAAGCAGTTTCCCATAGCAGTAGTCACAATTACAGTGAATCACACATATTATGTCTTCCCTAGGAGGTGTTACTTAAAAACAGATAAAGTGAGGTTTGGAAAACAGGGAAGTACTCTGAAATGAATGAATGAATGACAAAAAAAAAAATACCTACATCATGAAGAGGATAAGCAGCAGTGTAGGTGCCATTATTTAAGAGCCGTTTGATTCCAAACTTCTTTTTCCCTTCTTCTGTTCCATATGGACACCTTGTTAAAATATAGAAAACCTAAGAGGGAGAGAGAAACCAACCCCGCAGTTTAAAATGACTATACTATGATTATCAGGTAATCTAATTTTCCTTCACAACTGTTCTTCACCGCAGTGCGTAAATACAAAACATTTTCCACACTCAAAAAATAGATATGTTAGTCAAATAAAATTACATTTGACCTTTACACTAATTTATTAACCCATTACCTTTACAGACTAAAATACTTCAATATAAGGTTCCAGAACGTTGAATTGCACCTCATGTGTGCTGATGTGTCGGAAGTACTCACAATTCTGTTCCTGACAGACGGGGAGAAAAATGTATTCTCGTCTTCAATGAGGTAGAGTTCCTGCCGTTCTTTGCTGAATGGGGCTGTGAAGTAATCTGGTTCTGGGTGCATCACAATTTCAGGCAGTCTAAATGGCCAAGATATCCAATCCAAAGGGTTTTCCGTAGTACAAGGGATATCATTTTCTTTGATGGGCATTTTTATGCTCAGCACTTCAGCATATGTGATCAGAACTTCCCATGGCGCATGAATCTTCACGAAGTAAGTTTTGCCATTGTCAGATTCCTACAAAGGAAATGATACGGTTTGAGGTTAAAACAGGCAATACTTTCATATTGATACATCTATAAAGAAGCTTCACATTAAATACAGATATCATCTATGGGAGCTAGGGCCACTGCATCCACATGGTAAGCAAAAACAAGAATACTTTGGGTGGTACTGAACTCCTGTGACCTGCCAGTGCAAAGATTTCCACATGGGTAATAAGACTTTCTCTCCTTTTTTGCACCCTCCACTATGAGCATCCTATGCCCTCACTAAATCTGCTCCAGAAGGTGAGGGAACCCCTGGAACAGATTTTTTTGGAGGGTGCAGAGTGAAGAGAAAGGGAGAACATTTCATTACCCTTCGAGAAATCATTCCTCTGATGAAATGAGAGACTTAGTGCTACATTGGACACTAGCATAAATATTTATCTAGCCTTTACCACCATTTTTAATCCACCATTACAAGTGTTTCTGGGCGATATACATTTCTTAAAAAACAAAACACCATAAAATATAAACATGCAAAATAAACCTTTAAAATATTTTTTAAACTTCAGACCAGAAACAAGCTCTAAAAGGCATATTTTGAACATAATGAGAAAGTACAGTTTAGAAAGCATGTGCTTCTATTCTATGTCAAGCCACTCTGTTTGCTATTCACTTCATTACTCTTCTAGGTATTTGATAGTATTTCTTTTGGACTATGATGTATAAAATGTTAAGTTACATTTAAATCTCGCTGAAACCAATAGTGCTAACTTGTTCTATTAATCCCAGTGGGAGTCAATCATGACTAATCATCTACAGGCAAAATGGGAGGATAATCAAGACCAAGAGAAGTTAGTTGTGCTCATCAGAAGTGGTCCGTATTCTGTCTCCATACAAAACCTTTATTTAGACCACATGCCTGAAGATTTTCTGCATGTACAACTTAATGCTCTTCTAGCCCTTCTTTTTCCTTTATTGTGGGCCTTTAACAAACCTCCCACTGATGATAGCCGAAGGATTACAGCTTATCAACAAGATCTACAAAGAGGCTCTATTTCAATGGGGCGACCCTTCTCATCTCCCCGTACCCCCGCACAACAAAGGATAATGGGCCCAAACAAACGCTAGGCACACCTGGAATCAGAAGATCTCATAATCAGAGCAATTGCCATACTTTGAGTTAAGAAAGTGACATTCCTCGGCCTTGAAACTACTTGCTGAGACTTCTCCTATAGAAGCATTGTTGTTGCAGCTGGACTGTGCAGTCTCCTGATCCCAGGTATGTCTTGGGCTTGCCAGGCAGAGGGGCACGGATATCACTGTAGCACCTCTCCATGTTGTTAGGCACTGCAGGGTTTTGGATGACACCTAAAGTTCACAGAACCTCTCCAGGAATGGAATGCATCACTATTATTTTCTGATCAGCATCTAGCATGCTGTTAACAAACAAATCTTAAACATGCTGCTGGCAGGGAGGTGAAAGATGCCACAATTCATTAGACATTCTATTTCCTTGTAATTTCCAAGCAGAGTTCTTCATCCCCCATCTAGTTTAAGCATATGTTCAAGAAGTAAGAAGGCATAATAATGCTTCGTTACCTTCTTGTCTTCAGTTTCTAGTTCCAGGCCAGCCTTCTCTAGATTGTTCTCAAATTCTCGTCTCCGTTCCTGAAGGAAAACAAAAAGCTCTTTACTTCTTATTAAAATAGTAGGTGCATTTAAATCGATAAATACCTGTTATGTGTCAAAGAAATGTTCTCAAGGGCAGCCCAATACAAAGCACAGTGCAATAGTCTAAAAATGATATTACCATTCTCTTGGTGACAGTAACCACATCTTGGGTGAAAAAGAAGAGAGATCATAGCCAGGAGCAGAAAAGGCATATCATTTAAAGTGATTTTTTTCTAGCTAGATGAAAATGTCCCTGCCTTAGGTGACCATTTTGCATTGTTTTCAGTTTTATAGTAGGACTATAAATCACACCAACACGTGTAAAAAGCAGTAACTAAACAAACAAAAATAATATTTATCAGCACCTATTTAGAATGACTTGACAGACTTAACAGACTTCCTGTTTTATATTGTAGACCCATCCCAAGTTCACCCTCAGGGTAACAGTTGAAGGCAGACTTCAATTTCCCATGATACATTTTATGAAGATAAAAAATAGGCACCAAAGTCCAGTGATTAAAGTTAATGATTCTGAAAGAAGTTTAATATAATGAACAGATAATACATGTTATCTAAAAGAAAAGTTGTGCTATCAATGTAAAAAGAAGTTCACTTTCAGATAACAGTGCTGTTTGTTCCTAACCTTCAAACAGTCAGCAAAGTGATAACATGTTTACAGTGCATGTATTATAATTCAGGGGTTCTCATGCAAGGCTTTCGTTTTGTTACAACTCTTTGGAGGGCATCATCAGTAGTCTCCCTTTCACATCTCTCAGATGTCCTACATTGTAAAGAATAAAAAATATCTGAAGAAGTGTGCATGCACACGAAAGCTCATACCAAGAACTAACTTAGTTGGTCTTTAAGGTGCTACTGGAAGGATTTTTTTTATTTTGACTATGGCAAACCAACACGGCTACCTATCTGTAATTGTAAAGAATGTTTTGCATTTGCATTTGTGATTACTGCCTACAAGATGGCACAGTCCACATGGGGGGGGGGGGGAGACAAACAGAACAGGGCCTTTTATTTTAGGCAAATGATTACTACCATTTTGGTTCTTTAGTAAAATCAACAAGACTAGCACCAGGAAAATCTACTAGGTGGACAAACAATAAGTGAAAATGATATGTGCAACAGTGGATAAATTCCCAATAAATGCCAAATAAATATGCTTAGGCATGCACTAGGGCGTGTTGGCATGCAGCATTGAACCAACTCTTTCTATTAGACAGCATTTCAGCTCCTCATTGATACATTTTAAGGGTCTGCTGAAAATGGAAGTGATTTTTAAAAGTTTTCGTTGTATGAAAAATTAAGTGCTCCACTAGCATATGTCTGCAAAACAAAGCAAGCATACAGACTTCCAGACTGTGCAGCTCTCAGATGTTTTCCCAAGAATGCTTCTATTCTTAGCCCACAGAACATTGCCAAGTCACTGTGCTGTAGAAAGAGCAATGCATGAGATTTCCTAGCAGTTACTGTGCAGTATGACACTGCATGCATTTTCCCCCCCAATCCTTAACAAAGTATCAAGCCCAAATCCATTATAACAGAAAAATAAAATAAAAATCCATGGTTAGAGTTCACTGCTTAAACGGGAGATGTTGCTAAATAAACCTTTACATCTGACAACGCCTTCAGCTTTGCTGGTCCCAAAGACATATAATTGGACTGAATGTATTCAGGCAGTGGGCAGATTTTAAAACTAATATCTCTAGTTTTAGCCTGGTGGAACGCTCTTCCTCATGAGACCAGGGCCCTGCAGAATCTGATTTCTTTCTGCAGGGCCTGTAAGACAGAGTTGTTCCGCCTGGCCTTTGGCTTGGAGCTAATTCTCTTTCTTTTTTCTTTTCCTTCTCCTCCTGCGAGGAGGCTACATTTTAATATTTTAATGTTTCAATATTTTAATGTTGTATTTTAATTTTGTTTTTAAGTTGTAATCATTTCAACTTGTTTTTATTATTGCTTGTAAGCCGCTCTGAGCCTGGCCTTGGCTGGGGAGGGCGGGGTATAAATAAAAATTATTATTATTAATTATTATTATTATTATTATTATTATTATTATTATTATTATTATTAAGATTAGTCAACCTTCTAGTTTATTTCCATAGAGTAACCCTCACAGATATTCCAGATGATCTTCAGTCTGAGAGTTTTTAATGCAGCAAAAAGAAAATCACTTGCTACAGTTCCATGGTTTGGGCTTTTTAAACCAACAAGAAGTCAAGCTGGGGTCGACACAAACTGGGACAGGAAAGCAGTCTCTCCATAATTTTTTCTTTGAGGACTAGTCTGCTATCAGCAATGGCCTTGATGCTGTACTAAACTCTCAATTCTTCAGAAAGGAAGGCCTCACACAGTCTCAAAAGGAAAGGAACACAATAAACAACTCCCCAAGGAAAAAGACAGTGAAACTTGAGCAGTGTGGCAAAAGCCCAGTCTTGCTGTCTGAATGCAACTGAAAGATTTAACTATGGATCTGCAAACTATCTTGGGTGCATAGGCCTCATGTACAAATGGTTCCTACCAGTGGCGTAGCGTGGGGGGTGCCATGGGTGCCGGCCGCACCGGGCGCAACATCTGGGGGGGGGGCGCGCTCGCTGCCTCCGGAGTCGCCGAAGAGCCTCGGGCGCAGGCTGTAGCGGAGCCGCATGTCTCGCGGAACCGCCGAGCTGTGCGCGCGTCCGGGCTGAAGGCGCCCGGCAGGCAGCGGCTCTCAGCGCTCGCAGCGGAGGACGCGCCAGGCAGCCCCTCTTCACAGCCCCGCCTCCGCCGGTGCTGCTGCAGCTGCTGGGCAGTTGCATTTTCCTCGCCTCTCTGCCCCCCTCCTCCTCCGGGCAAGCGGCGTCGTTTGGGCGGCAGCGCCAGCGGCAACTCGCGGGTTGGGGGGGGCGCAAATTACTTGCCTTGCCCCGGGTTAGGGGGCGCAAATTACTTGCGTTGCCCCGGGTGCTGAGAACTCACGCTACGCCGCTGGTTCCTACCAGAGGTGAGACCACAGGATGATCTCTTTTCTAAGGGTCACATACAGAATATGTGTATGTTATCTATGTATTTTTTTAAACCGAGTAATCCTGTGCAGTAAAGATTCTAATTAGCAAACTTAAGGATAACATGCCATGTATTATCTCATCTCTTTACATTGCATTCTGAAAGCCATGGAACAATTGAGATGCAAAAATAATATGGTACATATGTAGTGCTTTAAAAAAACACCTATAATAGAACAGTTATCATCAAAATGCACAAGAACAGAAATATGACAGTGCTCAGTCTGTGGCATTAGTGATATGCTACACTGGATAAGGGCATCCAAATTACTCACAGTCTAATCTTCAAACTGCCATCAGAAAACATCCAGAACAAGTCAATATAAAAAAGCAAAGGCAATCTAAAAAGCCAAAAACTTTCTAGTGCTGCATATTACAATGAGACTTAAGGTCATGTAAGCAAACTCCAGGAAACTGCCAAATGATTCAGTGAATGATCCAGTTATTCAGTCACTGGGGCCTGCAAGTCTTCTGCATTATTGCCTAAGACCATACAGACTTGTATGTTTAGCAACAGATATTAGTCACATTGTGGGATTCATACATTGCTCACCTGATTCTACATAAGCCAGGGTTATAGCCAACTCAGTTTAAACTCACTGAAATTAATGGACAAGACTAATTTAGGCCCATTAATTTCAATAATTAGAACGTAGTTGGATATAATCCCCTGGTCTCCAAGGGACAATAATATTATCAGTACAGGATGGTAGCTGGGATCTCTGAAGTACTGTTGTCCCAAGAAAATCATGTAGGGTTACACCACCAGAAAAGAAACCCTGACCAGGAAACCAATTTAGTGTACAATCCCCTCTATTCATTGCCAAGTGATTGATTAGCAGCAGGCAAAGCTGTCTCTGCTTTCTCTGTAGTGCAGAGGTAGCCAGTGTTGTCCCCTATAGATGTTGCTGATAACTGCATGGCCAAGGGTCAGGGATGATAGAAACTGTAGTCTAAGCATCTGGAGAGCTCCACATTGGCTATCCCTGCTGTTGTGTATAACAGCTATATATGGAACAAGATGTGGTACAAAGTACCGAGGACAAAGTTCCCACCCCATCTTAGAAGATAAGATTATTTCTATGCTTTTGTGGATAAGGAAATCTAAATTGCTTACAGCCTGGTTCTCAAACTACTCTGGCAGCATTGCGAGTCACTAGATGGGTAAACAAAAAACGTTTGCTGAAATGCTGTTGCTTATGATTAGTGTACTGGACCCCTGAAAATATATAGTATCTTATGTAAGCTATGCAACAACATATGTTTCCAATACATTTGGAAATAAATTGTTTTGATTATAAAGGCAAGTCACATTGAGATGGAGGTCTATTTAATTTTTTCCTAACAGAGTTTCAGGGCTCCATGACCTTGTGTTTTCTTGCAAAAAGTCAGTGTCTAAGCATACATTCCTCTCCTACATTGAGAGAGGAATCCAACATTGCAGTGAGGCAATCCTTCTGTCAAGTCAAGCATTTTGGCTTGCCAAACAAAACAATTCTCCCTCTTCTACCCACACATGCTGTTTCAGTGTTTCTCCCAAAATCCCCCAGAACCAATTTCAGGGGGCACACGGAAATGGGAGTAGATGTCCTTGCACAGAGCTTCTGCTGATAGGATTCATCAGTTGAATCCCTCCCAGAGACTTTTCTACCAGCAAGGGAATGAGGGATAGACCAAGAACACTACAGCGTTCCCATTTGTGCAATGAAGGACCAGTTGGCTAATTTCATACAATTAAGGGAAGCACATGTGCTTGATATGACTGCAATCTCCAACATCAGGAGGAACTGCAAACAATCTTAATCTTGAGTCATTCCCTATGTCTGTTGTTGTTTCACTGAATATTTGAAGGGCAACACAAACTATGATTCTATGAACTGTCCAATTACACAAAATAGTGCTCAGACCTGCAGTCAAAATGGTGCTATCGTCATCAGAGAAATGAAGCTGCTGCTCCCCACCCTTCCTTTTAGGATAACCACACAATTGCTGCAGCTCAACTGGCACTACTCAGCACATCTATACTTTAAAAGCTATATTATGATTATTTAGAAGATATATACAGGCATTAACAGAACTTTACATGGATAATATTAAACGTATAGAGCAGAATCATTAACAGTGAAGAATGCAACACTTAGAATGGCATCCTGACACTTCTGAAGAAGTAGATGCCAACTTAGAACAGAAATTCAGACAGAACTACAGTGGTGCCTCGCAAGACGAAATTAATTCGTTCCGCAAGTTTCTTCTTCTTGCGAGTTTTTTGTCTTGCGATGCACGGTTTCCCATAGGAATGCATTGAAAATCAATTAATGCGTTCCTAGGGAAACCGACTTCAGACCAGGTCCGGGGACAGTCTGTCCCCCGACCTCTTCTGAAGGCTGGGGGGGGGGACAAGGGCTTTTCTTCCCACCCCCAGCATTTTAAAAAAACCCGGGACAGCGGAGGACTTCTCCGCTGTCCGGGCAATCTTAAAATGCTGGCGGGCGGCATTTTAAAATCGCCCCGGGACAGCAGAGGACTTCTCCGCTATCCGGGGCGATTTAAAAGCCCCTGGGAAGGCAGGCAGGGGGGACAAAGACTTTTGCCCCTCGCCAGCCTTCAGAAGGTGTTCCCGCCCCCCGCCCCGCTTTGGAGCACCGTTCCGAAGCGGGGCGGTGGGGGATGGTGTTCCCACCCCCCCGCCCCGCTTCGGAGCATCGTTCCAAAGCCGGGCGGTGGGGGAAGGTGTTCCCACCCCCCCGCCCCGCTTCGGAGCACCGTTCCGAAGCGGGGCGGTGGGGGAAGGTGTTCCCGCCCCCCGCCCCGCTTCGGAGCACCGGGAGACGCGATCTCCCCGCAGCCCCTTGCTTCAAAAGAGGTCCGGGGGCAGCGCGGGAGGACTTGTCCGCTGTCCGGGGCGATTTAAAAGCCCCTGGGAAGGCAGGCAGGGGGGACAAAGACTTTTGCCCCCCGCCAGCCTTCAGAAGAGGTCCTGGACCTCTTCTGAAGGCTGGCGGGGGCGAAAGTCTTTGCTCCCCCCGCCTGCCTTCAAAAGCTGTCCGGCCAAGGCTTCGCGGACCTCTGCCGGCATGCCGAAGCCTGCGCGCGCTGACATTAGCGCGCCCAGGCTTCGCGGAGCGCTCCGCCAGCAGCGGCAGCGCTGCCGCTGCTGGCGGAGACTTGCCCGCATGCCGAAGCCTGCGCGCGCTCACATTAGCACGCCCAGGCTTCACGGAGCGCTCCGCCAGCAGCGGCAGCGCTGCCGCTGCTGGCGGAGACTTGCCGGCATGCCTCTCCTGCCTTCAAAAGCCGTCCGGGATAGCGGGAAGCGCTTCCCTGCTATCCCGGACTGCTTTTAAAATGCTGGCGCTGGGGAGCAAAGCCTTTCGGCCCCCGCCAGCCTTCCTGGACCTCTTCTGAAGGCCGGGGGGGGGGGAAGGCTTTGCTCCCCACCGCTAGCATTTAAAAGAGGTCCCCGGAGATTTCCCTATGGGCTTTCGTCTTGCGAAGCAAGCCCATAGGGAAATTCGTTTTGCGAAGCACCTCCAAAACGGAAAACCCTTTCGTCTAGCGGGTTTTCCGTCTTGCGAGGCGTTCGTCTTGCGGGGTACCACTGTACATCATGCCTCAGTAAATTGCTTGGAGCTGGTATTTTCTGGTCATACAAGAGGCAAAAACAGGAAGCAACCATTTGTTTCCTAAGTTGCTCCATCAGAAAATGTCATAAAAGAAACTTACCACTTTTTTTTCTCCTTCTATTTTTGGATCATCTACATATGCAAGTACGAAGTCTATTCGCCGGACACCATCCCTGAAGAAAACAGAGTCCTTGCTTTGATGTCGTTTATCAATCTATATAGAATATAATGTACACTATTAATATTTGTGGCTGCTTATAAACATGGCAGAAAACCGCACATCTTCCAGTTTGTTTCAAGCACTCAGTCTCCTATTTCCAAAAGAAGTATGAGATTTATGAAATAACTTGAGGGAAATGCTTCATAATTTATGGATGTAATGTGTGTGGGGGGGGGCACACGCGCACGCGCACACACACACACACACACACACACTCTTCCCCTTTACATTTCCTCGCATTTGCCCTCTTCTATTAATCACTAATTTCCAGACAGTCACTCACACTACTGACCCCTCTCCATGCATGAACAAGTTCACACACTCCCATACATCACAGATGTTTTCAAGTCACACATTTGACTGAATGAAATATATGAAAACGAACATCTGAAGCCCATTGCACATAAATGTTATTCACCTGCCATACATCAGACGTGTTAAATGCAACATACAATGACAAAAGACAACAATCTTTAAATTCTTTTTACATTTTGTCTAAATGTCTGCTTTTAGAAGCAACTGCAAACACTGAAAAGGTTATTTTAGTCCTAGCATAATTTTGTACTGTAAAATAATAACACTCTGCTGTTAAAACAACACACTTGCAATATGTGAAAGCAGGAAGCACAGCAGTGGTTCTGAAAGTAAAGAAAATCTGTCATTGTTTTTTAAATAAATATTTAAGAAGGCAACAGACGCTTAGCAACAAAATCTAGTTGACTTTGGATTCTGCAGTAACAAATGTGGGAACAAATTTGGTACATAAGTAATGTTATAGAGGTACTTGCTTCCATAAAGACTCCATAAATCTGGGAGCAGTGTCTTTTTCAGCTAGTTTTAATTTTATTTTATGCACTTAGACGATTACTATTAATCACATAGCTGTAAAGTAAGTTTCCTTCTGATTTGCTTCATAATTGGCTTGACTATTCTGAATTTCATTAGTGAAGTCTCAGGGCTTACCCATGAATTCTCCAACAAAACTTGGAAAGACCAAGTCAAGGAAAACTCCCTGTCAGTAGCCTTCTATTGCCAACCCTCCAGTACTGTGTCTCCCTACCCTTCTCAAATTTACTGTGCAAGGAAATAGTGAGGGGAAACAGTTTGCGAGAAATTGGTGATTATATACCCTGGACAGCAGTGGGTGCCTTAAGCTAGAGGCTTCCTTTACTGCAAGGCCTTCTTAAAGCTATCTCATTACCAGAGTAAATTTGAGATTTTTTTTGCACCATGTCAAGTCCCTTATGAGTTAGGCTAAACTTCAGTAGGGACCTTGGATGGCATTGCAGGCAGGCAAAAAAATATTTTTATTTAACCAGACATTGGCCTTCTGAGTCATTCTTCTGGGCTGCTCTGTGTTTTAAACTGAATTATGTTTTTAACTGGCTTCCGCTGTTTGGATTTCTTATCTGATTTTACTGTACTATTGTTTATGGTGTGTGCAGTCAAGCCAATTGATTTTGTGGACTTTAGTGCTATCTGCCTTTGTAATTTTTTTATGGATAGGTGGAGAACAAATGCAACAAACAATAAAATCCTAAGTTTACCTTTCTGAATTCCACTAGACTTGGTGCCATCAGCAGTAGCAGCAGCAACCGTATATAGAAATTTAGGCTATATGCAATGCCAAATGCTTTGCAGCACTGGTTTTATTCATTCTCACAATTATGCAAGGTAGCTCTTCATTTTCATTCTACTACGAAGCCCATATTATTTATTCATTCTGCTAGCTGAATTTTGGGTGTGTGTGAGAGACAGAGTTTCAAGTGTCATTTGCACCTTTTCATAATTTTGCTACAATGTCATATGTTGCTTTTATCACACTGTTGAACTGACTCTTAATTGTGCTTTTTGTTCCATTTTATCTTATGGGATATCCCTGAGCACTTTATTTCTGTGCGGAAAGCAGACTCATAAATCACAGCAGCTGCTATGCAAATGTTCATCTAATGCATGGTGGTTGGGTGTTTGAAGGAAATTTGGTCCAATACAGCAATTGCAGTTTCTCCCAACATATGCACGCAAAACAGAGCTTAATTTAATCTACAATTAGGTTTGTATTCAGTACCTTGCAGTTGATACTCAGTACCTTGCAATGATTAGAATGAGTCTCTAGTAATATCAAGTTCACCCTAATACAAAGTTTTTCAGTGCTGAAGAAACCCCATCAGAAATTAAATATCATATAATGTCCAATTGTCAAATAATTGGATAAGGTTTGCAGTCAGGTAGGCAGAGCTTTGATGCTATCATCAAATTTAACATGAAATTATGTTAGGGTGGCTGTGGGTTTGTTTTGTTTTAAGAAACAAGCTAAAAATCGCTGATCATTATTGGGGGGTTTTCTGGTCTAAATTCTGTTCTTGTTTATATTATGCAAACAACTATTCTTTATTTAAAGACTATTGAGGCTACAAATTTAATTCCCAATTAACCAGAGACATCACATAGTGAAGCTTGTTATCACTGAAGCCATCCAAGCTATTAGCAGTATCAGCTCTCTATGGTTTACCCTGAGACGTTGCTTCAGGAACAGATTGTATCTCCTTCCAGCCTTCTGGAACAACCAACAGGGAATTAGCATGTCACCACACTATTTTTTAAAAAACCTAAATCTACAATTGCGTAAAGTCAGGAACAAGGCTCATTTTTCCAGATCAGAAAGTTATGGCTGCAGTAATAAAACCTGCCATTATAAAGAATACTTATTTCAAAGACAATATATGCTTACATAGACCTTAAGTTCTAATATGTATATCATACATTCAAGATATCATTTTTGGAGATCTGGTTCTTAAATTCTCCATGGCACATTCACAAAAAGAAAACAATGTGCTCCAAGAGACACCCATGGACATATACAGACTGAGCATTTTGCATTCATTTCCTGTTATCGCAAGAGCTGGAAGTTTACAATCAAGGTAATTTGATGCCAGGAAGCTATAGCTATACCTGCAGACACCCCAAGTTGCATTTATGTGTCCACACTGAAATATATGTGATGAAAGGGAATTGAACTTGCCCATCGTATGACTAGTCTGTCCACATACGTAAAAAAGAAAAAAAAGGTAAAGGACCCCTGGATGGTTAAGTCCAGTCAAAGGCAACTATGGGGTTGTGGTGCTCACCTCGCTTTCAGGCCGAGGGAGCAGGTGTTTGTCCACAGACAGCTTTCCAGGTCATGTGGCCAGCATGACTAAACCACTTCTGGTGCAATGGGACACCATGATGAGTGCCAGTGTGCATGAAACACCATTTACCTTCCTGCCACAGCAGTATCTATTTATCTACTTGCACTGGTATACTTTCAAACTGCTAGCTTGGCAGAAGCTGGGACAGAGCAACGGGTATTCACCCCGTCGTGGGGACTTGAACTGCTGACCTTCTGATTGGCAAGCCCAAGAGGCTCAGTGGTTTAGACCATAGTGCCACCCGCGTCCCTTTCTGTCCACATAGCAGTAAAGGAAAACTTTCAGAGCTATGTAGTGGGCACTGCAGTTATTGCTATCAGAAGTATTTTTCGAAGGAAAAGGAGGCATTCCATGCAGGGGCGAGAGTTTTCTCTGAGGCAGTTTCCCATGCTTCTAGTTACATGCTCCAAAGCAAAATTGGAAGAATGGATATGCCCTCCAGTTCACAAAGCTAAGAACAGATAAAAGCCTCACATTTTATTTCTGTCCTGAGGCTTTTACCACAATATGATTAAAACCAGTTTCAGTGCCCTCTTATTTAAAAAGTCAAAGCAAGATCCAAGTTGTCTGTACCCTAACAGCTAAGTAGGTTGTGTACAAGCTTTTAGCACTTCATTCCCTAAAGGTAGCTGCTAACTCCAAAACAAATAAGAGGTCAGCCACCAGTAACATAGCTAAGAAAAGCAATTTTTGGTTACGGCCTCCACCACCAAATTATATTAACAGAAGAGTTCTTGGTGTTTCTTTTTTTAATAATACTTGCTTATACATTTATTATATCAGATGAATACTGTAAGAATTATTTGCTGCATATGCCACTGGCTCCCAAACCCTTTTCCCTGTGGACAACTTAAAAATTGCTGAAGTCTTGGCAGATCATTTATTGATTTTTTTGCCTGTTGTAGCAATTGTGATGCACTGTGCTAGATGCTGGATGATTTTTAATTGCTTTTTTATTGCTTCATTTATTTCTTATCATGTATTTTATTGCATTACAGTTTGCATGCCATAAATTTCAAATTGTAATGCAATAAAATACATAAAAAAGAAGCAATAAAATACAATTAAAAATAAATATGAGTGTTTGATGCAGACATGCTGTGGATCACCTGGATAAAAGCTCATGGAGTACTAGGGTCCACAGACCACAGTTTGGCAATCTGCACATGTACAGTACAACAAATCACTTTAAAAATAAAATCAGTGCACAAAAATGAGATGATGTTTATGATGCATATGCACTGTATTGTAAGATAACCAAGATATCACCAAAGTCTGCTAACATGATTCTGGGATGGAAGTGTGAGCCATCAACTGACCAGAAATACCAAGGAAGAATATATGGTCATAAAAAGCAGTAAAAAGTCGCGGAGATATTTTTTCAAATCTTCAAATTCGCAACACACGGTGTTGGAGTTATATTTCACAATTACAAACTTTATATTGCTTAATTGTACAAAATATTATATAACATATTAATTAAAACCTGTGCTTTTTTAAAAAAACAAAGTTTAGGGGTACTCTCATTTTCCTACACATATTGAAACACTGCCCCTCAATGAGGCCAAACTTAGATTCACAAAATGTTTAGGGGTATGCGTACCCCAGCGTCCCCCTAGGGAAAAAAGCACTGATTAAAACCATACCAAAAGACAAACATTCATGGAAGTTATTAGGTAAGAAAAAAATCTAAAATAGGCCTACTTCACTTAAGCACGTCAAATAAATAAATGTAAATCCAGAGTTATAACTTTCTCTTGGCTCAGAATAAGAGGAACAGTACAGTAAATAATGATAAAGATTTATCAATAGGGCACCACAAACCAGATAGATAAATAAATGGAAAAGTAACACCAGTATTAGTAACACCAATGTACAATGATAGTAAGAAGTCAGCGGCCACCTCATATAATTTCGTCCATGAAGCTGAAAGGCAGACTGCCTCAACTCCATTCAAAATTCATTGGATAAAAAGCAAGATACCATGTTAAGAATGTTAACAGATACCATTTTTATCCTGCTTTCACTAGCTGCATGTTGTTACAGTAATTAATAAAGCAAAGCATTACACTTTCTTGGACTTCATTTTTCAAACTGATCCATTAGGGATGCCCCACTGCCCAACATTTATGCTTGCTTCAGTACAAGACAAGGGGGTGTTGAAAGTCCATTTATTCAGAAGGGGCATGCAGACTCCCACTGACAGATGAATGAGCAAGGTGGTAGAAAATAAACCCAAAGTCCTGTTAAAACAGCAGAAAAGATCCAAACACATAATAGCAACTCATTCCACAGCAAACCCAAGAAATTAAAAAAAAAACAACTTTCCAGTTTTCAGCACTGTGTGGAAATTTTATGCAGATTTGTCACTTCATATTTGGTGTACACTCTGTCCTTGATACCACTGTCCATTTTAATGATTAAAACGAATGCCAGCAAAATGAGAACACTAGGCAATTACAGAGACAATAATTGCTTTATTTTTGGATGGACAGAGCCTCCATATCTAAAGGTTAATCGCTTATTCTAAAGTGTCATTCCAGGAACAGACATTACCCTTACTTCTGAAATCTTCATACTGTAACTCAAAGGAAGAAAATCAAGGGTCAGCATTGCATTTGCAGAATGGCTTTTCTTCTAGTAGAGGTGTCTACTAATATAAGAGAAAGGGGGGGGGGTCATTGTTGAAGATTTCTCATGCAGTCTCCCATTTTACCTTCCACACTGTTCTGGAGAGTCTATTGCACTCATTGTTGAAGGGATATCCAAAATATCTTAAGAAAACTGGAAAATATTTTTTTTGCTGTTGTTGCATTTTGACATACAGTAAGAGACAACACTATTCATGCAGGGATGCATAACCACTGCCACTGATTGCTGCTTACCCCTTGAAGATCAGAGATGAGTAATGTAGTCTCAGTGGTACTTAGGCCCTGCCAGTGGCATCATGAGAAAAATATAATGGGATTAGTGTTGATGCAAAAGCTGCAGGGTGCTTAAAACAAAAAACCAAAAAACCCAGCAGTAACCATGAAGCCTTGCAGGGTTTGTATGTGTTTTTAAAGCTGCAGTGAGTAATTTCCAGTTTAATTCTCAAGGAAACAATAGACTGCCATAGCCACCTGTCAGCTTTATTTCCTGTGAGGAAATAAAGTGAGGAAACTTAAACCACAGTAATTTATGTTTTACATGGTTATTATCTTCCTGTTTGCAAACAGGAATAAAAGTTTCTATCTAATAATATTTGGTTATTCTGCTGTAAAAAAATAAAAATAGAAAAAGGCTATGGTTTTGATAAGAGTTTTATACCACATTTGGAAATGATGGGGAAAGGAAGATTTCTTTACATTTTTATCATAATAAATTTCCTGTCGGTCACTAAAAGCTTTTGGAAATTTCTATAATCTAGCGGTCTCTTGAATACAATCAAATTTACTATGTAAATTAGAAGTTTGCTGTATACCTCAAGAAGTGAGTAAATTTGGTATGAAAAATGATCTAACATTTTATGTAATAACAAACAAATGCTTAGGACAAGGTTTTCCAACAGTGATCTCAAAATATGAGTTTAAACTGGCAGTCGAGCAGGGTGTATTAGTGGTGATGCATGAAGATATGTAAAGACAAATGTTTGATGCATTAGTTTCAAATACAGGCAGGGAATATGAAACAAGATGTGCAAATTTTTCTAGGTTAATTTCAGTCCAGTGCATATGAGTGCATGAGTAAGTTATAGTATTAGACAATAAAAGCCAGATGGTGATATTCATCCACAAATTAAACTGGATTCAAGTTTGTCACCGAGCATCTAGCACAAAAATTCAAAGAAGTGATCACCTTTGTATTTAAATTAGATAAAGATGTACAACAGAATATATTGGGCAGTAACTGTTGCAGCAAGCAAAGTGGATAAGGTATTTATTATGTGAAAGTATGGCAGCCAAGCAGAACTAATTTTAGGCTAACATTCATCACAATAAATATTACTCAAAATGCATACTCATAAAACATTTTGGTAATGGCTTATCCATAACTCATCTTGTATACTATGCATTGCATGTAAATTATTGTAAAGAAATCAGAATTTAAAATGCTGAAAAAACTCACTTGAAGTTGCAAATATCTGCCCTTTTATTATTAAGCTACCATATTTATCATAAATATGTGTAGCCTCGATGCAGCTACTGAATTTACATTTGCTTTGCAACCAGAAGCCAAAAAATACAATTTTAGTATCAGATTTACACACAGGCTTTACCCAATAAAGCAAAATACATTTGCCTTGAAATATAATTGCAAAAGTGAGCAGAATCATATTGCCCTCCCCATTCCTCTACAGTGTGTCTTGAACTTGCACCTCATTTTCCAGCTCTATGCCATTGGGCAATATTGCTGTCAATATGTGGCTATTATGGTTAAAAATAAACAGTACCCATGCACAGTTTATGGTACAAAGGGAAATAAACTTCTATGTGCAGGGATACATACACTGGCCTCTTCGTGCTTGTTCTATGGTGGTTCACACACTGGAAGATGCTGCGACATCATTATATCTGGCAGGCTTGTATTTTGTGAGAGAACAGAGATTGACTCCTCCTACATCTGGTTAACATGGGGACATCTCTGCAACCTCAACCTCAAATCCATACCATTGCCTCACTCCACTGCTATGGACAATGGGGTGTGGCGGTTGCTGTTACTCTATTTTGGAGCAGAGTGTTTTTCTGGGATGGTGAGTCTAGAATATGGCAGATGTTGTACCAGTGTAGTGAAAGCACAGCTCTTCTCCTGGTGTATGGGAATAAAGGATTGTTCTTTCCACATAGTACCGGTATATGCCCTCAAATACTACCACGTGTTTAAACTCATTAAACTTATGATAGGTATGCGATTCGCAACCTGAACAATTTCACTAAAGTAATGAAGAGAATATATATTTACAAGAGCAAGTACATGCAGTATCCAAAGTATACAACAAGTGGGCTACCAATATCAAATCAAGACTTTCTAATACAGTGGTACCTCGCAAGACGAATGCCTCGCAAGACGAAAAATGCGCAAGACGAAAGAGTTTTCCGTTTTTTGAGTCGTTCCGCAAGACGAATTTCCCTATGGGCTTGCTTCGCAAGATGAAACATCTTGCGAGTTCTTGCGAGTTTGTTTCCTTTTGCTTAAAGCCGCTAAGCCGTTAATAGCTGCTAAGCCGCTAAACCTCTAATAGCCGCACTTCGCAAGACGAAAAAACCGCAAGACGAAGAGACTCGCGGAACGGATTAATTTCGTCTTGCGAGGCACCACTGTAATCAGCCTAAAGTAATAAATAAATAAATACAGCGCTAAATATATATAAAATAAATACAGTTTAAGTTGGGTTGTTAAAAAAACACTTTACATTAAAATATAGGAAGCTGCCTTGAACTAGATTAGACTATTTGTCCAGCTATGCAAAGAAATGGCTAGCATTAACTACAATGAGAACTGTGAATTAATACTTTTACTATTATATCACATGGGAATACAAACAAAAGGCATAGATGGCTTTCTCATATCAAAATCACATAACATTATTTGATTTCATGTAGCATTCATCAGCTTAATCATTTAACCAATTCACACATGTAACTAGGCTTCTATATGCAGTGTCCTAGATTAGGGGGCACTTGCACAAATCTGCTGCGCAATGGAATTTAGGGTGGACAAACTTTCCTGGCTCCATTTTGCTTGTCTTCTGTAGACTGGCAAGGCCCTGCATTCCACTCTTTTTGTCTTCCGCTTTCCCCTGAGAATTCTATAATTGATTCCTTAGAAGCCAATTTCTAAATATTAAGGTGTATGCCTTCCCTGAGAGATTAATGGTAATCTAATGAGGTTTTGACTTACCCACAGCATTACTTCCCTTTCAGTATCAAAAATCACATTTTATAAAACGAACTGTGCCCACAGTTAAACCTTACCTCAGAGTTGCAAGGCAGTTCTGAATCTGTGTTTGATAAATTTTCAAATAAAGGTCCATTACTTTCTTCACCTAAAGAATACAGGAATAAAATTCATATTTACCTCAAATGTATGCTTCCCTAAAAAAATAACAATTCATGTTTGAAGTTAAAAAAAAATATTTAGAGCCCAATCTTATATATGTTTACTCAGAGCTAAGGCTTTCTGAGTTTAATGAGGCTTACTCTTTCTGTTCACATGTACTAACCAATAGGTGCCCTTGGCAGTCACATAACAACACAGACAATTCTGGCAGTGTAGCCATGCTTGCAATTCTGGGATACTGATTTCATATTTTAGTAGCTACATCCTGAGAGGCCACGATCATCCACAATAAGTAGAGCATCATGTACAGCAAAGGGAGGACAAGCGTGTTTTGCATCATAGGAAGCTGCCTTCTACTGAGTTATTGGTCAGCTAGCTGATTTGTGATGGCTCTCCACCCCTGCCTGGAGATGCCAGGGACCTTTCACACATAAAGCATGTGTTCTGCTAAAGTTACAGCCCTTCCTCACATCTGCGCAAACATACTGAATTGAGGCAAAAGTTAGGACAAAGGTAGGAGAGTGGGGGAGAGGGCGGGGGAAGGTGGGCGAGGAAGGGCTTGGCCTCCTCCATCCCTTCAAGATGGGGGGAGCTCAGCCCCATCCCAAAATACATTGGGGGGGCTGCAGGCACCTCAGCCCTATAAAGTTGGCACCTATGTGTACCAGCAACTCTGTTCAACACTCCACATAATCCACGAAGGTTTATGCCATAATAAATGGGTCAGTCTTTGAGATGCCACAATATTTTTTTTTGCTGTTTTTGCTGCAACAGACTAACATGTCAATCATCTCTAAATACATTGTTGTGCTTGTTTTGTAACCATTTCCTGAAAATGCAACTGGCCTTTCATTGTTAACGATTCAATGAAGAATCCTTTTTTTTGTGCTTCTCCAAGCAATGGGATCTTGTCTTTTGTACACTGAAAGAAGTATGAACCTTCAAGCAAAGATTATCCTGTATTCTGGCCACACTTGTACCCTACATAAAGTTTGTACATCTGAATCATTACATGAAGAAAAGCCACAGAACAACATGCATCCTAATAACTAACAGCAATGCAGGAATTCACATGAAGAACTTTCTTGTAAATGGGCTTTTCTCTGTTCACACTTTGTCCTGAGCTCAATAAAAGCTGTTTATTTTACCTGCAAGCATACAATGTCTAACAAATGGTTTTTAATGATACCAGCTGATGCCCTGATATCAGATTATATAATTTGCATGAGGTAAATAATCTTTCAAAAGTGATAATATGCATGAGAATATTTTATATCCTTATACCTTGCTGCTGTTCATTTAACTGTTTGCCAGCGAGAAAGAAAACAATTGAAACATCTATGTCTAGTATTCAATGAACTTCTTGCATACCAGTATGAAACACTGACCACAATTTACCTATTTCATATGGTCATGAAAGCTTTAAAATATGCATCAAGACCCCCACCTACTAGGAGTTTCCTGCTCAGTTTAACGAAGAAATTCTATTTCTACTGAAATCAATGGAGAAACTCAGACCTGTTCTTTGGAACTTCCTCCTTTTGCAAAACTGGTTGTTTTCCATGGCTTCAAAATTTCCATAAATTTTACATAAAGAAGAGCTTTATGTGCACAGTGGAGAGTCCAACAGCTTTGGATCATAGACCATTCATTTATGAGCCCAAATTATTTCACCATAATCCACCCCCCAAGTGTGCTTAGAATGGCAGCTTTGAATTTTTTTATTCCACTATGTTAAGCTTGTATTCATGAATCTAGTAGTATATGTAAATTGAAAGTTGTATGTTGAACATGCAATGTTATTTGCATACCTTGTTGAGTCATTGTGTAAACTGCCTTTGAAGTACCATCACATGGAACTGATTCTAATTCTCACATGCAACCTACACTTGATGCTTCCGTCACCAACTACCAAATATGCATGTGTGAACTCATGCTTAGGCTTTTGTCTTAAGCCCATTTATATGGAAGGCAATTCTGTGAAGTCAGTCTGTGAAACACTAAAAAAATATTAAATTTGGCTAAAGAAGAAACTTAATATCTTCTTGACTTACATCTCATTAGATAGAAAGGAGGGGGAAACTCAATTAAATTTCCTTTGAAATGTGTCTGAAACATATTGAGGTACTCTCTCAAGCACTCTCTCTAGCACATACTCACTTTATTTAATAAACTTTACATTTCACTTGGCTATAGTGAAACCGCTATATGGTTTACAAGAAATATTGTAATTATCAACAAAAACAGTTTATATTAAACATGTCAACATGTCTGGATAGGCTTGCCTGAACAAAAATGCTTTAAGCAGGCACTGAAACGTGTACAGCAAAGGTGCCTATGCAATGTCAAAACGCAAGGAACAGACATAGCACAAAGGAATTGAGTTTCCATTGTGCAATATCTGTTGCAGAACAAATCCTTAAAGAAATTATTTGTGTTCCTAAAGCAGAATGAAATCTACTTTCTGGCAAAGGAATTAAAACTGCCTGGAGAGAACACATAATAAATCTGATTCAAACCAGCTCTACCAAGAGACTTGTATCATTCTGTTGCTCTGAACATGTTGTTCTGTACCTACAGACCTCCCTGCCTTTGAGTGTAATGAACACTCTAAACTGGACGAATCTGAGTACAGTGGTACCTTGGTTGTCAAATGGCTTGGCTCCTGAACAAATCAGCTCGCGAACCCTGCAAACCTGGAAGTGAGTGTACCGGTTTGCGAACGTTTTTTGGAAGCCAAATGTCTTGATGCGACTTCTGCAGCTTCCAATTGAGTGCAGGAAGCACTCAAACTTGTTTGCTGAGCCACATTTGAACCCAACTTTGGTTTGGTTTGTACTTTGGTTCCCCTTGTTAGTGACAAAGACTTGCATAATTAAAGTCTTTCCTCAGGCCAAAACATGAGGTGAGAGGCTTTCAAATAGATCATCCCAGCAGAAGTTCTGTCATGTGGATATGGTTTAAGTGCCCTCTGTTTCTCCAATTTCTGATTTAGTCACTGTATCTCTTTGCTTGATATTTGTTCCTGTTCCTCATTTGGTTTTCAACATCCTGATTCAGAGCAAATCTCTTAATATCCTCTCCTAGTTCAACATACTGTGTGGAATCTTGTGCACACAGAAGCACTGCTGAAGCAACAGAAGTATCCACTAATGCAAGAAGAGGGGAGGTGATTTTTGCTGATGCCTCTTCTTCTGCACAATTTAAATTTTTGTGTGTTTCAAAATTCTTGATATATGCAAGCTACTTTAAAATAAACAAAATGGTGGTATATAACACCAGCGAAATTAGCTAAAATGTATAAAACAGTTAATAAATGCTAGAAATGTAAAGAAAAAGAGGGTACCTTTTAGCATAAGTGGTGAGAATGCAAGAAAGTGAAGGACTTCTAGGAAATGATTTATAATGAGATTAAAAAATGTTGAAATACACATTTGTTAAAAAACCAGAAGCCCTTCTGTTGGGTATGGTGGATACAGAAATTCATAAGAATGATTAAAAAAAATGTTTTTATGTGATAACTGCAGCAAGGATACTATTAGCCCAAAGATAGAAACAAGAAGAAATACCAACTAAAGAAGAGTAGCAAGAGAGATGGCGAGACTAACAGGGGAAATTCAGGACCAGACTTTCCTAAAGGAATGGAATAAGTTTTTGATATATTTGGAAAGCAATTGTAATCAATTGACATCACTTGTAGGGTTAAAAGAAGTTTTGTAAGGAGTGATTTATAAATTATTGTGAAAAGAATTAAGAATAGATGTACTGGAAATTTGAGTTTATAGCAATAATTATAGTAACAAATTGCATAATTAGAAAGGCTTTAGAAAACCATCAGTCGAGGTTGAAGGAAGTCTTAGGCTGTGATAGCCCAAAACTTTGAAATGATGTTTAAAAGGATGTTATGCTGTGTAAAAACCAATAAAAAAATTAAACAAAACAAAATAAAATAAACAAAATGAATTTGAAAATTCTATCTGAGATAATCTTGGGGACTAAGCGGAATAAAAATGAGATAATGAGTTACTGTATCTAATGCAATACAGTTTTGAAACTTTCAAAAGTGTAAATCCATAGATCCTTGTAGCAAATGTTTAATCTTTCACTCATATTATAGTTTCGGGTTACACTCAAAATAAAGTAAGAGCTGGCTACTGGCTGCTGGCTTTACTGTGGCCTTGCAAAGGTCTTTTTCTTCTTCTAAGTATCCATTTTCAGTTTGTAATTGTCAGCAGAATACATGTCAGGCTTGCTCCAAAGATGCTAAGTCTGGTCTTTCACATATCCTAACTTATAGTTAAGAAGAAGTTTTTGAATAGCAAACCACATTTCACTGTGTAATTTCAAAGTAAAGCTATGGAAAAATTAGAGGCCCAAAGAAGTTAAATTTAGGAGAGCTGCTTTTTAGCATGTGCCCCACCAAGCGTTTTCATGCCGCAGGGGCATTTGCCATCTCGCCACATTCTTGGTCGTTCTAAAAATCCCTAGGTATCACAAGAATCCTGTTGAGAGAAGCTATATCATCACTTGGAATGTCAAGCTATAAAACTGGACCACACCTAAAGTATTGTGGCTTCTGGAGAGTGTGTTCTCTGCAACTATTTTATCAGCAATAGATAACAAGAAGAAAATACTGACCCCATCAAGAATTTCAGATAACAAAATAAGCATGTGATTTCTTTAAATATCAAGCTTCTTTGTGCTCATGAGGTGAAATGGGGTGGGGAGAGGTGATATTCACAGATTCCCACTTTGCTATGTACTGCTTTTCTTTGCACAACCTACCACTTTGTTGCAAAGGTCCATCACACTTCTTTAGCAGATTGGCTCGGTACATAGGGCTTCAGAGGGAAAAAGAATTACCAAAAACCATTCCTCCTCTTTACACTAATGGAAGTATCCATTAGTGATGCGGGTGGCACTGTGGGTTAAACCACAGAGACTAGGACTTGCCGATCAGAAGGTCAGCAGTTCGAATCCCCACGACGGGGTGAGCTCCCGTTGCTTGGTCCCTGCTCCTGCCAACCTAGCAGCTCGAAAGCACAAAGTGCAAGTAGATAAATAGGTATCACTCCAGTGGGAAGGTAAACAGCGTTTCCGTGTGCTGCTCTGGTTCGCCAGAAGCAGCTTAGTCATGCTGGCCACATGACCCAGAAGCTGTCTGCGGACAAACGCCGGCTCCCTCGGCCAATAAAGCGAGATGAGCGCCGCAACCCCAGAGTCGGTCACGACTGGACCTAATGGTCAGGGGTCCCTTTACCTTTAAGTATCCATTGGATCAAAAAGCTTTTTGCAAGTGGAGTGATACAATCCATAAAATGGCAACCTGAGACTAGTGGGAATTAATTTATTCAACTGTATCTGTTTTCAGCCAGTAACTCTAAATATGTATAAGAAAGCCAAAGAAGCTAGTATTTCAAAGGCTGCAAAGTGTAAGAATATACACAAATTCCAGACCAGACAGCCAGACTGTCCCTTTCAGATTTCAGTGAAAGTTTAAGTCCTCAAAGTGTAAAGGAAGGTTCAATCCAATATTTATTGTAGTAGCATCTCTTGCAACTATGTCTTCACCACCTTGCATTATGTCTTTGCATTAGTTACTTTAATTATTATAGATCACAAATATTTCATATACAGTAAAAAAGTAATACTGAATTGTTTATTATTTTAAGTGTGCTTTACAGCCTTGACCTTGTTTCCCCTTATAGCAACTCTGCAGCATGCACCACTTATAGCAAAATATTGATTGAAAATATAAAAGCACTTTAATTCCTTGCCATTTGCAAGTGAATTGTGAGAGCAGGTCTTGCTATAGTTTCCAAGATCATGAATGACATCAGTTTGTAAAATAATGGCTAGCACTCTATGATATAAACCAATTCAAATCTCCCCTCTACTATAAATTCACTAGCAGGCCTTGCACAAGGTTTTATCTCTCAAATTCAGTCCCTAATCACAAATATGGTTACAGTATTTCTGACCTAAACTACAGGATAGTTGTAAAAGTTAGTGAGATAATGTATATGAAGTGCTATGATTATGCTGAAGTAGTGTATAATGACAATTGTATTGTTGAATACTGTGTACAGTAGGGTATACTTACAAATGTTAAATACATCTGGTGTTGACATCTATTGTCATCAGAGTGATATGTTCTTCATATACAGCCTATGTCTAAGTGACAAATGTATTTAAACAATGTCTGTCACAATGTTTAAGCAGCTGTTATAGTATCAATGAAAGTGGAACAGCCAAAAAAATTGACAAATGACCTCTCTTTTCAAACTCCGCAGTTAATATTCTTGTTTCAAAACTGAGAGTTTGTTTTTGTTTTTATGTTCTGTAACAAATGATGACAAAACAGGGTAGGAATAGTCCCTTCTTTTGGGACAATTTAAAAGCCGTGTGCAATAGCTAATCAGATCCCTAACTGGGTCATTCCTTCGTCTTGGTCACTTGATAGGAAAGTTGTTAACTGTTTCTTTATTTGACATCTTCAACATGTACATGTGGAGATTTGTGGCTATGAGCTAGAGACATCATATGCATAAAAAAACAAGGTCATCCTTGTTTAGTCATCATCCCAAGAGAACGTTAATTATTTCACGAGAGATGCTCAACAAACTGAAAATACATTTTCCTAAGTACTGGTCTGGGAATACACATACTATCCTATCTCTCAGTGTTGTTAGGAGGAGTATTGAGGGGTTAGCTACACGTTACAGGCAAACAATCCTGACACCCCAACACCCTTGAGAACTCTCTTCGTCTAATCAGACCCGGCTCCAGATTTTTTCAGTGTGTGAGATATGAATACCATATGAATATGTTGCTCCAAGGAGAGCTGTAAAATGACTTCAAGTCATGAGGAGGGACTGACCTGCTCCGCATTATTTTAATAAAGGCTTTAAAAACTTTGGCTTTTGATTCCATGCTATCCCAAGGGACTTTGATGATTTTTTACCCGTTTGTTAAGTTTATAGTGGTACAGTCAAACCTTGGTTGTTGAACAGTTCCATTTTTGAACATTTCGGCTCCTGAATGCTGAAAACCCGGAAGTACCGTATTTTTCGCTCTATAACACGCACCCGGCCATAACACGCACGTAGCTTTTAGAGGAGGAAAATCCATAGGCATGCCACCCGTAGGCATTCCTTCCATAACAAGCACAGACATTTCCCCTTACTTTTTAGGAGGAAAAAAAGTGAGTGTTATGGTGCAAAAAATACGGTAAATGCTCTGGTTTTCGAACATTTTTCAGAAGCCAAACGTCCAACACGACTTCCGCTTGAGTGCAATAAGCTCTTGCAACCAATCAGAAGCCATGCCTTGGCTGTCGAACATTTTGGAAGCCGCATTACATTCAACAAGTGAGGTTTGACTGTATGTTTATTGTTGATTTTTGGATTAGAATTTTATTCTTTACATTATAGCTGATTTGAACATTTTTAAAAATATGGTTCAACTATTGGTCTAGGACTGGGGGGACCAAGGTTCAAACACACACACACAGCCATGGCCCTTTCTTAAAAAAGAAAAGAAAAAACTAGAGAAGTAATTGGAATGCATCTTACTCTTTTCTGCTTGCCATTTCTCTATTCCAAATACAGTGGTACCTTGGGTTAAGAACTTAATTCATTCCGGAGGTCCGTTCTTAACCTGAAACTGTTCTTAACCTGAAGCACCACTTTAGCTAATGGGGCCTCCCACTGTTGCTGCTGAGTGATTTCTGTTCTCATCCTGAAGCAAATTTTTTAACCAGAGGTACTATTTCTGGGTTAGCAGAGTCTGTAACCTGAAGCGTCTGTAACCCAAGGTACCACTGTAGTGAACAACAGTTTCCCCCATTAAAACAAGCTATTTCTGAAGTAGAAGGAAAGCATCCATCTATTTCTGAGGTAGAAGGAAAGCATCCATCAATGCTTCCTTTCTGCCCCTACATATGGCTACAGGGCTGTTATATGCATTAGTATATAAATAACAGTTAGCCCCAGAGATACTATCAGTGCTTCCAGATGTGGACAATCAGCAGCACCCAATCATTCCTGGTCTACTTAAAGCTGCAAATGAAATAGCAACTCTGTTTCCAGACTTATGGAATCCAAGAAATATTCTGCATCCATGTGGGTAGTTCCCCTTTCCCCAGTCCCAAATTTCTGGGAATGTTACATGGACCACAGTGCAGGTGAAAAGTCAAATGCTCCCGCCCCATTTGCTGCACTCGCAATAAGTATATGCCTTCTGCTGCAATTTGGGGCTGGGTAAAAGAAATAGATATTGTCAGGGGTTCAGGAGCAGAGGCAAGGGCAAGGGAGGAAACAGAGAGCGAAGGGGAGGAGGCAGAAGAAAAGATGAGTGATGACGACGACCCGAGATCTCCGAGTCTTTCCAGTGAATCAGAGGATTCACAGAAAGGAGCACCAGTGGCCAGGGCAAGGGGGGAGTCTGGGGGGGCACCCCAGGAAGATAGAGCCAGAGGGGACTCAGAGGAGAGCAGTTGGAAATCGGGACCAGCGTCACCGCCAGAGAACAGGGAAGAGGAAGGGAGCCAGGGGGCAAGCGCTGGCAGCTCACAACAGGAGGGAGGGCACGAGTCAGGAGTGGCCACACCTCCATCGGGGAGCGAAGAGACGGTTAGATGGAAGGTGGAAGGTTGGGCGCGCGCGCCAAGTTCAAATGCACAGGAAGGCGGCGCAGTAGGCAGCCCGGAAAGGGAGCCAGGTCCTAAAGCCCGGCGCAAGGAGACAGGAGGGTCCGGGGGGTCAGCGTCAGAAGAATCCCGGAGGGAGGAGACCCCGGGGGGCAGAGGGACCCAGAGGAGAGCAGTCAGGCGGAAAAGGTGGAGCAGGGCGAGGATATTAAGTTGGTGTACAAGGGGCGGAGATTCAGACGGAGCTTCGCCGATCTAGCTACTAGACGTAGAGTTGCACACAGCAGCTTGAGAATGGAAACTGTAACTCAATAAAGAATGACCGCTGGCTAGCGTGATCCTCTGTGAGCTAGGATCTTGAAGCAACTCTGACAGATATGAAGGCAATATTATTTGGAAAGGGGATGGTGAAAACGATAGAAATGATTGTTAGAAAAGAGACGAAGCATATGAAAGGAAATGGCTACAGCAAGCTATGAAAGACCACAGCTGGCTCCAACAGTTGCACCATAAACCATCTATCCCTAGGGAAATTCAATACAGTGTTAAAGGAGGCATAATTTCTGAACATGGGGGGAGGGAAGGAAGCTAAGCAGGGGAAATATAGGAGCAGGGCATTTTGTTGACAATACCAAGCTAATGCTCTGTAAAAATGAATGAAAACAGTTGACTATTTCACAGTAAAAGCCCAGTGTGGAAACAGTTTATATGTGAAACACTCTGAACTTGTACAAAAATAAAATCTATAAAACATTAGTAATTATGGCTATGGCTTATGCCTACCTTCCATTCTTTGCCTCCTTTCCCCCTCTGCACTCCTAGCCTGCTCTCTCTCTCCTGCATGCATGTCAGCTGATCAGTGAAAATTTGAAGCCTTTGAAGCTGAGGCCACACCCTCCTCTTTACAGGCTACTTTCAGAGAGTCAGGCTGATTCTATTCCCCCCTCCCACAGCCAATGACTCAGTGTTCCATGGCTATTGGAGATGCTCTGTCCTCACTGGGTTTGAGGGTGGGAGGAATAGTTTCTCCTTGTGGTCTATCTATATCTATAGCTATATGGAGGGGGGGAGGAGAATTGTACTTCTGCATCTCTTTAGATTCCCCCAAGTATGCTTGTGAGATGAGAGTGCTTTTTTATTATTGCTTAAGGGTTGGAGCTCATCCAAAAATATTGCTTCAATATTGCTCAACTAGAGCACAGCTAGAGCCTTCATAGCTCACAATATTATCATGGATAATTTCAAATATAGGTATGTCACAATTGCAACTGAAATTGTAATTATTCTGGCTCATCTGCAAGAACATTAGTTGCCAATACAGGTATGTCATAATTGCAACTGAAATTGTAATTATTCTGGCTCATCTGCAAGAACATTAGTTTGATAAACAATAAACCAGAAACATGGACTTCTGGATTACCATGGAATGGCAGTGGATGGTGAGCTGTTTTCTCCATGAATGGGGAGCTTGTCAGGAGAGCCTTGGGGGAAGCACGAAGATGGCGTGCACCCCCCAAATAAACCCCATAAGGCATGAGAATTAGTAATTGATTGGTTGCAATATCACCAAATTAATGAAGTGTTTAAGATGGATAAAAACAAAACCTCCCAGTTCGAAAGGGAACTGTTAGAAAATAAAACTAAGTTAATTTCTAAAATGTATAAACTTTTATTAGATTGGCAAACAAAAGATGGAACAGGTCAAATTGGTTATGATTCACTAGGTGAAGGATTTTGGTTATAATATTGAATTAGTAGCATGGGAGAGATTATGGACAATAGGATTAAAATTGACAGCCTGTTTGAAAGAAAACTATATGAAAATGATGTATCGTTGGTACTTAACTCCTAGTAAATTAGCTAAAATGTATAAATCAAAGTCTAAAACCTGCTGGAAATGTAAAGAGAAAGAGGGCACATTTTATCACATGTGGTGGTCATGTAAGATGATAATAGACTTCTGGGAAATGATAAACAACGAATTGAAAAAAATGCTAAAAATAAGGTTTGTTTAAAAAAACCCAGAAGCTCTTCTTTTAGGTATTTTAGGTCCAAGGATCCTGAAGGACCACACAAAATTATTCATACATGCAACCATGGCTGCATGGATGATGTTAGACCAGAGATGGAAAGAAGGCACAACTCTGACCAAGGAAGGGTGGCAGATAAAACTGATGAATTATGCCAAGATGGCAAAACACAGGAAGAATTAGAAACCAGGAAGAACCTGACTTTAATAAAGAATGGGGGAAGTTTATTATTTATTTTTTAAAAATACTGTAAACAATTATCTCATTGGTAGGATTGACAGAAAACTTGTAGTAAAAATTCGAACTATGGAGTGATAAAGGATTTATAAAAATAGAGCTACAGAAGAGATGCAGAGGGGGAAATTATTATATGAAGATCCATGAAGGTGGGGAGGTACCGTATTTTTTGCTCTATAAGACTCACTTTTTCCCTCCTAAAAAGTAAGGGGAAGTGTGTGTGCATCTTATGGAGTGAATGCAGGCTGTGCAGCTATCACAGAAGCCAGAACAGCAGGAGGGGTTGCTACTTTCACTGCACAGCGATCCTTCTTGCTGTTCTGGCTTCTGAGGTTCAGAATATTTCTTTTCTTGTTTTCCTCCTCCAAAAACTAGGTGCGTCTTGTGGTCTGGTGCGTCTTATAGAGCGAAAAATACAGTAAGTCAAAGGGGATTTTATGTTTGTAGGGTTTTTTTAGTCTGTTTGTAAAATTGAAAATGCAAAAAATAAAATTTTAAGCTGCTGAATAAAATGAAGAAGAAACCAGAAACTTGAGAACCGTATGAAGGAGACAAAACAAAACTAAGAGCTGACAGAGTTAAAGAATTTCTGGACAAATGCATGTTTCCAAACTTGCATTTGGCAAGAAAACAATTATACAGATAAATATAAATAGTGTTTGGGATGGTTACACTAGTTTAGAACAAAATCACTCAGATTATTTGTCTGTCCTCACCATGTCCCTGTACTAGCTTTCAAAACAGCAGGCAAAGAGCACGACTACCAAGTTTTTGATCTAATATCTGCACTAATCCTAAAATCATCTGTACCATAAGGCTGAGATGTCCCTGACTCAGTTTCATTCACTGCAACTGAAAACCTTGCCCAAAAGGCTTAACAGTGAATGTGCAGTTCTACTTGATGTGAGTCAGCACCACAGCAAGGCTATATTTGGTCAGAACTAGCAACAAAAGTTTCCCTCCCCTTTCCCTGTAGGAAGTTGCTACTTTAGAACTAATGATTTTACATCAATATTGTGTCCATGAACTAAAGACCTCATTCTCAAATTTGTATGGGTAGGGTAAAACAGACTTCAATATATATAATGCCAGTGCCTTAAATATGTCCCCGTTTTCACAAAACTAATCCAGATGCAAATACATTTCTTTCAGACTAGAATACTGACAGACTGACTCAGTTTTAAAACTCAGTATTTTTCTACAGCAGAACAAACATGTATTTTGAATAACATGGAAGCAGTACTGTTTATTTGAAGGAATAGTAGTCAGTGGAAACTTGTCTGTTCCAGGTTCCTGTTCCCCCCCCCCCCTTTTCATGATGCCCACTGGATGATGACATCATAATAATATATAGGGTTGGCTGACATGGTACCAAATTGGAAATTTCATGTGCCAAATCCACATCAAAGAACAGGCATTGAGAGACCTTACCCCTTTTGTGCTATTGTTGGACTCTCCCCAAAATGACAGAACAGGGTTGAGTGTGTCTAGACTGTACAGCATGCTAATCTTAATAGATACAGATATAGCTGATGGTCTAAGGCAGATGTGGGAAACTGACAAATTACTATCAGTAGAGATGACTGGACCTCAACATGGGGGAAATTTGTTCTGAAATCTGCCTTGGCCTCAACAGAAGAGGTAGCACTTAAAACATTGTAAAAATGCCATCTCACACCTATACATTTGGCTCATATTACTTCCTGACATTCTGCTGAAGAGGCTGCAGAGCATTATGCTTGAATCAACATATTATGGGGTGTGTGGAGGGGGGGGTGAGAATGGTTCGATTCTGTGAGGAAGTATTTGTTGAAATAAAAGCAGTTATTGGACAAAACACATTGAAATGTCCAGAGCTAATCCTGCTCAATTTTTTGCTATGGGAGACAACATTAACTTACATTTCCAACCCCTAATAAGTCATCTTTTACTAGCAGCCAGGCTGATAATAAAAAGATACTGGAAAAAATCAGATGGTGCTTCTTTGACAAACTGGTACAATAAAGTACGATAAAAAGCACTAATGGAAAAAGTGACTAATAAAATAAAAATGTTACAAGGTTCAAAGCATAAAGATTCTTTTGCAACTGATTGGTACAAATTTATTATGTATACAGCTAAAAATGAAAACAGAGGACGCCCTTCATGTTATAAGACTTTTTGGTTAGAAGAGCTGTATGTTGCCTTTGATGCAAATAAATGGGACAGGAAGTGATAGCAACACGCAGTGTTACAAACTCAGATATATAATCTAGGTGCCAAGTGGCTCCTTAAACCAAGGTTACAGTCACGAAAATGGAATGTCTAATTGCCATTTTTGGGTAAAAGAGCTCTAAAATCTTATTTTTCAAATGATGGATTGACTATGTGGCTAGTTAAGAACTTTGAGAACTTGAAGAAAAGTCACTTGATCCAGGTCCAGTCCATGAATATATTGGCCTTTTCCGACCACCTTTTTTTTCTTAAAGGTGACTGAACCTGTGTAGGCTGCACAGAAAAAGCATTTTGGTTCCAGAAATTCATTCCGATTTGTGCATTTGAAATATAGCTGATAGAATTCTACAGGATGGGGTATTATTATGTGAAAACAAGCCAGATCCAATGATTCCCAGGCATGCACCTCCAGATGGTGGAGATGTCAGGCACCATCCTGGCACTCAGGCATCTTCACTTGGTTGCAAGTGGTCAAAAACCAGGTGCAAAGTGAGCCTGGCATCTGGCTAATTTCAAACACTGCTTTCACAATGCAGAACCATGAGACCTATTTTGTGATTGTTTATCCTGGCCCTTCAATGGTCTCTGCTCGGAATATGACTCCTGTGGAACTTTTATAGCCACATTTCTGGGCCTTGAAGGAATCAGAAAGCTATTGAAGTATAGCCATATCTCCTAGCCTTAAAGAGATATAAGAAGCAGGTAAAACAGCATTCCAGGGCATCTTTGGAGGCAAGGAAAGAGGCAATGGATGAATAAGTTAGGGAAGGGGGTGACTTTGGACCTAGGAAGTTGACAGTAGAATGAAAGCTAGAAGTAGGGGAAGAGTAGATAGGGAGTAGAGGCATCATTTGCTCACTTTGCTGAAAACCTCCTTGAGGCCCTTATTACTTTGCTCTTTTCAATTGCTTTCAGGCTCATACTATATCAGTTTTTAAGGTATGTGGTTGAGGTCTGCCTTTCCAGGCTTTTCCTGGAAATTAGCATAGTCAACTGAAGTGTTCCACTAGCACAAAGACACATGACTTAGAATTTGAACCCCTTTGCCTTCTCCTCTCCCCATGCATCCTGTGCGTGCCCCATAAATCTGTTCTAGAAGATTGTGGGAGCCCCCAGAAAAAAATAGGGGTTGCACAGGGAGTGAATAAGCTCCATTGCACAACTAAAAGTAATTGCTCTAGTGAAACTGTTTAATTGAATACCACACATGGTCTCAGTTTCCACAAGAGTGCCTTTTCTGCTTCATTCTTTCACTACCTAACAGAGGGGAACTTATACTTCTGTGCAGTGCATGACTGAGAGAACACACCTGCATGTAAGTGATTATGTGTATGTGCAAGTGTTGTGTGTAAGTGTACACGACAGAAAAATCACACATGAAGTATGCTGGCAATTACAAAAGACAGGATGTCAGAGCTGCTAGAACTCTGACTTCAGTTTTATTCAAAGATGACACCTATCCCAAACACAGTCTGGGATGCCATGGAATGCTTTAAAAAACTTTCAAGTCAACGGCCAGTGAGACAGAAAGTTCAGTGTGTTAGTGATTGGAATGGAACCAGTGAACATCAGTACATTTCTAGCTTGCATTATACTTTAATAATGGGTTCCTTTAATGATTAAGTAATGATGGAGGAAAGATGCTAGGCAAAAATTGATGCAATGGATTTTTTTCCTGGCTTAGTAACTGCTTTGGGAATGGCATCAACTATGCACTTTGTAAATATTCACTTTAGCTTAGTCATAGCAGTAACTTCATCTCAGACACTTACGAGAAAAATACTCCAATTTGGAAGTCATTATGAAAGTGCTTAGTAAGTCTATTTTAGGCAGTATTTAATTTACAAAATAATGTTTTCCAGCATGATGATAACACCACACTCTGACCTTCACATTATGTTGGTTCACTTGATCTATCTTATAAAAGGGAATGAAAACTAAGTATCTTGAAAGAAGGGATGATGCGTTCCCTCCCCCAACCCTAGATTTTACTGTCATTTTTTAAGTTGACTAGTAGTATACACATACACACACCAGAACTTCACACATACAAAAATACATTATTCACTTCTCTACTGCTATGACCCGGTTGCCATAGCTACCACCAAACAACAACAAAACAACACGGCTTTCCACTTCCACACTCAGTTTTTCTCCTTCCTCACCCCAGCCAATTTCGTTATTTCCATATTTTAGCCTAGCCTACAGAATGACCTGCCAGGCATACTATCCTATTCTCTTCTTTGTCACCACTCTGGGATAACGAAGATGGTACCTGCAGCAGCATTGTTCTTTGTTGCTTTGCTGAATGATGCCACCCTCCATTGTCACTGCAACCCAGCCAGGCAAGCATATGAGGATTGGGGGAGGCTGAAGCCAAGGAAGGAACAGGTGGCAGCAACCAGTCCAGAGCTCAACAGCAAAGCACTAAAGAAGTACCTGCAGGAGGTGCTATTATTTTCATTTCCCTCCTGAAGCCACCAGAGTTGTTTGGGGAGGAGGCAAAGGTGCCCTCTAGCCTTGAGAAGGACCTGCATCCATTCCCCAGTGCCATGTCTAGCTTAGCTATACAGTGGTGCCTCGCAAGACGAAAAGAATCCGTTCTGTGATTCTCTTCGTCTAGCGGTTTTTTCGTCTTGCGAAGCAAGCCCATTGACGGATTAGTGGATTAGCGCTATTAGCGCCTTATCTGCTGATCGGATCAGCTGATAAGCGGCTTAGCGGCTTAGAAAAAGGGGGGAGGGGGAAAAAACCAGCAGGAACTCGCAAGACATTGTCATCTTGCGAAGCAAGCCCATAGGAAATTCGTTTTGCGAAGCACCTCCAAAACAGAAAACTCTTTCGTCTAGCGAGTTTTCCGTCTTGCGAGGCATTCGTCTTGCGGGGCACCACTGTAGTATCCATTCCATTTCACCTCGAGGTGAAAGTCCTGAAAGTATCAGTTCAAAGGCAGTGACATAATTTTCAATTTGCATTTAATGGAGGCAAGAACTACCAGGCAAATAATCATAGCATCTGGTAGAGTGGGAGCTGAGCTTCCTCTCCAATACTGGCATCACTGCAGCTTACCGGGGCAGGGCTGGGTGGTATCAAGGTTGGGCTGCGACAGACTCCATCAGTGGCCACAAACACCCAATGTCATCACTATCCTGCCCTGTCCAACCAAGCACTGGTGTCAGGAGGGTGTCTCCAAGCTATACCATACCAGTCACTACTGGGAGTAGTTTTACAGCATGTAGAAGGCGAGTAACATCCAGACCCCTACTTTCTAACTTGTGTTTAAAACTTTTGTAGTAAAAAGGCCCAAAGCTTAGTATCGGTGAAAGACAATTTGCTCATATGTCCTCTATTGTTGCACCACTGGGAAACCAACTCCTGCCTTCATCTATAGCTTCGTAATGAAGCAGGTTTCTTTCTCATGCTGGGTCAACCATGTCAAAGGTGCTTTTAGGGTCATGTATGAAAATGTTTTTTGCCTCTATTTCTTCTCCTTTACAGGTCTACTTTTCACAGGTTATGTGCTGTGTTTAACAAAGGTGGCCTTGTGAGAACCAAATCATGTTTTGAAGAGGCTCTCAATTTCACAGAGCTGAGCCGTTTCTTTTAAATTACAATGCAATGCTCAAAACGCTGCAGGAAAATAAGTTCATTTGCAAAGCTAACAAATAGTATAATCCACATTAGGGCAATACCTGTGTTAGGCTAACCCCAATGCCAAAACCAGTGTGCAAACTTTCAACTCAAAAGCTTGCACACTATTTAGGGATATTTTGGCTGGCATGCTCAAAGTATTGCCTTAAGATAGGCTGTTATTTTTTCCTTATGGGCCACCTTTATTTTATTTTTGTTTAGAACAGAGATCACCAAACTAGGTGGCCCTAAGGTATTTTTGCAAAATCACTAGTTCTTGCATTTTGCAGGGGGAGATATTTTATTTTATTTTTGCAATGGTAGGCACTTCCTTCACTCATGAAGGGCCTTTTCTGAATGTGTGTGTGAGGGTTCTCAACTATGCTCTCTGTATGACTGAGAGACATACACTTGGGCAGACAGAGTGGGAAATGTGTGTGAGAGAGATAGTTAGTTATGCATGTCTGTCTGTGGTCTATATGTATGTGCTGTGTGTGTGGCCAGCTTGTATATTTTTCCTGGTACAGGGGCATGCTCCCTGTTCTTAGCGTGAGTGTGTTCAGTGGGTGGGTGTGATCTGCACAATCAGGGCCAGCAGGACATATATGACTACCCACAGCAAGAATGGAGGGAAGGGAGCAGCTATTATTTTGTGTTATGCCATGCTCCCTATGGCAACCACTTTAAGAATGGCACCCATAAAGGTAAAGGTAAAGGGACCCCTGACCATTAGGTCCAGTCGTGACCGACTCTGGGGTTGCGCCGTTGATCTGGCTTTATTTGCCAAGGGAGCCAGCGTACAGCTTCCGGGTCATGTAGCTAGCATGACTAAGCCGCTTCTGGAGAACCAAAGCAGTGCACAGAAATGAATGGCACCCACAGAACTTTGAAATGTGTCTGCTGGTCCAAAAAGGTTAGCAGCTTCTGGTGAAATAATAGCAGCTTTCAGAAAATGATATGAAGGCCTTGGCATGGGCTGGTCAGACGTTCCACCTTTTTTTTTTTTTTTTTAAGAAGGGGAAAGTTCAATCATGGCCATCAGCCTTAGCTTCATTATCTCTGATGCACCCTGGTGAATTGGCAGTTGGAACAGCCTTGGGAGCCCCATGATCTCAACAAGGCCTCACTCTCTCACCTTTCCGCAACGGTGCCACATGGAAAACACCGCACCTTCCCATGTTTCTGGTCAAAGCTTTGGGTGACATAGGCTTATAATGCGGCCGTCCTACGATCTGCTGAAGGAAGAACCCTCCCGTAGAAATCTACTGGCGACAGAGCCCTTCGGTTTGGTTCAACCCCTGGGAACGGCTTGAAGAGGCCTCTGGAGCCGGAGTGAACTGTGGAGCCGCTTCCCTCTGAGGAAAGGGGGGAGCCGCCCTCCCTCCTTGCACGGCCGCCTGGGAATTCCGCTAGCCTCGCTCCTTCTCGCCCACCCGAGGCGCGCCTTTTTCTCCGGGCTCACCCTTCCTCCCCACACCGCAGGTGCCCACATGGAAAAAGTGAGCCTGAGGCGACGCATTTCAGCCAAACACCGGGCGGCGGAATGAATAGCCGCGGCCAGCCCCGCCCGCCAAGAACCAGGCCGGGATCCTCCACCTCCCAGCTGCACCCGGCCCGGTTTTGTCGGTCTCTGGGTGGGGGGTGGGGAGAAGCTGCGCCTTCAGCACCGGACAGGGAGCGCGAGCGGGGCAAGGGAAGCCCCGGGATTCCCAGGCATTGGCCCAAGCGCCGCCTCAGGAGCCGGAGTGGAGAAAGGGAAGTTTCCCCCCGGCAAACTGGCGAGCGACCAAGACCCCCCCCCGCGCGCGCCCCGCTTCCCTCCCGGTGGCTTTACTCACCGTCATTGGCCAGACCCATCTCGATGAGGGTCTCATCCTTCTTGCCCACTCGGTTCATGGCTGCTCGGGAGAGGCGGGCGCGCAGGCTAGCCAAGCAGCCTTGCCCGCTAGAGAGAGCCAGTGTGTGGGAAGAAGGGGGGGGGGGGGAGGCGGGCGGGCAGAGCGCGAGCGCGAGCGCGCCGCCCCCAGCCTTTCCTCTCTCGCGCGCTCTCTCCACCCTCGCCCGCCCACCGCTTATCTCTTCGCCCTGGAATCCCAGAGGGGCAGCGGACGACCTAATTAGTGTTCGCCGGCAGAGCTCAAGGAACGGGTGGGAGGGAGGGCGCGCGCGGAGATGGGGGGGGGAGGTTAAATTGCTTCAAGGGGAGGTGCCTCGTGCGGCCCTGGAAGCTGAGCAGGGGAGGAAAGGGAGGGGGCGAGAACGCGTGAGTCGGGGTCTGCGCGCGCTGCCAAGGTTCGGACTCGGGTTACTCCTGCGGATTGCGTCATGGGGGAGGGGGGGAGGCGCCGAGGCTTTGCTCCTTGCGCTCTCTCACTCTCTCGAGCTCCACACCCTTTTCCTGTTGAGTCTTTCGGCGCTGATGCTGCTGGCTGTTCTCTTCTCTCTCTCTGAGCAAGCTCACACCCACGTGCTGCATTAGGAGAGAGGCATTCTCAAGAGTATAGTCACCCGTCCTCCACCCCCTCCTCTTTCACAAAGGCGAATATTTTTCACTTCCACTTGAGTGTTATTATATTTTTATTTTTACGGCCATCTTCAAATATCTCAAAGGCCAGATGGAGCAAGCTTGTTTTCTCCTGCTCCGGGGGGTAGGACCCAAACCAATGGATGCAAGTTACAAGAAAGGAGATTCCAACTAAACACCAGGAATAACTTTGTGGCAGTAGGAGCAGTTTGGCAGTGGAAGGGACTCCCAGGAGAGGTGCTGGAGTCTTCTTCCCTGGAGGGTTTTAGGCAGAGGTTGGAGGACCATAATAATTTAATAATAATAATAGTAATAATAGTTGTACTTTGCCCATCTGGCTGGGTTTCCCCAACCACCAACCATCTGTCATGGATGGTTCCTGCATTGCAGGGGATTAGACTAGATACCCCTTGGGGTCCCTTTGTTGTTGTTGTTTAGTCATTTAGTCGTGTCTGACTCTTTGTGACCCCATGGACCAGAGCACACTAGTCTTCCACTGCCTCCCACAGTTTGGTCAGACTCATGTTTGTAGCTTCGAGAACACTGTCCAACCATCTCGTCCTCTGTCGTCCCCTTCTCCTTGTGCCCTCCATCTTTCCCAACATCAGGGTCTTTTCCAGGGAGTCTTCTCTTCTCATGAGGTGACCAAAGTATTGGAGCCTCAGCTTCAGGATCTGTCCTTCCAGTGAGCACTCAGGGCTGATTTCCTTAAGAATGGATGCGCTTGATCTTCTTGCAGTCCATGGGACTCTCAAGAGTCTCCTCCAGCACCATAATTCAAAAGCACCAATTCTTCGGCGATCAGCCTTCTTTACAATTCTGGGGTCCCTTACAATTCTGTTATCCTGTTACCAACACCACAAACAGGAGGCTGTCAACTTCAAAGGAGTGGAGAGGGAGGGAGAAGAAAGTCACCATAAGAGCATAAAAGCCCTGCTGGATCAGGCCCAAGGCCATCTTGTCCAGCATCCTCTTCTCACAGTGGCCAATCAGATGCCTGTGGGAAACCAAGCTGGAAATGAACACAAAAGCCCTCTTCTCTCCCATGGTTTCCAGCAACTGGTATTCAGAGGCATGATGCCCCTGATTCAGTTTTCTCACACCAGTCAGCTAGAATATGTGAGGACCATGTGTGCCATCCTGGGAAAGGATAAGAAAAAGAAAAAGAAAGGATCTGCATCTCCTTTCCCCCCTCTTTACAGTCCCCCTCCCCTCAGAATTTGCCTCCACCCTGAAGCTGCATTTCCATCACTGGTTCAACACTTTTATAAGTTTTATGGGGATACAATTACGGTATATAGCAAGCTAGTTCCGTAATAAAAGTTTTGGATGCGTTTAACAAGAGAGCCAGAATAATTTGTGCATGGTTTCAAACAATAAAATGATCTAATCAGGAATAAGAAGGGGAGAGGAAGTACTATCACAGTAATTTCTTAAGTCGAATAAATTCCAGTGAAGTCCACTTGACATATAGTAAATTTCTATTAATGTCTTCCCCACATTGGTCTCTACAGCAGACACTGCAACCGTCCAACAGTTTGACCTCACCCCCAAATGTACACTCCTCCATCGTCTCCCAAGACAGACAGATGCCAACAATTGTTATGTATGTATGATTGGCCTTGATATTATCAGCACATGTATGCAGCAGCAACACATGTGTATGTTGGATTGTCACAAGTAGTCTACAAAATGATTTATAATATATTAAATCACCTATAAAATTACTCTCTTGTTCACATACCTGTTCCATTTTATAGGACCACCTCTCTCCATATGAACCTATCTGGACCCTGAAATCATCCTCTGAGGCCCTTCTTTGTGTATCTCCTCCATTAGAGGTTTGGAGGCTGGCAACTTGAGAATGGGCCTTTTCTTCTGTGTCTCCCCATTTGTGGAATGCTCTCCCTAGGGAAGTTTATCTGATGCCTTCATTATACATCTTTAGGTGCCAGGCAAAAATGTTCCTCTTCACCCAGGCCTTGGGCTGATTGACATCCAATGCCCTTTCAAATGTGTTGTGGGAGGGTGAATTATTGGTTTATTTTTGTCTATATTTTCATTATGTATTGTATGTGTGGTTTTTTATATTGTGCTTTTATGTTGTGAACCATCCTGAGATCTATGGATGAAGAGCAGTATATTAATTTACCATATTTTTCGCTCTATAAGACGCACCAGACCACAAGACGCACCTAGTTTTTGGAGGAGAAAAACAAGAAAAAATATATTCTGAATCTCAGAAGCCAGAACAGCAAGAGAGATCGCTGCGTAGTGAAAGCAGCAATCCCTCTTGCTGTTCTGGCTTCTGGGATAGCTGCGCAGCCTGCATTGGCTCCATAAGACGCACACACATTTCCCCTTACTTTTTAGGAGGGAAAAAGTGAGTCTTATAGAGCAAAAAATACGGTAATTAATAACAACAACAACAACTTTCTTGGGCTCCATGATCAGTGCAGATGGTGACAGCAGTCACGAAATTAAGATACCTGCTTCTTGAGAGAAAAGCAATGACAAACCTAGACAGCATCTTAAAAAGCAAAGACATCACCTTGCCGACAAAGGTCCATATAGTTAAAGCGATGGTTTTCCCAGTAGTGATGTATGGAAGTGAGAGTTGGACCATAAAGAAGGCTGACCGCCGAAGAATTGATGCTTTTGAATTATGGTGCTAGAGGAGACTCTTGAGAGTCCCATGGACTGCAAGAAGATCAAACCTATCCATTCTTAAGGAAATCAGCCCTGAGTGCTCACTGGAAGGACAGATCGTGAGGCTGAGGCTCCAATACTTTGGCCACCTCACGAGAAGAGAAGACTCCCTGGAAAAGACCCTGATGTTGGGAAAGATTGAGGGCACAAGGAGAAGGGGATGACAGAAGACGAGGTGGCTGGACAGTGTTCTCGAATCTACGAACATGAGTTTGACCAAACTGTGGAAGGCAGTGGAAGACAGGAGTGCCTGGCGTGCTCTGGTCCACAGCGTCACGAAGAGTCAGACACGACTAAACGACTAAACAACAGCAATCTATATTTATGAGTTTCTAGTATTGTAAGCCACCCAGAGTGGCTGGGGAAACCCAGCCAGATGGGTATGGTACAAATAACATCATCATCATATTAATTATTACTAGAATATATTGCTTGCATATATTTTTATATGTAACTTGCAACTGATGTGCATAAAGCACATTCAGCCTTATGTGCGTGGCAAAAAAAAGTGGGGGTGGAAAGGGGGTGGACATCCAAGAAAAAAGACTTTGGCAAATCCCACTTGCCATTGAACCATGTTTGTTTTGACTATATATGGTTTTGGTTCTATGCGCCACCCCTGGAATGTAACCCTTGCATAAGTTGAGAGTTGCCTGTATACTAGTGCACTTGGTATTCCCTTGGCAAGCAAAGGGTTTAAAGGTCTGAGGATCAGCTGATATGATTTATAAGTGAATAGGCCTGGTTGTGACAGGTCTTGTTTATGTTTCCTAGATAGGTATCAAATATAGTTACTTGAAACAAAAAGAAAAGTGAGGCAACAGGCAGGCACACAAGGTTGCTTGTCAGCTTCAGTTCAAAAGAGGCTGAAATACGTCTGGACTCTCAAAATGTTACCCATTACCAAGTGAAGTAATAAAACACTGTGGACCATTATATGTGCTGTACAAGTGTGAAAGATCATTTATAACTCTGGAACCGTCTGTTAGAGTTATGAGAAAATTGTGTAGCCTTTTTCTTAGTACTGGTTCCAACGAGCACATAAGAGCACATGACAACTTCAGGAAAAGCTCAGAGAAGATAAAGATCAAGTCACTTGGCTGATCTTCTGAGACAAAAATTTCCCCACATTGTGGCTGATTCTTTCTTAGAATAAAATGTTGAATGTCTACAGCCAAGGCATTTCAGTTTAATTAGTGCCAGTAGAATTTTTTTAACAGCCTATTGCTCGTGAACTTTGTTCATGATTAGTGTGTAATATATAGTAGTGTGCAATATATACAATCCCTGCAACGGGGTGAGCTCCCGTTGCTCGGTCCCTGCTCCTGCCAACCTAGCAGTTCGAAAGCACGTCAAAGTGTAAGTAGATAAATAGGTACCGCTCCGGCGGAAAGGTAAACGGTGTTTCTATGCACTGGTCTGGGTCGCCAGAAGCAGCTTAGTCATGCTGGCCACATGACCCAGAAGCTGTACGCCGGCTCCCTCAGCCAATAAAGCGAGATGAGCGCCACAACCCTAGAGTCGGCCACGACCGGACCTTTACTTTACATGCCTTCCCAGATCAAACTGAGGTCTGCCTAGCGACCATCACTGTGTTTCTAGTAGAATCCAACCAGATGCATCTATCAACCTCACAAGCAGCATACAGTAGCAATGTCTGTTATCCTTTTGTGCCCCTCTTCCAGTGCTCTAGTCTAGAGTTACTGAACACACACACACACACACACACACACACACACACACATCATTAAACTCATTATGGCTAGCCTTCCCTTCATCTAATTCCTTCTTATAAGGTATGATCATCACACCAAAAGTCATAACATTGTATGAAAATTCATAAGAACATATAACACAAATGATGCCTCATATCAGGAAAGCAACCAAGCAACACCATTTGGATTTAAAACTTGGCATAAAGGCAGGATAAAGGGTACCAACTCAATTTTACCTTCATATAAAACAAAATGCTCTGGAATATCCATGCCCCACCCCCAGATGCATCTTTTCCAGCTGCCTGAGCTGCTGATTGAGCATTTTTATTACCGATTGTGACAGTGATGCGGAAGGGAAGCAATGGATACATATGAAGAACTGGTAAAATGTATCACTAAGCCTAACACTGGTGTGGCATTATGCGAGTCTCTGAAAAATACAGACTCTTACTTTCCTCATTATCTAGTATATAACTTGAAATGAATGACCTTGAAAAGGCAGGTACTGTTTTTGCTGGGTTGCCAGCTGAGACCTGCTAAGAATGTTGCACATCTCCATTAGCAGTGCTAGCAAGGATAGGCAGGGACTGGCATTGGCTGAAGTCCCTCTGCACTGCAAAGGTAAGTGATAAGTAGATATCCAAGTCCTACAGCCCAGTCAGAGTTGCAACAAGTTAATTTTGATTGTATTGAGTGTTCCGGCTATTTCCCATGAATCTTTAACATGCAGCTATCCACTTACAACCAATATACGGTATCTGAATCTATTTTTGAAGGTTCTGTATGCTATGGGGGGTGGAAAGTAGTTGGACTTGCTGGTAGACCTCCAGGTGAATTATAATAGATCAGGGGTCAGCAAGGTTTATCAGCCATGGGCTGGATCACTCCCATAGAGATCATCCATGGGCCGGACCAGTGCAGTGCGACACTGGAAATCACTCATGTCCGCAGAGCTGGAATTTGCTTCTGTGCATGCCCAGACACCAAAAATCGTATCTGCGCAGAAGCGATTTTCAGCGTCTGGACATGCACAGACACGATTTCTGGTATCTGCACGTGTGCAGACGTGATTTCCAGCACTGCTTGACAAGTCCCCGCGCCACGCTGCGCCGGTCTAGCACAGCGCATGGGGGACTCACCAAGTGGACAGCTCAGTTCGAAGGTGGCTCGGGGGCCAGTAAAATGGTCTTTGTGGGCCACATCTGGCCCATGGACCGCATGTTGTCGACCCCTGTAATAGATTGTCAATAATTTCTTTTTTATTATTAAAGAATTCTTGTTTTACAGAAGTATGTGTAATGTCTCTCATATTTTTTCCATGTAACATTTTTACAAATCCGTTTCAATTGTTGAGACATTAGGGAAAGGAAAAAAAGGGGGTGGAGGGGGGAAGATGGGTGGTTGTGGGGTCGGGTGGTGATGTTTCTATTATGCTTAATGTATGTAGGGTTTGGTGTCAGCGTTGCTTGTGCTGTTCATTTGTGTTCCTTTGGTGGTGAGAGAGGTTGGGGTTGGCCTAGGGTGTGGTTGTTTGTTTGTGATTGGCTGTGGTGATCTTTGTTTTCGTGTGTGATTGTCAATAATTTTTTATTCCCCCAAACAGCAACAGCAAGAAAAATGGCAAGGGTCTCCTTATCTCTTAGGGTGTGTTCACAGTCAATTTTTAGTTTTTGTTTATTGGGGTGTGGTGCATATCACAGCTGTTTCCCTCCTGGCTGTTCACATCAGCATAGCTTCAATAGGGTCAGATTTGTTTCTGTTTGCATAGACAACAAAGAGGCATTGCCGGAGGGATGATGTCTACCATATGCAAAGGTGCTCACGCCTTGGCTAGAGGCAAATTAGGAATGGCTAAAAGCTTCCAGTAGTTGAAATATTATCTTGGATTATACTGAATGACACCAATAAAGGGGTTCCAGTTACAGATAGGTAGCCGTGTTGGTCTGCCATAGTCAAAATAAAAAAATTCCTTCCAGTAGCACCTTAAAGACCAACTAAGTTAGTTCTTGGTATGAGCTTTCGTGTGCATGCACACTTCTTCAGATACCGAAGAAGTGTGCATGCACACGAAAGCTCATACCAAGAACTAACTTAGTTGGTCTTTAAGGTGCTACTGGAAGGAATTTTTTTATTTTGACCAATAAAGGGGGTCTGACACAAAATGATGCCTGTGATTTTGAATCTATTCTGGGTGTTAAATATATGTGTGTGTGTTTTGTTGATAGAGGGTCTAATTAGAATGTTAGGACTTCACAAAAAGCAAGACAAGAATGCCAGTGGCTGTATCTTATTGACTAATTACAGACCACTTGTGACTCCACCCAATATGTTGTGCAAGGAAGCTGAACAGTTACTCTGCAGAAATCTAGAATCCAAAGAATGTCTGGTATATTTTTCTAGCCAAGTGGGTTACTGAGACGTTTGTGGTTTACTGACATATATGATTAGACTGTCCTAATTTCAGAGTGGCTCAGGATACAACCCCAAGGAAGCTGTAGAGAGCTACAGGTGTGTGTGTGTGTGTGTGTGTGTGTGCGCGCGCGCACCCACCCACCCGGGGATGCCAATTTGAATAAAATATTGTGTGGGCCCAGGTAACCGATCACATGATGCAGTGCACACACACCATTTGAATGGGGGCCTGGTCCCCTCAAATATTTTACTTCGTTGCTCCTATGCACCTACCCATGCATGCACAGCAATGTTTTCAAAAGATTGCCCCCACCCATTCAGTTAAGGCCAACTAAGCAGAGAGCAACAGTGAGTCTCCTTCTATAATAAATATCTATTTTTTGTTCAGCATTTTGCATTTATTTTTTGAATTGGGGAATTGGGAGGGGAAGAGTGGGTGGTGTCTGTATGTATTGCAACAAACTCTGCAATGATAGTTTCCCTGCATTTGCTCGTTAAAACCTGCAGCTGCTGCTCCTGGGTAGGGCAGGACAGGTAAGATAGATCTCAGACATGTACAATTCCAGTGTTTCCCCCCAAAGTATTTTCAGAAAAAGGTGTGCAGATCTGCTTCCAACAAGCTAGATATATCCAAAATGCAAAGGAATGGAGTCAAATGCTGCCACAATTATTATTTTTTCCTTTATCTTTATTGACTTTGTCAGTGAACAGAATAATGATGATAATGATAGTGATGACGACGACGATGATAATTAACTTGCCTTTTGGCTTACAGATAAAAAGAAGAATTTCTAAAAGCATAGAAAAAACAATCATTAAAAAAATGAAACATTAATTGAATTAAAATCATATACATAAATCTGTTTAAAACATACCACTAATTACAATAAAAACAGCATGGCACCTGAACTTTCATTAAAAGCAGTCAGTTCCCAAAAGCATGTTAGAACAACGTCTTCACCTGCTGGTAGGAGGACAAGACTGAGAGAACCAGTCTAGCTTCTCCAGGGAGGCAGCCAAGGCTTAGAGTCAGTAAAAAGATTTACATGCTCTCCAATATCTTCTCTGATTAGAATTTACAGGGTTTTTTTGATGCATGGTGCCCTCTCCTGGGCAAAATGGATACTTTAAGCATTTATATTTTACTTCGGTTTGTTGCTGTGCGCTGATTTGCAATAAATTCATGGATAGATCAGATGGAAGTTAAGGCTTTTGTTTAGATTTATACCCCTGCAGGCTTTACACCCTGAGGTCACCCTGTAGAGCTCAGGGCTGATAACCACTGTTTTTTATTCAGCTTCACAGAATTTGGTCACAAAACCCATTTTCACATGAAAAATTGATGCTGGGGAGCAATTTGTTCAGTGCCAAGGAAGACTCTACAGCTAAGACTATGCTGGAGCTGGAATTTTAACACAAGGTTTCCTGTGGATTTATTGAGTGGTCTCTGCTATCAATTGTCAACCAAATCAAACCTTAGTTGTTTAATTATTTGTTCCGAAGATGAAGCAAAAGTGACTATTGACTGCATCAACATTGTGTTTGTTTTATAAACACGATATAAAAGTGTAGAAATAGTATTTCTGCCCCAAAAGGAGGTGACCTGAAAAAGCCCCTCTCTGTGTATCCATGTAGGCAGCAAGTGTGTGAAAAGTGCATTCTCAGAAAAAAGTGGATTATAACCATTCCAGCAGAAAGTGCTTGTTGTTTTCTGCTAGCTAACACATGAGTATTTAAGCTTAGATCACCTGAGAAGTCTTGAATTGCAAATTCACCATCTTGGAAGCATGGTGGCTGGTGTTCTTTGTTCTCAGACTCTGTGAGAGCAAGGATGTACATGATACTCTCCAGGTAAACTGCCTAAGGCAGGATGTAGGCTGGAATACAGGCCCTGGGGAGAGACAGACCTCTGCTTCGAGGTCTGTTGGAATTATTTCAGATTTTGTAAGATGTTGAGCCTATGCCTTGGACTGCCATATATCTTATGCAACTGTTTGGATGTATCAGCTGATGTTCATGTTCTGTTTTAAAGAAAATTTTGCAAGTAAAGTTTTGAATAATATCTAATGGGTCTGGACAATGCTTCATTTCCAAAGGGAGTCAGTTTTTACGCATCCAGTCACTTCAAACTGTGCGACATTAATGTCTGCAATAATGTGTACTGCACCCCCAAAAGGCGCTTGTTTCCAACACCAAATGCATATTATCAGTGTTTAAATGACCTTCATTTCATCTCGCTTTATGTGAACATGACCCATATTGGCCCTGTATCTGACTGCTTACTTTGAGCAACATGCCTCTCCAATTTATGATAGTTAAAGAGTGGAGTAGTAGTATGACAGCAAGTTCTTTTACACTAAGAACTAAAACTAAGGGGCAATGTTGCCAACACTTATTTTCTGACAGCCATACAGTAAAAGCCGTGATCTCCTCCTAAATTGCTGGAATAATTTGGAAGCGGGGAAAAGTGGTTGGGTCACATAAAATAGTGCATGTCACAAAACAGACAGCAGGGTGACATATGACCTCTAATTATTTAGTTTACAAGGAAGTCCAAATAGCTCAGACTGAAATGCTGTAAATGAATAGGACTGCAGACTAAATAAATGTATCGACATCTCAGTCACCACTGAAATAAATGATTTTTTCTTGTTCACCATTCATTAAGTTTCAGATTAATTTAAAAACAGCACATATGAATTTAGAGAGCTGCATATTAATTAACAGCCTCGCTAATTGTATGGATTAAAACTGAGTTAACAGCTCAGTGTTATGCATTTGTTAACTCAGTTAATGACCTTGATATGTTCTTTTCTAATTCATTTGGGTGGGAAGGTTGAAGATAACTAGCCAGCTGGATGCACTGAATGTTAATTTTGGACTGTTAGTTGTACAATCCTTCTGCTTTTCTTGTAACCCAAACAACAAATATAGCCAGAATCCAAGAAAGGACATGGCAGATGTTTATGGAATTATCCATGATGTGGGAAAAGTGGATAGACAGAACTCACTGTCTCATAATTCTAGAACCCAGAATCATCCAACAAAAGCTGAATCTTGGGAGATTTGGGACAGATAAAAGGAGCTATTGCTTCACACAGCACATAGTTTGCCAGCCACTAGCTTGAACTACTTTAAAAGGTTAACATACACATTCAGAAGGGGATAAGAGGATAAAGCTTTCATAGTTACGAGCAACAATGGCTATATACAACCTCCATGATCAGAAGTGCACACATCTGAATACCAGTTGTTGGGGAACAACAGCAGAGAAGTGTTAGCCTGGTTGGCCACTGTGGGTAGCAGGATACTAGAGTAGACACTTGGGGTGTGCATCGTGTTTGGACAGATTCCAGATCCCAAGCTGAGATGTGATTGGGACATGTCCAAAGTGAAGGAGGATCTGTACAAGGCTGCATGGGTGTAATCAGAGACTCATGAATTGCATCCTGATTCCTTAGTGATCCAGAGAAAAAAGAAAAGAAAAGAAAGAAAAAACTAAGCCTGTAAACTTATTGTAGAAAGAAGGTGCCAAGTCGGGGGATGGAGAGAAGCTTTACAAAAACGAAACTTAAGTGTCTATCATAAATAATGGAGCAAGATCAAGAGGGATGAGAGGGAGCTCCTTCTTGATTGACAGTCTAGTACGTCTAGTATATTCAGTCTAGTATGCCTGCAAATTTAATCCACTTCTGCTAAAATAAAAGTGTTGTAGCTGTTTTTTGATCACCCAATATTGAAAAGAAGTGGTAATGAGAGGAAAATAGTTGTAGATGTTTCCTTTTAAAAAAGAACCCCACAAAAAAAGGTGTCCAGCACAAAAGTCCTATTTGCCTGTAATCTGGTGTGCTTTATCCACCCTGGAGGGGCTAGTATGCCTGTAAATATCACCCATTTCTGTCAGAAAGGGGAAAAAAGTTATAGTAATTTGTAAAATTTCCCAATAGTGAAATGGAGGGAGGAGAGAAAGAAAAGCAAAGACCCTGAGCCAAATCAGACAGCCCAAAGAGCACCATAGACTGTGGCAGGCTGTTTCTCAGAGCACTGAATCATGATCCAAACCTAATCTTGTGATCAACACTAGATAGGCTTTTGGCCCAGTCCAGCAAAATTCTGCTTATCTGCTTTTGCTCTCAAGCCATCACCTTTGTAATACCTTCATTAGAATCAACCCAAGTGCCACGAAGTTGTGAGCAAACTTTTGAGTTCTCCAGAAATCTTCATCAAGCACGATATTGAACAAAACAGATGGCTAAAGGAGAGGGGAAGAGAAAGTGGGAAATTACCATATTGGCCTGAATATAAGCCTCACTTTTCTTCCAAATTCTGAATGTGAAAAGTTAAAGTGCTGCTTTAATTTGCAACCTTACAAAAATGGGCTTCTGTGCTATTGCTACTGTAACAGACGTATGGTAAAATGGAACTGGTGTGCAGTGGCGAAGCTGCATGCTCTGGCACTGGGGGCGGAGAGCAGACGGGGGCGTGGTGCACGTCCCGGGAGTGTGGCGCGCATCCTGGGGGCATAACATGTCGCCCATGGGGGCATGGTGTGCATTCCGGGGGCGTGGTACGCTGCCCACGGGGGCATGATGCCCAGCATGGTGGGGGGTGCGCGGCACATTCCATGATGGTACCCCCTCCCCGATGGTGCCAGGGGCAGTACACTCCCCCACCCTGACCCTCATTCATCTGTTAGTGCGGGTGTGAGTGCCTGCAGAATTTTAAGGGAGCAGCTTATATTTGGGTATTGTCTCTTCCCCCCTTGAATTTTAAAGGTGCAGCTTATATTTGGGTGCGGCTCATATTCGGGCCAATACAGTATGTGGGCTTTGGATTCTGCCCCCCCCCCCTTATGTACCTATACTGCTGTCTTCTATGTTTGTGTGTAAAATGTAGCCACGTTTTTGACTATTTCTGCTCTAGTGAGATTCTGTGAACCACCTTGAGACCTTCAGGTATAGGGCGGTATATAAATTCAATAAATAATAATCAGAATACATTTGGGCCAGTTATTTTGCAGTGGGCATTTCTGTGGTTCCCAAACCAAAAATTGAACCAGGCAGGAAGCACACTTTTCCATTCCACAAATAATGGAACATTCACTTCCTATGAGAACTCACGTCTGAGACCATTGAGCAGGCAGAAGAGCAAGTTGTCACCAAGTGCTCTGCCGTGCGATGCTACAGAATTTCATCCATTCATTCATTAAACACTGTAATGTTGGTGAATGAAAGAGATAGGCAGCAAATCTTTCACGAAAGGCATCTTGCAAACAAGCGGGAGAGAAGGGCACCCTTTATGATACAAAACAAATCGAACCAGCATGTTCAGAGACCTACCTGCAGATGACTGAGCCTTTTCAATTGGGCAGCTGTATTAAAGAAACCTTTACTCATTACATGGGTATCAAAAAGCATGAAGCATTCTGAAATCAAGGAGCTAGTGCCTAAGTTCAAGTTTATTGAAAGAATGATTGATCGCTTGCAGAGCGGCTAGAAATTACATGGTGCAGCTCTTACTGCAAACAGCTCTCTTACTTGCGCTTTTATTCCTTAGCTAAAAGATGTTGTGAAATGCTAGTTACAGGAAATTGATCCCCTTCTATTCTGAAACACAAATATCCTACACTTAAGACTACTTTACTATTCAGTACAATGCAGGATTTTCTAAATTTTCTTTTGTTGTTGTTGTTGGTGATTACTCTATATTTGGTTGTGGTGATGATTACTCTATATTTACAAGAGATGTATTATTTCCGACCTAAAATATATATACTTTTGTGCATTCATACAGTCTGCCATACCATTTTTCAGCCTGGGTAAGAACAGACTCCAAAGGGACCGGGTTATAACATTCATAATTGGGCTGAAATAATTCCAGAGAAAGATTTGTAATAATCAATATTTCCTGTACACCAAAACAAACCCTTCTTGTTGTAAGCCAGCAGACTTGACTAGGTGTTAATTCTTAACTTGCTTTCAAAGACAGCAGGTGTAGCATGGTTTATGTATTACTAATATATATTATATTTAATGGGCACTCTCTTCCAGTGTATTTGTATCAAAGATGACATCTTAAACCAAAAAAATCCAAAAACAAATAAAATAGTAATATAAACAATAAAACAAAGGCAGGTGGAACAGATAATATTAGGACTGATGGTTCATCACATAAAAATACTCAGTCCAGCTGGTTAAATGCCTACTGGAATAAGGTTTCATAATCAGCAAGTGTCATGGAAAAAACAGGACATCCCATTTTTTTCTTGTGAGAGGACAGTGGCCGTTTTGGGTGCTGTGATGTAATTCACTTTTGTGCACTGAGCTCCCCCTGAAAAAAACATTATTGTGCTTTATTTCACAGTGCCCCAAAATGCATGTTTTTGGGCACAGTGCCTGGGAAAGCACCTTTTACAGGCGGGCACTACAGTGTGAAATCACACGAAATCACAGCACCCAAAATGTCCTCTTGTGGCAGGCAGTGAAAACTAATAAAAGAAGAAGGTTACAAAAATACCCCCAAATCTGTGTGCAACAACAAATAAGGAAGGGGGCATACTGGTATGGGAGGAAATGGTTCCTTAGAGATATTGGACTCAAGCTAGTTAGGGCTCTAAAGCAGGGTTGGGGAACTTCTGGCCCATGGGCCAAACTTGGCCTGACAGGCTTTCTTAGTTGGTCTGTGAGGCTGTTTTGAGCAAGCCATGTCCACCTGTCCTACACCTGATGTGCTGGTCCCGTGGGCTAACCAAGAGGCGAGGTCCGAGTCCAGTCTGAGGTCGAGTCCAGTCTGAGTATGGAGGCCGTCTGTAAAAGTTGAAGCTGGATGCAGGGCAGGTAGCCGGGTGAGGTCAGGAGCTCCGGCAGGACAGGGTTCAGGCAGGAACTGACAACCAACGAAGTTGCTCCCACAACTTGGGACTGAGGCTGGCTGGCTTTTATCTGCCCTGAGGTACAGGGTGGCCCCGATCCTCAGGTGACTTGCCTCTCCTGGCCTGGAAGCGAGCACTTCTCCTGCGGGAACTTAGTTCCCTCCGCCTCTCTGCCCTTAGCCTCTTCAGCTCAGGAGAAGCTGGAGGGTTACCGGACCCAGAGGCAACCTCAGCTTCCTCTGACGGGGCTGAGAGTGGAGCACCTGCAGGCAATGGGTCTTCCACCCCCTCAGGAGCCAGAGCAGACTCAGCTGGTGCCTGCACCTGAGGATCCAGCACAGGTGAGGACCCTTCAGGCTCATGCCCCAGGCCCGACTCAGCTGGTTCTGGAGGCGGGGAATCCTGTGCAGGCTGGGATTCCTCAGGTTCAGCACCCGAATCCGAATCTTAGGCCATCACACCTGATATCATATAGATCAGGGTAGGGCTTGACCTAATAGCTGGGCTTGACTGAAGCTGCTTTGTGCATCTCCCAGAGTGACCTACAACTAGGGGTACAAAGTGGGGACACAGAACTAAGTAGGATCGCTCTGCCCTCACATCAGCTGATGCACAAGGACAGTGATCATTCTGATTTAGGGTTCAGGGAGCTATCTAGCATGTCCAAACTTAGAGGTAAGTTTTGGAGAGGGGGCAATTCTGTTTACTGCTGGGCTCAGGAGGATCCTGACTCCTTGTTCATCTCAGCTGCCTTTGGCTCAGACCTAACAATGGCACCCCAGAAAAAAATTAGAATAATAAAAAATGGTGCTTCCAAGGGCCATCTCACCCAACCAACCCAGGATGATGAATGCTGCTGAGATGCTCAGCAGAATTAATATGGACATTCTCCTTATCCAATTGCTAGTGTAGGCCATTCACCATAATGACCAAAGAAAACATCCCAGTTTCCAAAACAGGCCTGGAATGGGTCTAGTTAATCCATTTCATTCATGACCCACTCCCCCAAGTAGAGTTGGTGTGCTTCAGCATCTTGTCAGAATGAAACATTTGAGATTGGTTGGAAATTATCTAGTGGGCTCCAGAGTGGGTTTTTATAATAGTAATAAAAAGTAGAGGAGGAACCCGCAATGCACAAACACTAAAACTGCACTGCACTCCTGTAATTTGGGCTTAATAAGGGCATAAAAAGCATTAATGATAACATACAACATAAGAAATAGAACAGTTATACATGCTGTGCCATGGAGTGGAGATTAAGAGAATGTATCTGAATGTGAGCAGAGAAGGGAGTGTGGCTTGCAGGTCATATTGTTGTTGTGGGGTTGCCGAATATGCATTAACATATATGGCCTCAATGACCATAAGTGCTTTGAGCAGGCTATTGCAAGAGATGAGGAAAGGAAGATATTCAATGCAATAACCTGTAACACGAGATCCAATCTGCTGTGAAAGGCATCTTCCTTCAATTTGTCTCCATTCATTGATCTTGCAGCATGCACCTGAGCCTTATTCCCCAAAGACAATCATTTTCCATGCAAGAACTCAATTTACTCATCTTATATTCTGACATTTCCAGAAAATCATAGTATTTCATTTCTCTGGAAGGGAAATGCGTTCAGCATGCAAATTAGACCACAGTAAATGTCGGGAAAGTTTTAAAAGAGAGAAGCCAAGATGGTGAATGATTTGCAAAGTATAACATACAAGGACAGGCTGACAAAATCTTGATCCAGTCTGGGTTCGTACCTGGTTTTGGGACAAAACTGGCTATGGTTGCCCTAATGGAGGACCTTTTCTGGAAGAGAGACAGAGGAAATGGCACCTGTTTAATTCTCTTGGACCTTTATTGACTGATCTTCCTGAACCATCACGATGAGTTGAGGGTTGGGGCACCATTTTACTGGGTTCACTCCTATTCACATGGTCAGTTGCATTGCATGCCTGTGCTTTGAGCGCACTGATAACAGTGTGGAATGGGCCTTCTTGTTTATAGCAACTGCGGTCTAGAACACCCTCACCTCAGTTATTCATGAGGCAACTGGGTGAAAGCCAAATCGATTTTATCTGTAAATGTGCCTTGATGCTTTCTGAAGTCCTTCTATAAAACAGTTTGTTCTTGAGATGTGAAATGCAAGCTGCCCAACATGTTAATAATAAAGATACAGCTCAACATAACAAAAGAGCAATAAATATAATACCTGGGGAAACTTTTTTTTTTAAAAAAAGAAAACTGGCTAATAGAGAAATAATAATTTTGTCATTCTTGCTGGGTAGTTTTGTGGGGGAAATCTGATTTTTCTACTGGGAAAGCTGTGTGATGCTTGTAAACAGGCCTGTGAAATATGTCTGTTCTACTGTGATATACCAACAACTTACTGTATCTTCTCTCTCTCTCTCTCTCTCTCTCTCTCATTTCTTTTTACCAGCCTGAGCTTTATGGTTATAATAATACCCTTACAAAAAGCGATGTAAAAGATCTGAAAGTACCAATCAACTGTCCTATTCATACATGACTATGTATGAATAGAATATATGCATTTACCTGAACAGATGTGCTGACTCCATAATTTACCCAGTTTATTCTGGTCCACAAAAGTAACCGGAATTAGTAGCAATAGCAGAGCTCAGTAACAAGAAGAGAGAAATTTATTGCACATATTTACCCATTGAGAACAGGTCTGGAGTAAATTATACAGTTTCGTTTTAGCAGTCATATAATTTTTACACCACTATTCAAGTCCAATTGCTCGTTCTTGTTGTTGCTCTATTCTTGGTTGACATGTTATTCTCATTATTTCCTCTGTTCACACAGAGTGAGTGAAGGTCTGCATCAGGAACAAGGAGGGAATAAATACCTACATAAGGACAAGGGTGGGAGGAGACCAGCAGCGCCTCCTATTTGCCAACAGGCCAATGTAGAGGCAGCATTGGAGAGGAAGGGCTGCTGAGGAGAAGTCACATTTGGCCTCGAAGAAGTGTGCCGCTGCAGGTGATGCATTTCTTGAAGCCTGAATCTGCTGCCCCTGTGGATCCTGCCACCTGAGGCAGTTGCCTCACCTTGCTTCATGGGAGGGCCGACCCTGCATGCAGACATTGCACACTTGAACTTTATATGTTTTCATTTTAGAATGTGAAAGTCATTCTGCCATATTTGAGACAGAGCTCTAAAACGTGAGTTGTATCAAGGACATCCTGTTCCCCGTAGTAGTTCTTCAGATAACACCCAAGTTCTGAAATGCACTTTGTAGTCATGTTATATTTAATAGGTGCTCTCCCCCTTATCAGCACAGCAGAAATAAATGTGGCTGGTAAAACATACATCTCTGCTTAGTCTCTGAGAGATTAAAGTGATGTAGCATTCTGTGGGCCAAACATTAATTTATTGGGGTTTAACTTCAGGCCAGAATAAAATATTGTATTGTGCCAGGAGTCAGGTTTGCTTCTGCCTTGCTTTGATTCTTACATTTGCCCAAAACCTTTATTCATTCAGTTCTGCTACCAATTGTGGTTTTCATTGGTGGATCAGGCCATACCAAGATAATCTGGGACATAAACAAGGTTTAATTTGAGCCTGTGTTCATCTGGGCTGAGCTCTGCAATTTCCCTATGAACATATGCATAATGATACTTTTCTCACCACTTAAATACCACAAACATCTATGAATTGGGTGGATTTCCCTGATCAGAGTTTATTAGGAAATCTTGAATTTAGCATATAGCTTTTTAGAAATTAAGCGCATAACACCATTCTGCACATCAAGTTAGTGAGTAAACTACCAGAGAAAACTGTTGTTGAACAAATTGTATTCGTTCCAGTTTGGCTTCTACAACAAATGTCACCTGACAAAACATCACTAGGCAACCTCCACTTAAGTGGCAACCTCCGCTTAACTGTAAAACCTGAGAGGTTTTCTACTGGAAACCCTCCCCTCCCCCCACCCCCATCTCCCCCCCACACACACTTCTAATTGTTTCCTAATTGACACGGGTGGCACTGTGGGTTAAACCACAGAGCCTAGGACTTGCTGATCAGAAGGTCGGCGGTTCAAATCCCCTTGATGGGGTCAGCTCCCATTGTTCGGTCCCTGCTCCTGTCAACCTAGCAGTTCGAAAGCACATCAAAGTGCAAGTAGATAAATAGGTACCACTCTGGTGGGAAGGTAAACAGCATTTCCGTGCGCTGCTCTGGTTTGCCAGAAGCGGCTTAGTCATGCTGGCCACATACCCAGAAGCTGTACGCCGGCTCCCTCAGCCAGTAAAGCGAGATGAGCGCCGCAACCCAGAGTTGTCCACAACTGGACCTAATGGTCTGGGGTCCCTTTACCTTTATGTTCAACATTACAGGTAGTTCTGGTATAGGAAGCAATAAATACATGGATGCTTTAAAATAATTGATAGATAGGAACTATATGCAGCAGAGCCTATGCACAGACTGAATATCTCAAGGACCGCCTCTCCTAATATGAACTGACCCAGACCTTGTGATCATATCTGAGGACCTGCTTTGTGTGCCTCCTCTGCAAGAGGTCCAGAAAGTAGCAATATGAGAACAAGCCTTTTTTGTGGCACTCCCCGCTTACAGAATGCTCTTCCCAGGGAGTCTCAGCTGTCGCATTTGTTAAATATCTTTAGGCGCCAGTCAAAAACATTCCCCTTCTCCTAGGCCTGTGACTAATTAGTAAACAATCTATGATGTTTTAAATCAGGGTTTCCCAAATCCCCATCATCCCTGACCACTAGTCCTGCTAGCTAGGGATGATGGGAGTTGTAGTCCAAAAACAGCTGAAGACCCAAGTTTGGGAAACCCTGTTTTAAACTGTGTGTGGGTTAGTGCTTTTGTTTGTTATTATGGTATGTATTTTTGTGTTTTTATGTTGTGAACTGTCCTGTGATATTTGGACGAAGAGTGGTATAGAACTGTAATATAATAATAATAATGTGCATCTTAGTTTATCCAATATATAATATAGATTCCATCCAAAGAATCAACAGTCTGGCAACCAAACAAGCAAATCCACATAAAATATATTAATAATTCATACAGCATTAAACATATTCCTAAAAGTGATAATGAAGGCCAAGCAGAAGACAAACCTATTCTCCAAATGCCTGTCAGCAACCTCATAATCTGAAAGTGTTCAGCCCCATAGGAGATAATATGCTGCAAATAGGGTCTTACCACTGAAAAGGCCTTGCTGCTTATAGATTCCAAATTCAGCTCTTCCAAGGAAGGCACCTGGACAAGAACCCCACCAGAAGATCTCCGTTCCCCAGGAGATTCATAGGAGGAGGGCTCTGTCTAAGGCGCCTGGTCCATAGCTGTGCAAAGGTGTAAGATTCAACAGCAGCATCTTGAACCTGGTCTGAAAACAAACTGATGGCCAACAAACTGATAGTTCTCTTAATACCACCATACTGACCATTACATAGCCACATCTTGAAGTTTCAGAACTTTAATGCACTTCAGTTATATTCCCATGTATAATTACACAGAACTAATATTCATCTGTCCCTGATCTATGAATCTAATAATCCCCAAATGTTTTTAAAAGGCTTATTCTTTCTATGAGCCAAGTGTCATTGGCCACTTATGCACAGCTTTAATAGCACAATATATTAGGGGAAATGCTCACTTGGAGCCAGCAGGGGGCGCTCACAGATTGGTTTGCTTATTTGGTAAAAGAGGAGCTAATCCCAGTTCTGGAAAAAAACTCAAAACGCTATTCATCCCCTCGAAACTGTGGCCAGAATATTGGAGCAACTTTGAAGGAGGAAGGAATCTTAACATTCCTCTCCTGTCTCCCTCCATCACTTCGTCATTCTTTGCTCTATGGTGAAGTATAAGGTTTATTTGCTGATATATTGTAAATCATAAATCTGATAATAATCACAGGGTCAATAGCTACATTTCTGATTTTAGGCTCAAGTGTCTACACAGACTTTTACCCCTGTCATACTCTGCCATCATCTCTCTTGTGCCGACTGTGAAGAGCAATTGCCACACCAGTTCTGTCATCCCCTCCAAATCCTTGGCTCTTTCTAAAGACAGGCTCTTTTGTCTTCCTGATCGGAAACCCCTATGTGAGCCTTGATATCCGTGAAAGAATTTTGGAACGGGAGGAGGGCGATGGCTCCATTTGCTCAGTGGCTTCGTCTCACTGTGGAAGTGTGTCATTGTCTGACACCAGATTGACTTTGCATCGTATCGCCCTTAGGCAGTAATTCTCTCTTTACTGCCAGTGATGGAAGGCACTTTGCCTGTACAGGCTCTTTATGATTTTATTATTGGATGTTTACTTTATGGCTTTCTAGGAAGTTCAAATCTCTTTTGTCTAAACGAAAAGAGGGGGAAGCAAGCTTGGCTGGCAGAGCTTAGGAGAAGGAAACCAGCCATCTCAGCAGCCAGAGGCCTCCAAACTTTTTGGGTTTCTCTCTCTCTCTCTCTCTCTCTCTCTCTCTCTCTCTTACACACACACACACACACACACACACACACACACACACTGCAACCAAGCATGGGCATAGCCAGATTTTTGTTGGGGAGGGGCAGACCTTTGGTTGGGGGGCAGGACTTTTGTTAGGGGTGGGGCAGAACCTCACTTTGCTATGTATTTTTATTTTTTTTGATTTAGGAGAGGGGGGCAGCTGCTGTCAGGAATTCAGCCTACACTCGAGTAGGACCCTGGCAGAGACACATGCCTGACTGGCATGTTCCCTCCCTCCTGGTCGATCGTTCAGGAGGTTCATAAGCTTTCTTCTGCCCGAACATCACAGTGACTGATGCCAACCGACACTGGCACACTTAGGTATCCGCAGAGTCTTCGCAGCTCATGCGTGACAGACCTCAGCAACTCAGCATTTTGGCTAATCTACTTTATTTACATATAAACACACACGGAGCACTGCAACATGGCTCCCTCTCTCTCTAGCATCAGACAGCAAAGAGAAAGAAGAACAAAGGACAATAGTCCCACTTCACGGAACACAGTAACACAAACATCCTGTCTCCGTCACTTCCCACTCTGTGGAGTCAAAACATATACCATCATGTGAAAGACAACAATCCCATGACTGCAATCATAGATCAGGAATTCTAACCGCTGCCTCTCCCTGCTCCCCCTTTGGCTATGCCCATGCAACCAAGCACACATCACAAACTATTTTATTCGCTTTCAAGCTTAATTTCAGTGGGGAGAGGACCCTGTAGGTGCCAGAACTGATGTGTGTGTCCCAGTGGATGCACCTTGGTGGCGCTTCAGCAATAGGAAGTTTGTAATAACTGATAACCAGGCCAGTTGAAGGTGCAGCATACTGTCTGTATGACATAAGTCTTCATTCAGGAAGTGGAAGAATGCCTCGATTGGGAGTGAGAGATGCTGCTTGTATGAGCATAGCTACATTTGTAAATGCCCACTTTTGGCTGATCCCACTTTCAGAAGAGAAGGCATGACTACAGGTAGAAAAAAATTAACAACTAAGTGTGCCCTGTGATGTATGCAGGCAGGCCCCCTAAGCAACAAAGCCTGCCAGCTAGTGTTGTAAAACCTTGGGAATGTCTCCTTGGTCTTGGCACATGTGTTCTCTCTGTGCATTTGCTTTCTCTCACATACACACACTGCGACAAAAGGAGGGGGGAAACAGAGGGGAGTGGGGGAAAGCAAAAGAGAGAAAAGAGAAAGAACAAGAACAAGGAGAAAGACAGAAAATCACAAAGAATGTCAGAAAAACACACAGAGAGAACCAAAGGGGGGACAAGAGAGAAAAAGAGGAAGGAAGGAAGGAAGGAAGGAAGGAAGGAAGGAAGGAAGGAAGGAAGGAAGGAAGGCCAACACAGGAATGGTGTTTAGGGGGACAGGAGAGAGAAACCCAGCCATGGAAGGGAGGAAAGAAAGGGGGGAAAAACAAGGCTCAGGGATGGTGGAGGAGGGAAGGAGAGAGAGAGAGAGAAGCTAGGGAGACTGTCTTCTTTGCCTTTGCTCTGTTTCTCTGCACTTCTCTACTCAACACAGGAAGCAGAAGGAAAGAAGTCACTTGTCCTGTGCTTTTGCTCCTTTTATTACAGAACCTCCATCCAGTGCCAATGATGCAGTACAAAAGCAAATCAGAAAACTATAAGAAAGGGGGAGGAATAAAAAATAAAAGCCATGCAAACTTCGGGAGAGAGGACAAGTGGAGACTCTCATGTGGGCGCAATGAAACACTTCCAGGGTGCCATGGCACCCCTAGGACTGCAATGATGAACAGTGCCCTATGCCAGCCACTAAAGTAGTTTTGAACCTCAGCTTGTATAGTTAGAGCTGTATGACACTTTTACATTACCTTCCACTTCTACTCCCTTACAAAAGGGAAATAGCAGAAGGGTCCATCTCATCCACTTGACCTCTGTGTCAATACAGTGATTTCTTATGTAGTTATTCCTGATTTACATGGGCATAAATGGAAGAAGAACTCAGCCAAATATTTCTAATCGAGGTCAGCTTGGAGCAATAGCCTACTGTAGATCAATATGCACTGGATATTCTGAAATGTGGCTAGCTTGCTTTGCAGATAGTATGATAGAGTGACCCTCATTTGGGGGGAAGGGATGGAGGTGTTAGAAGGTAGCTCCAAACAAAGTGTATTTTCCAATCTGTTAATATGCAGATTTCCAACCACATTTATGGCCTTGTGGATATCTTTTCTTGGTATGTGCCGCTCGTAATGAGTCAGGTGAAGTGTTATTAATGGCAAAAGATTACTCTGTAAAGTTTATGGTAGCAGTCCTGCTGATACAAGCAAATACCTTCCATTATATTAATGTCCCATTTAAATAACACATTGCCAACAGCTGAGTTTATGTATAATTTCACCATATGTGAGAGGAGGAGCGGGTGGGATTTATAGTTCAGCAGTCAACACACTGTTAATAAAAGGTCATCTGGCGTTTAAGGCTCACAACTCAATGCTGGCCCCCTTTATAAGTGATGTTTATCAATTTCCTTTCAGTGCAGTAATGAAGTCAGAAATTACATGGGCTGGAGGCTGAATGCTCTGGGGGATAACGGAGAAGGAAAAATTAAAGTGAATTAAAGTGAGGAAACCTTTCTAGACATCGAGCAGAATGCTGTATGCCAGCGTGACATTTCATCCCGCCCGGGCTGCCGAAATTTATCAGCCAAGCAGATGAGCTGCTTCTGCTGAAAAGCACAGGTGCAGAACTAGTCAAATTCCCTTCCAAGCAGGTCACCTCATCACAATCTGTTTGACAAAATACCTAATCAAGGCTGCTGATTTCCCACGATCCCAGAAAAATGGAAAAAACCACACAGAGAGAAATTGGTTGTCAGGACTTTGCATACTGTGTGGAGGCGCAAAGCAGAAATCACCTGTACTGCAGTCTTTGTTCTGAGATTTCTGTTGAGTGCAGATTTCCTTTCCCATCCCAGCCTTTGTGCAGGAAGCAGTCTGGGCTGAGGAGTGAGGGAACAGCATTTGGGGCTGTTGCGTTTAGAGAAAATCGAGTAAGAGGAGACACGTTTGCCGTGTATAAACTCATGCATGGAACGGAGAAAATGAACACAGAAAAGTTTTTCTCTGTCTTTCATAACACTCTGACTTGTGGACAACCAATGACACTGAATGGTGGAGGATTCAAGACAAACAAAAGCACTTCTTCACAGAGTGCGTAAACTATAGCATTTTGTCCCACAGGAGGCAGTGATAGCCACCAATTTGACTGGCTTTAGCTGGTGATTAGATAAATTCATGGCCTTAAAGGCTATCAATGGCTACTGGTCATGATGGCTACATTCTGCTTCCATGGTCAGGGGAAGTATGCTGCTGAATACCAGTTGCTGGAAACTACAGGAAAGGAAAGGGCTCTTATCAAATCCTGCTTGCTTGTTTCCCATAGGAAACTGGTTGACCACTGTGCAAAGAGGATACTGGATTAGATGGGTCATTGCCCTGACCCAGCAGGCTCTTCTTATGTTCTCAAGAGGTGACAGGGAGAAATATCAAGCCAGTGTTTAAATTTCCATAACCAGGATGAATATATAGCATTGTCGGCCAATTGGTGACAAAGAAGGATAGAACTTTTTTCATGTACGCTACAACAGCAGCAAGAATACTCATCGCAAAGTATTGGAAGACACAAGACTTACCCACTCTGGAAGAATGGCAGATGAAAGTGATGGACTATATGACATTGGCCGAGATGACAGGCAGAATCCGTGACCAACGAAAAGAGACGGTGGAAGAAGAATGGAGAAAATTTAAAAGTTACCTTAAGGACTACTACAAACTTAATGAATGCTAAAATGTTGTGGTTTCCAGAAACAAAGGGGTACAGGGATATAAGGTTAGAATATAAAAGAGGACTAAGATGACAGAGATTTGAAAGCAACAATTGGGAGTTGCTAGTTGAAGTATGGACATTGGGATGCAGAGAGGGGGGGTATGGGGAAGTCCAAGAAAAGAGGTTTATGAAAATATGTTTGAAACTATACGTGTATGTTTGTCATTTTTAGTGTTTGTTTGTCTTTTTAAAATTTTGTAAAACCAATAAAAATTTTATATATATAAAAAAATGAATATATAGCAGTTTTAAAGACAAGGCCAATAATTTTCCCGATGTTGTGTGAGAACTCCGGCTTTCCTTGTGATGGAGGGCATTAAAAAAATAATCATTCACCCAATAGATTTATGATCTTCTTTGGACCTCACTCAAATCAGCTCTGAGCAGAAAGATATTCTTCTATTCTAAAGGATCACTCTTCCTTTCAGTTTGATGAAGAAACTAGATGCCAACCCATTGGCTACAGGTGTTTTGTTTCTAGACTATCCAACTCCAGTGGTGGCATTTCTTTTAAGTGGGACATTGCCCCACCAACCTCAGCCTGTCCACTTGATGGATTCCAACAGTTTTTATGCCCTCTCCTATGAAGTGAAAGGCAGCATATTCCCAAATTCTGATGAGTGTTTCCCCCACCCCAAGGCTGGAGAGGGATTTCCAACAATCAAAGAGCACTGATGTTGTTTTGCTTTGTTATAGCAATCAAGATGGCCCAACTAACAATGTCAAGTATTCCCCACAATGCTTCATATGTTAGGTAGATGCTCATAACAGGTGCTGGAAACACCACTGGCTTTCTAAATACAGCCAGTGGTGCATTTCTGCCTACAGTTAAAATTAGTTAAAGTAATTCTGGGGGGGACGGGACACTTTTTGCAATAGATTGATCATCTATAGAAGGAAATGGCCACTGTGGAAGACTGAAGACTGAACTAGATGGTCCTTTGATCTGATCCAGCAGGTCTCATCTTAGGTTCTGTTGGGAAATTTCCAGTACTGTACAGGAAAATGTTCCACATGGACCACAAGGTTTCAAGTACAGACTGACTGGAAAACAAAATGTCAGCAGGAGCTCAGATTGCCTAAGGAAGCTACCACACTTACTATAAATGTCTCTGCTCTGGAAAAGAAAGTGTTGTTAAAAAAAATAAAAATAAAAATTCCTTCCAGTAGCACCTTAAAGACCAACTAAGTTAGTTCTTGGTATGAGCTTTCGTGTGCATGCACACTTCTTCAGATACACTGAAACAGAAGTTGCCAGATCCTTCTGTATAGTGAGAAGGTGGGGAGGGGTATTACTCAGAAGGGTGGTGGGAATGGGTGATTGGCAAATAGCTGAGATGAGCCTGTAGACGACTCTTAACGACTGCAATAGGTCTTACAGGAAAAGGCAAGGGGTGAGAAGGTGAAAAATGGCAAAGTCATGTATAATGAGATAAGAATCCAATGTCTCTGTTCAGACCAGGTCTCTCCATGGTTTTAAGTTTGGTAATGAGTTGCAATTCAGCAGCTTCTCTTTCCAGTCTATTTCTGAAATTCCTTTGTAGTAAAACAGCTACTTTGAGATCTTGTATAGAATGTCCTGGGAGATTGAAGTGTTCTCCTACTGGTTTCTCTGTTTTGTGATTCTTGATGTCTGATTTATGTCCGTTTATTCTTTGGCGTAAGGTTTGGCCTGTTTGTCCAATATAGAGAGCTGAAGGACACTGTTGGCATTTGATGGCATACACAATGTTAGATGATGAGCAATTAAATAGTCCCGAGATGGTATGTGTGATGTTGTTGGGGCCAGTAATGGTGTTGTCCGGGTGTATGTGGCAGCAAAGTTGGCATCTGGGTTTATTGCAGGCTCTGGTGCCAGTGTCCGTGTTAAGTCTGGTTGTAGTATTATTGTGGGTTAGGAGTTGTTTAAGATTGGGTGGCTGTCTGTAGGCAATGAAAGGTCTTCCTCCCAGAGCTTGAGAAAGAGAACTGTCATTGTCCAGGAGAGGTGAACGGCACACTGAAACACACATCTGTCTGGGAGTAAGTCCAGTTGAACACAATTGGATTTGTTTCTGAGAAAACATGTATAGGTTTGCACTGAATATAATCCCAAACCAATTCCAGTATTCTCATCAACACTACTCTGGAAACAAAAGAGCTTAAAAGGCTGTATTTGCTCCAAAAACACAATCAAAATCACAACAAATGAAGACAATAATGTCAGTTTTATTTTTCTCATGCTAATATTCTCCATGTGCAGCAGCCTGATACATAGTATTATTCTAGTTTGGATAACTATTGAGCTGACCACAAACTAACACATTATTGCCTAAATCCTGACTGAATTCAACTTTGGTTTACCTTCCTCTAAATCCCAGGTATTGCCAGATAATGTCAAATAACTAAAACTGAGCATTAAATGTGAAACAAAGTGTTATCAGTGCATAGCTGGCACCCTACTCTAAATCCCTATGCATTCATAGCCCCTAGCCTCATGAACTGATTGGCATATGGAAGAAGACATTTTACAATTCCAGAGAAGTGATGGGCAAGAATAACTATCTTCCTTTCAATTCTGCCTTCTAGAATGAGCAGAACAATGCAAAAACAATAATGTCAATGTCTGTGAGGTCCATTTGTCATGTTGCCAACACTATGCAATCAGAGTATTAAAAGTTACTTGACTATCTAATAAAATCAATGAGGGACAATTTCCTCTGTCAGTGACCAGGTACAGACCATCAAGCAAAGAAAAGAGTCAAGCCATTGTATCGAATGTAGGATGGAATAACACACTAAGCAAACACAGTTGTTGTTTTAATTCTCATTTATACTGTTGATGTCTTTCTCTGCCACTTCTTGTATTATTGGAAGAAACAAATAAAACTGTGTTTGACTTTGCTATCTAATCCACTCTTCAAGATACCTTTATTATGTCCCTCTTCATCAGCTTGCCTTCAAACTCTCAATCATTTCAATGTGTCTTCTTTGTGAAAGCCATGTTTTTAATAACTTGTCCTGCCCATCATGAAGTCTCTATTTTCATGGATTCTTCCCTGTTAGCTGAAGTGGGTCAAACACTGTTGATCAGGCATATCTCAATTATTCCTGTACTAGCTTTCCTCCTGAAGGCATTGTTTCAATTTAACTAAACACAGAGATATGCATACTTTTCCAAATAGGAATTTCTCTGACAGCAAACTGAATGAAGACTGAACAAAAGGATATTGGTTATTATATGAATTCTACAAAAATAGAAATTTCTGTTCCTGTAGTACAGACATTACCATAGCTGGCTAACTTCTGTAAATAATGTCTCATGAAAGTGGCTTATTCATGTGAACAGTGTAACACCTAAAAGGGGGCTGCATGGAATAGTATAACAACTATTTTTGTGATTAGAAACTACAAAATATGCTCCCCCTCCCAAAAAAAAAGACATGGAGTTGTTAAATAGTTATGATCTTCTATGTATCCCCAGTTCAGGCATTAATCTATATGTGAAAAAAAGAAGTGGAAAGTCTTTTGAAAGGTGATTTGAGCATCAACATTTTCAGCACAAACTTGTTGGACAACTCCCAAGTAGCAAGATGAAAATCTGAAGCCACAGCATTGTCCAGTCTCCACATAAGCACACCCAGTAATGTAATTTTGTTATGTATATTTCTTTTAAATTCTGTTGATTTTAGCCATGCTTTTGAAAAAATGTATTATGTACACTTTTTATTATGATTAAGTGATATGTAAATTTTGTTTTTAAAATAATATGTAATATTGTATTTGCATGCAGGGGAAGTCCCTAACTCAGCAAGTTGGAGACTCATTGGCTACCCTCACCTGGTTTAGCCAGCCAGTCAAAGCCATTTGTGGAGTGTGGCAGCTGTCACATGCTGAGAACTTCTAGGAGGCACAGGTGAAAGCTCCAGCAGTTTGAGCAGATGAGACCAATAGTTGGTCCAATGGTCAAGAAGGCAATTTCTGCACAAGCTGTAGAGGGAAATGAGGGGTAGATGGGTCTCATCAACCTGGGAAGCAGGTTCCTTCATCTAGGAGAAGGAAAACTCTGGTCCTAAACCTCCACTGCCTTATGGGATATCTTTCAGAGAAGAAAAGGCTAAGAAGTAAACTGCACAAATCCAGAGTGGAGTCCCTAAAATGATGCCTTTTACACCTCTTTCCAGAAACTCCTGCAGCCAAGCTGGCGTGAAACATTTTGCTCTGCTTTCCTTTGGACCACATCAAGGAGGTCTTGTCATCTGGCAGCCCAGGATCTCCATACACACTGCCCAGGATTGCATCCTGAGGAGATCACTTTGGTGCTGCTAACACAGCGGTTTGACTTCACCCTCAGAGACACACTACATTGCCTCTTGAGACAGACAGATGCCAACAACAACATAATGTTAGATCAGGGCTGCTGGGCATCAACCTGTCTGAGATTTTTCCAAAGAACTATTGTATATCCTATGAGACTTCCAGTTTCCATTTTTAAAAAAGAAGTTATATACTTCAAGTTTGTAGAAATGTATTTTTAAAGGAGTCTTGTTTTTGGAGAAATTATGTTTTTATTTACTCAACTTTGACAAAAACTTGTTAAAACCTTCCAGCTGCATGACAGGATGTTTATAGTAGAGGCTAGATGAAGAGGTTCTGGAAAAATTAGACGGGACAGATTGGTAATCCCTTTAAAGACACATAGCCCTTGCTAAAAGCCTCATTTGAAGGGCATAGAAGGCATGATTTCACCTCAGCAGATATCCTTAGTGGCCATGGAAAAACTAAAAACCACAAAGCAGTTAACTATCATTCAGGATTCATAGGATCTGCTTGTAGAGGGCTTGGTGGCAATCACAGGAACATTGGAAGATGATATAGATAGATAGATAAACTTTATTCGCGTTAGCCAACGGCCATAGCAACATAAAACAAGCAATATATACAGTTAAAAAGACAACAGTGGGTAAAAAGGGTAATCAAATGACCAAGATTATCGTTCAGATAGTTTGGAAGATGCTTTATACCCTGAAATGATTGGCCAGGTGGGGTAGAGCCACAACACTAGTTCCACAACAAATGTCACTATTTCTTACTGGGAGGGAAGGAGAAAGCAGAAAGGCAGTGGGAAGGATGATGATGAAGACAATGGTGATGGTGTAAATTATTTTCATTTATTACCTGACCTTCACCCTAAGGTCCCAGGGCGCTTTACAACAATCTAAAAATACAGTTTAGAACAGTTAAGAAACTTAGAATTAAAAACACAATCACAAAAAATAGTGTGCGACCTAGAAATATACATCTCAACAATGAATCCATTGTTATGGTTATGGAAGTTGCTTGCTACAGCACCTGAGAAAGGTAAGATGGAGTACCCATGCTATACTACAACCATTTGGAGATAGCATTTGGAGTCTGGGGTGTAGCATTAACATCCATTGTTTGCACCAATTGTGCCAGAGAACTCAGAATTCCATTGTTATAGTCTTGAATGGCTATAGTTGCAAAGCACCCTGGAATAGCTAGGCTATGCTTTCTTCAGATGATAGAACATACCGGTATCTTGTGTGAAAATTGTAGGCAGTTTCCAGCTATGCAGCTATACAGTTATGTTAGTGCAAATATTTCTGGCTGCACAATGGAAATTCCCCTCCTCTCTTCTTCATGCAGGACCCCTAAATCTGTTCAGGGTTCTCCCCCCCCCAAAAAAAAAATCTTCTGGAGCAGATTTAAGAAGGCTGTTGGGGAGATTTTGTTGTGCAAATGAAGATCTTTGAGCTCATGGAACTAATTTGTTGGATACCACCCTGCATTTTCTCAGATTTAATATTTATTACATTTAACATTTATCCTATTTATTCAAATTAGGGCTTTCTTTAGTAATCAGCTTCTTTGGACAAAGGCCCTGAAGATATGAGCTACTGAAAATAATATTTCAGGAATATTATTACAAGATTCCATACCGTCATGAATTCTTGGAGAAGAATGGAAGCCCTGCTCCAGGTGTATCCCCCCCCCCCCGACTCTGCACCTTGAAAATTAAATTGTACAAAGGAAAGAGCAAGGCTTTCTCAGTAATTTGCCCAGTTTTGTAGAATTTCTATCCAATAGTTCATCAGTGTTCTTCACTTTGAAGGGAACATTACGTGGGTCCACCAAGTGCTGAACTTGGTGCCACAATTGGTTCAGGGTTCCTGGAGGTTCCAGGAGCATTGTTGAATGACAGAGTGTGGAATTGGTTTCAGTTGCTGCAGCCTGAGAGTGTAAACAAGATTCTTGCAGTGGTGAGGCTGACTACCTACCCTCTTGATCCCTGCCCATAATAGTTGATAAAGCCTAGTGGGAGGGGGGGTTTGACTAGATGGGTCGAGGGAGTGGTGAATGCATCACAGGGGAAGGGAGTTAAGTCCGCCCTTGTTGGACTTGGGGCTGATGAAAGCTGTAGTTCAACAGCATCTGTAGGGCTACAGGTTTCCCATACTTGTTCTGATGTTTACAGTTTACTTCAGTTAGTTACATTGCATGGAGTTCTTTATAAATGGTCCTTGTGGGATGCCTTGAGCAACTTTGGTGGGGTATAAATGGGTTCTGTTAAATAAACAAATGAATAAACACAGAAGCTTGTAGTACCAAGGGGATAGTAATGGAGCCCATTAGCGTACCCGCCTTGCCTCTATATACTACACCACTTCCTCCTCCTCTTTGAAAGATCAATTTATTACCTCTCTGCTTCTCTGATAGCTCCTTCTCACAGATTATTTCTGATTATCCGTGTGTGTTCTTGATTGTCATCCGTAGCTTCCCTCCCTCAAGCTAAGAAAAAAGACAGTTGCTTTATCCTATCAAATGTTACACACTCCTGTCTTGTCTCAGAGTATAAAACAACTATCTGTTTTTGGAAGCTTCTCCACAGATTCATCTTCTATCACATCCCACACTTTTCTCTAAAGTTTAAGGTCTGTGCTGCTCCCATTCATATGTCGGCAATGGGATGCCCAACGAGACAGTCCATGGCCTTGCTTCCTGTGATTATTCTCTTAGATTTCTCAGTCACAAAAATACCCATGTTGTCTGCATCATATAGTCCCATGCTAATTAAAGCTGTGACTTTTAAGCTGCAGGAAAAAGTTTTTCTTTTCCAAGCTTGTGTTTGGCACTGTCCATTTCACTCTCAATTACTTAGGTCTGCACATTGCATTACTACTTCTGAATGAGAAAATCGGAGGAAAAGAACAATGAACAAATTTAGTAAAGAATTCCTGTTCAGCCGTGTGTGTGTGTTTGCTGCAAACAGAAGAAGAAGAAGCAGCAGAAGAAGAATCCATTTTCATTTCAAATCCCCTTTCCATTTCGAGATCGAAAAGATGAAATATTGAATATGGCATTTGGATAACCCTGACAGTAATCAATGCATCCTCCTTTTCTAAGAAGACCTTTTAAAAGCCACCTTCATGGCACGACAATGGCTAATGTTTATTGCCCCCTACAGAATTTTAGTCAAGAATTTATTTAACTTATTGGCCACTAAAGCAGGACAATGGATAATTGCTGCTTTTCTGGCCCTGAACATACTTATTTAATGAGGCACTTAGAGAGATCCATAAACATTAATCATAAGGATGACATATATTTTGCGTCTGCCTATTGAAGCTGTACTCTTATACCTATTTACTTGGGGATAAGCCATATGAAACTCAATGGGGTGTACCTCTGAGTAGACATGTACTGTATATGTGGTAGGGCTGTCTAGGCAGCTACAGCTTTTAGCCCTATTTGCCTAGTTGCTGGCGATGGGTAGCTTTCAACAAATGACTGTGCAAAATAGCCTGCATAAGGGTTTCTTTCTCATCTGTCCTCTGCCTTCCATGCCCCAGCTGGTGATTCCACATGTTGCCATCATCTCGCCACTTTTCACTTAATGGTGTCATTCTAGGGTTAAGGTTCAGACTCAAGAAGCAAAGATGCCGGTCCCACTCTCTCATGTCTACTGCCATTAGGCTCCTCCGTGTATGGTATTAGGCAAATCCATTATCTCCTTGTGCTTTTATCTATATAATGACACCCTGCCTACTTAGCTAGCCTTCATTAGCCATTCCTCAGAGGAGGAAGAAATATTGTATGGCTGGTGAGAACAACATACAGCCTGGAGGCTGAATAGTGAATACAGTCTCTGGAATGGATTTCTGCAGCCTGTCTCCCCATCTGGCAAAAGCAACGTAATGTGGAGTGATCACAGTCCATCAATACCACTGCCAGATGGGGTAACAAGTCACGGGGAAACCCCCAGAGGCCAGAAAAATCAATGGATGTTTCCACTCTTAAGAGCGCTTTGCCTTAGTTACAGACCCCCTCCCCAAAAGTTTTATTTCTTGATTTCAGGCATTATTTTTCTCTCTAAGATGACCCTTGCACCATTTAAGTGTTTGGGGGCTTTTCTCCACAGGCTTTTCTGAAGGGCTCAGAAATAATAATATCATTTTTGGGGTGTGGGTGTGTATTTTATTCATTTAATTAATTTGCAGCTTGTAGGTACTGCCCAATAACTTTACATTCTCTAGGTGGCAAATGATATAGCAAGGGGAGGTATTTGAATGTGGTCATTTTTGCCCTAGCTTAAATGTAAACTGAAGACACCCTTTATCCCAGTTACCAGCCACAGGCTGTACTCCAATGCCCTGAGACCCATTGACTTCTTATCAAATTCACTTTTGAGTACACATGAATAGAATTGTACTGTTAGCCTCTATGCTGTATCAGCTCTTTATATACCATATTGTCTAACCCAGGGCAGGGGTGAGAGTCAAACTAAAGTAGACAGAATAAAGGTGATTTTTTGAAAAATGCCCGTCAATACATACACATAAGCACTCTTCACTGAAATGTGTTTCTTTATTTATTTGTTTGCTTCAGTTATGAATTGCTTCCCATAATGCATCCCAAAGTGATTTTAACCATAAATCAATCAACAATACAAACAGATATTAAAAACACAATTTCAAGTCCAATAAAGATAAGACAGACTGGGATAAAAATCTCAGTTGAAAAGAATTGTTGGAAAATGAAGGTTTTCAACAGGTGTTGAAAAGATAATACAAGATGCTTGGCTGGTGTGTAACTGGAGTGTTGTTCCAAGGTGGTTCTGCTGGCATCAGCTGGAGTCTTAACTGGAGTTGAAAGAATCATATTTGAGAAAGCTGGATGGAGAGCGACACTTTTTCACATGCATGAATCCAATCATTCCATAAGGACCTAATTACTACAGCTGTGCACTGGAGCTATTCAAAGCCCAGAAGCTGAACCAAATCTGTCAATTTGGGGCCATCAGGGCTTTGGCCAGATGGGGTTGATGCAGCACTGGATCACCTCAGGTAAAAAGGAGGGGAACAAGGAGAGGCAGGCCGCAATCTCGGCCAAGAGCAGAACAGGGCTATTTGCAAAATGGCTTTCAAACAACCCTGCACTGTGTTTTGACTGCACATGCCTGTTCCCAGCAGGGGAACACACAGTCATGGCTACACTGAGAAAGATGGAACCCTCAGTGGAAGATTCCATCTTGCTGACCACAGGGAATGTGCTGGCGGAGCAGCACCCAGCAGGGTGGAACTCTCCACTCCCCTGCTGGTGAGCAGGAAGTTCAGTCCTGTTCTCCGTAGCTGCAAGGAGGAAAGGAGATGCAGTGTATCCTTCTTCCCCTGCCTCAAGTAGTGGCTGGTACCACTGAAACTTGCAGGGCAAAAGGCCAGCAAAAGGTGGAACCAGGGCCAATGAGTGGCAGAGGCACCCCATGACTGGTTGTAAGTAAGAAAGAAATATACAACCCTAATTAAACACCAGGCCCAGCTCCCAAATCAATTCAGGGCCCAATCCAGGTCGGAGCTGATCCAAATTACAGGTTGTGCCCAGGATTGGATTGGATTGGATTGGTGTGTGTGTGTGTGTGTGCAGCCCTTCTATTTACATGTGATCCTCTTTGTCTTGCTTGCAGTTGCAATGTTGTTTTTTCTTTCCTTCATTAGAACTGCATGGGTTTTTTTTATTGGGACTCCAGCATGCAAGGAGAAGCCATTTCCCCCTGCCACAGTTTCAGTGTAAACCACTGCTTTTCCCTGCCCCCTGGTGCTTAGGAGAAAAGACCCTATTGGCATTCCATATATGCAACCTATTGAGCTGGAAGCGTTCTAACCATTCTTTCCCTACAGATTACACTGGGCAACAATTTTTTACTTTTTGAATGTTGTCTAGATTTCTACAACTGATTTAGGGTATTTTTGCACTGCTGAATCAGGAAATGGCATCCGTTTCTCTCCATCAGGTCAGGTTTACTGTAAACTGAATGGTGGGCATTGATAAAGGTAAGTACACATAAATTGCATGTTGCTTCACCATTTTTCAAACTTCAGGGCTTGAACTTCCATTTCTTGGAACTCCTGGAATGCTCAGTGGCAGGGAGGTCTCTCTTCAGAGTCCAACAGTAGTCAGCCATCATGACTGCGTCCCAGCGACCCTGATACCTGGTCTCCATCTCTTTCATGTCCTGATGGAATCTCTCCCCCTGCTCATCACTCATTGAACCCAGGTTCTCAGGAAACCGGTCCATATGTGAAAATAGGTAGTGCATCTTGACGCTCATGTTGCAGCCCAGGTTTCTGAAAGCAGTCAGCATGTTGTTGACAAGTTCTGCGTAGTTTCTGGCCTTATTGTTGCCAAGAAAGTTCTTCACTACCAGAACAAATGCCTTCCACGCTTCCAGTTCCACTTCGTTCATTGGTTTCCGAACTCTGGATCTCTGATGAGCTGATGGATCTGAGGACCGTCAAAGATGCCAGTTTTCAACTTCTCCATGGTCAATCTTGGAAAAGCCTGGCACAGGTAAGTGAAGCAGTCACCATCCTTGTCCAGAGCCTTGGTGAACTGCTTGATTAAGCCGAGCTTGATGTGCAGCGGTGGGAAGAGTATTCTGTCTCTGTCCACCAGAGGGTCGTTGATGACATTCCTTTCTTTGCAAGGCACCAATTCCTCCTGCACAGGCCAGTCCTTCTTCGTGTAATGCTGAGCACGGTCCCTACTATCCCACATGCACAGAAAACATGGGTACTTGGTGAAGCCAGACTGTTGTCCACCAATTTATGGAAGATTTCGAGGTTTTATGACTTCAAACTGATCCCTTTTCGACATAATCACCCAGAACTATCGGACCTGAATACTTCTTGTCATTAAAATAATCATTTCCAATCAAAACAATTATTCAACATGGCATTTTAGCCCCACCAACTTCTTCTAAAATGCTCCACACAAGCGTACATGTGAACAAAAATGTAAAAAAATGACATGTGGCCATAGCTCAAAAACTTGACCTGATTGAGCAAAATCAATGTGATTTTTGGATTCAGCGCAACAGATTCGTCCTAAATCAACTGAAAAAACGCAGACAACAAATTTGTTGTTTACTAGTGTTATCAATCTATCACCAGGCAAAATGAGCAATTTAATAAAGCACACGAGTTTATGCCCACCATTGTCAGAGCTTTTGGAATAGTCCAGTTGATTTGAACTTCTCACATCTCTGAATTGTCTACTGCAGCATTAAACGCTGACTGCTTAATGAACTCCTATATTTACTTCTCACCCTATCTGAAAACAGTCTTTAACATTCACCTCTCCTTTGGGCGAGAGAAGCTTGCATTTGCAGGTGAAGAACTGAAGCAAAAATATGAAGCTCTAGATAGAGAATTTGCCCTTTAAAAGCCTATACTTGATTTGGCAAGGAAAGCTCAAGGGGAGTATGGAATGGAATTTCAATCACCCATGTTCCACATCAGATCACCTGATTGTTTTGACCCACAGGATGTTGTCTGAAGTAAAACCAAGATGATCTAAAGTCTACACAAAATATTTTGCATTCTACCTGAATCCATCATTTCCTAACTTCAGCTTGCTTCCAACCAATGTCCCGGCCAAACTCATCTCTAGATGTGGCTGTTTTTAATCAATTAATAGATGTTGACCATGTTTCAAAGTTTTCTGGCAAGAACAAAAATGGCTACAAAAGCTTGGTTTGTTTTAACATAATGAAAACAGAGATCTATAAGTCACCCAATTGTCCAGCAGATCCAAAACTTCCTCTGTTTATCACCAGCCCTTTCAAAGAGACACAAACCTGCCAACATAGGTTTTGTTATTGTGTAAATGTGACCTTAGGGTTGTAGATTCCTTTGGCAGCTGCCATTCCTCCATAATGGAACAAAGTTGGCCTGCTCCTCTGCCCTGACATTTAGCCACCTAGAAAAAAAGACTTGGAGCACCATTGCATGTTAATAAAAACGAGGATGTAGAGCCTGTCTTCTATATTAAAGCCTGGTATTAATCAGCAAACAACCATTGCAGACTTTTGTCTTCAGCAGAATACTTCCTTTCCCTGCATCTGAAGGGCTTCTGCTGGAAGTGGGCTGTGAAAATTTCTCAAGTGAAGTCAGAACTGCTTTTTCTTTATGGCCTCTACACAAGCTCCTTTTCTAGGCATATGTGTTCTGAGTTTTTGAATTGTGGATGACCTTTTTGTGTAGGGCCCACAAGTACTTTCCCCTGCTTGTCCCCAGTGCAAAACAAGCAGAGACCTGTATTATATCAGCTCAAGAATTCAATTTCTTGCTGTCAAGTGTAATAGATGCACTAAACTCCGAAGTGAGCTATTCTCCGAACATAGGTACTCTGTTCTGTAAACATAAACATATGTGCTTCCCTTGTGCCTAGAGATTCAATCTACACAAGTATCTCCTTTCAAAGGAAACAGGGTCATGGCTATCAGGTCTAAAGCTCCATTAACCACTGCACTTCCTGGGTGTCTTATTTAAGTTGGCTTTCACCACCTGATGTCAGTCAAGTGCCATCAATGATACTCACCTTTGGCTTGGGCCTTTGGCGCTTCTTATTGAGGTCAAGTGGCTTTGGTTCGTACATGTTTTGAATGAAATATATAGATAGATAGATCCAGTTTGTTTGTGAGTGAGTCTGCCTGCTGTTTGTGAGTGAGTTTGCCTTCTGCTCCTGCACCGCTTCACTGGGTGAAGGAGGGACTATTGGATAGCTGGCAGAAAGGGAGAAAGCTCTCATCTCAAAGAAAGGCCTCCCATCCTGGAACTGCAGGTTTGAACCCTGTCATTACTTTATCAGACCCTTTAGACCAATTCTGTCCCTCTGCTCACACCCGTCTGAACACCTAGAGATGGGTTCTCTCAAAGTATTATGGATGGAAAGAGAAAAGAAAAGAAAAGCAGGGCAGGAATACAGAAAATACAGCAGATGGGGAAAGCTAGAATGGAGGGAGCATAAGAAATGAGTTGTGGAGGAAGCAAGTGCCAAGTGAAGGTAATCTAGTATAGGAAAGGAAAAAGGGAAAGAAATCTAAGTAAAGGCTTGAAGGAAGGGCCAGATCAGTCCAGGGGCAAGTGAAGGAAGGATGGAGGAGGCAGGACTGGAGGATGATAGAATTGCTATCAATATTTTATTGGGCCAACTGGCTATACCTGGTAAGCAGTATTGGGATCTGAAATGGAAGCTGAAGTGAAGGACCAGGACAGGTGTTGATCATCATGTGAGCTGTGCACAGGTGGGCTGAAGCGAGCTGCTGCCATTCCTGTGGAGCCTCCTTTTATTGAGACAAATATGCAAGCCAGGCAGATACATTTTGGGCTGCGACCTTTACACATCTTCCGTCCCGAGATCATGGGGTGGTGCAAAGCTATTTTGGCACCTGTTTCCACAGTGTCATTTTCCTCTTGCACAGTGTATGACGAAGGAGACAAAAGGTCTCAGGGACAAAAGGTTACAGACAGGACACCGCTGACTGCTGAGACTGCAAAAGGTCAGACACAGGGGACGATGTTCTAGACAGCTTGTGGCTTGTCTGAGGGGGGGTTTTCCCTGCACCCCAGGGTCACGCGTGCAGGCAGACTGTGGCTGCCTGCTGGTGGGGAAGTGTGCTCCCTCCGGACCCCACTCCCCACTCCGCGATATCCCGACAGGAAGCAAATCACAGATTTGACTTAGCCTCATCCATAATTTCCTGGATTCTGCCAGGATGGTAACCTAACCTGCCAAATTCTGCTTTAGTCCCACCCCGGATCTAATCAAGAGTGCCCTGACTTTACCTATGAGCCATCAGGTTCTGAGTTAGGTCTACTAGCCTCCATTTTATGCTTTGAGGTTTCTTCCTGGGAGGGGGACATATTTTTGAAATACTCCAGTCCAGGCTGGGGCCAATATGAAGCAAAGCTGGGTGGGAACAGGACAGATATGTTGGGCCAACCACAGGCATGGGGAACCTGTGGCCCACACGCTCACCAGGGGATCAAATTTAGCCCATGACGCCAATCAGTCAGCTGGCATCAGTGGGTTTAGCTGCACTTGCGTGTAACCAAAGCAACAGGATTTAATCACCCATTCGCCATTGATGAGGAAGCAGTTGAATCCTGCTCGCATCCTCCAGAGAACAGGACTGAAGTCTCTGCTCACCAGAGTTTCATTCTGCTGAGTGCTGCTTTGGCATTGCATTCCTTGTGGGGAACTTACTGGCAAAATAGTACCCCTACAGAGAGCAGGAGGGAACCCTCCACTCATATGATGAACAGAGAGTTTAGGGCTGCTGGGTGCTGCTTCAGCAATGCATTTCCTGCAGGGAATGTGTCAAGGAAGCAGACTTCCACCCATCCATATGGGTCAACTTTGAGACTACCCATCATATGAGAGACAGGTGGTTGGACCAAGCCACCTGTCAAAATTGGCACACATGGTGCAGAGAGAAGGTTCCCCACACCTGGCCTAGCACTACCATATTCTCTTCAGCCCTTGCCTCACTTTATGGCCACATTTCCAAGTACATTCTCATAATTTTTCAGGACACCTCAGTAGCAATAAGAAGAAAAAATCTCTGTCTGCTGTAGCAAGAGATAGCAGTATCTCAGGAAATAAGACTTTACACAGATTTATTGGAACCAATAAGCTAAAATATACCTTAAATAAGCAGATAATATCAGTTTCATTGACCATGGTGGGTGATTTGTTTCTTTACTTTTATTACTAAGCACAGCCTCTGTCTCAGCTGTAATTTAGTTTCTACAATTAATACTGTCCTTATAGTTAAAGCATTTTATTTCTTTTTTTCTAGATTCTAAACACTTTATAAATAAAAGTGTACAGGAGGGGGAGACACCATTGTTTTATGTCCATCTCTGTGGAAACAAAGAGTGCAAGTCCTATGTTGTGAGAAATAAACCACCCCATTTCCTACCAATGGGTAAGGAACAAAACCAGGGCAAATGTGTGGTGAAAGTAAATCTTAAGGTAGCTTCATTAATTTTAATATTTATCCATGGCATTTATATGCCACTGGTCAGGCAGACCTTACAAAGTAGTTTACATGATACGATTGGAACACTATGCACCAGTAACAATAAAACAAAACAAGATAAAACAGGGGAAATAAAACTTTTTTTAAAGACTGTTTTTGCTTCTCCCTCCCATAAGGGCAAGATGCTTGCTCAGGATCTCCTGTGGGTGACGGTTAGAAAAGGGAGGAGCCACTACTGAGAGCTAGATAGCGATAGCACAACAAGATGCTTCTCTTTCTTCTCTCCTTGTCTCCAGGCAGGGTGGTTTTTCAGAAGACCCTGTGGTGGCAGTTAGTGAATGGTTTCTTAAGATTACTACCCTTTGAAAAATCCAGACAGGATGTTGTGACCACTGTGGTCACACACACCCCTGACCCCTGCTCTGTTTTTGTCCCTGCAGTGTTGTTAAAACACCCAGAGCAGGCTCAGAGACTCTGGCAGGAAATTTCTGAGGCTGGGCTGAGTTAGCTGCTTTAGCAGTCAGAGATTACAGTACATACTCTGGCAGAGTTGTCAGTGCACTAGATTTCTGGGCTGCCCAAGCCCCTGTGATCCTTGGCTGACGATGACTTCGCTCTGCTAGAAGACAGATATTTCGTTGCAGGGCAAAGTATTTATCAGCTGGCAATTGTTCCTCAGTTCAGATTGCCATTTGAGCCAGAGAAGAAGTCAGGAGCTTTTCAAGCTCCCATCTGCTTTGAATCAGGCTTTTGTGAGTCTCAAATGTTCTCCTCAGAGCCATCCTGAGAGGTCTCTAATGACAGGGACTAGGTGAGAAAGCACTGGATTGGAGTGGATAGGGTTCAAGGTTTGAATCTCCTATGCAGGGAACTCAAAATACAGAGTTATCTTCAAGATTTTGGAACCCCTTAGGCAAGAGACCACATGTGTCCCCCTGTTGAAGGGTGAGATCCCACAAACTCTGAGATTGTCTCAGGAATCACTTTACATCAGACAGAAGCTTTCCTCCAGAATTCACCTGGTCATCTGTCTTCATTCCCCTACAGTGCTTTGATGCCCTTTATTGACTTCTGGCCCTTGGTCTCACCTTGAATATTTTTTTTAAAAAAATCTTCAGGTACATAAGATGTAGACTTGTCTCTGTTTCTTACCATTGGTATTATTATCATGTCAGCATTCTTATGTCCATTTTTCATAGCTTTTCTACAAAAATGGTTTCACACTAGAAATAACTGCTCATCTTCTCTCTAAGTTAACTACCAAAATAGAAACTGCATGTTACTTCTTATCAGTGTGGTATATATAGTAATATCCCCCTTAAGTGTTCAGCCCCATCTGTTTCCTTTTTAGCTGCCTGGTTAGAGGGAAAGGTATGAGAGTTAAATACGTTTACATTTTTTTTTTCTAGCATAGCTCTCACAATGGCAACAGTTCATCTCCTAATCCAGATGGCAGATAGGTTCAGATGGTGATAGCAGAACAACTTGGTTTTCTTTTGATTATTGGACTGCAGGGTGTTTGTCCAAACTCCAGAGGTTAATGTGACCTGACCCTGAAAGTCAGTGAAAGGACTTCCATTGACTTTGACAGGATTTGACTCAACAAGGTCTAATATTTCTGCCAGGGAATATGCTGTGCAAGCAATCAGGTAGGCATAAAACTATGGGTTTATACTTATTGATCTTGAGTCCTGAGATACTGGAAGGCCGGTAATCAATACAAGGCTATACGCCGGTCACATAATATTTTTCCAATATCTTCCAACATTCATCTGATTAATTTTGTCACAGGTGTAGCCTTGGCTCATTTATTAAAAGTGTTCTCAAAGCTGATGTAAATTAGCATGATAACAAAGAGAGTGGCTGCCTGAGCGAAGGCAAAATTGTACAACAAACGCAGGCAGTTTATAGATGTCTGAAAAAATGTACATAGCTAATGTATACAGCAGCCCCTAAACTACAAGGGACAAACCAATCTGATAAGTAGTTCCACTAAAACCAATAGGTCGTCCCTTTGCAAGTTTGCCAGAAATGATTTCTACTGTATCCAGTGGGAATTAAGTACCATGCAGAGTTAGATGTGTCTAAGCAGTGCTCAAAGTATAGGGGGCCAAGGGGGCAAAGGGGGGCATATTATTTTATTCATTAGATTTTTATATTGCCATTTATCACAATATCTCAGGGCGGTTCGTAGGATAAAATACAAGGTAAAAAGACAAGTAAATAGTTGAAACGAAAACAACAATACAATAGATAGTTAGCTAGTTTTTTTTAAGAAACCTAAAGGCCATGATTTGGCTAAAACTAGAGGGAGCCACAAATTGGAATTTATGGATTGCATAAAGGATCACCCTATTTCCACTATCCACAAATACTTCTCTCTCTCTCTCTCTCTCTCTCTCTCTCTCTCTCTCTCACACACACACACACACACACACACACACACACTTGAGAAATGGTTGGGGAAATATCACAGTGGATACCCTGAAAGCACCTCTCAGCAAATGAAACTGACCTGTAGAAAATGTAACTTGAAAAAAGAGACATTGCACATACCTTTGTAAACCAAGAAATTTTAATAAAAAATACATTTAAAAAGGTGTCCTAGGCTTGATGCAGACATTGGATTTTGCAGCATTAAAACGTATCCCTTAAAAAAAAAAGAAACTATCCCTAACTTTAATTAGGAATGACATACTAGCTGAACCTTAGCTTGCTAAGCAAAGTCAAACAGCCGCCACTGCATTTTTGGCTAGGAATCAGGTGCTCAATGCCTGCGCCTGATGCCCAGACATAGCTGTTTGGCTACTTACACTCATGTCCATCTGTTGAAATGGCAAGGTGCCTTCACAGAAGTCACTTGGACTCATGCCTTCAGGGCAGAGAAACCAGTCATTGACAGACAGCCTGTGTTACAATGCCTACATCATATCTTCTGGAGGTGCATCTCCTTTGAGCCTTTCCTATAGATCTGTTAATTGCAGACATCCTAAGGCCTTGTTACAGCTGATGGGAATGGCGAGCCAAGGGAGGAAAATATGTGAACTGTGCAGGAGGGCATTTCTGAGTTGCCAGCGAGACAGGTTGCGCTTGCAATAGGTGCAGGAAAACTCAGCTGTACTACCTGGAGTGGCAAAATAAAAATATGCAATGTACAACCATGGCCTTTTGGTTTGTTAGGAAGAAAATGAGACAGAAAGAGCACATTTACAAAATGGGTAGAATAATAGACCAACACTGTGTACTACATTTCCTTGCCCCTTGATGCATGAAATTCACATGAAAATAGTGAATCTGTGTAGAACAACTAAATGACTCAGGTCTCCAATACCTGAATTACTGTCTTGTTACCTACAGGTACCATCTCAGGTGCCGTCTCAATCTACAGAGGGTGCCCTCTTAGTTTTTCCTTTGCCCTCAGAGGCTCAGGGTGATGGCAGCCCAGGAAAGGGCATTCTCTGCAACAACCAGCATTCTTGACCTTGTCTTGTCTGCAGACCCTAGAAGAGGGTGTTAAAGCAATGGGTAATAGGATACAGAATGGCAAAGGGTGTTTTGTTTTTGGATCTATGCCAGGGCATTGGTGCACATTTGGTAAATGGGCTATCTACCTTGCACTGTGTCTTCACAAGGAAGAGGGATGAAGAGAAAAGTAGTGAAGCTCCCAAGGAATACCAGAAATCCCACATGTCTCCAGACAGTGTGGTGTAGTGGTTAAGAGCAGTAGACTCGTAATCTGGGGAACCGGGTTCGTGTCTCCGCTCCTCCACATGCAGCTGCTGGGTGACCTTGGGCCAGTCACACTTCTCTGAAGTCTCTCAGCCCTACTCACCTCACAGAGTGTTTGTTGTGGGGGAGGAAGGGAAAGGGGAATGTTAGCCGCTTTGAGACTCCTTCGGGTAGTGATAAAGCGGGATATCAAATCCAAACTCCTCCTCCTCCTCCTCCTCCTGTTCTTCTTCTCTTCTCCAATTTCTTTCTTCTTTTTTATTACAGTAAGAAGTGGCTTGCCTTGATTCAGATCACCATGGGAGCACTGGCAGGCCACGTGCATGTTTGCAGAGAAACAGTGCTTAAGGATCTACAATTAGGACAATTGCATAGTGGTTCCCCAGGGAACTCTGCCTGGTGCCTTCATTATACACCTTTAGGCGCCAGACAAAACTGTTCCTTTTTAACCAGGCCTTTGGTTGACCAGATCAACATCCTATACCATTTCAAAATGCGGCTTTTGGGGGGGGGTGTTATTGGGTTATTGTTTTAATTTTGATTTTATATATTGCAATCTTTTCTGTGAACTGCCCTGAGACCTCTGGGTATAGGGCGGTATATAAATTCAATAAATAAAATAAAATTTAAAAATCTGCGTGCAGCAATGGATGAGCTGCTGGGTATATTCTGTGTCTCTTCTTCAGCATTTACCACACTTGGCTGCATATCCTTTGGAGCACATATAGATTGCATTTGCTGACTCCGGTCAGCTAAGTTATTGGATCAGAGTATGAGCTCAGTTTGTTTTAGATTTTGAGATGTAAACATTTGCATGACAGCTATTCATTATGGTCAGGGTTTCCTTTTTTGCCTAGGATCAATAGAATGTCTCCTTGTATTCTCAAAGGATGTTCTATACCCTGTAGTGGCTGTTATATTTTTACTTATATGGTCTTTTCACAAGGGCAGAACCAGTGTAAATGCGTTTTAAAGTACAATATAGAAAAGAACTAAAACCGTTCGTTTGCCTCTGTCTATGACAATGGTCTCAGGAAGAAAATTTTGCCCCACACCCAGAATTTATTTTGTGGATTAAAGGGAACAGCCAAAATGTACCATGAACATCTGGTAAGTAATTATGTGGAGCAAAAGTGGTGTAATAAAATAAGCAGAAGGGTCATTGCTGCCCTTCAAGTCACTTCTAAAAATGACTATCTTTTATGCAGTATAGTATGCAGAATTTAAGAGCAAGAATTAAGCGCTATATACTGACCCCAAGAAACCTCAGAAAAGTCTTCATTTCAACTAGAGTTTGTTCTGTGATGACCTCTGCTACCATTTGACTACGTAAAATTACCTCATATTAGAAAAGGAAGTCAAGTTGATCCACTCTCAGATGGCCTTTGAATTTTTATCTCTTAGGCCTTGATCTCTGTTATTGGGACTGAAGCCATTATCAGGCGTGGCTGACTCCAGAGGCCAGACAAAGTTCTCAGCTCAGGTTGTCGCCTGCAGAATTTCTCTTCCATTCACCACAGCCCAAAGTAGACTCTGCCGATGTACACCTTACGCTTTACTCCAGCTCCATTGCATTCCCCTTGCTGGAGTACACAAGGTGTTAGCCATAATCCTTACAAATCCTGTACCTTGGTTTTCGAGCAGCTTAGTTCCTGAACGTTTTGGCCCCCGAATGTCGCAACCCCAGAAGTGACTGTTCTGGTTTGCGAACTATTTTTAGAAGCCGAACGTTCGACTGGAGCTTCCTGCAGCCAATCAGAAGCCACAATTTGGTTTTTGAAAGTTTTGGAAGTTGAAAGGACTTGTTGAACGGATTCCATTTGACTTCCACAGTACAACTGTAGTTTCTTGAGAAATACTGCTGCTAGATGGGTTTCCCCTCAAACCAGCTCCCATCCAATTTGAAAAAGTAGGTGTTAAAGTGATGTGCATACATTTTAGACGTCTGTTATCTATGAGCACATGCAGCAGGGGATACGACCTCATTGCATTTTAAGCCGCTAATGTGAACATATCCTCTCTGACACCACTCAACTCTCTCTTTTGACCTTTCTGTTTGTTGTGAATGTATTTCTATGTCAGGAACAGTGATTCTAAATGATGTTTGGGTTGGTGAAAATAGAATACAACAGTGGTAGTTGCTCCATATCAATTAACAAACATAGGAACCCGCCTTATCAGCACTTTGGTCCAACCCAGTACTGATTGGCAGCTGCTCCCCAGGGTCTCTGACAGAGATCTCTCCCAATCCTACTACCCCAAATGATTTTAACTAGAAACAAATTAACCAGATTGAATTTGGGGGTCTCCTGATAAAAGGCACATTACTTGCATTGAATTGTAGCACTTCTATAATCTTCATGTGTCTAATCCCAGATGTCCTACTCAGCAAAACTAATATCAGAAAGATGCAACTGGTATTGATTAGCTTGCAAATGATTTGGGTTGTGAATGCTGATGTGCTTAAGGTGAGCACAAACTGATTGTAATATTAGCTCACTGACTTTGCAATAGAAAAAGCCACAGCGAATCCTGAATACTTGCACCTAAAACTAGTCATATAACCAAAACACAAACTTTACATTTTTCGCTGTTGTTTTTTCCTGTTACCTGAGGGACGGGGGCACCAAATCTCCTATCCCAGAAGCTCAGTTCCAGTTCTGAATACCAAGTCTCAGGAATGAAGAAATAAGAAAAAAAGGGGGGAGGGATTTGAGCACACCGAGAAAAATAATATTCAAAGACCATGGTTTTCTAGGTGTGGTTTGGGTTTTCATGAGTTACCTGTAACTTTCCACATGTGATGATGATGATTTTATTATTTATATGCTTCCCATCTGACTGGGTCACCCCAGCCACTCTGGGCAGCTTCCAGCAAAATATAAAAACATAATAAAACATCAAAAATTTAAAATTTCCCAGAACAGGACTGTTTGGATGTATCATTTACTGTTTTTTCGTTAAAAAGTTCTTCAATTTTGAATTTAACTTGTGGGCCTTGGGCATGTTTTTATTCAAAAAGGACTCAATTTTTATGCATCCAGTTGCTTCAAACTCCACGGTTTTAATATCTGCAGTGAGCCCCACATAGAGTGCATTGCAGTAGCCCAAGCGGGAGATAACCAGAGCATGTACCACTTTGGTGAGACAGTGCACAGGCAGGAATCCCATGATTCCTGACTATTGGCCATGCTTGCTGGGGCTGATGGGAGTTTGAGTCCAAGAACATCTGGAAGTCGCAGATGCCCCCCCCCACCCTAGTGCATTTGATTGTATGAAATTTTGGAAATAAAGAATTAACAATTAGCCCCCAGGCAGTCTTGAGTCCCCAGCACCTCTTTCCTTTTTTTTTCTTTTGTGAACTATTCACTGCTGAACCATAACTTCGAGCTATTCCAAACAATAAGTTTCTGGCATGTAATGTACTAACTGTATGTTTATTAAAGTACTGTTTCTGAATGTTTTTAGGTTAAAGAAGCAACGGAACGGCTTTTAAAAGAAAAAAGAAAAATACCCTCCTCACTCCTGCCAAGTAATCTTGAGTTCTCAAACCCTGCTGATGTTATGCTTCTTTCCTTCAGACATTTTTTAATTCCAGTTTTACTGTACAAAACTCTGAGGCATTAATTCTCAAGCTAATCTTTCTCCTTAGAAAATTCCCCGCCATTAAAAAGAATAGCTAATCACCATAAACACTGCTTAGACTCTCTCATGTTTCCCAGACTCTTTCAATAATTAATGAGTTTGCATTAACACTTTAAAAAAATATACGATATCAGAGCAATTTGTTTGGCTGAAGATCTGAACTTCAAAGAGTCTGTCAGTCTTATTATTCACTAGGGACCAAAGCGCACATTGGCCCAGTTGCTACAGCTGCCCCAATCTCCTTGGAGAAAGGGTGAGATTCATGTAATAAATAAAATACCAATATTTTTGCATGTCATCGCTCAGCTCATATTGCAGCAGGTTGCAGAGGAATTCAAAATTGATATTTTCTATGGGAAGCAAGTTAGAAGGCCTGTTTGCCACAATTTGGCTGCAAAGAGAAGCAGGGGAAAGCAATTGTCATACGTAGAATGGCCTTGCACCCTTAGTTGGGCAAAGTGTTCCAGAAGTCATCCTGAATTGCTCAGGTGTGCATAGTAGAATCTTGAAAGGAAAAGGAAATCTCCATGTGGGGTTGAGAGAGGGTTTGTTAACATTTTCCTGATAGAAAAATCAAACTTGGGGTCGGAGGGTGGAAAGAGACGTTCAGCTTGAATATTGCAATTCCAGGAATTCAGAAACCTTCTGTGAAAATTCTAGATGCTATTCTGATATGCTTTCAAGGAGTCCACTGCACTTTTGAATATTCTTCTGGGAGCTGCCCAGAGTGGCTGGGGAAACACAGCCAGATGGGTGGGGTATAAATAAAATGGGTCAGGGTTCAGTCTGACTCATTTTTTTTCTTTGTATAAGAACAAGCACAAAGGTGGTTTCTCAGCCCACTCACAGGTCCTTATAATATTAGTGGGAACCGTTGGTCCTGGCGAGTATTAACCACTTTCAGTTTTAACCTGAGGATTGTCATTTGTCCAGTTTTAACTTTAACTTTAATTTATTTGAATTAATTTTGGGATGCATTTTAATCGATTGATTGATTGCTTTAGCCCCTCTTAGCCTGGCTCTGGCCGGGGAGGGTGGGGTACAAATAAAAATCATTTATTATTATTATTCACTCTGTAACCTGCTGTGATTACAGCAGTGCAGACTATGTACATTTGTTGCCATCTACATTTTCACAGAGTTTTAACTCTCTCCTCTGAAACCATCTCTGCTCAAGACATATTTCGCCTCTTTCTTACCCTGCATGTTCTGCACGCTGCCATGCAGCGCACCTGTGAACAGAAACAGGTTGTGTGTGTTGGATCCAGAACCTTGGATTGAAACAAACCACTCACACAAAGGGGAGGGAAGTGCAACCAGAATTAAATGAAATGCAAGTAAGCTGATGGATTCTATAAAACATGCTGCCTAGGTTAAGGAAACTGCATCAATTTTGTATATTGCCACCTAATTAATTGTACTTTTATTCTGCTCATTGCTCAGTTTTCTATAAATTGTATGGAAAGCTTCTGCTCTAAATTTTTGACCTTGGATATTTGAACAAAATCAGCAGGATGTGTACCAAGGACAATGTATTTTCACTGATTTTGGTAGCCCAGAAAATTGAATATCCTGATCACGTACGGACAGGGATCCTCTTGCGGACAATAGTGCTGAAAGACAATAGTGCTGCCATGGTTGAAGACAGAAATGCTTCTGAATACCAGTTGCTGGAAACATCTGGAGGGTAAAGGGCTCTTGTGCTCAGATCCTGCATGTGGGTTTCCCACAGGCATCTGATTGGCCACTGTGAAAACAAGAGGCTGGATGGGCCATTGGCCAGATCCAGCAGGCTCTTCTTAGGTGCAGAGTTAGGACAGAGCAAACACTTGTGACACAATGTTGGGGGTGGGGAGCACAGGCACATTCCTGATACGGAAAGTGCTCTACATATAAGTAGTGCATGAACAGAGCTAGGGTGACAATAAAATATGGTTTTCAAGCTTGAGGAATCCTAGCGTCCGGCTTTGAATAAACAAAGGTGCCTGATTTTCAAGAGTGTTACATACCAGAAAACCTGGCGTGCCTGAAAACCTGGCAATTATAGGGAAAAATGAAGGGAGGAAGTAGTAATGTGAGCTGTCTCCTGATTTGGCAAAGCACAGGTCAGCTGGCTGTTCATATAGACTCTCTCTGAAGACTTTAGCACTGCAATCAATGCAGTATTTTTCATTTATTTACTTTCTGCTGACACATATCGGGAAAAGTGCAATGCAGTCCATGACAAGCAGGAAGCCTGTCTTTTCAACCCACTCTCGGAGTGCATTTTACGGAACTCTTCCACCATCACAGGGTGCTCTCAGCAAATCATTCTTTGACAGGAAGCACTAGATAGTGAGATACCATCTTAGGTCTTCTGCCTTCTGTGAATTCTTCCTTTCAGAAGGCCTTGGAGGTCAGGATTGTGGCTGTAAAGGGAAATGGCAGAAGGCATTGTTGCAACACCAGACTACCTTATGTGTCCTGTCATGATCTGCATGGTCATGAGAAACTGAAATGTTGTGTTTCAAAATAGTAAGTGAGTTGTCACACATGTGAAATATAAACAACACAGAGTTTCATAGGCCCTGTAGAACCTTAAGCATCTGACCTGAATTCTGCCGAAACCACAACAAGCTTCTAGTCCTGTAGATGACAGCTTAAAACCATTGATAAATAAAGATGACCATCTACCAAGTGATAATTAACTACCGTGTGCATGTAACCACCCGGTAAGCCTTATGGTACCGCCATGTGGTCAGGAGAACATTTGCTTATGTTTCTGCACCTGTTCCGAAATAAGGGGAGCAAAGGGAATGTAAAATTCTCATCTGTATTTGTCTGGATGGTGTGGACAACTGGCTTACCAAGTGATCACTCCAAACACTGAGATTAATCTCGGTGTTGGAAAAAGTAGCACAAGAAGCAGCTCATAGTGCTTTAAACTTTTGATTGCTTATATGAGCAACAATATATGAATCCATGGCTTTTGGCTGCTGTATTACCCACTGCAGTAGTAAACTGCATATAATTTGATCACATTGGAACTTCCTCTTTTAATTTGCACATGGCTAGATAGTTTTCTTCCCCCTCTTTTGCAGCTCCCTTTGAATTTTATATCCTTTTAATGAGGAGCTAAAATGGGTGCAGTCTTTGTGAGCTTCTGCCAGATGTTGTTTAATAATTTCATCCCAGTCAATCCTTTTGGAGACTCGATGGTGGGAATTGCACTTGGCTGTCTGCTGTAGCATCTCTTTAAAATGGAACCATTTTCTTAGCTCCTCTTCTGCATGCACTGAAGAAAATCATCCTTAAATGCTCCTGTTTCCTTCTGATCCTGTAGTCTCCAAGTGTGGCCATACAACAACGGTTCCTCTATAGAAAATGGTTGTAATACTCATATAACTTTTTTTGGGTGTTGTGGCTTTATTATAGAAATAATGCCTCTGAGTATGAGCAGAGGGGTTCTCTTTCATCACTGCAGGTGACATTGGGAGGAATTCAGCATTGCACTAAGGTGATCATTCTGTCAGGGTGAGCATTTCTGCTTGTCCAACAGAATTATCCTCCCTCTTCTATCCATAGAATTCTCTGGACCCCACAAACCAATTTGGGAGTGGGCACATAGGGGGAGGAGAGGGGAAAGTCACATTACATAAGTGGAAGTCTTTGTGCACTCACGGAACTCATTAGTTGAATCCCTCCTAAAGTTTCTCACGTATTCTGGCTCAGGGCAATGTAAACCAGGAGGAGGAAGGGTTACATCATTTTTTTCACCAGACCCACACTTCAGGTTGGTTATGCTGAGAATGGGTTATTGGTACTGAGTCACCCAGTGAATATTGGAGCAAGGATTCTTCTAACCCAGTTCTATCCAGTCCAAGTCCAACTCTCTAGCCATTACTCTACAACAGTGGTGGATAACCTGTGGGCCTCTGGATGTTAACTGAAAGATATAGAGACTCCAGAGAGATGGGAGAAAAATTCAGAGGCAAGCAGGCATGTATTTGTTTTTTTAAGAAGCTGGTCTCAGGAGCTATCAACATGAATGCTATTCAAGCAATCTATTTCTCCATGTGCAAGGCAACAGAAAGCTAGCAGCCTTGACAAACTGCTTCTTGCATAACTGAACATGATCACACTCACTCTTTTTCATTCAGAGAAATCTAATAAACACCAGGAGACAAATCCCAGGCCAACAGTTCAGCTGTCCAGTTGATTGACTGGGTTGCATCCTATCTGTCCACTAAGGGCAACGGCGTGAAGGGAAGGGATTGAAGATCAAAGGCAATTTTGTGAACCTTCCAGGTTCCTGGGGCTGAGAAAGAACCAGGAACAATGAAGCTGCCTGTAAAAGGAAAGAAGTCCTGTCATGTCGTTTCAGCTTGCAATGGAAAAACAAAACAATTGTTAGTGCAGTGAGTGACATAGTACTCTTTAATTGCATTTTCCCTTTGTCGTTAGAGTGAGAGAAAGCCCCATAGTTCATAACAGATTATGCTCCCCTGGCCATAGATATGGCAATCATGTTGTTGCCGTAATGTAATGCCAGGCCCTTTATAACCTTCTATAACACAAAGAAGGGGTTCTATTTGAGGGACAAGTTACAAGAAATCCTGCCTCTGCTTAGCTCCCCAGACATGTGAAGCTATTGTTCATGGTGCACTAGGCCCAACCAGAATGAGCTTATTTCTGTACTTTTGGCGTATTTATTACTCTAGTTTGCTTATTAAACAGGGATCAACATGGAAAAGTTCTGTCCCACAAATGCTTCCCTTTTGGGAACCTGAGTCTCTTCACTTTGTTCTCTCACCCAACCATCCTTCCATTCTAGGAAGTTTTGAATCAAGCTACTACCTAAACAGATTAAAATAAACTCAGCTTTTGGAAGGGATCCCAAGGGTCATCGAGTCCAACCTCCTCTAATGCAAGAATCATAGCTGTCAACTTTTCCCTTTTCTTGCGAGGAATCCTATTCAGAATAAGGGAATTTCCCTTTAAAAAAGGGAAACGTTGACAGCTATGGCAAGAATTCCAGCTAAAGAATCAGTGACAGATGGCCATTCAATTCATTGTCTTGTTGTGAACCACCCTGAGACCTTTGTGTATAGGGCAGTATATAAGTTGAATGAATGAATGAATGAATGAATGAATGAATAAATAAATAAATAATAACCTCCAATGAAGGACAACACCACCTTTCAAGGTAGCACATTCCATTGTCAAACAGTTCCTACTGTCAGAAAGTTTTTCCTAACATACAGTTGGAATCTCTTTTCTTGCAATTTGAATCCATTGATCTAGGTCCTAACCTCTGGAACAGGAGAAAACAGGCTTGCTCTGTCTTCCACGTGACAGCTCTTCAGATACTTGGAGGGGTTTCCTTTGTCAAGCAACCTTTCCCAACTTCAAACCCTAAAGACACCAGAAGTAGACCCACTGAAATCAGAAGGATTTAAAGTAGTTTGGATCTAACTTAATCTCCTTCCTTCCTTTTACCTTCTTTCCAATAAAAAGAAAGGATGGCTAATATTAAAAGCTGTTGGAAACACTATTGCAGCATCTGTCAAAGTCATTGGTGACAAAGCTGGGTATTGAATTTAGCCACTTGCATTTCTAATTTCAGTCCGGTAGAGGGCAATTGTGCTCAGAACAGCAGTGAAAAAGCATCTCCTCTGCAGCTTTGAATACTGATTAGTGATGCCTGTTGAAAGAAAGCAGTCAAAAGTTTGGCCTTGATATTTGATCCTGAATCACTGATCTAGTACACCACACAATGTGTCTATAGTTTAACGATATAATGCATTTTCAGGTGGAAAATAAAGCTGCACTTCTGCCTGGAAATTAGAGGTGCTTCTTCTTCTTCTTTGGCGATCACTCATAGCCGAGTAAGATTGTCTTCCATAAACACGGTTTTAACAATGAGTCTGTAAGTGACTGTGGAGGCCAATTCTGGACCCACACATCCTTCCACAGTGGGGATATTGATTCCTGGGTGGGAGTTGATCACAGTATGGATTTGCCAAGCGTGCCTTCCTCTTAGCACGTTTGAGCATCTAGCACACCTTACAGCCCATGGGAATGCTAAATTAAATGCAGAACGCAACCCAGGCTTCTTCATCTCATCTACATAGCACATGTGATAGTTTACATTATGTAATTTTTTTGTCTCTTTTGAGGACTAAGCAAGAAAATAGCAATGAATAAATACTCTGTTCTTCTTAATCTTAACATTGGTTCTACCATTATGACAGTAGCATCACACACACACACACACACACACACACACACACAATGTTTCCATGTAATCAGGTCAGACATGGCTGCTATAACTTAAGGAATTGGCATCTGACCTTTATTGGTTGACTTGAACCATTAATCTTCCTGGGCTCCTGGCTCCAGGACTGACACAGAGGCTTACCATGTGATTTATTGTTTTTTATTTATCACATTGTCCCCTGCTCTTCCTCCAAGCAGCTGAGAGCAGCATACAAGGTGTTCCCCCAATTTTTATCTTTACCCTGTGGGTCAAGCTGAGAGGTAGTGACTAGCTCAAGGTTACCCAAGAAGAACCAGATCGGGGGGGGGGGAAATAGCCTATGTAATCTAGCATTTGCTACAGTGGCCAAACAGGTAGGAATATAGGAAGCTGCCTTATAATGAGTCATACCACTGCCCATCTAGCTCACTATTATCTATACTGACTGGGGAAGGGTAGTACTTCTGGTGGGGGGACACATCGTGTTTCTTCTGGTGTAGTTTGGCCACCTTTGTCCCCACTCAGCTCTCACTTGAGGCTCCTAGAAGCTGTAAAATGGGACAGCATCCACACCCTGGGAATGGCTTCCCCTGGCTGGCTAAACCAGGTGAGGGTAGCTGCATGTGAAGACGGGCTCTGGCGCGTTTAGCAGATGAGACCAATAGTGAGCCCAACGGTCAAGAAGCCAATTTTTTTTGCCTTGTCAGGTAGGGAAGGTAGCCCATCTAGGAGAAGGAAAACTCTGAATCTAAACCTCCTCTGCCCTGAGGGATATCTTTGGGAGAAGAAAAGTCTGGGTAGTAAACCCTACACAAATCCAGTGGAGTCCCTAAGATGGCTGGATGGCACCTTGTACTCCTTCTTCTGGCAACTCCTGAAGCCAAGTTGGTGCCAGGTGTAGAGCTCTGCTTTCCTTTGGACCACATCAACAAGGCTGAGGTAGGGGTCTTGTCGTCTGGCCAGCTCAGGACCTCCATACACACTGCCCAGGTTTGCGCCCCAGGGAGGTCACTTTGCTGCTGCCTAACACTGTGGTTTAGCTTCATTCCTGGAGGCGCACTCTATTGTCTCTCAAGACAGATGGATGCCAACAACAACAACAACAACAACAACAACAACAACAACAACAACAAGACCACTGAGCTCATAAGAGGAAAGCCTATGAGAAATCTGCATGCAAGACAGGAAGGCTATAGCTCTTTCCTGCTGTGGTTCCCCATCAGCTGGTATTTCTGTGGTATAGTGCCTCTGATGCTGGAAGTCGCACATAGAAATAATGGGTAGCCTATGAGAAATCTGCATGCAAGACAGGAAGGCTATAGCTCTTTCCTGCTGTGGTTCCCCATCAGCTGGTATTTCTGTGGTATAGTGCCTCTGATGCTGGAAGTCGCACATAGAAATAATGGGTAGTATCCATTGACAGAAAAATTCATGCAGGATAAGTGAATGCCACAGTTTACTTAGGTACTGGGAGATAAAGTATTTTCTTTGTCCCGAATCTCCTACAATTCAGCTTCACTGGGTGACCCCCTGCTTGGGGCTCTGGGTATATTCATTTTTCAGGTTGAGGCCACACAAAAAACAAGATGGACTATCCAAACTTTACCCTGGTTTGGCAGTTCCAAACTAAAGGCACCATGTGTTTAAAGTTTCCCAGCACACATTTAAAGCACATTACTCCCCCCTACTAAAAATCCTGAGAATTCTACTTAGTTAAGGGTGCTGGGAAAACTACAGTTCCCAGGATTCTTGGGAGGAAGTCTTGTGCTTTAAATGTGTGTTGGGTGTGCTTTAAGTGGCCAAAGTAATGAATAGAGAAAACCAAGCTGACCTCCAGGGACACAGGACAGCAAGTCCCTTGTTCTATTTTCATAATCACTTGAAACAGATTAAAATAATTGGGAGTAAACATTAACAAGCTTGTAATGTTTAAATACCCTTTTCTCGCCCTACTTTCATCAAGAAAAGCACCATCTTTTACATCTTCTAAGTTAATCTGAAGCTGCCAGTGTTACCACAAAACTGTAATTGCTTTTACCTGTCAATATATTTGGGCGGTGCGTGTGTTTGTTTTCCTGGAGATCCCAGTTGCTGATTTTGGATTTCCAAAGAAACAAAGCAAGGTACTTATCTACAAATTCTCTAAAGGATGCAGAGGTGACTGCAAGAGTACAAAACTCTCCTTCTGTGTCCAGCATGCCAATATGCTGAAAATCTGTGGAATAGTTTTTTTGGGGCTGTTTCCACCCACCCACCCACCCCAGTAAACCCCTAGTAAAATTCCAAAGTTATGCATTCTGGCACTCAAGAGTATCATGCTGCCAGTGTACTTAATTACTCAGTCAGCTACTGCAGAGCTCCTGTAAGTGATAGGTCACTTTGCCGTTTTAGCAACTGGTAGCCTGCATATAGAGCAGCCAGCAAAACGGCTTTGGATTTTGTAGACACATTAGAAATCATTATTTTACCCTCCCAACGACCCTGGGCCATGGTCAGCCAAATAAAACCTTGCTGCCTTCAGTGAAATGCAGAAGCAGCTTTGGCTCAATACAATGCAGAAGCCACAGTGGAGTGGAGATTCCATTAATACACATACAGACCCCAAAGTCTGTGATCTCTCATATCCACCCTGCAGAGTGTCCTCACATCAGATGTCAAAGAAATAAACAACTATCTGACATTTAGAAGACATCTGAAGGCAGCCCTGTTTAGGGAAGTTTTTAATGACTGGTGTTTTAATGTATTACTGTATTTACCGTATTTTTCGCCCTATAGGACACACTTTTTCCCCTCCAAAAATGAAGGGGAAATGTGTGTGCGTCCTATGAGGCGAATGCAGGCTTTCACTGAAGCCTGGAGAGCGAGAGGGGTCAGTGCGCACCAACCCCTCTCACTCTCCAGGCTTCAGGAGAGCCCCAGCGCCAGCCCCACAAGGTCGGGGGACAGAGGGATGCGGAACGCCACCATCCAGCTGTCTCCCGAAGTGGTTTGGAGGCTGACGGCGGGGAGACCCCGCCGCCAGCCCCGCAAGCTCCAGGGACAGTGGGGAGGCACAGCGCGTCTCCCCGCTGTCCCCGGACCTGATCTTAAGGCGGGCGGCAGGGAGAAGAGCGCTTCTCCCCACTGCCTGCCCCACAAGCGCCTGGGGGGGGGAAAATAATTTTTCCCCCTTTATTTCCCCCCAAAAAAACTTGATGTGTCCTATGGGCCGGTGCGTTCTATGGGGCGAAAAATATGGTATCTTTTGTTGGAAGCTGCCCAGAGTGGCTGGGGAAACCCAGCCAGATAGGCAGGGTAGAAATAATAAATCATCATCACCATCCCAAACCCCTCTGCACAGCTTTCTTGGATTGCGTACACTCAATGCCATTTTTGTCAATCCAAAATCGTTTATTCTCTACCAACTCAACATGCTGCTTTCAGTCTAGATTGCTGTCCGCAAAGGTGGGAGTGCTTACTTGATACATTTGAAAAGCCTCCTTTTGATTAGGTTATGCTTCTTCTCTGCACATGTCCCAAGTTAAGGATGAAGGAAGCAGCAATTGCAATGTCAGTGGGCAGGCGTGTGGATACACCACCGGTGCCAGCACCCCCTGCACATGTTTTCAAAGGGACACACTACAACCTAATGAAGAATCAGTGCAGTCCCTGATTTGTAATCATAACACGCATCTAATACTAGTTGCATGTAGCTAAGACATACATCCAAGATTCCTGGAATTTCACTCCAGATTGGGAGTTATGTTTTTATCTGAAACTAAAATGCCATGTTGTTGGAAGAACCAGGATAATGCAGTAAGCTTTAACTAGAGGGCTGGGGGAGTTAAGGTGGATCAGTGTAGGATTCAGCAATAATTGGAGACAAGGGTGGTGCTGTGGTCCAAATCACTGAGCCTCTTGGGCTTGCCAATCAGAAGGTTGGTGGTTCGAATCCCTGTGACGGGGTGAGCTCCCGTTGCTCTGTCCCAGGTCCTGCCAACCTAGCAGTTCAAAAGAACGCCAATGCAAGTAGATAAATAGGTACCACTGTGGTGGGAAGGTAAACGGCATTTCTGTGCGCTTTGGTTTCCGTCACAGTGCTCCATTGCACCAGAAGCAGTTTAGTCATGCTGGCCACATGACCTGGAAAGCTGTCTGTGGACAAACAGCGGCTCCCTTGGCTTGAAAGCAAGATGAGCGATGCAACCCCATAGTTGCCTTTGACTGGACTTAACCATCAAGGGGTCCTTTACCTTTTCAGCAATAATTAATAGTTAAAGATTCTGATCTTGCATGTTGTTCTTCTGAGTAAAGTTTAATAGTTGCTTACTCATATTCTACTTTATACATAGTATACATTGCATACATTGTTCCTTATTCCTCCCTTCCCTGGGATTCATTCCTATATTTCTGCTGCTGATTTCTTTTTGATGCAACCCTGCTTATATCTTTTCTAAACTGAAATGCATTCACTGGTCTTCTGCTGGTGTGTTTAAAATATTTGCCCTCTTGAATCCTGTCTGGTAACTACCCTCTTGCCCATTGGGACAATTTAAGAACCTCCTTTTTCACAAGAAGCCATCAACAGCAGTGGCAGTAGCAGGGGCCCCAGCCACTGATTTAGGCTAGATGTCATTTTGCCACTGGCTGGATGTGGTCATATTCCAAGGATTCATTACCCATGTCCCAGAGTGTCTGTTATTTCCTCAACCCTCCGAGGTATCCTTCCCCCAACCTGGAGTCCTCCAAATGTTCTGGATCACAACTCCCATCAGCTCCTGGGGCTGAAGTGATAAAACCACAGGCGGGCACCAGGTTGGGGAACGATGCTCTGAAGATCAAGAAGGTGTTTCAGATATTTTACAACTTCTGGATGTGCAGATTACAATGGTTCAAAGCCTTAATGATTGAATATAAATGAAATGTGTGGGTGTTTAATGGTGCCAAAGTAACATTATAAATAAATATTCAAGTAGCAGCAAAAGAAATAATTGTGAATTAAATAAACAAGAATTATCAAGTTAACCATGAAGGCTATTGACAGACTTAATCTTAACAAAGAGACTAACAGTTCCTGCTAGACTAAAGATTTAGAATAAATTCCTATTCCTTATAAATAAGTTCCTTATACATTTCATATCAACCTGTCCAAGGTTGCTATAGTTACCAGATGTGTAGCTGCTGATGTTTCTCCAGGGTGGTCATTCCATTAATTGGTTCAGAAGTTAATCTTACTTTGAATTTGAAGTTCTCCTAACAAGCCCAAACCAGGCTTGTAGATTTGATTGATTGTCTCCTATAGCTGCTTCGGTAACCATGACAACCTTTATCCAAACTGGAGAGTAAAGGCTGTTTCCCCCAGTCTGTGGATGCCCATCCTTATATTGGCCATTGACGTCTTTAGCATTACTTGTCTTTTCTGCCACATGCCTGCCATTAAAAGGAGGAAGAGGTTTTGCCTTAAGCTCACATAAGATGTGGGGAAATCAGCTGTTGATCTTTAGCCATCAGCGCATCTGAAACTGCTTCACTGTTGTGCGAGAGCTGGACAAAGAATTATAATGCCACATTAGCTTTGCTTTGGCGTCCATTTCGGAAGGCCTGCCTCTACCCCTCGCAGCAAGAGCAAGGCAGTCAGGGAGAATGAATGGCTATTCCATAGGGGATCGAAGTTAGTGTCTCAGTCAACAGTTGCACTGCTGCTCCTTGCTCTGTGGCTGTTCAGCAGCCCATAGTACTGCATGATTTAAGGAGTCTGCCAGACTCTCCTGACTTCCTGCCTTGCTTGAATTAGATCTATGCTCAGCAGGCCTGAGCTACACAAGAGGAAGGGGGAAATCACTGGGCAAGGTCCCCAGCACCTGTGCAAAGAGCAGAATTGCCTTAAGGCACCTTTAGATGCCATATATTATTTACTGAATATTTATCCTGATTTGTTTGCACAAAACATAGATGATGTCTGTTGTTCTTTGACTGGGCATTCTGATTTGTTTATACAATTTCCCATCAGCTGATTCTTATTCCACACTTCCGAGTGCATTTCCCCATCACACAAAAAATCCAGTTTATTTACTTATTAATTTTTTTAAAAAAGTGGGTTTGTTGTGCCAGAGAACTTTAATGCACTGTAATTGTGGAAACCTACATATGCTGGTATATAATTAGATCCAATTGTGTATTGGAGGTTAGGGGAGGGGTGCTATCCCTGCTGCGGGACACATTTTACTGCTTCTAGGGTAGTTTGTCCACCTCTGATCCCCACCCTGCACAGAGTTCTTGCCTGTAGCTCCTAGAAACTGTCGGTATGCAGCAGCGGCCACAGCCCAGGAATGGCTTCGACTGTCTGGTTAAACCCAGTGAGGATAGACAATGGGTCTCAGACCCTCAGTGAGTTAATGACTTCCCCCTGCATGTGAAGACAGGCTCCAGTAGATTGAGTGAAAGAGACCAATAGTGGGTCCAACGTTCAAGAAGGCAGTTTTTGCTTGTGGTGTAGAGAGCTGTTAGGGGCAGATGGGGCTCATCAACCTGGAAAGGTAGCCCATCTAGGAAAAGGAAAACTCTGATCCTATACCTCTGCTGACCTACAGGATATCTTTGGGAGAAGAAAATGCTTTGGAGTGGAGCAGTGTGTATGGAAGTCCTGGCCTGCCCAACTGACAAGACCTCCCTCTTGGCCTTGCTGATGTGGTCCAAAGGAAAGCAGAGCAATACAGTTGGCACCAGCTTGGCTGCAGGCATTGCCAGAAGGAATCATAGAACCATAGAATCATAGAGTTGGAATAGACCACAAGGGCCATCGAGTCCAACCCCCTGCCAAGCAGGAAACACCACCAGAGCATATGTCAGGAGTGGAGGTCTTGTCAGTTGGGCAGGCCAGGACTTCCATACACACTGCTTGTGCCCCAGGGAGGTCACTTTGGTGCAGGGATTTGCCTTCACCTCCAGAGCTGCACTCCATTGTCTCTCGAGACAGATGGATGCCAACAACTGAATCCTTCCTACAAATTAGTGACAGTCTCTTCTGTGTAATTCACAGAATGAGGCTTGCTGATATTAGTACACCAGCCTCAGTACACTAGCTCATGTAATAGGAATGTTAGTGGCACATGGGGAAACCAAAGATGAAGTGAGAGAGCTCAGCTAGACTTTGTTTCATTCTAGTATCCAATTTCCCTTTCTGACATTTAACAACCTGACAGAGCTTACCCAATGTCATAAACACGGTTTCCTACAGGAGCCTTGAGACGCTCTCATAGTTTGGCACCTTAGCAGCTATTAGCAAGGCACTTAAAAAGTCAATATGTCTGTACACAAGGAAAATAAGCTCTGCTTCTTACATTTCACACTCGTGTCTAAAAATCTGGATGCTCTGTAATGTGAAAATGGTCGTGCAGGTGTTTTTTATACAGTGCAACTGGAAGCCAATTCTGGCAACCAGACATCTGGCAAAACAAAGTTGCTTGTTTAACCCTTCACATGTTGCATGCACAAGTGTGACTCCGTATCTGAGAAGCAGCCCTTGGGTGATTGGCACTCTGTCACAGATGCAGCCATGCACTCCATTTGACCTGCATTACAAACGCAAGCAGACAGGATCCATTGTTGTATGAAAAATAGCACAGATGGACAGAGACCTTTTAAGCCCATTTTCTCAGGCATTTGAAGCTTCGCCATTTGATTCCTCCTCCCTAGCTATCACTCAAGCTCCATGTTTCTATTACAGATGCCTTAAAAGAAACCTCCTTTTTCACTTTCTCGTTTGCGCCCCTGCATCACGTCAATCTCCACACAGTTCAAAGATTAGTATTTATTAGCAAACTGCTGCTTTTGTGTCAGCAGGGAACGTGTACACAAGTTCGCTGGTAATTGTGACTTTATGTATGCCTTTGGTGACATAGTAAAGTGAATTAAACAAGGATAAAAAGGACAAGACGTTTACACAGGATACACAAGAAAGCAGTTTCTATATTAGCCTCTTTTTTGGAAGCCAGCCTTCCCAGAAACCCCTTGTGAATCAGAATTAGGACAGAGTAACTCGCATTTATATTGCAACTCTCATTCATTCCAATCTATGGGCCATATGGTTTTCAAGCGTGTGTGTGTTTGCATTCCCAGTTCCAGTGCCACCCTCCACTAGACAGTGGCTAAGTGAGATGTGATAGAACAAGCTCAAGCAGACAACAATCAGGATTGAAAATGGCCACAACTTTATTGATTACAGATGTAGGTGGAATTTTGGCTCAGCCATTGCATGTATATCCTCCTGCCAGACTGGAACTGCTTCAGGGTCTTGCCAAGGATTATGGCCTCCCCAAGAAGGCCAATCTACAATGTTCCCTGACTGGGCAAGGCAGCCACCAATGCCTAGCCAGCCAGCAAGGCACTGCCCAACTGGTGGGGCCTCTGATTGGGCCATTTGAAGCTAGCTTTCTGGCAGGAGTCTTGCCCTCTGATCCTGCTGGTTGAGGGAATTCCCAAAAGGCTGGCAAACACATGTGATCTAGCTGCTAGGGATGGTGGTGGAGAGTGAGAGGCTGCAATCGCTGCCCACCTGGAAAAGTCATGGCTATAATCATCCTGGTTCTTTCCTAGTTGTGATTAGAATAGGTAAAAAAGGTAAAGGACCTCTGGGCGGTTAAGTCCAGTCAAAGGTAACTATGGGATTGCAGTGCTCATCTCCCTTTCAGGCCTAGGGAGCTGGTGTTTGTCCACAGACAGCTTTCTGGGTCATGTGGCTAGCATGACTAAACCACTACTGGCACAACGGAACACTGTGATGGAAGCCAGAGTGCATGAAAATGCTGTTTACTTTCCCACCACAGCGATATCTATTTATCTACTTGCACTGGTGTGTCTTCGAACTGCTAGGTTGGCAGGAGCTGGGACAGAGCAACGGGAATTCACACCTTTGCGGGCATTCTGATCAGCAAGCCCAAGAGGCTCAGTGGTTTAGACCGCAGTGCCACCCGCGTCCCCTAGGATTAGAATACCACACCCATGACAAAGGGGTGGTTTTCATTTGTGCTTCGTTGTTCAGCTTGTTCAGCTTTATTTCCATTACCTCCTCCCCTCCCATGGCTCAGCTGTTTTCTTATTTCTGGCCTCCTTTGCAGTATAAAATCATACATTTCCTTTTTCCTTTTTGTGCTGCGTTGTTATTGCCTGTTGGCTTTGCTTTAATTGGATATGAGAAAACAACATAGGTGCAGCAAGAAGTTCACAGAGATAGGAGATTAGATTTACCTGTTTTCATGGGAATAATATTTTACTCTTTTATTTCCTCCCTTCCACTATAATCACCAATATCTCTCATTTTTTCTCTTTCACCTTCCCCCCTCCATCTTGTTTACATTCCTTTTCTTTTATTTAATTTTTAGAACAGTTTGCCCTTATTGTCATAGAGCATGCTATTAGAAAACTCAGGGAAAGAAAGTAGGAAGCTACAGGTTAGGCTAATTGGCAGCACCTGCATGGCAGGATGCTATGAATTACAAAACAACATCTCACTCTGAAGGATACAGAGCTGTGAATTGAGGAGCTACAAAAATGAGGAATGTTTTCTGACATTTTTCAATTCTCAGAAACTGGCTTAAAAGGAAAGAGCACTTAGAGAAGAAGTTTGAGGTACTTTCTGATTTCACACGAGGCAAGATCAAGTTTTCCTTTCTTGAAAGAAGGTTCTGAAAAAACATTTAGTGAGTAAAGAGAATGGCCAAACTTTAAGCCTGTCCTATTGAACTGACTGCGCTGGATTATGGAGAAAGCTAGAGAGTTCCAGAAAGACATCTACTTCTGCTTCATTGACTATGCAAAAGCCTTTGACTGTGTCAACCAGAGCAACCTATGGCAAGTTCTTAAAGAAATGGGAGTGCCTGATCACCTCATCTGTCTCCTGAGAAATCTCTATGTGGGACAAGAAGCTACAGTTAGAACTGGATATGGAACAACTGATTGGTTCAAAATTGCGAAAGGAGTATGGCAAGGCTGTATATTGTCTCCCTGCTTATTTAACTTATATGCAGAATTCATCATGTGAAAGGCTGGGCTGGATGAATCCCAAGCCGGAATTAAGATCGCTGGAAGAAATATCAACAACCTCAGATATGCAGATGACACAACCTTGATGGCAGAAAGTGAGGAGGAATTAAAGAACCTTTTAATGAGGGTGAAAGGGGAGAGTGCAAAATATGGTCTGAAGTTCAACATCAAAAAAACGAAGATCATGGCCACTGGTCCCATCACCTGCTGGCAAATAGAAGGGGAAGAAATGGAGGCAGTGAGAGATTTTACTTTATTGGGCTCCATGATCACTGCAGATGGTGACAGCAGTCACGAAATTAAAAGATGCCTGCTCCTTGGGAGAAAGGCGATGGCAAACCTAGACAGCATCTTAAAAAGCAGACATCACCTTGCCAACAAAGGTCCGTTTGGTTAAAGCCATGGTTTTCCCAGTAGTGATGTAGGGAAGTGAGAGCTGGACCATAAATTCTTCGCCGAAGAATTGATGCTTTTGAATTATGGTGCTGGAGGAGACTCTTGAGAGTCCCATGGACTGCAAGAAGATCAAACCTATCCATTCTTAAGGAAATCAGCCCTGAGTGCTCACTGGAAGGACAGATCGTGAAGCCGAGGCTCCAATACTTTGGCCACCTCATGAGAAGAGAAGACTCCCTGGAAAAGACCCTGATGTTGGAAAAGAATGAGGGCACAAGGAGAAGGGGACGACAGAGGATGGGATGGTTGGACAGTGTTCTCGAAGCTACAAAGATGAGTCTGACCAAACTGTGGGAGGCAGTGGAAGACAGGAGTGCCTGGCATGCTCTGGTCCATGGGGTCACGAAGAGTCGGACACGACTAAATGACTAAACAACAACAATTGAACTGAAAGGGGTTTTTCTCTCCCTTTCTCTTCCTTATTTTGAAAAAAGCCAAACCACTGCTAATTTGTATTTCTATTAGTTTCATCAGAAACCTTCTCTTGCTTTTTTCTTGATTATCAATAGGTTTTGTCAGGAAAGACATAAAGCTATTATCTATTATTATTTTCAGATTCTCTCATTCAATTATAATCTGTTGACACACTGGCAAGAATTCTTCATTGGAAACTGCTGTATTATAGTTCTCATAGTCAATAAAATGTTAAAATTCACTCGTGGAGTGTGCCCACATTACAAATTAAGTAGCATGGTAGTAAACCCCATTGAATTCAATGGGGCTTTTGAGCAGACATGTATAGGATTGCACTGCTAAACCAGTTTCAAACTAGTTTAGCCAGCATGTCTTGTAGAATCTCCAGGATCTGTAGTTTCCTGTAAACCTTCAACAGAGGAAAATCTAGACTCTCACGAAACTGCTATTCTCAAAATTCTTGGTAGAAAGCAGGCCAGATTTAAACAAGTTTAAAATTGTAATGTAGGTGCATGTATGCTATCAAACTATTTTCTGGAACAACATTTTAAACAAATCACTCTCTCTTTTCCTGAACAATACTCTGCTTTTTCAGCTTATGTTCACTGTCTCCTTAGAACTATGCATCTGTTTTCATCAATCATTTGAATTGCATGGCCTGTCAGTGATCTCTTGACATTCATTAATACCTGACATCATGCACCATGATGTCAGGTGCATACCCGTCCATTAGCTACATGGTATTGGATTGTCTGAACAACATGATCTTATCAATGGAAGTCATTCCAACCCGTGGAATGAGAAGACCCTTTATAGAAAATAACTTTGAATTATTTTTATTTGGAAGACAGGCATGGAGTTAACCAAGGAAAACATTCTGCATGCTCAAAAATTCAGCATATGCAAAATGAAAAAGAAAGGTCACCAAATTCTAACCTTTCCACATATTAGAATAATGTGGCTAGAATCATTCTAGTCCCCAAAGCCGATGCACTTTTGTTTAATTTACTCTTCTTATGGTATCTTTTCAACCAGTATATAAAATGTGCCTTTACTGATTTTTACCTTATGTGATCTACATCTCACAAAGAATATAAAGACAAATATATGAAAATATGAGTTAGTTTTGCTCTCATTGATTCAGTCTTATGACCTCTTGTCTCTGCCTTTTTCATCCTGTCCTCTTTAGCTTGCTATTTTCTATCACCTCAGTGTTTGCAAGTCAGGGACAAGCAAGACTGCCCAGTTGAATTCAAGAGAAATAACAATGGATCAAATAAGGAGTTTAAGGCTGCAATCCTAACCCCATTTAGCTAGGAGTATGATGTTCCACTGAACTCAGTAGAACTTACTTTTGAGTAGACATTATTAAGATTGCACGGCTAATTCAGAACAATCATTTTTTGGTTGGTTGTGCCCATAACAGTGACTGAAGATGAGATGATGGAAGGGGGGGGAGGAGTAAATGAGGTTAATAATGAAACTATCCCAAGAACAGTGGGATCAAAGGAGGAAAGCTCAAATATAATGTAAGTTCAAGAGTCTTATTTGTAGAACTTAAGAGATCATTATTATTTGGAAATACTGGCAAAAAAAGAGAACTTATAGAAGCAAAGTAGGGGCAGAGAATTTCAAAGGGAAGGAAATCAGTATTATTCCTAGGTCTAAAGTCCACTATTAAAAAGTGTTGATCAGAAATTCTTTCAAAGTGAGATCACCGAGAGAGAACTGTTTTTCAAAATAAGCTAATAAAGGAAAATATGGAATATAAGCCCCCTGCATGCTAATTAGATATAAAGACCTGTTAAAACAAGATTTTGAGTCACATACCAGAGACTGACAGATTGATAAGATGAAGATGGACAATCAGAATTTTGAAATTGGAACCAACAAGCAAGAGAGCAGAACATAAATAAAAGGCATTTCCTCTAGAACCAGAACACGGGGAGTCCCTGGAAATTAATTAAATTTAATTTGGAATATATAATTGGTGATAGTGTATATGATTTGATATGATTTGATTTGTTAATAATTGAAATATTTTTATTGGAAATTGAATAAAACTTATTTATAAAAAAAGAAATTCTTTCAAAATTAGTGTTTACCCGCAAGGCTGTGAAAATTTATTTATTTACTATTTCAGCGGCTAGCCTTTCTTTCATGAAATGAGTATCAGGATGAACTACAATATAAAACACAACAAAAATAAAATAAAATCACACATCATTTAATTGAGAGAGAAAAATTACAACCACTATTAAAACCACACATTTTTAACAACAAAGTTGGTAGATAATTAAAGAATTAAGTTTGCAACTGGTCCCAGTTACATCCATGAGTCCACCAAAAATTCCCAATCAAATATGTGTGCAAGTTGGATCTCAGAGGGGAGGGTATTCTGCCACCACAGAAACAGCTTTATCCCATGTTCCTGCACAGTGTACTTTGATGGATTGCATGTATATATCACATGTTTCTCCAAGGAACTCAAGGTGTCATATATGGTTCTCCACTTCCACATATAATTCCCACAACAACCCTATGAAGTAGGTTAGGCTGAGAGGCAGTGACTGGCCCAAGGATGGCTCCACAGAGAGCACATTACAACCACTCAGCTGAGAGGTTACCAGAACAGGGATTACAGTGACAATGACATCTCTGTCCAGGAACAGCCATGGCTGGTGAACCAACAGGAACTAGGAAGAGGTGCCTAGGTGCATAGGAGACTTTAGTGCCTATTGAGGTAGGAATATACTAATTGCTCTTCATCTTGTCCTTTGGGACAGCTTAGAAAAACCGGCTGAGTAAAATTCTTGACATGCTCCTTAAAATCATTAGAAAGCTTTTGAAATATCTTTCTCCTTGTTACCATTGTGTTTTTTCTGTGTTATGTGCTCATATCACATTCTGTGTCATATTAATATTCTCTTTGATTTTTTTCTTTTGAGAGGTTCTTTTTTTATATACATAAATGCCTCCTACCAAGCACTTTTTATGCTGGACCCAAAACAAAAGTTAAATAAGTAGGACTCTCTTCAAGAGAGAGTTCTAATTGCCTAGTTGGTCCGAAAAAATCTGCAACCTTTTTTCACGGAGGAATCATTCCATTCCCTTGCCTTGTTCATGTTGGTTGCCCTTGATCATTGATGGAAGTTGTAGTTCAACAACATCTGGAGAGCCAAAGGTTGCCCACACCTGCTATGGGTGAATGAACCTTCCAGATGAACTACAGGGTATGAAAGTTTCTCCTGAAGGAGTGAGGGAAAATGTGATATGATGCTGCTTGAAAATAAACCTAGCATATTTACTTATCGGGACGCGGGTGGAGCTGTGGGTTAAACCACAGAGCCTAGGACTTGCCGATCAGAAGGTCGACGGTTTGGATCCCCGCGACGGGGTGTGTTCCCATTGCTCAGTCCCTGTTCCTGCCAACCTAGCAGTTTGAAAGCACACAAGTGCAAGTAGATAAAGAGGTAGCACTCCGGCGGGAAGGTAAACAGTGTTTCCATTTGCTGCTCTGGTTTGCCGGAAGCGGCTTAGTCATGCAGGCCACATGACCCAGAAGCTGTACGCCGGCTCCCTTGGCCAATAAAGCGAGATGAGCGCCGCAACCCCTGAGTCAGTCACGACTGGACCTAATGGTCAGGGGTCCCTTTACCTTTTTATTTACTCATAGTGAATGAGTTCTCTGAGTACCAATTCTTAGGTAGCTCAAGCAACACCATCCATGGACAAGAGAAAGGTATCAATAGATCTGGATGATACGCCCTTCCCCCAGTTTTTCAAAAGTACTCCCCTAAAATGAAAATAAACGTGGTGGGGAGGAATGCATAAGCAAAAGGGAGGGAAGTGCTGAGTATCTGGGAATGGGAAACAGTGGATGGAGGTGTGAGAGGGCATGGAATGTAGTATCGTGAAAGAAAACATGGCTAACTAGCTGAATAGGAGCACTTCATGCAGCAACACTCCATTGCAAGTCTTACTTGTAAAAAAGGTCAAACGAATCTTGTGCATGCAGACATACAGTGATTCCAAATGGACAGAGGAATAGCCTACTCTTGCAGTTGCAGGAATATCATCCCCAGCAGAGGACAGTGAGGAGGCATTAGCCCTGATTGGAGGTAGAAAGAATGTGCTTCTGGCAGCAGACACACTTTACGTGATGCACTTGATGCACTTTCTCCTCCTCAAAGAATTCTGGGCACTGCAGTTTGTTAAGGGTAGCTGGGAATTGTAACTTTGTGAGGCAAAAACTACAGTGCCCGGAAGTCTTTGAGGGGGGCAAATGTGCTTTGAATGTGCTTTAAAAATATTGTCCCTAAGCTGTTGTGTCATTTTGGGGTGGGAGCTGAGCCTATGGGCCCCTCCAAAGTGGCCTGGGGGAAAGGGAAGAGAAGAAATTTTGCTTAGACACAGCTTCCCACAATTACTTTGGTAGAGATCCCAGTGCTAGTTACAGCAGCAGAATATGCAGTTGTAACAACAAATAGATCCATTCCAAATGGAATGAAGCTGTATATGTTCAGCTAAAGAGGTGGGTCCCACAAAACAAATTATCTTAACTGCCAAAGACCTTGAAGTCACCAGGGGTTCATTGCTACTGTAAATTTTCTGGGGTTTCCAAGCTTGTGGGTTGAAGTACAGAAATGTAGCATTCAACTTCAATGGAAGGCAACTATTGAGAATGGAGGGCATTAGAGACATGAAGACAATATTCTCACATTGCCCTGCTACACCCAGCCTCGTGGCCCTTAATTCTTGAAGCTGTAAAATGCATAAAATGAAGGACTTTGCTTGTAGGTAGCTGTGGAGGTAGGTGCTTATAGCAAACATCTGTGGGTCCTGACCGCTTTAATATTTGAGAACACAACACAGTTTTGCACCAGCTCTGCTGATGATTAAGAACCTTTGAAAGGGATAGAGCAGCAGAGCAGTGCAAAAATCATTTTGTAATTATAGAACTTTCCTGTAACTTTGAAGTTTGATTATCTGCACAGTTTGCTGGTTTGCACCATTTGCTAATTTGCACAGTCTGCTTATTTGTGCAATTTGCTTATTCATATTGATTTGCATGTCATAATTTTAACCTGTTGAGTATGTGCGGTTCTTGTGGAGATGTGCTGGTTCCAGCTCTCCAGCAGCTCTGTGACACCGATGGCCTGAGTCTGAGATTGGATGAAGATTATCATGCCATCCCAGAGAAATTTGAGTGTGTCACATGGGACAGGCCTTTTAAAAACCACCACCAATTTCATTACAGTCCAAAGAAGATAATGGCATCATGGAATCCACAGAATTCGGTTCCAGAGAGCATTCCAGGCGATCTTATCACTTGTCACTTGAACTGAGTTTATTTGAACCCATTTATCATTTTCATTAGAATCATTGTAATGAGAAAGGAACACTGGTCCATTTTTTAATCTTGCCAGCATGTAATATACAGCCTGGATGTAAGAAAGCAGCAGCAGACACTATCAAACTCATTTTCATTTTGCTTTGCTTGCAGCAATCTTCAAATATAGGGGACATAGAGGGTAAATGAAGATGCAGAAGGGGGACTGTGTCAGAACACTTCCGGGTGGAAATGTAAGCATCTTTCTGAACTGTAATGTGTTTCAGGAATCCCAAGGAGATCATGTTCAAAAACCCAAGGCTGGATGGTCTTACAATATGTCCCTATCTGTATGTAAGTTTGTGTGTGTGTGTGTGTATTGATCAAGCTAAAAATCTGCAACTGCTTTGAGGTCTTCTTGGCTCATTACACTTTCTCACAGTGTGGTTCTGGCTGAATGTGCCAGAGATTCTAGTGAATGCAATTCCCTCTTTGCGCACACACAGAGAAGTTCTATTACCAAAGAGGGATTGTAAGCCTCTGGATTTTGATCAATGTACTTACAAAACTGAGTTAGAAGAGAATAGCAAGAGATAAGACATAAAACTCTTACTGTCGTTTCCCTCATCTTTTACTTGTGATTTCAAGTCTTCATCTCCAGCACTATTTTTTTTCAAGGAGAAAATTGACAGTACGTAGTGTGAAGCTTCATATACTACCAAGAATCGTTTTCCTCTTGCCCTTTTGCCCCTTCTCTTTTACTTTCTTGAAATTTCTCTCTGCATTATCCCAGGCTCTGACTATGCTCAGGGTTCTCTTTCCTCCATTTCCAATTCCACAACCTGACATTATCAACATGAAGTTGCTTTGTTCTGAGTCAAACCACTGCTACACCTCACCCTGCTGCTGCTGTCTCAAGCTGACTGGCTGCATCTTTAATATATCCTCTAATTCAAGGATGGGGGCCTAGATTCAGCGCACCAGGCCTTTTAGATCAGCTTGTGGGCCTCCTCAGCAACTGTCCAAATGGGACACCATCTTCTGGGAGTGCCGCTTCAAGTTGTAACTGGTGGGTGAAGGTGGGTGAAGCACCACAATGATAATAAGAGCCATGCTGAATCAGGCCAAAGGCCTATCTAGTCCAGCATCCTGTTCTAGAGTGGCCAACCAGAAGCCCATAAACAGGACCTGAGTGCAACGGCCCAGTCCCATCCTGCAATTCCCAACAACTGGTATTCAGAGTCATACTGCTTCCGACAATTGCTCCCTTCAGGGCTTGCAATGTTATGCTAACGTTCCCTTCCAGCTGCCACTCAGAGTGGTGGCTCTCACCTTTCCCATTGGGAAAGGTTAGAGGGGAGGGGAGCCAGCTATATCAAGACTCCGCATTTCACGGCCCCTAGAGCCCCTAGAGCCCCTAGAGTTACAAATAGCTCCCTTCCCCCTCACTTTTCGCATGTGGAAATACAGAAAAGGAAACCATATAATTGCATTGTACGAACAGGAGTATTTTTCTGTACTCCTATCAGAAATGCCATGCCAACAAAAATGTCTTAGATTTGCACTTTCCTTTATGTGGCCATATTTTATTTGTGGCTTATAGGCATCTTGCGATCAACCGGGATCGACAGTTCCCTTTCTTTTTCTATGATTCCCTACAGATAAGTCCAAGCAGCTACTGAAGTGCTCATTATTGATTCCCGAGTGTATGACCTTATAGTCACAACTATTGAACGGAATCCCATTTCTGTAACTCATGAGGTTCATCCTGTAATTTTTTGATGCTTATCTCTTCTGACAAAGCCTCCCAATCTGTAGTCATCAGCAAACACAGAAGAAAATGGGTCTCAGAATGACCTCTAAGGAACTCTTAGGTTTTGCTTCTCTGACTTGGTTTTTCAGCCCTTTTTGTTTTCTTATATGATTGTTTTCTTATTAGTAATTCCATTTTTAGACCACTTTCCACCAATGTTCTCAGAGCCATATACAAAGAATACAGTAAAATGCAACATGAAATATTCAATAAAGTTATCCAGGCATCACAATGAATAGGAACAGGACAGTCTCCAGGTGGTGCCTCTAATGAAGGGGTTGCCAACATGGTGCCCATGAGTTCCATTGTGCCCTCAAGCACATCCCCTCAAAAATCTACAGTGCATAAGGTAGTGATTGTTCTCCCTGCTCAGTTCCATGGAAGTGAATGAGAAAGTATGGACACACTGAAACTTCATTAGCATATGGCTGTCTCTGTGCTCACAAGGGATTGTTTGAAGAAATCAGTCTAAAGCAGACTTTCCTTCCATAATTTAACAGTAGAAAGCAGTACAAGGCAGTAGCAACCACATCACGAATTTTAAAAGGGTCCTTGAAACAAAACAAAACAAAAAAACCAGGTAAAAGCTTAATGGTGAAAAGTTTTGACCATTTTGCATGTATGTTTTGCTGTGGTTAGTGTCTCAGGAAATGCTCACATATGTGTTTGTGTCCACAAGCCAGAAATTCTCTTGGTGCCATGGTAACAATCTCTTCTCCTTACTGTATATAAGCATGGAAGTCTTGGTAACACTCCCTCCCCACACCTTGTGAAATAATTTTATCTCTTTCATAGCTACCCATCTTTAGGTGGTCCCCCCACACCTCCCTCCCTGATTCTTGACACCTCTGTTTTCTTTATGTGTCACATAGGCCCACATAGCTGGTAAGTGTTAGTGTTGGTGGAGTGGGAGAAGAAACAAACGCATGAAGACTCTGTGGAATGTAGGATTTGTTTGTACAGAAGGCTCACAGGCAAAATAACTTAATGCTTCTTCAGATAATCACTGTCAGTGTTTGAAAAGGCATTTGCACAAAGCTTCAACGGGGGATAAAAAATCTGATTAGAATGTAGACTAAAACCTAGATAGGTGCTATCTGATACCAACGTTATATTGCTCATCGGGTGTAAATTATGGTTTGTGCGTATTATTTTCTCCATCGATAGAAAACTGCTGCATAAAGGGCAATTCTAAAACGGAGAAAATAAGAAATTACCAGTTGCCAAAACTGAAGCTCTATTTAGATGGGTCCCCTACTTCCCTCCATTATCAATTTTCCCATATTGGGTAGGTCTGAAGTGAGACTGTAAATTCATTTTGCTGAATCTCTGCAATCTGGGCCCCTGATCATGCAATGTTCCTGATAATAGGAAGGACTTTACATGCATTCAGCTGAACATGTTTACAACCCCCCTTCAAATCAGTGTGCTCAATGTGAGGATGTCAAGGGTGGAGGCAGCAGAGCCAATGCTCTCCCCCTCCCCACCCTTCCGAAAATAGAATTAGGAATGAATAGGTATTGTGCACTCCCAACAGATGCAACTGGCAATGCCCTGGGTGCAACAAGCCTGCTTAGTGATTTTACCACTGAAGTGAATATTTTCACTTCTTTTATGACTGATCAGGTCACACACGTTTCCATTTGTTCAAAGTCAAACAGTAGGTTGCACACATGAAAAATCTGGTGGCATTTAATTTGCTTCCATGCTTCTGCTTCCCTTTCTTTAAAGGTTCCAGACTACATTGACATGGTAGTCTTAGAAATTTAGTGGAGATATAATAATTTATCATGCAGAGTCTGAAGGGCTCAGAGAACTAGACCTTTTGAATGAGCCTTTTAATGTTTCCATGACTGCACCTCACTTCTGCTTCTGAACCTATCCATCATTTTTATTTTAGACTATAAAGTTTGAAGGCAAAGACTTTTGTTAATTAGCACTCATCATCTCTTTACAGAAGACACTTGAGTAGTGATGGGAGAAATCTGCCCATTTCAGTTTGGAATGGGCTGGTTCTTTCCAAACTTTTTTGGAGAATTCATAGACAGAACTCAGCTTCTTCCCCCCACTCCTAATTATTTCAATGCTTGGAAAGACCAGCTTCAAGAGCTCCTTCACTGGCATTCATTCTTTTGTCTGCCAGTTATTTTCTCTGTTAAATTTCCACACTATAAACACTATAAATTTCCCACAATAAACACTTGTCTAGTCTCACAATTCCCTGTGAAGAAGAATTGATTGCTAAACCATTTTCGGGGGGAATGGGGTCTCCTAAAAACTCTCAGCAAACTCAAGAAGTTATAGCTCTCATAATTATTTGAGGGAAGCCACGACTGTTTGAAGTGACACCAGAGAACTTTAAATGTATGGTCTGAATGTGGTCATAGCGTGGAATTTTTGGATGTAATGGCAGGCAGGGTGAGAGGTACGTAAAACGTTTTGTTACTTTAATAAGGACATACTTGCTATATTGATGGATACACTCAATTTGTACCCCACTTTACCACCAAATGGTGCTCAACTATGAGAATGAAATTATTTAAGATCTTCATTTTTGAGGACAATGGGTCGTCACAAACATTAAGTTAAAGAAACAAGAGCAAATGAGTGTATGTTAATCCGTCTCACTCAAGGAGCTGGTCTGCAAGGCAAACTAGAGGAGTCATATATTCTCAAGGGACCCTTCAGCAGCAAAAGGAGTGCTAGATAAAGGATAATATTTCTTCAAATCCTTCACATTCCTGCCAGCTCTTTTGAAGGCACATAATGCAGAGATTAGCCTACATATAGAGACAAAGCCAGTGGGAACTAGAACAAGAAAGAACTTGGGTACTGAAAACTAAGTCTGAATAATGAAGGCCACATTGCTTTATTTTGCTGTGGAGTCCAGTGTGGTGCCTCTTTTGATGAATTAATCTGTTTCAGAAGGACACTTTCTTGGCATGTCTTCAGCACAGTTTTCCTTTTTTAGTGAACGCTTGAGCTATACAGTGTACCTAAACTCAGAAATAGGGCATCATTGCAGACCCTCTGTGTGGGAGGAAGATAGGTCAGACAGACTGGTCAGAAAATAGCAGTGTAGTTAAGAAATCGGTGAAATATTGCTGATTTGTATAAAATAAATCTGTTCCATATTCTGTTCCATAAGCGTTGGGTGCTTAGTGTAAAGTCCAGCCCCTCATTAAAGCAGAACACTGTTAGATTAAAATGTTTTTGTTCTGTTGTGGGGGGTTGCACATAGACAAAGTCCAGCATTGCACTTTGGGAGACCTACAAATCAATCAAATATCAGAGAGTGGGAAGAATGACTGTAGTTTAGAAAAAAGAAAATTAACCACAGGTCCCTATTTTTAAGCACAGTCTTCCATTGATAAGATAGCAGGGTGAAATCCAATTGTGTCAGCCCCCACCAGAACATGCACTGTTTGCAGAATGGACTCATCTCTCCCTGCGACCCCCTACATGCCCTCAAAATCTGCTTTAGGGGTTTGCCAGGGTGAGGACTGCTTGCATGAAGGCGTTATCTTATTTCTCCTCATAATGATCATGGGAGATTGATGAGGTTGATAGCAACTCACTGGTGCTAGTGTATTATTATTATTATTATTATTATTATTATTATTATTATTATTAATTATTATTCTTATTTATGATTCACTTTTCACCAGGCATTCTATAACCTGAGTGCTTCATGGCTGAGTAAAGACTTGAGCAGAGATTTCCTCAGCGTCCAACTTTCTGCCCGCCACATCATATTTGCTGTGTGGACAATTGCCGTGTACGAATGGAGAGCAAAACGTGCACCAACTGCAAGACAGAAGTTCCCTGCTGTATTCAACTTCTTCTGGTAAAGCTCTGCAATATATAAATCTATGGAAAGCTATGGAAGAGTAGAGATTTGCCACCACGCTGTGAAGATTTTATGTGATAATCCCACCTGCCGCTCTCTGGCAACACTTAGCATGGCCCACCTGTGTGGACACCAAAGATAAACATTTTTGAAAACATTTATAAAATGCAGATGCCTTGAGGCACGAGGGAGCTGGATATTGGTAAATCTGACTCCCTGTCTTACTCATGCATTTAAATTAACCTTTATTAGGCTACTGCATGGAACTTGAGCATATTTGCTGCCTAAACACCTGGCTGATTTGTGAGCAACCATCAGACCTAGAAAAGCAAACCTCAACAGAAAGCCTGCAGTTTAAGTGACAGAAGCAGGCACAAAATAAGTAGAAGTTTTCTTGAGAACTAAACTGAGCATTTGGCTTTTGGGCTGGCAAGGAGCACTGCATGGATATAAGGCCATAGACAATTCTCATTATCCTATAGACCTGATCATAAAGTAGCTTAGGGCCAGTTCACACAAAGCTTTATCTTCTGCATGCCATCAGTCATGGCTATGTCCCCAAATGGACCCTGGAGGCTTCGGGGATGTTGGGCTAGATGGCCATTGGTCTGCTCCAACAGGCTGTTCCTGTGTTCTTATGACCTGAGTGTAGTGGTATGGCTGCTACATGCTTCCCTCTTCTTTAAAGGAAAAGAATCATCCGAAGTGGACAACCATTATCTGAATGGTAGAGTAGACCTTTCCTTCCACAACTGACCAGTGATTTTCATTATCACATAGGAAAATCACTGCCACAACAATAGACATCAGTGCTGGCTCTGAATTAGCTGAGCACAATTCACATATCTATTTTTCCAAGGATTCATGGGTGCATGAATCGTAGAAGCGGGGCCAGATGGGTCACATGGAGAATGAAGAAGAGAACATAATGTGTGCAATCTGCCCAACATAAAATGACAAAATCTCAAGCACAAGAAAGACTCGGAGTGGAATGAAATGCATCCCTTGTTTTGTTCATCAGGTAACTTCTAGAAAGGGCTATCCTTACCATAAGTGATGACTTTTGCACAACCTGCAGTAGGGTTGCGATTCGGGTTGTCGGAGAACACCTGCAAATTCACATTTATGGATTCTTATTATTTATTACATTTGTTAGTTGCTTTTTACAACAAAACCCAACAAGATAAAGTACAAGCGATAAAAACACTTAAAGCTAGATCCTTTAGAACAATGTGTAAAAAAAAAAATGGCCAGCCATGTTTTCTGCAAAGCTAAAAATACTCTATTATGCCTTACAGGAAAGGTTTGATAGAATTTATTATGTTTGCTCTCTAGTACCATTCTCAATGCAGAACATTCAAAAATGCATTTCCTGGTTTGTTCTTGACCTCATGAGTGAGTCAAATGCATTGAAATTTAGCAAACACTGCAGGCTCAATCATAGAAATGGCAGTGGGTCCACTGAAAATAGTCTGAGCCTGATGCTCCTTTGAACTTAGCATTATTTCAGTAAAATACCTCAATCTGCATTATCCAGTGTATCCAAGGTACCTCTTTGGCCTGAAAGCATGTGCATGATGATTTATAGGAAGGTTCAATAAAAGCTATTACATTATCAACATTGTGCATGCTTTTTCTCCTGGGAAATGCATAATGACATTTATTGCCATGAGACATTTAAAGTGCTTCAGTGTATGATCTATTGTGCTCAGATGCAACATTTTTATTACTTAAATGCAGAAAACCTTGTAATAATAGTTGAGAACTTAACTATTTCTTTGACATTGTATTTTACCAAATACTGCTGCCAGTTCAGTAGCTGTTATACAACGTGTAACACAAGAATATGTTAGTTATGAAATAATTTGAAGCAGCAGTGATGGCAGCAATATGGAGCGAAGGCAAGAAAATGACACAGATAAGTGTGACTAAACTTCAAGGAGGGGGGAGAATTCAATGGAGCAGCATTTTCAGTGTTAGCATCATATTCCATGGCAGTGTTCTGTTTGATAACACTTCCTTCTAGAGATGGCGGGGGAATTCAGCTTGCATTTTAATGTGAACTTACATAATTCACACTTCCCAAAACATTACGTGGGCTAAACGCAGCTATCCTTCAAAATTCCCACTTCTCCAAATATCATGACTCAGTTCTCCATCCAAAATATGTGTATGAAAATGTGTTGGTTAGAAGAAAGTGTGAATAAAAAGACAAACTGAACTGAATATTGGTGAAAATAACATTTTAAAAAGCATTGCAATGGGAGAAAATACTTGTCAACCAGTATATTGTGCAAAACCTATTTATTAAAAGAAATGTGCACTAAAATGCTGATGAATTTTTCAGAGGAAAGTTTGCAAACTGAACTGAATTTAAGATTGGAAAAGTGAGAAACCACTCCATTTATGATGCTGAAATCTGTCCCTGGAAAAAAAGTGAACCAGGAGTTGGGAATCTCCTGCCTGGGAGTCAGTTTGTGATTCAAGTTGGCCCATGAGGCCATTTCCCTCAAACCATGCCCACCTGTTACTGGGCCACATCATCTGATGGGTGGGTTTGGCTCCTGAATGTTGCTTTGACAGCATGCTCCCTGTGAAGAATGTGCTGGCAAAGCAGACCACTTCAGAAGCTGTGGTTGTGCCTCCCCCACCAGCTGGTGAGCGGAGGGCTCAGTCCTGCTGAGTACAATTTTGTCATCATGTTTCCTGGTGGAGCAAAGCCTGGCAGCCAGCAGGATTGATGAGGAGAGAGTGCAATCCTTCTGGCGTCTGCTTCACTAGTATGTTCCTCTCCCCGCTCATGGGGGGAAGGTGGGCAGGATAACCCGCAGGCAGAACCAGGAGGAAGAGGAAGTCGCTGCTGCTTTCCATAGCAGGGTCTCCATAGCTGCTGTGTGAAGTGGCAGCAGGGCAGTGGCTTCTCTTCCTTTCCTCCTGCTCCAAGTGCCACCTCTCTCTAGGCAGCCTCAGCAAATAGCATTTCTTCTCTCTTTGCTTATTTATTTATTTATTTATTTATTTATTTATTTATTTATTTATTTATTTATACCCCACCCTCCCCAGGGCCAGGCTCAGGGTGGCTAACACCGAATATAAATTACAATAAAACGTAATAGAAAACAACAGCCAAACAGTTAATTAATATATGGCTTAAAATAAAGCTTAAAACACAGCCTCATTTTAGTAGTAGCCCATAAATCAAGACCATAAAGGGAGGAAACATCAGATATTCTCCCGAGCCAGCTATCCATGCTGGTCCTACATGGGCCAGCAAAAAAGCCAAGGAGAAATTTATATACCAAATCCCATATAAGAGCAGGAAACTTATTCACCGAGTGCCCGGAGAGCAGCAAGCCTATAGGAGAGCAGTAAGCTACTGCCCCATTGCTACTGCTACTTTACACAGCAGCAACGGCAATGCAACCCCGCCGTGTAAAGGATTGAATAATAAAATCATAAATTCAGCAGCGGGGCAGCAGCTTTCTCTTACGCCTTGCCACCTCCTCCTCCTCCCTTGCTTAACCATTCCCTCACTCGCTTGCCTTCCTTCTGCCTCCACCCACCCACCCATTCCACTTCATGTTTCAAATGCAAGGAATATTAAAGGGCCTTCTATCCTGAGAAGATTTTATCAGATTTTATCCTGAGTAGAATATTTCCAGTTTGGTGTAAACTCAGGCCCACAACTTCCGATTGAGCTCATGTGCATTACACTGCAGCGGCTGGACTTTTGGAGTTTTGCTCTGTTACAGTTTCCGCTGGCATTTGCTAAAATTGTTCCTATGCCAAGGTTTTATTTGGCCCAATATATTTTTATACTTCCCATTGTTGAGCTTGCATTTGCATTTTAACTTATCCTCTGTCCTGTGCCAAGGGTATTTAGTGTGGTATCCAACTCTGCCGCCAGATCCTACTCCTGCTCAATGCTTTGAAGCATATGGCCATTAAAGATATATTTCCTAGTCTTGCTCTAATCCCGAGGCTCATTACCTTGCACTTCTCTGCGCTGAATTGCTTCATCTGCCCATGCTCCAAGTCAATGCAAGTCATTCCAAATTTGATTGCCTTCCTGCTTTGTATTGACTTCTCCTACCATATTCTCAGCAGTCAATTTAATCTCCTTTATTTCCATTTGTAAAGATAACCATTTTGAGGCAAACACTGTTTTCCTAAGCTCCTCAATAGCCATCTTCGCTCCATTCATTCCCAGCGACTAGACCTTTTCAGGTGGTTGTCCCACTTTATTAGTGTTGGTGGCAAGGAAAGATACATGTAAAAAGAGAATTTCCTGAATGCCAAGGTCCAGGTTTGGAGCAAGTACTCTTTAGTGAGAGAATGCTAGCAGGGATTTAAAATCACAAAACATGTAGCAAAGTAAAGCATGGAAATATAGGCTGTTAGACCTTTAAAATACAGTATGTGTCCTTCTAAATCCCTTCCAAAATAGTTCCCTCTTCCCTCAGCACAGGAAAAGATTACACATTTGGTAAGTTAAAAAGGGTTTACATACAAACTCTCCCAAGGTCAGGTTCATGTGCTTTTCCATACAGCAGTTGGAAAACACAGGCAGTGCTACTTGGCTTCATTACAGGGGTAAATGTTCTTAAATTGTTGATATAGGAACACAAGAATGGCTTGTAAATGTCATGCGGTCTGAGCTTGGAGCAACCAACTCAGATTCTCTTCACTCACTGAGCTTCTCTAGTCGTCTGAAGGGGAACTACAGGCTCGATGGCCTTCCTCCTAAGGTGAGGGAGAGTGACCTAAGCCTGGCAGGACAGCTTACTCTATGGCATTAAGCTCTTTATGCATTAATTAGACTTAAGCATGCTGGTTATATGAGGTTGGTTATCCCACAATTAGCTCACGTCCAATCAGTCTCTTGTTTATCTCTTGTTACTATGGTTAGTCTATGTGTTCTCCTCTCTTACTGCTCTGTGTATTTCTTTTCAGTCATGCTGTATTAGCTTTTGTTCAGCAGAATCTTATCATTTGCCCCATGCAGCTTTTACTTAATTAAATCATATTTTTCTTAAGTGTTCACTGAATGCCATCACACTTAATGTCCTCAAAATGATCACTGCAGAAAATGAAGTGTGCATGCAGGATATGTATTTGATCTCCTAAATAAACTCATCAATGAAATGAGTTAGAGAGAAACAGTAAGTGACGATTCAATACATGCAGTCTTCTTATGTGATCCATTAGCAGAGGCTTTCTCATAATTTATTTAAGAAGTTTAGGGTGTGACATGAAGCAATTAAAAACGTGATCTAATCTATACAAATCTAAGTAAAGTGCTATGTTCCGTAAGATCCCTGACAAGCATTTAATTTTGACATACACTTCAGTCAGCCCTCTTTCTATTGATATTCTCACAGACGTCAAGGGAATGAGAACTGCACCACGAGTGACCCTCATAAATCCTATTTAACAGGGTGGGGTACTTCCATCCTACATGCAAAATGCAGCCCCCCAGGCTTCCTCATCTGACCCTCTAGAGTTTAGACTCTCCCCAGATCACACCAATCTGTATCACACATTTGTAACCACAACAGTCCTGATGATATCTCAGTTATTCAGTTGGGGAATTGAAGCAGAAAGTGTAACTTACACTGCATGGAGCCAACTGAGTAGTTTATGGCACAGTAGTGACTTAAATACCTATGTCTCAAGGTCAGACTGAACCTTCTGTCTGCATAACTACGATGGAGCTCTGGCTAACAACCATCAAGAAGAGACCTTTTCCTCAGTTCTTTTGAACACAGCCGGCTTTCAGGCAGCTGCCTTGTACATGCCGGCATAGCAAACTGTTTGGTAATGGAACAGAAATTGCTGCATTTCATGCTAACCCCAGCAGGATTTTACCATGTACAGTCATACCTCGGGTTACAGACGTTTTGGGTTGTGTGATTTCAGGATGCTCACTGCGCTGAACCCAGAAGTACTGGAACTGGTTACTTCCAGGTTTCGGCACTTGCACATGTGCAGAAGAGCCAAATCGCAACCTGTGTGTTCGTACACGTGGCGCTGCAGGTTGCGAACGTGCTTCCTGCACGGATCACGTTTGCAACCCGAGCGTCCACTGTAGTATCATTGTGTGTTTTCTAAACTAAAACACAGATGTGTGCCGAAGTCAAATTAGCATCCTGGTCCTCAGCCTCTGGCATGGAAGTCAGCTCCATGGGAATGAATGGGACTGAACAGTGCAATCCGAGCCATGTCTGCTCAGAAGGAAGACCCGCTGAGTTTAATGGGTCTTCCTCCCGGGTAAGCGTGCAGGTTTTTGTAGGATCAGGAGGGTACGAAAACCTACTTTGTGAAGTTGAGAGATTGTGCATTGTGAGATTACAAAGTGTGGCCCCCTTGAACTTTTAATCCTCAGATTCAATGGCCAAGCAATCTGAGACATAGGAGATCTGAGATTGAATCACCCAACAGTTATTTCAGTGTTTAAAAGCAGCTGCAGCCTCATATTGGGTTGGGGTTTCACCACTGAGGGAAAGAGGAGTTAAACCATTTCCCTTGCATGCTTTTCCAGTAAAAATTCCTCGTCTCTCCTGTGACACAAACACTCCTTGTAGGGGAGGAGAAAAGACAAGGGCAGTGCAGACACCTCCAAAAGCAGGACTATTAGTCACCCTCCACGGGCTGTTTTTATGTTTCGAAAAAGACACCAGGAGATCTGATCAGGACACTCAGCAGCTATGCTTTTGCAGTGAAACTTATACAGATTTGGGGTAGCACTTTAAATCTCTCAGATGAAAATCCCCAGCTACTTCTCACGCTGCCATCCCTCTGGATAGAGGGAGATGAGACACAGGAACCCATTTTCTTTCAACAGCCATGAGTAAGCTATGAGAGGGGCAATGACACCGTGCATTAAAAAAATAAAGGCCAGTGACATCTTGGCTGCAATATTGAGAGGAAACATGTATGATATCACTTGCATTTAGAAATACAAAAGATAAATAAATTTATTCATGAGAGTCCGCTCGTGACTGTTTATCCCTGTAAATAGCATTTTCTGGAAGTAGCAGTAAGTTCACTATTCATTTAGAGTCAGCAATTGCTTTCATAGCTATACACATAACTGGAGTGCACTCAGCATAATGCAATACGTATTAAATGCACTTTTAAAGGATTGGCCTGATGATAAGTTGCATAATATTAAAATAGGCTCCCTCAGAACACTTTACATCACACTTGGCTAAAACGAGGTACCATGCAGAATGTATAACGAGGATTGTGAATGGTTTTTAATGTAGAATGAGACACAACAACTGGAGAACCCAGGGTCAAATCCATATGGCAATCCATCCATATGACCACACAGAGAAGCAGCCTTCCACATGCACAGCCTATGCAGATGCACATCTGGAGAGACACTCCATTTGCCTTATGAAGGTTGTCTGCACCCAGACTAGTGATGGGCCCAGATGTAGCCCCATTATGATGTCAAGGCAGAAAGGCTGCTCCTGGCAACTTGGATGCAGTGGCATTTGGCATACTTCAAGAGTATGAGGCCACCCAGCACAGAAGAACTGCCAGCTGCAGGGTCAAAGCCATAACACTGGTATTTCTGTCTGTCTTGTTTGGACTGAATTTCAGTTTGTTTTCTTTCATCCAGTTGCTGTTTAGTCAAAAGCTTCTACCAGGTAGAAGCAGAACCACTGAAAAGTAGTGCCTCCAGCTCCCCATTTACCCAGGTGATTGAGAAAAATGTCTTGGATAATGGCATCAAAAGCCACTCAGAGATCAAGAAGAATCCGCAGGGTCACACTCCCTCCACCATTTCTCAGTGTAGGCCATCCACAACAGTCCTCAATACATGGGACTGTTGTTTGGGATGGAGTGGAGAGAGATTACACTTCCCAGCAGTTTCTCCACTATACAAGCGGCACCTTAAGAGAAGACAACTGGATTTAGATCCCACATGGCAAATGAATTGCTATATATTTATCACATCAAATATATGTCTACCTAAGTAAGAAACAGCCATCTGACACACTCCTATTCCACCACGGACAGTGGGCTAATCGAGAAGTACGACAGATCCAGATTAGTCCCTCAAGCATTTTGTGAACACAAGCCTCACTGAAATGAACGGGGGTTGTGCCAGCAAACCTGTTTTGAGAACGAGGCAATCTTTTTGGCTTAGCTCTTTAGGAAAGCTTGGGTCTTTCTTGGCACATTTATGCCTGTTTGTTCCATCCTGAGGCCACTGCATCCAGGCCAAGATTATCCCATGGCCTGGAAACTGGCGAATAGCCGTTCTGCTTTGGAACATGATCAAAGGCCTTCCAAGCTTCCCTTCATTTTCTTTCTTCTCTCACTGAAAAACAAAACTTAGATCAAAACTTAGCAAGCAATAGCCTTTTCACTTAAGACATACAGATGCCAGCTTCCTATACACAGTCTAGGCAGGTAGGGTCCGTTCCCCCTGTGGCCAGGAAGCCATATAGTTTCTGTCAGCTACATGGACCAACATCAAACAAGTCTAGTCTGAAGTGATATGTGGGGAATCGGCTCTCTCCATTCCCCAAATGAGAACAGTTTGGACATGCCCTTATCAAATCCTATCAGCAATCATTTGTGAAGAGGGAAAAATGGTTCCAGGTAAAATGCAACTCCAAAGATTGCTCTAAGGATGGCAAGAAAGAAAACTTAAGTACACGGTGACTTTCATTGGTGCCAAGGGAATGCAGAGACATGGACATATTTCTTTTCCTTTAACAGCTTTTTTTTAAAGCCAGATGCCTACTGGCAGCGACCAGCTGACAGAGCTTATCAGCTTGCAGACCAGAGATAGGACAAGCAGTAACAATATCCACAACGATACATCTGCAGAATCTGTCAAACGCTGTTTCTTGATTTGGAGAGACTATCTGTAAATGGCTCTTTGTACGACCAATATTTTTAAAATCCTGGCATGCTAATATCCTGCTCCTTTTCTCAGATGCACTTAAAACTAACCTTGGTTCACATTCAGCCCCCAGCCTACCGACTGACTGCAAGAAAGTTTCCTCCAATATGACTCATGGTTTGAATTTTTGCTTGATATTTGTGGCTGAATGCATTCTAAAGCTGGCCAGTTATGCTGTGTAGGGGTTGCCAACCCTTTGGGGCTTGTGGGTACATTTGCAAAACAGATAAACTGTTGTGGGCATCACACACTCCCCTGAAGCCAAACACACGTCACAACCTATTCTGTTATCTACAACAGAATGATGCTTTCAAGCAGAACTTTCAAGCACTGAGGAGAGGGTGAAGGAACCCTTGTGGGCATCAGGGAAGTCCTCTGTGGATGCATGTGACCCATGGGTACCATATTGCCAACCTCAATATATATATGAAAGCTCCTTTTTAGCAGTGCACTTAATGTTTAACAAGGGAATTCTTAAACTGAGGTCCCCCTTGAGCAACCCCTGATGACACTGCCCCTCATCTGATCTAAGGCTGAAACTTAACACCCCCAAGTGACAGGCAGGCAGACCTTTTTCAGAATCTCCAGGCAAAAGTAGCTTGTCATGCAGGGTTGAGAAAATCTGGTTCTGCTTTGATTCCTTCTTCTGCCCACGAGCCCTGTCCTCGTGTTCAACTGTGCAGCTAGCTAACATAAGCCTCAACAAAGCAGGGTAAAATAAATCATGACTGTCTCCTGACTGGTGCTGGAGTTTGGAATATTTCCTTCCTAAAAGCTGCTTAACATTCTAGTGTGTGAATGGATCTAGCACTTTGGAAAAGCTTTAATTAGCTGCACCTGGTTCCTTTTCTGAGCTGTTGTCTGTTCTGTCCCTGTGAGCCTCCACTTGTTTATTTTCAGGACCTTTATCCCTTCACCTGTTTGCTTCGGCATATGTTCTGTCTTGAAGGTTGCCTTTTGATGGCTTGCCATGGACTGTTTCCCTTGTAAACCAGAGTTCTTCTTTTCTCTTACGCCCGTGAGTCTCATCCTGATCCTGCCAAGGACTGCTGGGTCTGGACCAGGCTCACAGCCGAGTTGACTAACTTCTTACAATGTAATCCCATGGCAGGAGGCCCGATTCTACTGACTTCTGAAGATACACAGAGTGTTCCCATTTCATTTATGAATCACTTCCCATGAAACATCTAGAAGTGGTTAAAAACATCAACAATAAAAACATAAAAAACCCACCAAAAACTGTTTCAGATCCAATACAGAGGCGAGGATAAAAACAGCAAGGTGGAGTCTAATGTCCATTAATTCGAGAGGTGGTCAACCTGCAGCTTTTGAGGTTCACATGAGGTCAGCATTCTGGCAAGTATGAAGTGTCCCTCCTATGAGAAAGAAAGAGAGGGAGGGAGGTATGGTCTAACCTACCTTCTGCTCTGGCTCTGCCCATTGTTGGCTTCCATTTCCCCTTTCCTATCGCCACCACATGGCCCCCCTGAGAGATAAGCCTCAGGGGACTGCAGCTCTCAACAGAACAAAGGTTCCCACTCTGGCTTTATTCAACTGTGTGATCAGCTCACACACCCTTTGATAAAGTGAATAGCATTGCTCGTATTTTAGGAGGGAAGGAGCCATTGAGTTCAATCGCTGCTGAGCTCTTAATACTTCAGAGGTCCTTTGCTACCTTCTTTTTTTTATTCCACCTGCTGTTTTTTCTTTTTAATTCAGAAAACCCACCATTTTCCAGTTCTGTGAATCTGTATTTAAGTCATCACTCCATCATTGTCAATTTTCTTTTACAAGATCCTGCTTCACAAAGCACTGCAGCAGAAGCACTATGATTTCCGGAAAGCAAAGGTTGATGTGCGTTACTGAACAAAAGTAAGCTGCCCTATGTGCTTTGAACTATACGGAATATAAAAAGGCAGTTAAGGAACAACTGATTTCGTGTTAAGCCTTGAGGATGTAACTGATTCACCAGCCGAATCTCCTGTGGTGTATCTCCTAGGGCATTTCCTCTAGGAAAGTTGACCTTGCTGCTTACTCTTCCCCTAATGAAGAGTCCACAGTCTTATTGCTAGGAAGGGGCATTGCAAAATTCAGCTTTCCACTAGGTGGCAAAGACAGGCAATGATTTGGTTACACTTCCCTAGGGATACACAAATCTGTCAGTTTTTATTTCTTTCAATTTCTCATTTTCCCCATTTTAAGCATGGTTTCCCACATTTCCTCATCGGTTTGCATTTTTTAAAAGGCCTCATGAAAATTTACCAGCATTTTAATGCATATTTCTCCGAATACATACATTTTTCAATGCAATTTTTCTAATATACACAGTTTTAACCAGCATTCCCCCTAACACATTGCAGTTTTATATGATGTTTTCATTAAATGTTCATTTTTTTATGCACACTTTCCGTAACACGTACATTTTTGGCTGGAGAATTGCACTGCAAAATTTGGAGAGGCATGAAGTTCGAAAGATAGTTGTATTTCTGTTAAAGATAGCAGACTGTTTTGGGAAGCATGAATTAGGTTTCCATTAAAATACGAACCAAACCAAATTTCTTTCTCATCTCCCTACCACCACCCAGCAAGGTGTGGAAGTGCAAAGCTATAGAAGGCACTCTACAAAATTCAGTGCTATTCTGCAGGAACAAATATAACTTTTTACTTTAGATCACAACAGATTTGAAAGTCTCGAGATCGCAGAATGACGGAGAGAAAGACAGAGCAACACAGATTATGAAAATTCAAAGCAATGCTTCACAGATAACCAGATGTCTACTAGTTAAATATCAGCAACCCTGATTGTGCCAATAATGTTGTACTGTCAGGCGTGGCCATTAAAGAGGAGTGGTGGTGATACTGTATGATGATGCAGCCCTATATCCACAGGTCACAGGGCAGTTCACAACATAAAAACACAAAATACATAATAAAAACAAGAACAACTCATCTCCACCCTGAGCCTCTTCCTGCCCCCCAAACTTCCTTCCAAACTCAAAACCCCCGAAGGCTCCTGCCTCTCGCCACATGGGCTCCCCACCAATGCTAAGAGGCAAGCTACCCCCAAGTCATCCCCACCCCAAAATGGGGGCCTCGACTTATGTCGCACCCCCCACCAAGCTTCCCCCCCTCAGGCAAGCTGACCCAATCTCCACACACACACACCTGGCCAGGACCCCCACTCTCTCCTTGACTATGTCGTGTGACCCATTGGGCTCAACACCACCTTTCCATGGGGGGATTTAGGTGAGAACTCAGCCACAAACCTGCGTCACGTCACACACACCTTCGTGCACATCTGGCTTCCCACCAGCCACATCACTGTGCTTACCATGAGAGAGAGGGTTGACGTGGCATTCTGAAGGTGCAGCAGTGGAGCCAATCTGCACCATGCCTCACTCTTTGCCACCTCACTCTTCCCCCTCTCCCTCCCAGGTAGCATAGTTAGGGTTGCCATGTGTCCGGAAAATCCCAAACCTGTCCTATTTTTGGGGTCCTACATCCCCATCCTCTTCCCCTTCTTTCTTGGAGCCCAAAGTTTGTGAGTAGCGGTGGGGCTGAGAGTGCTAGAGGTGGCAGCAGCAGGGTCTCCTGATGAGAGACCCAGGTGGAATTTGGGAGTCATAGTGCCACTGTAGCTGCCAGAGCCTGCCAAGCACCTGAAGCTGCCCCTCTGCCGCCCCTCTGCCACAGCCGCCTCTTCTCTTTTCTGGTGATTTCCCCCCAAAGGCCCAATGATTTTTGTTGAACCGCCAATCATCCGGATTTTAACTTCATGAAATATGGCCACCCTAGATGACTGACAGGAAAACATGTGCATGGTGTTCCCCTACCGCTCTGGCCCTGTGTACTGATGATTAAAGTTATAGACATTTTAGGGAGATGTGTTGTGTTCTGATGCATTGCAGTCAACATTAAAAGCCCTTTTGTATTATTGAGTTTAAATGACTGGGGCGGTATTCAACTAACCAGCCCCATCAGCAGAAGCCCTGTGCAAGGTGACAGAGATTTCCTCCTCTTCTCCACCCTCGCATGCTGCTGCGACCCCAAAAATGGTTTCTTGGGGGATTGGGAAAACTTATAGAACGGTGCACAGGGGGGGGAGAGGGGGAACATTCCATCTGGAAAGCTGAAATGTTTGCTCAGGCAGACTGATTGTAAGAGCGCCATGTTGTATTCTGCCCAAAGTAACTATCTGATTGACCACCATCCAGAAATACTTCTAGGACCCCAATAACCCACTCTTTCATCTAGAATTCTCTAAAACTCTTGTGGCCTGGAAGGTTCTATCTAAAATACAAACATACTGGCTCTGCCAGAATGGAAGGCTGTAATAGCTACAAGTCACACAGCGTGCAAGAATAAAGCAAAAGAAAGTTCATCAGAATGCAAAGTGTGTTGCTGGATGGTGTCATAGCTACCCCTGTCCACCTTGGAAAGCAATGGCGGTGGCTGGAAAATAGGGTTAACTGCTGCAGTGGAGCTGGCCTTTGCATACCTGCAAAAACTTATACACTTGTTGAAGCCCCTTTCCACAAACAGAGAGCTGTCGCTGCACGAGACAGGTGATATACTTGGAAGTAAGTTGCATTGCTTTCAGTGGAATGGTCTTCAAATTAGTTATGCTTCAGTTTGCATCCTTCATCTGACAGAAAGGAATTGTGGAGCATGCCATGGCATGCCACAATTTTATCCAAAAGTCAAGAAATGCCTCAGTTTCTTTGAAGAGCAGTGTTATTTTCCCACCCTAGGATCATTTGATACCAGAGGAGAAAGCTCTGCTATCTTTACTCATGAGTAACAGGAAGCAGTCCTTTAAATGGCCTCGGAACAAATTGCAGAGCAAGATAACTTAGAAAGAAATAGTTTAACAACAAGCTTTGTAAGTTAAGTGACTTTGTACTTGATATGCCCATACACATATATAAATCTGTCAGTTTGATAGCAGTGTAATTAATTTAATTTGAATAGCAATATTTTCACGGCACAGAAATCTGATTTAAACCAAAGCTTTCAAAGACAAGAGAGAGGCTAGTTTTTAATTAAACCAACAGTTTATCGGCATACCCACTGCTCCTAGTGAGGGAGACGGGAAATATTTTTTCATACGGAAGAAATACAGGAGATAACTATGATTCTCTTCAGAAAAGTAACTATATTTTTAATGAATTTTGCTGGACTTAGATAAAATGTGCACACACCAGTGTCTAATTTCTGAAATGAATGTTGCACTGCAAGGTCCGCAGGGCTATCTGGCCCACCAAATCCTTACCCCATGTAACTCACATCTGGCAAAGAAGTAGTTGCATATTGCTCAGTCCATCTGTTCAGGACTGTTCCACATTACGGCACAACAACTCACCTCCTAGAGTTTGCTGTTGACTCTACTTTCAACAGAGAACTGCAGCCAATTCAGGGGCCCAAAGAAGCATGCCTGTATGAGGCACATCTGTCCAAAGACCTGTCCATTTAAATTACATATTCAGGCACTGAATAATGTGCACATTTTCAAACAGTTATACCTTCCATTCTTTTCCATTCTGAACCTGACACTGAAAACTAATCCCAGGAAAAAGTCATGGTGAGCCCTAGCAAAATAAACACACAATCACACTTGAATTTTACAGTATACAGTATTTCATTCTCATGTTATATATGTACATGTTTCTGTGGGCAATGGCATAAAAAAGAAAAAAAGAAGCACAACTTGTCTCTTATATTCTGCAGGCAGATATGTCAGATTAAGCAAAGTATGGCATTTAAGAAAACATTATACCTGTATATTTGTCCTCTCAATGCAGCCAGTTTGAGCTATATGCACTGAGGGAGAATCAGTATGGAAGCCTATATTACCTTTCATGAAAATATCATTTTTCTGAGTATAAACACACTTTAAGAATGACATTTTATACTCCGCTAGACCTGCAGTGATGAAGCATAACTGCATTACACATGATACCAAGCTGTTTCAGAATTCTTATACCAACGAGTGGCATGCAACAATAGTTACAAATCTTCAGAACTGTCACTGCTATCTAACACTGAACAACAAGGGGTAGGGTGAATGTTCCCTTTGGAAAGTAAATCCTAAACTCCTTGCTCTTTAATATTTCTAGAGCAGGAAAGCCTCCCCAGCAGTTGGACAGCCTAGAGGTTTATTCAGGCTGCGGTGGCAGCCTATGAAAGCACTTTTTTTTTGTTATATAGAAAGTGAGTTTCTAGTACAGAAAACCCCACTCTCCCCCAATCCACAATACTTTCATGAGTGAATAGCAGCATCTGGGGGTGAGAAGATTTTCACCAGGATCGTGACTTAGGAGGAACAGATTAAGAACTTCTCCCTGTGTGCTGTAGTCAGAATTCTGATATGCTTCTTGAAAACTCCTTTTTAAAGAGGAAAACACACACACACACACACACACACACACGGTATGCATTTAACATTGTGTGCAGTTGGGTCCTAGGTGTCAGTGCTATCAATTCTGCAGCTTTTTACCAGCAGGGGGACTTTAACTTCAAGATTTTCCATTTCCTGGTGGTTTTCTTTTTCAACACAACTATATAGTCTGAAATGCCCAATGACAGGGCCGGCCCGCCCCATGAGAGCCCGCCCCATGAGACAGGCTGAAGCAGCTACTTTGAGTAGCTGAATCCAGCAAGGCAGTGTTCCTACAGGCACTCCACCAACCCCTGCCGCTGGGGTTGCCTGTCAGCAGCTTCTTCTGGCAACAAGAATTCCACAAGATGTCACCAGAAAGCACAGATACTCAACCCTGGTAAGCAAGGCTTTGGTGAGGAGTGAGGAGAGGGGGGAATGGCACCTACCTCTTTCACCTCAGGAAGTAAGTCACCTCTAGCGCTAAACAATGTGTGCATGGTTTCTCCCTTGGATTCTAACTTGGTTTCAATGTGTACATCAGAAGGAATAAATTTGCTTTCTGAAATGATGCAACAGCTGTGTCATGCCCTTCTGCAGGGAATAAGGTTCATACCATCACTGTTTAAATGTTGACATCAGGCCAAGGTCCACCTGTTTGCCTAGGCTTTTATCAATTCTACTGCATTTCTGGGCTTCTGTTATATATGATGCTTCATAGCTGAACTTAAAATGAGGTGAATTATAGATTGTTGTGATATTTTACTGGTTTTAAGTTTGCACTGTTGTTTAACTTTGAAATAACACAATGAAGGGTGGGATAGAAGAAATAAATAATAAATTGCTCCTTTCGATCACCATAAAGAAGTCAAAGGGGAAGTTGTGATGCTGCAATATTCAGCCAACCTACAATTCACTGTGCAGGGAGAGATTTACTGGCGGTGATTACTATATGTAGGACCTCATCTATTGGTTTGTCAAGAATTCTGCTCATATTGATCCAGAGCACATTCCAGCGTATAGTTAGCAGAGTAGAAAAAGACTCAGCACATTGCAGGATTCCCCAAAAATAGACCAGAGGCAATTAATATTTCATCCAGCAGAGTTTTACTGCTACTGAAGGAAAATGAGCATAAAAGTTGCAAATCCAATACATTCAGGACTGGCACTTTCCATAAGAAAATCCAGTTGCAGCAGACTTAACTTAAACTTACAGTAACTTACAATAGGACTAAAACCTTAACACTAAGCATACTATGTACAGAACACCACACCAGGAGGAAAAAGAGACAGAAAATGAAACTCAGGCTCCTTCTGGCCTATTATTATAGTCAGCATGACCTTGAGTGAAAGAGATAACAGAACCAGTTTAAACCATCTGTTCAGTTTCTCTGAAGGAATAACCCAAACATCAGAAATTTTATGCCTGTTTCTAGGCAGAATTGAAACTTATGTGTCAGCTAGAAACTTCCAGCTTGCACCAACTTGTATCACACACAGAAGCTTCCAGAACCCTCTTGAATCAATTAGAATAGGAAAGATCTTTACACATCAGATCAATATTTCCTGTTCTAAGAAAATGCAAACTGACATTGTTGACCAGATACAGGGGTGGTTTATGTACTGAACTTAGAAATGCCTCAATATGGAAGAGGAGTATATTTGTTGAGTTTAGTTTTATTTCGCGCTGTTTCATCAAAGTATGCCTCATCCAGGAAATGTCCAACCTGCAACATCATTAACATCATGCTACTAAAATAATAGGGAAGGTCAATGCCCAGTAAAGGCTGGTCCATTAGGGTGAATAGGGCAACGCCCCATCAAGTCTGAGTCTACCGTCAGCCAGGCCCTTCCTGCTTCTCATTGTCTGGCATCAGCTACTAGTGGTCTCCCTGCTTTCTGCCCCAATGGCCCAATGGTCACCCATCACCACTGACTCAATGTACTCAGCGGAAGTGTACATTCTTCCCATGCGGAAGATCACAGCTGCTGTCACCTGTTGAAAGGATAAGGTAGCAGATGATGGGGAAATTCTGCAACCTGGAAAACCACATTCAGTCAGTGTACAGGCAATACCGGGCTAGATGGAGAAATAATGTGTTCTGCTCTAAAGCAGCTTATTCTGTTCTTGGTCCTGGCTCATTCTGGCTGATATCAATGGCAATTTCCTCATATCAAGCTCTGAGGGAGTTTGTTAATGCTGTGAAAAGCATACGATTTCTTATCAGTGTTGTTCCTTTATTATCTCCTTCCATTGGACAAAAGGTTATATTGCAACCACCATCTTAATGGAGAGATTCTGAACTGAGATGGAGCTGGATAAAACTGCAGGAAACCAGTTTGGTAAATCGCTTTCCTTCTCTCCACCTTTGTTTCCCCTCCAACTTTCACCTCAATTCTCTAATTAGATTGCTGGGTGCGTTTGGGTTTGTTTGTTTTTTGTAAATACGTTATCAGCTGTGTTTGCCTAGCTCTTCCTCTAGCAAAGTCTTGATTACTAGAGTTGGCAATAGACTTCAGTTTTACAGCTCTGGCTCTCAAAGGTTCGGATTCCCCAATGAGGCACAGAGAAATGAAGGCAGGCAGAGGCAGAAAATAAATGCAGGAAGTGGAGGGAGGCTACATCTGGCTTTGCAAACATAGTGCCTACAGATGCCATGGTGCCTAGAGGTGTCTGCCAAAGCACCCACCAAGCTCCCCTGCACCGTTCAAGATTCAAAGTCTAAGCTGCTCCAGTTTATTGTACCTGACACCTTCACTGACACATTTTTGACATCAGGTGTAAACTTTATCACTCCCCCCTGCAACTTTTGATGGACTATGATGATGTTTTTGCTGCTAATGGGCTGCCCAAGCTTTCTGTAGCTGTTATGATGACGGAGACATTGTATCGTGTATTTATTAGTTGCATGTGCTTTGTATGTATTAATTTTATAACATATTTTAATTTTTCTCAAGTTTTAAGATATGATGTAAGAAGCAATTAATAAGTCAAATATATAGTAGTAGTGGTGGTAACACGAATAATAATGAAATAAAAATTTTAAAATAGTCACTTTTTTTTGCCCACTTTTGCCTCTGGCTTTGGCCTTTTGGTGCCACCCACTACTAGCAGACAGCTCCCAGAAAGCTGCCCAAAGGCTGAAAAGGCTCTTCACCACTGGCTTAGCATTACGTCATCATCATCATCATCATTACTGAATTTAAGAAGAAGAAAAAGGAAAACATGATAAACATGAAATAAAAATTAAAGAAGAAAAATGGAGAAGAGAAAGTGTGTGTGTGTGTGTGTGTATTTGTCTTCTTAAATTATAATAATAATAATAATAATAGACCACCACCAGTTCACATTGCAGATACAGTGACCAACAATGAATAGACTTTTAATTAAGCAAATGTGTTAATATAGACCTTGGCTGAGCATTCGATCTGATTGAGGCCAATGTATCAAGGAGGGAGTGGGATTGTTCCCAGTGGGTTTTCCCTGACCCTAATGCATTGCTCAAGACTGGCTTTGTAGAAGAGCACACCAGTGCATGGAGATCAGGCTGGGATCTGTCACTACAAAGCCACTTTCCTGCTTTCCCCACACATTGATTCATCTGCCCTGTTTGCGTTCCATCCTTTCAGCTTCCCAGTTTTCTTCATGAACAGAGTGCTTGAAAGCAGAATCATACACCCCTGGTTGTTGTTTTTTCCTTGAGGAAAAAAATGGTTGCAAAAGGACCTGATAACCTATATAGTATATAGGGTTCTATTTTTTTATAATTGCTTTCCAGTCGCTAAGTGCGCTGCAATTTGAGCAGCTAAGAAGCAACTCGTAAAAGCTCTCATTTAAAAATCTACCACATCATAATGAACATTGCAAGATCCTCTGCAGCCACTTGGTATAATGGAAAGGACCATAACATTAGCATATAAAACATAGCTGCACAGCATAAAAACATTTAAGATGAATTTGTGTTACTGAATGAGGCTGGTATTATTATAGATTACTAAATAAATAGCCTACTATTAATTACTTAGAGGGTGACTAATTTATTTAGTCTGAAATGCTGTGATTGTTACCAAGCAATGGATGAATGCCAGCTTGTAGGGTTATTATTACTTACAGTCCTTGAAAACTCAATACCTAGAGGAGAACGAGTCCTTATGTAAATCGACTCCTTTCGTGGTGTCATATAACAACAATGGCATTAGATGGATGTTAACATGCTACCTCATAATGGCTCTACAGGAAGTTAATTCAAACGGAAAATTCTTCATCATTATTGTTCTCCTGCTTCTAGGAGATCCATGCCTGATGGGAGAGCAAAATTAAATCCATCAGGCACACAATGGCGAAATTCACTTCACTACATTGTTCTCATAATGACTTTTCACATGAAAAAAATCCATAGCGTGGGCAGAGTGTTTTTATCTAGTGAACTCCGCAGACCCCAGAGCAGAGGGGCCCAGCCATTAGCCTTAAACATAATTGCTCCCATCCAAAAAGGATGATTAGCATTTGAAAAGCAGACAGATACATCTAAGAAATCAGAGAAACATTTGACACACACAGTCTGTAAGTAGCTGGCACTGATCAGGGAGTGGGAGAGCCAAAACTTTAGATGGACTAGCCCTACAACCCCTTTGATTACCGTCCTATTCAAGGAGTTCATTGAGCTCAGGGGAAGTATCTGCTCTGTAGTCCCAAGCACTCTGAAACAATGTTATGAAAGTATTTTAATTACTTTTTTTATTGCTACTTCTCATCTGTATCCCACCCTTTCTTCAAGGAGCCCAGAGTAACATACCATATTTTTTGCTCTATAAGACTCACTTTTTCCCTCCTAAAAAGTAAGGGGGAATGTGTGTGCGTCTTATGGAGCGAATGTAGGCTGCGCAGCTATCCCAGAAGCCAGAACAGCAAGAGGGATTGCTGCTTTCACTGCGCAGCGATCCCTCTTGCTGTTCTGGCTTCTGAGATTCAGAATATATTTTTTCTTGTTTTCCTCCTCCAAAAACTAGGCGCGTCTTGTGGTCTGGTGCGTCTTATAGAGCGAAAAATATGGTACATAGGGTTGCCTTAACTGTATCTTCACATCAGTCCTGTGACTTCTGGTTGGCTCAGGGTGACCCTTTGAATGCCATGCCTGTGCAGGGACTTGAAACCAAGGGCAGATCCACGCAATGCATTTAAAGCCCATCCAAGTACATGAATGAGGAAACCCTGACAAAAGATCAGTGGCAAGAGAAATCGATGAACTATGCAGGACTGGGTAAACTGGCATACAAACTGCGAGACAAGGACAACTGTGACTTCAAAGAAGAATGGGAACTTTTTACAAATTACTTAAAAAGACAACAAAATGAACTGGACTCCTTGGCAGGTTTTGAATAAACATACACAAATTTATTGATGGTTAGTATAGTAGACAGATAATATAAGGATTTATACAATTTTACAGTATGCAGAGAATAATATGTCTTGAGATCTCAGAGAGATGAGCTGAGGGAAGTCTTGGGGGGAGGGAGGGTTCGATGCAGAGGTGGGGGGGAAAGGGGGAAAATAATGAATATGATATGATTTGATATTTTGTTATGTTGAAAATGTTAATAAAAAAACTTTGAAAGAAAGAAAGAAAGAAAGAAAGAAAGAAAGAAAGAAAGAAAGAAAGAAAGAAAGAAAGAACATGTCTTCCCCCAAATAATTATGGGGACTATAGTTTAAGAGAGCTAGGGACTGTAGCTGTAGGAAGGGAAACTGCAGGATTCTTTGCTTTAAATGTTCACTGGATATACTTTGAATATATGTTGTGGAGCTGCCCCAAGTGTATCTACTGACCCCATGCACACGATAGTGAACACACCCATCTTTCTTGGGTATGCATAGTTCTATGCCGGGCTCCGACAAAGTCCATCTTGTTGTTAGTAAGGGCTGCAACTCTCTCTAAAAAGTCTTTGGAGGAAATTCATTCTAATGTACACTGCGTCTGAAAAAAGCATTAACCTCCCAGATGCTGGAGTGAATTCACAGGCAGGGAATGTAATCCATTATGTTCCTATAAGTTTTATCAAGCATGTCCATCTGGCCACTGCAGGTAGCTGGCTGTTGTTGGATCTGCCCCAGTCCTGATAGTCATATCATTGGATCACCTTGCTCAGCATTGCCGACTTCTTGTGCTGAGCACACGCACCCAAGGAGGACAAACGGACAAAGGCATACACTTACAGCAGTTCCTAAGGTGCACAGAATATACAGACACACACGTGCTTCTGGTAACTACATAGGTGTCATTCACTTTCCCAGGCTTGTTCCCTGGCTGAACAATTGGAGCAACAGTGGGAACAAGTTCCTGCGCTGCTGACTTAAGTTTCCTTATTGGATGGAGCGAGCACAAGCAACTGGCAACTTTTCCTACACTGTGCTTGCCTCTTCAAGACCCTCCTGGTCCTAGGAGATAGTTGGGCAGGAGATTGTGGAGATTTGACTGGCCCATCCCTCACCGGAACAGCCTCTTTCTCTGCTTCCAACACATCCTGTGCCCACTCCCCTAACTGCTTGGAGTGTTTACATGAAATTTAGTCATTACCATAGTTCATTTTTAACCAGCATTCAGCGTTCAGTCAGTCAAAAGTACAGTCTTTGCTGGGTCTTGAATTGTCAGCAATCGATACTTTATCCAAAATTCACATATCCGATTCTGGGCCTGGTTACATGTTAAATTGCTTTCATTTCAACAGAACTCAAACTCGTAAAATCAGATTTTCAGTAAGCTGGGGCTTGTGCCCAATTTGGAGGGGGGGAGGGAATGTTTCTGAGAAATGGAAACATCTGTGCTTTCTGAAACACCACAAAAAAAAATCTGACAAAAGAACAGCTTGCTTCAGGCCATGTTGAGCTGAAGTGATCAGAAATGATAAAGAATTCTTAAATCTCTAACAACGAAACCTTCTACATGTTGACTCAAATAAATTCTCATTGATTTCATTTGCCCTTAGTCCAGATAAATGGGGCTGCAATTTAAAACTCTGAATCCATAAAGAAAATACTCACATATATTTGAGTACAGCAGGGCAGACAGAAAGCATTTTGCTATCTTGGGGTTACATCAGGTCTTATCAAACCTTAATCGAGAGAGAAGTGTCAGCTTTAATACATTCATACAGATGAAAAGTCAGCAAGTGCATCATTTGGGTCTTCTTAATTTTTCAAAGCAATCATGTTAATATTAATTTCTGAGCAATCACTGTCTTTTTGACAATGTTATTTATCCTTTATAAACTGATGTCAGAGTGCATCTTTTGTATATTAATGGATGACAAGCAATGAACTATTTCCAGGATATTTAGCAGGATATTAAACCTAAATGAAGAAGAACAACTTAATCATCAAAGAATCACTTCATGCTTTTAATTTTTTGGCTTTTGCCTTCTTTGTCAGAAATACTAACAATGTATGAATCTGATATTCCATGAAAGGGGGGGGGGTTAGTGCATGCTATTGATCTGTATGATACTTGTAAATGATAAATAAACAGGTGTTGTTGTTTTTAAAAGAAATGCTAACACAATCAGTATGAGTTTGATTAATATTTTAGGACACATTGCCTTTGAAACATGCCATACAAAGCTTGCAAGAGTTTAGATTACACATGCAAATGGAGGATGGAAATGAAAATGTCACAGTAGCCCACAGTAGAGTCACTTGGAGTGTTTTTACCTTGACAAGTTGGACAATGGATTGTCCAAGATGGAGCTGGCCATTTTATTTAAATGATGTTTATAGTAGTGTAGTCCCTTAACACTGATTGGCTGAATTAGTTATTGGTGGCATGGGATGTTGCTCAAAGAACTAAATTGTTTGTAGTTCAGATTCTGTGGGGGAAGGAAAGTTGCCAGTTGACAACAGAATTAAAACCTTACACAGAGAGAGAGGTTGATGACTGAGAAACAGTCTCACACACAAAAAAGGAAACTTGCATACGGAAACTTACACCCAGGACCTACTTAGTTGGTCTCTAAGGTGCTTCTGGACATTTTTTTTATTTTATTTTGATGGCGTCAGACCAACACGGCTACCTACCTGAAACAAAGAAAAGGAAGTTAAGGAAGAGGGAGGCCTCTCTTCATCCTTGGTTTCAGGCACAGAGTGCACCAGAGTAATCCTCGAGATTAAACTTGTCAATACGTTTACACTGCAGGGAAAATTCTTGTATAAAACCATGTATAAGCACGATAATTTGTACAATTGATTATTTACACAGATCCCTCTTAAGGAAGGGAATATGCATGAGTTCTGCAGGGTTGCCAACTGGTAATTTTCTTCCCCTCCCAAATGGTTTTTCATCCTTTGCCAAGGAAGTGGGTATGATGGCAATATCCATTGCTCTGCAATACCATTTCCTCTTGATGTGGCAGTTTCTTTCTGTTCAGCAGAGCTTCTGAAGGAAGCCACAAAGGAAATATAGATGGCTCAGCACTACATGGAGCAGTGAGCAAAATGGAACCACCTGGTGCCATATAACATATACAAGGGCTAAACAACTTAAGCATGCTGAGAGTAGAAATGCTGTGGGTACTTTTTGTACCATTAGTTTCAAGCTTTAATTATGAGACAACTAGAGACTTCTTTGATCCCTTATGAAGGGACTTTGGAATGAAATCTGGAATATATTTTGGCTGATACAATCAAGTTAATAACAGAGTAGTGCCCAGCTACCTCTTCTCAAACATCTCACAATATACTCTGCTGCACTGCCCCACCACACTGGCTACTCCTGGTGGTTTAGTAGGCAAACCCTAGTTTAATAGCAATGTTTAATAGCAATGCCATATGACTGACCAAAACAGAAAAGCTCCAACCTTGGCAAAATAGTGAATTCATGCATTACTACTGCCATTAGAGTAGTTTTTACGACATCAGGCTATGTGTGGAAAACACACAGAATGTATGTTTCCCATTTCTTGGATCCCTGTTGTAGTTTGCTCAAGAGGGGTAGCCACATTACAGCAAAAATGATAAAGAATCCATTGGCACTATAAAGGCGAACAGATTTATTGTGGCATAAGCTTTAGCGAGCCAAAAGACACTACGTCAGACACATGAAATGTTATCCTCAGTTGGCAGATATTGCACACGCACAGTTGCCTGGGTGCCCCAGGACTCTTGTATTTTGAAGTCTGTATCATCATTTGTCCAACTGTAATGCTTATTAATATAGCTGGTTAAGAGAAATGTGACAAAAAGGAAACATTATTTGTAACAAAAGAGGTTTCAAAGATACTAAAAAGTTTAGGACTTTGCGAGAGCAAGTTGACAGTTCTCAAAATGGTGCTGCAAATTCTTGCCCAGAGTTGGTGAAATTATTGTTTACTTGCATCTTCACCGCTATTTCTTGTTCTGTTAATTTAAGATTGGGGAATTAATTGCTAGGGGGGAAATTATAAACAATTTTAAGCCAGAAATAGGACTGAAAGGTCCATCTGTAAATTCTTGTAACATATTTTTGGTTAACAATTATTCTTGGTCTATCAAGCACCAGAGGTCAATAATTATATAATGCAATTGTTTTAATCAGACTAATTCCCTCTAGTTTGCAAAGTTGGCCTATATAAAATCGTCTAACACTGGGCAACATTGACCTAATGAACTCTGTCAGCAGAATCCCTGAACAAAGGCTTCCACTTACACAATGGGGCTTCCCCCCCTTCTCCCACAGCACACCTTCTGAAATTTACTGAGGGTGGAGGTCTGGAGAACTCCCTAACAGTGCCCGGAGGGGAGGAGTTTGTTCCAACTGACAAGGCAGTATATGCTTGTGCAGACAGAACATCTGTACTGGTGTGATGTTGAATCCCACCCATTGTTTCTGGAGGATGCTCAGATCGGATTAATCTCCTATTGTGACGCTGTGGGGGATCCATGAAGAGAAAATACATATTTACATGCTCTTCTAGTACAAACTTGGAATACAAAGAGTAAGGTGCATTCATGCCTGGTCTTCTAGATTGTAGTAAGAAATACAAGGGGTCATAGGGTTCCTTACTTCAGATTTCAATAATGCTGTCCCTTGGGTGGGCTAAGTCATGAGGAGTGATGGTCAAGGTCAGCAGAAAGCAAATCTAGGTAGACAAGTAAGAGATGTAGGATAGAACCTTGTTTTCAGTAAAGGAGTCTGATGTAAATAATGGGTGGAGCCTGATAGTGCATGTAGGGCCAACAGCAGGCCAACCATGAGGTTTTACCAGTTTTTTATTATTATCCCAAACCAACTGTTTTTGCCAGAAAGTAGATTTTAGTGTTTGGACCAATAAAATCATGGATGTTTGGAAACCCAGGGAGAAGTTGGAGGAAGCAATTTCTTAGTTGCATTGGACCTGAGTTAGGATATGATATGAATGACTACTTTTCATAGAATGAGGCATGAAATTGGTTCTTCATGGAAGTGTAGACTTCAAGGGACCTGAAAATTACCTAGATTGGCTTCCTACAGTTAAACATGTGTTCACATACCTTACAGAGACATCCTGATGACAGAAGAAGACTTACGATTTTTATCCATTATGTGCTTAATTATAATGGACTGCTACAACAAGTCATGACTAGGGAGGCTGATTAACTTTATATGGGCTTTTAAATGTGTTTGTGGGAGGGGTTATTGGTTGGTTTTTGTTTTTGTTTTAATATGTATTTTGCGTTCTTGTTTTTTATTTTTATATTGTGACCTGCCATGTGATCTTCAGATGTTGGGTGACATACCAATTAAAAAAATAAAAATAACACCCCACTTTTTGAGGTTAAAAGCATTCACAAACTGACTTACAAAACTGCAAAGCATATCATTTTAAAAAATCAATAGAAAACAACACTCTTAGTCTTTTTTCAGTTCTTTCTAAGATTTTAGTACATGAACCAAAATATCAGTAAAGTGTAGGAGATGGGGGATCCTGGCCAAACCAAAACAAATTGGATGAATTATCTCTGAGATTTCTTGAAGGAATTTACCACAGTCTTGTCTGAATGGAGAATGTGGTCTCCGTAGATAATACCACAGTTCTTATCTTTCATGATGATGTAACCATTGGGTGGTATTCTACTGAATAGTCCCATCAGCACAAGGGTTTCTGCTAGCGCAAAGGGACTTTCCTCCTCTTCTCCTCCTGTACATGCCCCCCCCCCCGGTGCTCTGGCGGGTTGGGGAAAACTCCAGAACAGATTTAGGGGGCACATGGGGGAGGAGAGGAGGGTAACATTCCACAGAACCGATAGTTATCCAGTATGTGGACCAGGAGTTCAGTGACGTTCTCTGTGGAGAGTACCACAACACACAGTCAGAACTTGGTGGTCCTCTTTTGGCCATACTTGGACTCAAAGCAGATGCAGCCAGAGTTGGAGGGAAAGGTTCTGTGAGAGGCATGAATGCTGATGGACATGGCTTAAACTTTTATGTGTTCGACAATGTGTTGTTGTTGTTGTTGTTTAGTCGTTTAGTCGTGTCCGACTCTTCATGACCCCATGGACCAGAGCACGCCAGGCACTTCTGTCTTCCACTGCCTCCCGCAGTTTGGTCAAACTCATGCTGGTAGCTTCGAAGACACTATCCAACCATCCGACAATGTATTATGTAGTGTCAAAGAGACACCTTAGCTTTTAATGCATGTTACCGCAAAAAGCTCATATTTTAGCCTCTCAAACACAGGGCTAATCTGAGCAGGAAAGGGTGTAATATTCTTTATTAGGAGCAGTAAACCCCAACTGGTTCTATCAGTAATTGTGATTGCTCACTGCCAAGTGATACTGACATGGGATGGCCAGAAGGGCTATGTGTCACGTTAAATAATTCAATGCTTTACATGTTTAATCTTTTATTTGCCCAGAAGCATGTAGACATATACATAACAATGCAACGATGTAAGGGTCACACAACCTTAAGGAAGTAGACAAAAAACATCAGTCCAGCAAAGAAACCTCAAACAATTTCTCCCCAGTCTCCCAAACTGCCCTCCTTCCCTTCCCTTGTGGGCATGCTCTCACACCCAATATTGTATCAAAGATGCAGAAATCTAAGGGATGCCAACTGAAGTTTAGCTGCTGAGGAAGAATGGCAGGAGTTGTTCATGTCCTGCTTATGGACTTGCCAGAGGCATCTGTTTGGCCACCGTAAGGAATATCCACACAGTTAAACACTGTTTACTGTGTTTACTGATACCCCGATTTCCCAATCGATACTGTGAAAGGGTTAGAAAAAGGGCAGGTAGAACTGTAACTCTTTCTTTAAATATGAAGAATCAACTGCATTCACTTGTTCCATATTCACTGGGGTTTCAATTTTTTTTTAAAAAAAAAAATCAGCATATTTTGTGGTCTCCCATTAGCATATATGTATCTGGTTGCTGAAATTGGGGTGAAATTGGGGTCAATGCACATTTTAAAGCATAAACTCCTTTAATATAATTTTGGTGAGACTGAATAGAATAAAAGCAGGAGGAAAGAAGTCCTTCTCATTGTTACAAGGATAATATGAGATAATGAAGAGTTTAATAGAATATGTATTTTAACACTCTTTTATAACACTTAGGTGCCCTTTAGACTTACTTGGAGATACGTGAGAGCTGCTTATTCACGAGCTGCTTCTGCATGGGTTGGCTGCAGGACTCAACCATGCAGGTGGCCATATGTATCATTCTTATAATATTGACAATAGACTGATTCCATGGGAAAGACCTACCGGCATGATTTGCCATTTAAGCAAATATCCATGGGTGAATAGAATCATAGAACTGAATAGCTCACACATGGCTGGGGAAATGTCTAAATAATGCTTTTGTTTGTGTGTAAAATGAAACTATTATTTGATAATGACTTATATATAGGAAAAAATACTGAACAAAAGAAGAGTCAGAATTGCTTAGTGACTCCCCCAGCTGGAACCATAATGCGGCTATGCTGCTCATATCCCACTAAATTCCTGACAAGGTGTTGTAAGATCACAGTTGTGATATCATTTTCCTTTGTTGGTATTTTGGATGGGAAGAAAATAGAACAGTCCAGTATTTTTAAGAAGCAGAAATAGTCAGATGTGAAGCAACAAGGGGCTTCAGTTATATCCGCATATCTGACTCACGCCTGATCACTCACATATTATAAAGAATCACATCTCACCTCTCTATACCCCAGGCATGTTCTTGCTGGATGCATGGAGAAATAAGGATATGAAGGTCATTGTTTGCTTCATATGCTATCTTGGCCAATTGTCCAGTTCTTCAGCAATTCTTGGAGAGCTTCCAATAATTCTTGGAGATCCAGTCGCCTAATGGCAAATTCAGGTTGCGCAATTATAGTTGACTGGGAGGTCTTGCATAACAAACCCTCTTTCCCGTAGGATCAGACTTTTTGCAATATTGAAAGTGATGGGAAAATGCACTAGAAAGTGGAGGATAAAACTTGCTTTGGGTCAATGTCATCTAACCTCCCTCCAAACAAATCAAAAGAATGCTCATTAAATTGCCAACATCATCTATTCTCCCTGCAAACAAATCAGGATGAATGCTCAGTAAACAGGTCATCTGAAAGTGCCCTTAGTGTCTCTGCAGAGTAGGAGAAATGACACAATGAATCTCTCAGTGGTCATGAGTCCAGGCATAAAGTGGTCCAAGCAATGCAGATAGCTTCCTATAACTCCATGAAAGTCAAATCACACAGTTTGTTGCCATAGATCCTGCCAAATAATTCTGCACCATATTTAGAGAGGATAGAAATGTCCCGCTGAAGTCATTACAGTTGCAGTACTGTAGTATGCACAGTATTGGAGAGGTGCCTATTATAACTTAGAGTTGTAGTAAAGTTACATAACATTATTGTCACCAAATTAATGCAGGTTCCATGGTGAAGCTGGGAGGGTAATAGGTGCACAGTCCTTCCTCTGCTTTTCCCATTGGTGGTATTCTTGCTCCCGTCTTATCAAATCACCAGGATGGGATGCATAGAAAGGATTAGCCAAAGCAACAGATGAGAGCATGATGATGTTAGTTCTGGACCAAGCTGTAGGCATGCCAAACTGGAATGGTTTATAAGCTGCAGATGTGCCAAATCTCATTGGTACATGTCTATAGAAAAAAAATTACACTAGTTTTAAAACACACACACACACACACACACACATTCATGAAGTTTCTGAGCTGCCACAGAAAGTAGACTCCACCAACAAAGGTTGTACCATAAACATATATTCCTTTCTCTATTATCTAATTTAACCAAATAATGTTCTGCTCTCTCTTTTTGAGATTATCTAAAAACGTGTATGCCATCCCAATACACAATCCCTGCTGGAGAAAAAAAATGCATAGATGCCCCACATTTAGTTTTGGCTCCTGTCCTGGACAGCATTTAGGCTTTCCAAGAGTGTGTTGTGCTATGTGTATTTTATGAGGCTGGCTGCATGTCAAATTGTAAGACTACAGCTGCATAACTAAAAAGCAGATAATGACGCTGAATCTCCAGCCTTCACCTAAGCAAATCCTCTTTATATGTCCCATTGAAAACTAACATTAAACTAGGCATTGTGAAGTGCTCTGCTCATAAGGAATGCTTTAGACGAGCTTAACAGTGAATGCAGATTATCTCCTCAAGCAGATTCAAGCCCAGCATTCCTCCCACCTTCCTAACAGAGTTCATAATTTATGCTTTTGACTTAACTCGTGTTGCAGTTTCTATTCCTTCTAGTGTGTCACTACTACTAGTAGAGAGAGCCAGCGATGTGTAGTGGACAGCATGTTGGGACAAAAACTCTGCTAAGCCATTATGCTCACCTGGTATTCTCTCTTGGCCCAGCCTATATCACAGCAATATTGTGGAGATAAAAAGAAAAATCCCTGAGTATTTTAGAAGAAATGTGGGCAATATTTTTCCGAACAGAAAACAGATGATATATAGATAGATGATAGATAGATGACAGATAGATAAGATAGATAAGATAGATAAGACTGTAATGTTTGTCTATCAAAATCCTTTCTATTCAAAAATCCAAACATAGGTTTTCTGCATAGTAATCATGACTACAATCAAAGAACTTGAAAACTTGTTAAGCTGTACTTTTCCATTACAGTGCAGGCCCAGAAAAGTAGTTAGCAAAATAAGTATGTGGATGTATAAGATAAGCACAGGCACATATCACTTTATTGGCTCATCCAGATGAATATTCGTACTGCCCAGATTCTAATCTTAAAGTGTACTGGTATATGTGTGATTGTATCATGCTGATTATCATTTTTATGCTTTTGTGAGCAAAAATGACCACCTTTGGCATAATCTTCACTTGTTTTATTAGTCTGAAGATGGTGAAGAAGCCCAAATCTTCTACAAATTGGATAGATAAAAGTGGAAGTATTAAATGGCTCAGATCTTTCATGAATATATATTTCCTTTGCTGGCACATGCAAACTGTTGAAATGGTTCCAGCATAGATTACTTGCCTTGCTAATTTCTAATTTTGTGCCTGTTGTTCCCAGTGCTGCTTGCTGCTGCTTCATATCTTTAATAGTGTCTTTTTCTATGTACCAATTCTGTTTCAGAGTCAAATGTTCTGGCATGACCAGGGCAATTGAGTATTCAAAACTGTGGCTCCCATGCTTGGCAACTTGGTCTTAGTGTAAACACTGGTAATGAGAATTTCCCCCTGCCATTTAATAATCATTCATTTTCTCAAGCTGCCCAGATGAAAGTAGCTCAATTTCTTAACATGCCAATTGTGTTCTTCTAACTTGACAGGAACGAATAAAGAAAGTCAGTGTCAAACTTTAATATTTTCCAAAGAAAGGTATCTCCTCATCTCATCGGAACAGAGGAAGCTGCCTTACACCAGGTAAGACTATTTTGTCCATCTAGCCACATTTTCTCTGGCATATGTCTTCCCCATCCCTGCCTACCTGATTGTTAAACGGGATATGTGAGAGGTATATCCTGGGACCTTCTTCATGCAAATTATGTGTTCTACAACTGATCTATAGTTTTTCATGTTGAGATGCTAACGAAGCCTGCAAAACCTGCACTAGATTTGTTTGGTGAATTTGGGTTTTCATTATTGACTGATATATGAGTTTGTGGATTTATCTACCATTAAAAGAAGCTGGTTTCAGAAGAACATCTAAGGAAGACAAATCTTTCTGCACCTGGTTGTTATCAGACCTGTTGTTTTGTCATGCTAATGATTTGATCCAAATATGGACATGTTGCTGTTAAGAGTGAACTATAATTATATGTTCTCCTGAAAGTTAAATATAATTGCCTGCAAATAAGAGTTTGTGAACGCATTTATTTCTATTTAATCATTATTCCCACATCAATATCTGTCCAGTCCTAGCGAGGCTGAGTCCATAACTAGGTTGGGAGAAAGATAAGAAATGTCATCTGGGTGATGGGGAGAAAAGGAAACAAACAGTCAGACAGAGACCAAACCAAACTCCAGACCCAAGAGAACAAGCACAGTCCAATATTAGATGTTCAGAACCTTGGACAAGTCAAAAAGAGCTGAAACATTATTCTAACAACTGTGACCTTATATATGCTAAGGCTAGACTGGCCCTCACAATCTGTGCCCTCTTGCAGAAGAGGGGTGAGCCAGCTTCTGGTCTACAGCCTAGCACTCCTGGACATCTCTGATTCTTACTAGACACACTGCCTACATTGGTGAGCAGGTCTTTGAGTGCATGAGTCTAAATGATAAACAATGGACCCTTTGTGAACCCTAGCTTGATTGCTGCCTTCTCTAGGGGTTCTCTGGCTTGGGAGTGAGATTGATGATTGTTGTTGTCCTCAGACTCGGTGTCAGAGCCCAGCTATTATGTCTGTTAGGCAACATTGCAGTATTTGCAAAAAAGAAAAGGAAAAAAGCATTCAGAAGCATAACAGAAAACAAATATCATTGCTTAGATTTCCCACTCAAAGTTTGCCAAAATTGAAATCTTAAGTGAATGTAGGAATTGTATCCCAGGAATTTCAAAACAAAACAAAAAAGCTTCAAACAGGACTCACAATTTTTTCAAAGATAACTGTGATGGTAGCAGTTTTCACATAGTTGCACTGACTAACTCCAAAAGTCATATGGAGGTCTTTAGAAACATCCTCTTCCCTTAGCCCACTGTAGCTCACTGTAGCCCTCAGCCCATCAAGCAGTTGCGTTACCACAGAACTAAATTGTTTAGGCAGCCAACCCAAGCAAAACATTTCCAAGGGCCATTTATATGGACAGTCTCAGAAGCGCCTAAGAGATCAACAAACAGCATGCCAATATTACTGTTCTGTTCTCTGTGCTTCTTTTGTAATTCACTGTGCTAAATTTTTTTAAAAAAACAATCCCAAACCCTCACCTGTGATTCCTCCCTAAAAACATATGTAAAACTTTCTTAGCAACATTGTCAAACAGTGGCCAAGCATAATTCTGTCATGAGTTTTTCTAGATATAGCTGATATGCAGATACATACAATCCTGTTTTGTACATAATAGTGACATTTTTATTCTCTGGAGGTATCTTTTTAAAGCCCACATATATTGGAAAAGTCCAGACAAAAAACACCATCCTTTCCCATGAGTAATGTTACAGGTAGTCTTAAGCTACCATAAGGCAGAATACTCCAACAGAACACACCATTTTCTATTATTCATTACTAACTTCTCTCAGATCAAGATTCATGAATGCCCAAAGTATCACGGTGCATGTACAAATAGAAGGGAAGATGCCTGCCCTGAGTGATTTAAGGATTAAAATTAGCATTTTCCAGAACTGTTCAGCCACACACACACATTATGTTTTTCCCCAGGCCCAAACTTGGAAAAATGTTGGAAACCACCTTCAAAAGATGCTTTCGCATTTCGTGGCTGCAGCATGTACCTGATAGATTTAAAACTACAGCTGCCGTGGGCTGACATGATCATATGCTCTCATTGTCTCTTAGGGCTTCTTCCTAGCATACATGATATAAGCAATATGGTGGCTGATTCCATATGGCAAGGGCTTCAACCAGAGCCAATAATATTCATAAATGGATCAACACAGGGATGTTCTGCTCTCATGAAAAGTCCCTAGACAAGTGCTATATCTTCCTGGGCAATACTAGAACTGGTATGGATACTTACTTTCCATACAATTCAGTTATTACTATGGAGAGCTGCTTAAAACGGATTGTGGCCGCATGTGAAGCAGCTTTGGGCAGCAACCACTATGTTGCCAAAGACAGTTGGTGCTGCTGAATGTTGCCTGGTCACATCCAGGTGTCTGGATTCTTCTATATGATAGACAGGGAAGGATACAAATAATGTACCTAGTGTAAAGAAAGTGGTAGCTGCTGAAGAATGGCACTCCTGTGAATGCCACAGCAAATGGTCTAACACTGCAATCCTATGCACATCTGCTCAGAAGAAAGTCCCATTGGGTTCCCAGGCAAGTGGGCATAGGATTGCAGGATAAGCGATTCAGCTGAAAACTGGAATTGCTCGTGCTAAAATTATTTTTATTTAGATCAGAGCCTCCCTCCTGCCTGCTGGCTCTCTTTCACACATTCTGTGTGCTTCCTGCTAGCACATCCAAGGGGATGTTAATGTATCTTTAATATGCCAGATGTAGGGTTGCCAGATAGATGTAGCATATTGAAGCCACAGGAGAAGAACTGCAAGCTTTGTTAATAAGAGAAAACACTCTCCCTGCGATCTGCTGCATGTCTAGGCTTCGTGGAAGTAGGTTATGAAATCTTCCCCCTGACACACTGACAAAGCAATATTGCAGCATGTGCCTTTCCTTTCCAAGCATTCCACTGCTTCCAAGGCTCCTGAGTTCAGCTTGAATGTCATTTCCTACCATGGCAGCAATATTGCTCTCCGTGGTGACTTCAGATTCATTTTTGCCACATAGTGAACAAATGGCAGCGGAAGGATCATCCTCATATTATCGCTGTCGCTTTCAAGTTGCCGTTTCAAATGGAGGAACTAAACTGACAATCCAGTTCTAGTGAGTAGCAAGAAGCAGCAACATCTGCCTTTTTGATCTGCCACTTGCCAATGTGCTGCACCATGTATGAGTTCTTGCTGTTGTTGTTTGCCATAAAAACTCTGAACCGTGTAGAACGTGGAGATCCAATGTACTGTTTCGGCTGATGTTTTAAATTTGAAGCTTTTGGTTTACAGCTCGAGTATTTTCCTCTCTCTTTTAGGATTCATTGCAGCAGTGTTTTTCATAAACACTTTTTCTTTAGCAACCTACAGCGCATGTATATTGAACGGAGCAGTATTGAACAATTTCTAATAGCATTTACGTCATGAAATATATGTGGCATAGGGCATTATTGTGTGCTGTGCAGGCTGCACTGAACAATTTGCTGGCAAATGCACAGATAGATATGGTCGGATACGGCTCCCGTGACTCCCGCTGTGTCCTTAACACCCTCGTTTTTATTTTTATTTTGTATGGGATTTGAGAGACAGAAAAACTTCGAAAGAGGAAATGGAAGTGACTAAGGTAGTAAATGAACTCGTGCTGGGCACAGTTTGACCAGTTTGATGTGCTTTCTGTCATTTTGTATAGTATTCCCAGTCTAATCCACAGAAGGGTTAAGCTTCTAGCTGATTTCTTATCCCTTTGACTTGAAGTGAACTTGAATCTAAGCACTCAAGTAGTTTGTGAATGGACTGATGATCTAGTAATCTCTCTCTCTCTCTCCCTCTCTCCCTGACCTGCTCTTATAGAATCATAGAATCATAGAGTTGGAAGAGACCACAAGGGCCATCGAGTCCAACCCCCTGCCAAGCAGGAAACACCATCAGAGCACTCCTGACATATGGTTGTCAAGCCTCTGCTTAAAGACCTCCAAAGAAAGAGACTCCACCACACTCCTTGGCAGCAAATTCAAAAGCATCAATTCTTTGGCAATCAGCCTTCTTTATGGTCTAGCTCTCACTTCCATACATCACTACTGGGAAAACCATATTAACCACATTACTTATTGTTAATTTATTTTCTTCACCAAATCACTCCCACCGGTGCGAGTTCATTGCAAGACATGTAGAACTGCAACCAAAAGGAAGGTGGAAAGCTCAAAATGTATTGTACATAAGGAAGGCTTAAGGGGATGAGGAAGACTGAGGAAGCTAAGAGACTCACCTCATTCACACAGGATTCAGTAGTGGTGCATGTGGTGAGGAAGAGCTCCCCACCTGGCACTAGTGTCATTCCTATTTACCTGCACAACACTGCAGTGACAAGGTCAGTGAAACTCACTGCCACCCCTCCCCGGTCCTGTCCAGGTAAGCAGAAGCAACATTCATGCTTGGGTGGTGGCTTCAATCCTCCTCACAGACCCCTGCTTGTAGGATTTTGTCCTGGGTATAAAAAACCAGGAATCCAGTGTAAATAAATAAACGTCATACTCAGTGCTATTTTTCTAGAAAAAGAGGTGCCAGAACTCACCATGAATGCCTACCTCATTCTCTTAGAAGGGCAATGGCACCCACCTGAGAGGTGCAGGAACTGGGTTCCGGCGAGTTCCGGCTGAAAAATGTCCTGGTCATACCTTCCTTCTCCCATTATAGGAAAACTCTTGGAAAGTTGATCAAATGGGGGGGACGGGACTTGTACAGGCTGAAACTTTGATCTTCCCCTGTAGGAGAACTGTGCAGTTAATGAAAGAAAAGCTGCAGTTTTCTAGGGAAGTCAACAGCAAAGTAGTCAAATGTAGCTGGAGTGCCTTGTGTTTGTATTTGCATGTCATTAAAGCTGAATTAAGATTGCCGGAAGAAATATCAACAACCTCAGATATGCAGATGACACAACCTTGATGGCAGAAAGTGAGGAGGAATTAAAGAACCTTTTATTGAGGGTGAAAGAGGAGAGCGCAAAATATGGTCTGAAGCTCAACATCAAAAAAACGAAGATCATGGCCACTGGTCCCATCACCTCCTGGCAAATAGAAGGGGAAGAAATGGAGGCAGTGAGAGATTTTACTTTCTTGGGCTCCATGATCACTGCAGAATTTGACAGCAGCCACGAAATTAAAAGACGCCTACTTCTTGGGAGAAAAGCAATGACAAATCTAGACAGCATCTTAAAAAGTAGAGACATCACCTTGCCAACAAAGGTCCGTATAGTAAAAGCTATGGTTTCCCCAGTAGTGATGTATGGAAGTGAGAGCTGGACCATAAAGAAGGCTGATTGCCGAAGAATTGATGCTTTTCAATTATGGTGCTGGAGGAGACTCTTGAGAGTCCCATGGACTGCAAGAAAATCAAACCTATCCATTCTTAAGGAAATCAGCCCTGAGTGCTTACTGGAAGAACAGATCGTGAAGCTGAGGCTCCAATACTTTGGCCACCCATGAGAAGAGAAGACTCCCTGGAAAAGACCCTGATGTTGGGAAAGATGGAGGGCACAAGGAGAAGGGGAGGACAGAGGATGAGATGGTCGGACAGTGTTCTCGAAGCTACAAACATGAGTCTGACCAAACTGTGGGAGGCAGTGGAAGACAGGAGTGCCTGGCGTGCTCTGGTCCATGGGGTCACAAAGAGTTGGACACGACTAAATGACTAAACAACAACAACAAAGCAGAACACTCTACATTAGTGTAGATCAGGGGTTCTCAAGCTATGTTCTGTAATCTTTCTTCAGGTGGTCTGTGGATTTGTGATTGAAGACAAGAGATGACATATCCTTCACTTTAAATATTCATATCGATTTTTTAATTGTATTTTTATTGCTTCTTTTATTGTATAAGAAATAAACAACCCAATAAAAATACAATTAAAAACCATTCAGCATTTAGTGCAGTGCAGTGTAATTGCTACAGCAGAGAGAAAAATCATTATGTGGTCTGCCATGACCCTTAGCAATTTTCAAGTGGACCATGGGGGGGAAATGTTGGGAACTACATAGATGACAGATGATAGGTAGGTAGGTACGTAGGTAGATAGACAAATAGATAGATATAGATCTGATATTTATTTAGCAATCATAAGCCCCCCTTGTGAAACCAATTCTTCACTTGCCATATGGGCCTTAGAACAGGGAGCATCTGCATCCCTTCTCCTTCCAGGAGCCTAGGCCTAGACTTGTAGCTATGACCAGGTTCCTCATTAAGGCTGACTGATTTTACAGTTGTAGATAGGTAGCCGTGTTGGTCTGCCATAGTCAAAATAAAAAAAATCCTTCCAGTAGCACCTTAAAGACCAACTAAGTTAGTTCTTGGTATGAGCTTTCGTGTGCATGCACACTTCTTCAGATAAGTGTATCTTAGTTGGTCTTTAAGGTGCTACTGGAAGGATTTTTTTTATTTTGATTTTACAGTGTGGCTTTCTTTCTTATTTAGCATGCCCCATGAGGCAGCACCCAAAGAGCATTTCATCATGGTTCACCTCTTTTGATATGTGCTCGCATGCAGATTAGTTCTTTCCCCCTGGGTACATCCCTGAAATATTATGGTTTAGTTACATCTGGAAGTAGGCTAAACACAGCCTGCATGTACCTGCTGGCTCACCACCTGTCTACATTGTATATTTGTAAAGAAACAGCTACTGCAACAGACGCCCTAAATCTCCAGCTCTTTCTTGTGTCAAAGGAAATTGGCTCTACTAAAGGATGCACTGGAATGTCCCACCATTGTGGAAAGCGAGCGAAGTGAAACTGTATGATATGCTCATCAGTGATAGACGGAGGAGAAGATGTGCTTTTTCAGTGGTCTTCCATCAAAAATATATTCAGATTTCGTCATGCATGACTTTGCCGTGCATTAACTGTACTTAGGTAACAAACATAACAAACATACAAACAGAACATTTTATTTAATGATGTTGACAGAGTAACTAACAGTGGAACACATACAATGAGCAACATACATGAGTATTTCTACTTCGTTTCAAGTCATGCTTTGCTGCTTGGTAAAAAATAATTTGGGGAAGTGTTAAAAATTAAACAGCAATATAGGCAGATGGCTAAAGGCAGAGGAATTGCTACTATCATCAAAGTTACTTGTGTGTTATGATACGAGTAAGGGGCTATATCAGATAATATTGTCCTTAGTGGTAATACAGAGAGACATTGCAATCATGGATCATTGCATTCTTGGGAGAAACAGTTAACCAAAGTTCCAGTCAAGAAGTCAAAGATGTAAAAATCTACTTAGAACATTCTTTTGTCTAAAGGCAAATTAACTTTCTCTCCTGCACATAACAGTCAATCACTTCATGACCTTTCTTTACAGATTCATAATGCCCTGAGACTGCAGTAGTCAGAATCAGCAATTAACTTTAAATGATAAATAATTGCATTAGTGAGGAAAAGATGATGAGTTATGAGATATATTTAGTAAACCATACAGAACTGCACATTGCATATATTTATGATTTAACCCACTCTTCTACTGCTAAACAATGTCATCCAGCTTTTCTAAAATTTGGGACACTAATTTCATTCAGTCCCCATAACAGCCTCTTGTGGTTTTTGTTTTCTACCCTCATCCCACAGCACATGTACTAACAGCTCTACTTATGAGTTTTGTGTGCTTTATAGAATATCAAATGTAGCTGCCCAGGAGAGAGATCCTAAAACTGGAGGAAGATGACCTTCTACCACCTGAAATCTGTATTTTCAGTTTTTAATAGCTTTAGCAGAGCAATTCAAAATCCCCTTACACTGAGTCTGCTCAGTTTTGCAGGCTGAACCCACCGCCCAAAAAAACATGCATTGAAAACCGTAAAACGGAGTAGGGCTAAACAAGCCTAGGATCCACTCTGGAACAGCATCCAGCCCAATCTGAAATCAATTATTGTGACATTCTAAAACTGGTACAAGGCTCAAGACCAATCTTCTTACCCACCCAGCCCACATACACAGCTGCCATGAGTGAGCCACCCAGAGAATTTACATTATATTGCAGCAATATAAATTCAGTACATACATAAATGAAATAATAAACATGGGATTCAGCATGGAGGAGCTACATGCCTTCCAACCACTTCTTCTTCATTGGTGATCACTCGTGTTCCATGAACACGGTCTTAGCAGTGAGTCTGTAAGTGACTGTGGAGGCCAATTCTGGATCCACATGTCCTTCCACAGTAGGGACATAGGTTTCCACATGGGAGTTGATCACAGTGAGGGTTTGACAAACGTGCACGTTTCTCCCTTTCATCCTGAGTTTGAGCGTCTTCAAGGGCCAATCCCTACACAATTCTACCCAATTAACTTGTTGTGACATTCTGCTTAGTGCAGCACCATAAATTAATCTCCAGTTTGGAGAATATAATGCCTACCATATTTTTCTTTACTTCCACTCTCTGTCTCACGCAGAATATATGGGGGTCCTAATTAGTACTGAAAACAGAGTGGCATAACTACAAGTTTGTATATCCCCCCCCAAAAAGGGGGAAACAGCAATTGTTGAGTTGTTGTTTGTTGTAGTCTTGGGGGCACCTAGGTTTTATTCCAGGCCTTCTCTGCTATGACACCCCAGATGTAGAATTCCTTTTTTTTTTATAATAGTTTTTTTTATTGCTTTTTTTCCAAGGTCAGAATACATCATCAATAAGACAACAAAAGCGATTTTACAGAAAAAAGAAGAAATTATAAAGAAAAAATTCACTTTTTCAAGTCTATTTTCATAGTCAACTGGACTTCCCCACGTCTTCCATCCCCTGTTTTCTTCACAATAAAAATAAACAGCAAATTGATACCTTATTTTATGTGTTTTTGTACTTTCATTTAGTTATATAATCTATAATTTATACTTTTCAAAATTTTAATTTTCATCATTTACAAATCTCAATACCGAAGTATGTTTTTTCCCGAAAACTTAGCAAATTCTCAACATTCATATAACTTATAATGTTTTTGTAGATAGTCCTTAAATTTTTTCCAATCCTCTTCCACAGATGTAGAATTCCCTCTCTACAGGAATTTGGTTATGCCCTACCTGAATTACTTTTAGTTGTCAGCTCAAGACAAACCTGCTTTTTCAGGCCAATGGTATTTGAGGCAGAGCAGAGGTGCATGCTCAGCAACAGCTAATGAGTCACAGCAGCTTTTACATTCAGGTGACAGGAAAGGCGAGACTAGCTGGGGAAGGGAGTTCAGAACTGTGTGGAAGCAATGGAGTTGTCCCAATGGGCTGTCATGACCACCCGCCAAGTTTTCAAGGCGAGGCGGGGCAAGCTTCCCCCACAAGACTCCTGTGTCTTGGGAGACTGTTGGGGGGGGGGTGGGTCTATTTCCAGGGACAGGAGTGCCCTCAGGTCCCTAGTAACCAGGCTGTGCTCTCCCTTTCTGACTCTGGTTTCTTCACTCCAGCAGTTGGTTGAGGCACTCCTCAGATTCTACTGCTTCTCCACCAGGAGCAAAGAGCAGTCATGTTCTGGGAGAAGAAAGTACCCCTCTCCTTCAGCTTCTGTTCCCCTAGCTCAACTCCCATGTCATTCTCCTGTTCCCCCTCTTCATCTGTCTCAGCTTGCTTCTCCACGCATGAGCCTGGTGATGCCTCAGGATTCATGACTACCTTTGGCTGAAGGGTGAAATATAAGTATAATGAATCATCACTATCACTTACTTAAATGTTCAGTACATCTCTTGGACACTGTCTTTACACTTACAAACAGCAGACTTTGGGGCTTCTTCATCATACCCAGCTTTTTCTGTTCCCTACACGCACCCCTTCTCTGAAGAAGGGTTCTGGGGGAGTGAAAAGCTTGCTCAATACTTTGTGACATTTTAGTTTGTCTTATTACTCAGCTGTGGCTTCTGAATATTTTCTAATGGACCACAGCTAACTATGGTTGGGTTGGGGTTATTTTTGGTAATCCATGGATTATATTGCTTCTTGTGACCTAGAGTTGTTGCAAAGCTACCATGCAAGATCTGATTGTATGTTGGCTGAGGGAATATGTACAGAACAGCCGTCCGGAAACATACTGTAAGTCTTCTTTTAGCATTAGGATGACCTTCACAGTTATGCAGATTGCTTCACAGTTATGTAGACTCTAAAAGTGCATGACAGAAATTACCGCAAAACCCCCTTTTTCACTGTTGGGGAGGGGGCTTTCTGTGTCCTTCTCCTTCCACCCCAACTCAAAGTGTGTTGCTTTCCTAACTGCAGTTTAGACTGTCTAATTTTAATATACAACACTGGAAGAAAAAGTTATTTTTATATTGCTTAGTTTGTGATTTATCTTGTCTTTTTGTATTGATTTATGTGGCTGCTCTTGTGCCAATGGCTTATGCAATTAAGAATTCTAATCTGATCCCTATTTTTTGCCCTTCTCATTCTCTAGGTGCTCCATTAGGAGACCAACTCTATCTGTGCAGTGATTCATCTACATATTGAAATGTTCAAACAGGAATGCTGTGATGTTGTTGAAAGATGGTACCTGGAAGGGTCTTGTCAATCATGATGTCCAGCTGGCAATCACAAAGCATAAGCTTAGTGAGCACAAACCTTGTGAGGAATGCCCGTCCATGGGAGATTTTGGGGAGTGGTGGCTTTCCAGGGTGCAATGTATACTGGATAGCACATGACCCACTTCTGTCAAAATGCAACTGTGACTGCTCCAATTCTGGACCACCTTGTTCAGTCCATTGTTTCTTTGTAGACTAATTTTCCTCCTGATCAAGGCAGGTAGGTTTTGTTTCTGAGATGTCTTGTGGCAGTACCTCCTGCCTCCTAGAAAGAGCAAGAGAGTGCTTCTTTTTTTCAGCACATAGTTAAGACAACTTACATAAAATTGAGATTTTTTAATTTTTTGTCTCTGGAGAAAAAGGCATGGAGAGAGCAAGTGGCAATAATTAGATGGTAGCAGTAATTAACTATTGGTGTTTGCTGATGAATGAAGGGGAGGGGCTGAACTGCTGAACTTGTTCTTTAAGTGCAATCAGGGTTGCAGGATGAAAACTATCTGGGTCTTGTCCCAATAGAATAGTGCCCTAACTCTAATTTCCAAGGGCTACCAATGAAGTTTGCCATTTATGAGGCTTATTTGAAATAGTATGTGGCTGCTATCCTTCTGAATATGAAAATCCAAGTGATGAAAATAAAAGCTAACACATTCAGAAGTGTTCAATGACAGTCTGTTTCACACATGGTGTAATTAACCTATTGATCTCATTGCCACAGGGTAAGGCTAAAGTCAAACCTAATTATGTTTTTACTATTTAAAGTTTTTAGTTTTTTCAAAGGATTATGCTGAATATGTAAGGTCAGTTGTAGTTACCCAAAATTATCTAGAACATTATCCCATCTACAGTGCCCCCCCAACTCTAAGCTCCTAGGTGTTTGCAATGGAGCTCTGTCTTAGATAGGTTATGGATTTGATCCAATATAGCAACTCTATTTGGTCTTTTCCCCCTCTTCCAAGCAGAGTACTAATTTTGCTTTCATATCATCTGCTGATGTGGTAGAGAACTATTAATTTTACATCCTGAGAACCAAATTACATAAATGATCGACCTTAAATAAAGAACCTGGAATTAGTCAAGTGCAGTAACTGTGAAATGCAAAGCTTTTGTTTTTAAATTAAATTACAGTTCTGTTAGTTTGATATCTACCCATACATTAGTTTATACTTCTATTTTTTTCCGAAAAAAATTGATGGCTAATTTTACCCAGCAGTACAACCTTTAGTCTAATATTTTCAAATGGCACAAATCACTGGTGGGTGGTGGGTCGGATCCTCAACTCTACCATTCCCAATGCACCTGTTTGGCAAGTGGGTGGACCTAACCATGCAGTGTGCACGAAGCCCTGACAATCAGCCAGCAATTGGGACTTCAAAGTTCATGCACAGCTCTCTGCAGGAACCAACAATCAGCTGGTTGTTAGGGCTTGCAAAGAGCCACACAGGATGCACAGGACTTTGCTGATGCAGCTACTGGCAGTGCATGCAACCCTATTTTTGGCCCAGCTGTGTCTTTGCCTGCCCACTCTTAATGTCATATATTATGTCAAGTACATGTTGGGGGGAATGGCTTAGCCAAAATAGCCTTGTAGGCCAGCTGGGGAGGCCTGGAAGGCCAAATTAGGCTTTTGGACTGGAGGTTCCCCAACAGTGCATTATTTGGACAGCAAAGCATTGAAAGGCAATCATTCCTTTAACACCTATATTTCAGCTATGCTGCTGAAGATATTGCCTCTTCCATGAGTAATAACCAAAGTGATCTATTGGGCCCATTTGGAAATTTCAGATGTAGACAAAAATTAGTAAATGATATGCTTTGTTTTCTAGTCAAATTCTACTGTAGTTGATTCTGATCTGGAGCCACCACCGGAAAATTTTGAAGCAGTACTTTAAATTGAGCCTGAAAACAACTAGGCAGCCGGTTAAGTTTCTGTAAGAATGCAGTGATGTGGTTAGAATTCTGGCCAACATCCTGGAGCTACTTTATGAATCATTTTTCAAGGCAGCCCTACCCAGAGAAGTGCAGGTATATCAAAGATAATGTCGATGTAGCTCATGGTCCACGATGGCTGTTGCTCATTTCGAAGTACCTAAAGATAAAATAAGGTATTGTTCAAGCAGCAGCTTCTTTTGCTCTTAGTTTTTGATTGTGCAGCCCACAAATAGATGTGAGGGAAGTATACTGGGAGAAAAGCAAGAGTTTCCCTTCATAGGGAACCCCCAAGGTCCAATGATTCTTCATTCCTGAGATAAACATTATTCTAACACCCACCACTATATGGCTACCACTGTGTCCTGTCATTCTCTCCAATAGCTTCTGAATTGTCCTGTGTGTCTCACAGTCTTTGTTAACAACACTAAGTGGAGACCTTGCTTCAGCTCGGCCATCAGCCCCATGCTTCTGAAGCAGGAATATCTGTTCCCTAGTTTCAGAAGTGCTTTTAAAGTTCTGACCGACCATCGCTTGCACCATCATTCAATCTTGCTGAGCATGGCTTTCTTGTAATATTCTCTCTCAGTCAATGATTGAAACATTGCAGCAGATGATAGGAAACATATTGCTCAGCAGTTAAATTCCCTTTATAGGTAGCTGTGATAAGAACACAATAGCAAAATAGTATTGTCTCCTGTGCTGAATGTGGCTTTCTATAACTTTCTTTGCTTTTAAGAGAGGAGAATACTTGTAGGCTGAAATTCCGTGATTTGGCTGTTGAGTGTTTTAAGTTTGATTGGAGTCATGGATTATATAATATGATTATGATTATGATTATGTTGTTGATGTTGATGTTGATGTTGATGTTGATGTTGATGTTGATGATATGATCACAGTCCATCCATTCCTGGGCACACATAGAAAGGGATTCTTACACAGGATATAGTAGAGTCCTTCCCCATTTTGCCAAACTTGAATTGTGCCAAATGCACCATGATGTGTTCTTTTCCCATAACTATGTTGCGTACACACAATCTATCCCCCAAAGAATCCTAGGAACTGTAGTTTACCCCCTCACAGAGCTAGTGTCCCAAGCATGTTTAGCAAACTACAGTTCCCAGAATTTATTGTGGGGAAGTTGTGTGCTTTTAACGTATGGTGTGTTACACAACTATGGATTTCACATGTACCAGATACAGGTTGGCAGGGAAGGAGGAAGGGGAGCAAAGGTCTCCATCATGTCCAATGATAATCCTTACCCAGCTCTTTGGGATGCATAAATGGGAGATTATGGGTTGCATTGTATACATAACCAGCCTCCCATATTTGCTTTTAGTTTCAAAGACAATTCTGAAGTATGCCAGAAGCAATGCATTCTGTGAGCATATTGCACATTTCTTTGGGGCTGAACCCCTGAAGAAATATTTTCACAGGTTTTATGCTGTCCTTGGGTCTGTTGCAATCTCAACTGCCGAAGCTGCATAATGCACATTGATTTCTGTTTGATATTCCAAGAGGGAGAAAGCTGTTTAATCATTTGCCTTCTGACTTGTTAATAAAGAATCTGTCTCATTTAATAAGTTTATCTGAGATAAAACTACAGTCTTTGCCACAATATGACATCCCCTTTTCTGTGTTTCTCTAAGGTAATAAATGATGCTGGGAATGAAACAATGCCATTGCAATTTCATATCCATACAGCCTCTCAAAAGCCTCTGTAGTTTGCAGAGCTGTTTAACGGCTAGCAGAGAGCTACTTAATTCACTTGCTGTATGAATTTAAGCTGAAACAAGAAAGGTATACAATGGCCCCACATGTCAGAATGGCAGGCAGCACTACTCCCCACAAGAAAACCTTTTGCTACCGTGCGGAATGACACGCCCGCACATAAAAGGCAAACATCTTTTCCATCACCAGTAATTTTCCACCCCATCCCACCTCATTAGTATTCTGTACCTCCAAAACCACAGAGCAGAACAGCCATTTGTAAGCAAAGGGCCTTTTGTATTGTGCTGGGAACAACAGCAAATTTAAATAGATAGTATGATGTTTATATAACGGAAAGCCTCTAATTTCATTAGATAATTCCAAAAACATAAATAAATAGAAAAACTGCCTGAGAAAGTCTGTGATGCAAGGTAATCTGGTGGGTTAAGTTAGTTACGGAGGGGGGTGGAGGGGGGTTGAAGGCAAAGATTACTTTCTTTGGGTCAAATTAGATGGGTACATAAATAGGTAAAAGGTAAAAAGGTAAAGGAGGGTGGATGGTTAAGTCCAGTCAAAGGTGACTATGGGGTGTACCACTCATCTCGTTTCAGGGAGAGGGAGCTAGCATTTGTCCACAAACAGCTTTCCGGGTCCTGTGGCCAGCATGACTAAACAGCTTCTGGCACAACGGAACACTGTGATGGAAACCAGAGCGCATGGAAACACCGTTTACCTTCCCGCCACAGCAGTACCTATTATCTACTTGCACTAGTGTACTTTTAAACTGCTAGATTGGCAGGAGCTGGTTCAGAGCAGCGGGAGCTCACCCCATCGTGCAGATTCGAACTACTGACCTTCCGATAGGCAAGCCCAAGAGGCTCAGTGTTTTAGACCACAATGCCACCCGCCTCCCCTTACATAAATACAGAGCAGGCAGCTACATAGCTTGTTTTTCCTCAGCTTACTAGGGGGGCAGTGAGCCCTATTCTCACTGTGAAGGCAGCATATAAGAAGGGGAGATTACATCTTCACTCTGCTCTTGAAACAGTAATGGAGATCAATCTCCCATTCTGGGGTTGGCAACTTTGGAATCCAGCAGGGCTTACGTCTGAGGAGGGGCGTATGTAGTGTTAGGGGAGGGGTAGTACGTCTGTGGGAGACATGTCATGTTCCTTCTGGGGTAGTTTATCCACCTTTGGTCCCCACCCTGCACTCAGCTGTCACCTGTGGCTCCTAGAAGCTGTCAGCATGTGACAGCAGCTACACACCTGTAACAGCTTTGACTAGCCAGCTAAACCAGGTTAGGATAGCCATTGGGTCTCAAACCCTCATGCAAAGACAGGCTCTGGCAGAAAGAGAGAATGAGACACAGCAGTTTGACATCACCCCTAGATGTGTACTCCATTGTCTCTTGAGACAGACGGATGCCAACAACTAGTACTACTACTATCTCTGAGTAATATACAACTTTGGCATGAACCCACACTAGAATTTGTGGCAGCAGTTTGTAGGGACAGAAAAGTTTGTTTTGCTGGGCAGGTTGGTTCAACAAGTGTTTTCTTTTTCCCTGCCAGCAAATGGTTAACAAACAACAGCTTATGATTGGCCGGGGTTCCAGGAGAGACAGTTATTAGGTTGGGATAAAGGTTGGGAGAATAGGTTGGGTGATAAGTAGGGAAATAGGGAGGGAGAGGAGAGAGAACTGGTTCTGGGTAGAAACATCCACTCTGAGGAATATATCACAAGCTGGAGAAAGGAGTCTCTGAGCTTAGTGCAAAGGACAGTGTGTGGTGTTCTGTAAGAGTTATAGGCCAGGAATTAACTGGGAGGCTGAGCCAGGAGAAGTAGAAGCTGTGAGGATACAATCTACTTAGGACTCATTCCAGTCAGGAAGGGAGAGATTCTTCTACAAAAAGAGAAGACTCCCAAACCAGTTAAGAGGGGTGTCGTGATCCCTTGGGTCTGTTACTTGGAGTACCCCAGGAGTAGGGTTGTCAAAGGCGTGTGTAACTGACAGAAAATACCACCTTGTTGAAGAACCAAAGTATTAAGTGGCAACAGCTGTGAACATCTGAGAAAGAACTGAAGTGAAATAACATTAGAATCTGAAGTATCCTATGTTTTACCCACTTTGTGTCATAAACTTCCTATGTTTAATAAAAAAATTCTTGTTTGTTTGATCAAATTCTGCCTGAGACTCCAAATTATTAAGTTTCCCCTCACACAAGTCCCCCACAAAATAATCTGGGGTAGTTTGTAGGAATTCAGGTAACTGGTGTTCTGTGAGGTGGGTGCACTATATTTAACTGAGGGCGGGCCCTACAGAGCCAGGGATGAAAGTGCCGTTGCACCGTCACACAGTTCTTAACCAAAGTAAAATGCTTAGGGTACAATCCTGAGCCAAGATCCACCAGGCTGAGCAGCTTAGGGTATAGAAGTTATCTGGCTGAGATAACTGGTTCCCAACTTAGCCGTGCACATGTCTCCAACCCTGATGCAACATGAGCTCAGAAAAAGGGGCATTCTAGAGGATCTTAAGCTGTATCCTAAACCCATTCAGCTCATTCACTTGACCTTCCAATCATGGTTAAGTTCTGCTGCCAAAAAGGGTGTGTGTGTAATTCAGTTCCTAAGATTAGCTAGTGAGTTAGTGCCTGAGGCGAAATATGAATCCTGGACTTACTAGTTCAGTTCAATTAAGATGATTTGCAGCTAAAACAAATATCTGGTGCTGAATTGAAGCTATTCTCAGATACAAAGCATCTGAGAAGGACGTAGATCACAGAGTTATGTTTTATTTGCTCACAAGGGAATTAGTGGCTCATTCAGTAGAGCGTGAGACTCTTAACCTCAGGGTTGTGCGTTCAAGCCCCACATTGGGCAAAAGTTTCCTGTATTTCATGCCGTTGGACTAGATGACCCTCTTGGTCCTTTCCAACTCTATGATTTTATGCTTTGGAATAGGTACAAATTAGGGTGTTGTTCAGTCAGGAGATGACAGCTGCCTACAACTTCTAATCTTGCCATTTCCTTGACTGCTGAGCATTCTCTGGCGTACAACAATAATCTGAAATCCTAGCAACTCACAGCATGCCTCCTAATAACTCCCTGAAGGTCCCGTATGCTCTGCTGCTTTGCACATGGCATGAATGTATAACTGGTGTGATCGAAACTTTTTTCTTTCTTTTTTGATGTCTCATGGGGAGTAAATTTTGACTGCAAATTTCCTGCCAGAGACAAAGTGTTTGCTCAGAAATGTCCGTGCACATTTCATATTTATGGCTTAGGTAAGATGCTATCTGACGTCCAGGAAACGTATTTGTGTTTCTCAGCAGGATATTTATAACACAGTATGCCTGATGTTGAAGAAAATTGTCAGATATATGTGTAGAAGTTTATGAAGGAGACCAATTAAAGGAGCATGAGGCTCCAAAGTATGTCTGAGGAGCAGATCACAAAGATGGGAATTAGCAGGAGAATAGAAGACAAAACCAAAGGTCAGAATAACATAGCTAGACAAGAAATATGGGAGAGTTTTAAAAGACCAGATAAGCAAAATTCTCCATTTGATGAGAACTTCAACTTACAACTTGCTGTCACCACAGCAGATGAAGAGCAACTGCACCAAGATCAATGGCATTTCATCTTAAGTCAGACAGGTCAGAGTCAGAGTCATACTGCTTTGCAATTTGTGGAGTCTGAAAATCAGGAAAACAAAGTGAAGCCTCCAAAGCTATAGTCATTGGGGAAAATTTCAGAAATGTAAACTGAACAAACTTCTGGGGAGGATCATGGTGGACTGACCATCTTCTAACGGAGATAATCACATGGTGATTGATGTTAGCCAAGGCAATCCTGGCTATCAAAATTCACTCTGGAGATAAGAGTGAATGGGGCTTTAACCTCTAACACTCTGAAAAAGCCACTACCTAAGTTGAAGGACTGAGAAGCTGCCAGCTCCTGGGAACCCAGACGAGGGTGGGTGACTTAAGAGCAAGGAACCAACATTTTGCCTAACAACCATGTAAGAGCCCTAATTGGAAAACAGGGCCTGCAAGCTTCCCTTTCTCTAATTACCTCTAACTATCCCTGAAACAGATATAATTTATGACTTCAAGAGGTTTTTCCTGCCTGCCGGTGGAAATTTACAACTGGTGTGTGAGCTACTTTCTGATTTTGAGAAGAGTCCATTGTAAAAGGCTAAAGGCAATTTCTTTTCTCTTTATGTTTTTGTTTCCATCTTGATTAGTTTCTTTTATCTTACTGTATTACCAAAAAAAAAAAAACCCATTTAATAAAATCTTATTTTAAAAAAATGTAAACTGAACATGTAATTAATAGCTCCTTCTCCATCTGTATTATTCTGCACCTTCTTTGGGTTTCACTTAGTGTACTGAAATCCTCAGTCTGTTTTGGAGTGATTTCTGGATATGTACAGTGTATGTGCTGTGGGGAAACAGGATCATAATTTCGATTAACTTCTCTGTGTACGGAGGCTATGTACCATGGCTTGTTTCTCCAAAGTGGTTTGTTTACCAGCTGTCCATGCCTTTGTAGTTTTAAGACCTGCTGGGATGGGGTGGTCAAACAAGCCATGGTAAAAGAAGGGTTCTGGCTTCACATGTAACACCAAGCCAAAGTATGTAAGCCAGAAACAAACAATGGCTTCAGATCCCAGTTTGCTGGCAGCAAATAAACCATAGTTGCGCTGCTAGTCAGGATTCACAAATCTCTAAACCATGTGTCAGGGAACTGACATCGGAGCTAGAGGCGGAGGGAAGGCTCTCAAATGATGCTGGAGAAGGGCCCAGCAGGGAGAGAGGCAGCTCCGCAGATGGGGAAGCAAATCAGCGCAACACCAGGGATATAGAGGGGCTGATGGGGGAATCGGCGAGAGGGCTCCAGGACTCTTCACCGGACACCAGCGGGGAGAGCACGGGTCCTCCGCTACCCATGCCCACCCTGCGCAGAAGACTTCCGCGCAGAGAGAGTAGGAGGAGACTGGGTGTCAAACAACTTTTATGTTGGAAAAGATTTAAGAAACACCCACTGACGGATTCTGCTAGCGACTGAGGCAGCCACGAAGTGAAGGGCTGTCCAGACTGAAAGGTTTAGCAAGGCAACAAAGCCTGGAGAGGCGGCAACTTACGCACGAGCAACCCATACACATTACACCATGGCTTAATAAACCATAGTTTAGCATTATGCAGAAACCAAGACAAAATCAGAGCTGTATAAAGAAAAAGAAAAAGAAATCACAATTTTTATTTCTTTCTCAATGAGTCACTGGGCAAAATGGTGTATTCCAGGGACATCTCTCTTTTCATATTCTAAAAAGTATAATTATTTTTATTGCTATTATTATTATTACTTACCGGGTATTTGCATTTTTTTAATATAAATAATATTTATTACTTTTATAGATTACAAAGAAAGATAAAAAAGTAAGAAAAGAAAAACAGCAGAGAAAAAAAAGAAAAAGAAAGAGAAAGAAAAAAACACACAATACAATGCAATATATAAACAATACAAAACACAACCTAAACTCAAAACTAAACTCATTAAGCTAAACTAAACAAACCCCACTCCCAAAACAAAAACAATTTGAAAACATACATCATTTCTTTTCCATACTCTATCATTCATTCCCTTGTTTCCTTGACCTCCTCACACCTCCCTTTTTGTGTTCCACTTCTATTAATTGTTTCAGCAAATCCTTTCCATCTTTCTCCATTTTCTGTGATATTGTAAATAACGTATTATTTTAACCTTATTTTCCATTAAAACTAAATTACTTATATATACTTAACTCCTTATAACATTTCTGTTAAGCCCATAAAAAATAAAAAAAATAAAAAATCATTCTACCATTTTTCTATCACTCATTAGTTTTACCATAAGTCTATATATAAACATTAAATTTTCCAATCTTCTTCCACCATCTCCTCTCCCAGGTTTCGGATTCTGCCAGTCCTTTCCATCAATTCCATATAGTCCATCAACCTGGTGATCTAATGTCCGAGGCTCTTAACTCTTTTCCAAGTCCCTTCTGCGGGTCTTCTTCCTTTTCTTTAATGCTAAAGAGCCAATCTCGGGGAAATTCCAACCTGTCAATCCTTTCCTTCCTTCTGAACAAATCAGCTGAATTTCCATAGTTAAGACTACAGTCCATAAAGTATTTCCGGGTATATTTCAAAATTCCTCCAATTCCAAAGGCCCCCAAAACTTCAATCTCCTCCAGGCCCGAGTCCATGTCCCAAAAGTCAGTTAACCCCTGCATAGAGGACTCTTTCCAACTTTCCTTCTTTAATCCAAACCGGGATCCATTCCTCAGAGTCTGGCTTTTTCTAAATTCAATCATAGAAGGCCTCAACTTATAGTCTCCAATTTGCTTCTGTAAATCCACAGATCTCACTTGTGTTATTTTATGTTCAACAACAGCTGCATTCTCCTTCTCCTCCTTCTCCTCCACCATTTGTCCTGCCAAAATGGGTTCCTGTACCAAGTCCTGAATTATTTCTGTGTTAGTATTCGCTTTTTGACTCAAGTTGGTCACTTTCTGTTCCAAATTATCAACTTTGAGAGTCATATCATCCATCTTCTTGTGAAGCTGTCCCAGCGAACAGCTTATCTTACATAGAACAGTCACAATGGCCTCTCCTATCAACCTTTTTAAAAAGTCCAAGGTCGCTCTCTGGTTCCCAAACTCCTTTTCTGCAGCTGGAAATCCCCAGTTACAGTCCTGTTACAGTTTCAAAAGCTCCCTCTAGAGGGAAACAGTTTTCACTTGTATCAGTTCTTTCAAGCACAATTTCAAACATTAAAGATAAAATTTCAGTTACTTTCCCTCTTTTTTTTTTAAACGCAGAAAGGGACAATGGAAACAGTATCTTACTCTTGTTTAGCTAGCTGTCAAATCCGTTCTGTCAAAAGCACTCTCTCCAAACGTCATCTGGCAGCCCGTTCCCAGGTTCAGAGCAGTGGTAATTTGCTTTTTTCACTCTCTCCTGCAGGCTCACTAGATCCAAAATTTTCCCCTCTTCTCCTGCTTCCAAAGGGGGTTTTGTATCTTTAAACCGGTGGAAATTTGATTCTTTTCCAAAAGCTTTCAAAGGCTTTACTTATAACGTCTCTGCTTCAGTCTATTTACAAAAACGGGAGGCGGACTTCCTGTTTATAACCTTCCCGTTTCAGTGCCAAATTGAAGTATTTAAGAATCCAATTTTCCATTTTACTCACAAGTAGTTGTTTAAAGTCCAATTGTCCACAGGAAAAAGTCAGCGCTCTCCGGCAACAGCAATGCGGCTTCACTTCGTGAAAGAAGCAGTCGATTCAAAGCACCGCACCACTCACCCCACATTGCTCCGGATCCCCAAAACAGGGTTTCCCCGTGAGTAGGGGAGGCACAAAGGTGCCAGCCAAATCCCACATCCACAGGCTTCTCCCGCCTGTGGTTTTTGATGGGTCTCCGCCTCGCCGTGGCGGTTCAGACCCTGTTTTTCACGGAGCGGGTTCCTCCCGAGGAAATCTGCCATTGCCAGAGGCGCCAACCCAGAAGTGACGGGGTATTTGCATTCTTGCACTGAAGTGCCTCTAAGTGATTTAAGCAGTGAAAATAAAATAACGAAGACATTAAAATAAGAGAGAACCAGTAACAACCCCCACCCAATAAAATACGCATCCAACTATATATTTAAAAGGTACAAGGTCCCACTTAAAGGATGAGCACCATAAAGGCCACTGGGTAAATAAAAAACACCAGCCTGGGTAAATAAGTAAATTTTTGCCTGGCACCCCAAAGCAGACAGCATTGGTTTACGGTGGAACCTTGGTTTTCAATTATCTCGGAAGTTGAATATTTCAGCTTTCGAACACTGAAAACCCAGAAGTAACTGCTTCGATTCTCGAATGATTTTCAGAAGCTGAACATGCCATGCGGCTTCCGTTTTGAGTTTCCCTATTGTATTGAAGCTTCCATATTGAGTTTTTGGTTTTCAAACATTTCGGAAGTCAAACGGTCTTCCAGAACGGATTACATTCGAAAACCAAGGCTCCACTGTACTAGTTTACGGCCACCATTGAAAAGCCTTCACACTCCCAGATTTTCAATTCTTTAAGGGAAGCACCAAAACAAGGGACAGACATCCCAAAAACGTAGGGTGTGTGTGTGTTTTGGAGGTTGTTGTCTGGTGTGGTTGTGTGTGGTGTTTGATTTATAGCAAAGCAACACAAAAATATCATTCACAGTTGACCAATAATATAGGTTGCAATCTTAATGCTATTTACTCTGGATGAATCCCTACTGAATTAAATAGGTTTTACTTCTGAGTAGACCTGGTTAGGATTATGCTGTAAATCTGTGCTGCACTCTTGAGACTCAACTTCTGAGTAAAAATGCTTAAGATTGCAATGTAAAATTGTTGTCTCCGGAATTATTAGATGTTTGTAAAACCTGACATGAGCCAATCCCCATTAAACATCTGTCTGCTCCTGGATCATGCTGTTGGCTATCCAAAGCTGTTCACGGGCAGAGCAGTTTTCCATTGCTATTCTTTCCATGCCGTCCTCTTGACACTAGCCACGCAGGAATGCTGTAGATTTGCAAAAATCCAAATAATGAAAAGCTTTTCCTTAAACTGATTCTGACCCTGCTGTGTCAAGACTTGATTTCAGTTAAGTGATTCTTCAGGCTTCCTGAGCACAACTCAGGCGTAACAGGCATCCAAACAAAAACAAGGACTAAAAAGCGGCATTTCTCCTGCCATTTGGGCACTTCATCTCTCAGGTTCAGATCCATGGAAAACAACTTGACACGGTTGTTATCAGCAGACCTTCTGCAATAAAACAATTTGTATTTTGAAGGTTACAGCTCACAGGTTCCTGCTGTCAGTTCTGTAGATGGATGATGAAAGTGTTCCAGAAAAGCTATCAATGTATTAAATCTTGAACCAAAAATAAGTTAGTGTGGCGGAATAGAGGCAGCCTTCTCTGCATAGGAACCTCCTTCAGTGTTAATAAGGCTCTGTTGCAAGTGGTACAAAATAGGTGTCATCCTCATTTCATAATGACTTGCCACCTTCCTTGTCCTTTGCTGTTGCCTTCAGGCAACTGCTACTCAAAGGTTGGATACTAGAAGACTAAGCCCTAAGGAATGGCTGGGTTTGGCAGGGAAAACCTAAAGGCTCTGTGTGTGGGCCTAGAGCTAGGAAGGACTAACTGGAATGTGTCCTTATCTGAGAAGGGAAATAATGTTATGAGTTTGTGGGCGTCAGACCACTATAATCTCTAGATCAGGCTAATGTTAGAATTTAGTAAAAGCTTGAGTGTTAAAACTGGGTGCCAAACCAGGAGGCATGAAGTTATGTGCTAGACACCTCAAATCCCCTGGAATCAGCAAGTTTTAAAAGCTAATTAAGCTAGGCTAGCCTCCTGTGTTGTGGTAATAGGCCACTAAGACTCGGTGTGAAATGGCAAATGGTTGGGACCACTCTCCCTCAATAGATAAAGCCAGAGTTTAGAATAGGAGAGTTAGGGGTAATGTGACAGAGCAACAAAGTGGCAGAGCAGGAAGACTGGTGGTTGTTTGAATTCAAGGCTGTAGCTGTGGTAAAAGCAAGACCCTCTAGTGGTGATTATACTGCGAACTCCTCCATAGGCTCAGGTTGTATATATGTGTAAATGAACCATATAGCATGAAGACCCCACAGTCTCCACTGTGCCTCATTCTCAAAAGGAGACCCTGGTTAAGCTGTCTGGAATCCCTGAAATCTTGCACCACTCGGATATCGGGGTGACATGCAACAATACATATGCAACCCAGGGCTTCCACTATCAGGGGACAGGAAAATACTGGACACAATACATGAAATATACAGTGGTACCTCGGGTTACATACGCTTCAGGTTACATACACTTCAGGTTACAGACTCCACTAACCCAGAAATAGTACCTCAGGTTAAGAACTTTGCTTCAGGATGAGAACAGAAATCGTGCTCCGGCAACACGGCAGCAGCAGGAGGCAACATTAGCTAAAGTGGTGCTTCAGGTTACGAACAGTTTCAGGTTAAGAACGTACCTCCAGAATGAATTAAGTACTTAACCCAAGGTACCACTGTATACATGAAGAGGCATCATGCAAATAAAGGCTGTGTGGTTCACAAAAAGAGAGCGAAGCCTAGAAGAGAGAAATGGAGGCAAAGACTCAAAAGGCCTCAGTCCACTTTTAACCTTGTCAGAGCAAGTGTATGGGCCTCACTGCTGCCCCCCTCAGCTTACTGGAAGGAAATGCATTTTTCACATACAGTGTACAGCTGAATCATAAACTGGGAATTAAAATAAGACTGCAATTCAAAATTTACTCTATATGCTCTTACCTGCAAGTGAACACAATTAAACTCAGTAGGGCTTACTAGACATGCCCTTGATTGCACTATTAGGCAGCCAGGAATGTCCGTGTCAATTTAGCTCAATGCATGCAGTGCATTACAGAAAGCTGGATGACAAAGAGGCTTAGGGTGACTGTAATTTCAGCTAGTCCACAAAAGCTTATGCCATAACAAATGTGTTTCTCTTTAGCTATAAAGTAGTTAACATCTGCTTTCTAAGCTGCATTAACAACACTCTGATATAGGACAAATAGCATGAGCAAACCTCCAGTGTGGTCTTTGTCTTTAATATGACTCACTTTTCAATTCACAAATTAATTCTGCTTATATCAATTCTTCTTGTTCGCTGCTGTAACCTGGTCAGATCAAGTGATACCATATCGCAATTTACCAGAAACAAAGACAAGACAAAATGAAAAAGCCAATTCAAGGCCAGCTTTTCAAGTTCTTTCAGAATACCAATTATTTTTAAGGGTACTAAAAAAACCACAGAGTTTACTAGTCTTTTTGTTTTTTAAAAAATCCAAATCTTGCAGTGCTTACCCAAATAAAGTACTATGGGCATGACTTCATCACGTGCAATCATTGCACGAATTTCATTTACTGGGGTTTAAGGCAAAATAATATTATTCTATGAATAATATCCGTTGTATTTGACCAGCTTTACAGCTGAACAATATTAGCTGAATAATTTATTCATTGAGTGGTGCTGTATATTTCTTAACAGCAAGCTATTGCTTATTCATCATAAAAATGTACATTCTTAATAACTCAGTGCCCCCAAAATATATATCATGATTAAACATAAAATATGTATTAGTGTCAGACAATAGATTTCAGACATTGGGTGGATTTTCTAGAGGCCCAGGGTGACTATGGGGGAATATTTAGCATTAAAATGAATAATGAGTAATTCCTGTAAATAATCTCTGTATTGAAATACCTAAACAACAATCATGCTGTATATAATGTTTTACAATGCAGATCCTATTGCTTCTGTTGAGGTCTTTACCCATTTACACCATTAGCATAATAACACAATGGGCCACAGAGAAGCATGTGCATTTCTATCACACAAAGGGTGAATAAAACATAAGAAAATGGTGCCAGTCAGACAACAAGAAATAGGCCAATGAGGAAATGTTCAAAAAGTTTGGGAGAAAATGTTTCCCCTCATCCATCGTCCTTTCTGGTGAGTGGATTTGCTGATGAATTTAACTCTTGGCAATACAACCATGGCTTAGCTTATAAGAACCTAAGAAGAGCCTGCTGGATCAAGCCAGCATCCTGTTCTCACAGTGGCCAACCAGATGCCTGTGAGAAACTCACAAGCAGGACCCAAGCACAAGGACACTTTCCCCTCCTGCAGTTTCCAGCAAAGGGCATTCAGAAACATGGAGGCAGAGCACAGCCATCATAGCTAGTAGCCATTGCTAGCCTTCTCCATGAATTTGTCTAATCCAAGTTGGTGGCTATCACTGTCTCTTGTGGGAGCAAGTGCCACAGTTTAACTATGCTCTGGATGAAGACTTGATTTCATTTAACAAACAAGTGCAGGCACTTACCTGGAAAGTAATTCATGGGATTCTTCCCCTTCAAATCAAAGGGGGAACCACAGGTAAATGGGACTCCATGTAGTGTGTTCACCTGAAGTGATACTGCATGTTCAAGGTGGAGAGGGGAGTGCCCACTACTTATCTGCCAGATAAGTCTAACTGCTATCTAAGTATATGAACTGAGTTTATGTCTTGTATGTGTAAGTATGTATTGAGCCATGCTCACTTAAAAGCTAGTCGTACAGGAGAACTTGCAATGATGCGTAAGTGTCATACTTTGAATGCGTAAGTGTCAGACTGCTGCCAGAGACTCTTGGCTGGTTACCCAAGAACGTACAAAGACAAGGAAATGTTTCTTACCGTCCACTTTCTATTCAGTATTTACAGAGAGAGGCTATAGAACCCAGCATCTTGGATAATGGTGTTGTCCCTAGTGAATCTCTCCCACTTCCTCATTCGTCATTCACATCATCTCTCCTATGGGTGCTGCTACATGCCCCCTGTCTTTGAGCAATTTGCTCTCCTACCTTCAACGCTCACCGGGTTCTGGGAGGGGGGGGTCTGGAGTGCTTTCTAAAGACACTGTGTCCATCTGCTGTCGCCCCCCTGGTGCTTCCTCTTCCTCCTCATCTCCCATTATTTCCCAACTTTTCCCCTCATCTGATTCTGAGTTGTGACCTCCCTCAAAGGCCTGCTGTAAATCTAAACTGTCTTCCTCTTCCTCCTCCCTGGTCAAGCTGGGGAGGGAGCCTCCTCCCTTCCTCTTCTGCCCAGTTTCTGACAATAAGGACTCATGTTTGATCTCTGGCCTCTCCAGTTAAAAGAGTTCAACAGAAAAGACTGTGCAGTGTAGTGCTTAATGTGCAGGGAGACTAATAGATCTGGATCAAATCCCTGCCTATCCATGAAGCTCTCTGAGAAACCTTGGGCCAATTACCTCTAATCTACCTCACAGGGTTCTTGTGAAGATAAAAGGTGGGTGAAGAGTGCTGTATGCTGCCTTGAGCTCATGTGGAGATATAAATGTAATAAATAAAGAAGATTGGGGGGGGGGGAATAAAGAAGGCTGTGAAGAACACCTGTGTGTTCACTCTGATCCAGTAATTCCTTCTACATCCAAGAACTTGCATGGATCTCTATCTCTAGATTGGAACAAATGAGACTATGCTGTCTTGAATGGAAGTTTTGGGGTTAGCTGAGTTCTGGATCAGGTTGATAAGGTCATTAAGTTCAACTGGTGTTATTTCAATGCAGTTTCACTTAAATAAATTTACAACAGAAAGAAGAGCATTCTTATAAAGGCACCTGATAAAATAAGAAAGATATTGTTTGCTTGTCAACTGTATGCTTCATTATGCGAAATCATTATTCTGCTCTCACTTGGTTAAACCTGACAGCTGTGAATGTTATACTCTATAAGAGTAAATCAATTTAAAAATACAACATTTGGACCAAATTCACTTCTCAGTTGTAAATTCTGCTATTGACTGCCTTAGACTTTTGGTGAATTTACTTCAAATTCTGAACATGTGCAAACTTGGAAAACACTGAGTGCACTCATTTTTTCTGGCATAATGAAAGCAACATAGAAATATTAGCTAAAAGCCCTCTTGAGTAATATGCTGGCTTGTTGCACTGGCAATGGTAGACAATCATTCTTCACCTCAAGGCCAACAGTTCAAAATCCATCGTAGCATGATCGGAAATGAACACTGATACCATCTGTTGACTGTAATATTTTGAATATGAGTATATATCACAGTCCAATTCCCAGTGTGCAGGTGGCTGTAATAGAGAAAGCAATTACAGCTTCAATGGGTTAATTGTTACCTCCATTACTCCCTAATTAAGGAAAGCTACCTAAGAATCTATGGGATAAAAAAAGTCATGTGTTCATGCAGGTGGACTTCTAGTGATTCCATATATTGGCAAGAGTGACAGTGTTCTATACTTGAAATAATGGATTGTAACAATGCTGTACTTTGACCATGAGAAAACTCCTGAGAAGATTTGGCAATACTAAGTAATTGGGATTTAGGAAAGTGTTGTTATGGTTTGTTTTTCAATTGCTGACATCCATCGAAGCTGAATGTTTTGAGATTTGGTACAGATGAAAGAAAGTATGTTCTTAAAGCACCTGCTGAATCTCTATTGGCAGAGATTTCCCAAATAATAGGCTGATGACGCAAAAGGCTTGGTTTCTTGTTGTTGTCCAATGAGCCTCAGCAACACAAGGAACAATGATAGTCTCAGTGATCAAGCTGGTATATAAGGGTTGATCCTGGACCTAAGAGGCACCTAAGTTGTTTAGGGCTTTGTAAGTTAGGACATCTGTCTCCTGAGAAATCTCTATGTGGGACAAGAAGCTACAGTTAGAACTGGATATGGAACAACTGATTGGTTCAAAATTGGGAAAAGAGTACGACAAGGCTGTATATTGTCTCCCTGCTTATTTAACGTATATGCAGAATTCATCCGAAAGGCTGGGCTGGATGAATCCCAAGCCAGAATTAAGATTGCCGGAAGTAATATCAACAACCTCAGATATGCAGATGACACAATCTTGACAGCAGAAAGTGAGGAGTAATTAAAGAACCTTTTAATAAGGGTGAAAGAGGAGAGCGCAAAATATGGTCTGAAGCTCAACATAAAAACCCCCCAAAGATCATGGCCACTGGGCCCATCACCTCCTGGCAAATAGAAGGGGAAGAAATAGAGGCAGTGAGAGATTTTACTTTCTTGAGCTCCATGATCATTGCAGATGGTGACTACAGTCACGAAATTAAAAGACGCCTGCTTCTTGGGGGAAAAGCAATGACAAACCTAGACAGCATCTTAAAAAGCAGAGACATCACCTTGCCAACAAAGGTCCGTATAGTTAAAGCTATAGTGATGTATGGAAGTGAGAGCTGGACCATAAAGAAGGCTGATTGCTGAAGAATTGATGCTTTTGAATTATGGTGCTAGAGGAGACTCTTGAGAGTCCCATGGACTGTAAGAAGATCAAACCTAACCATTCTTAAGGAAATCAGCCCTGAGTGCTCACTGGAAGGACAGATCGTGAAGCTGAGGCTCCAATACTTTGGCCACCTCATGAGAAGAGAAGACTTCCTGGAAAAGACGCCGATGTTGGAAAAGAATGAGGGCACAAGGAGAAGGGGACGACAGAGGACGAGATGGTTGGACAGTGTTCTTGAAGCTACAAACATGAGTTTAACCAAGCTGCGGGAGGCAGTGGAAGACAGGAGTGCCTGGAGTGCTCTGGTCCATGGGGTCACAAAGAGTTGGACATGACTAAACAATAAAATTAGGAGAAGGACCTTGAACAGGACTTGATACCACATTGAAGGAACTAAAACTCACCAGTATGAACCAAATCTGCTCCGCAGCCTGGAATCCAGGTCCAAAGCTGTGAAAAATAAACATTCTTGCATTCAGATAAAGAGAGCTAAAGGTTGGAGTGGCTTATACTTGTATCCCATGCTGGAACCTAGTTCAGAGGCACATCCAAAAGTAGATATTGTCCATCAATGATACTGCTTTCAAATGCATGTACATTCCAATGTATTGAGAAGCCAATCCACATTCTAGCACAATTAGTCACATGTAACTGTGTGACTAGAGCTGAACTGGAGCAGTTATCCAGTCCACAATCCCATTCAGAATCATAGACTATTTCCTCACTATGCTTCAGTCTTTATTTATTATATCTTCCTTATCTTGCATTCTCACAGAATTCATACTGATAATAAACTGTGTTTATTACAATTAAACTTGGCCCTGTTATCCACAGGGGCAAAACGGATTCTGTGATTTCCTCCCCTTTTTGATTTTTACATTCCTGCAGGAATTTTTAGAAATAATTGCTGAACAATAAAGACCAGTGTTAAATCTAAGGCGCACCGAATGCAAAACAGTAATTGCATAGGTGATGTATCCACAGAGACAGCAATGATATATTGTATTGTCTGCTTTGACATAAAACACACACTATAAAGGGCTTGCAAAATGGCCTGGAATATGCAAGTTCATGAGCGGGAGGAAATGAAGCATAACTATAGACGCGAAAGAGGATATCAAAAATATCTCTAGCGAAAAACAGCAACAACAAACAGTAATTGCATATATTAGTTATACCTAAAAGTCAGGAGCATGATAAATAGTACTTGTGGAGCATTTACTCCAGAGTGCTATTCTAAATGAATGTCTGAACTTAGTATATTGCTTTTAAGGGCGAAGGGGGAAGGATAATATTGATGCAGTGCGCCTGCCTCTAAGGACAAATATGCAAAGTCAATGTGGCAGTTCTACTAATATTGGCCGATCTTCCTTTAAGACTAACAAAAATCATTTTTCTAGTTAGCAAGATCAGTTTCCGTGTCCCACCAGGACATGGTGATCTGGTTAGAATCATTCCATGGCTAGAACATTCTCCTCTTCTGTTAATTGGGTCACCTAGCAAAATAATGGCCTAGGTTCCTTAAGGGTAGGTTTACACCAGGGCTAGGATTCTATGGCTCTCCAGATCCCAAACTAAAGTTCCCACCTTCCCATGGGCAATGCTGATGGCGGGGGCTGCTGGGACATCAATGGCATCCATTTTCTAAATTAATTGCTGGAGACATGTGCTGTTGTTTCGATGGCAACTGGAGCCCCCTGTGCCCCAGACATGCAGCAAGCCACACAATTAATGTAATGTGTCATAGAGTAGGAGAAGGTGTAGATATGCCAGAAATCCCACCTGCATTTTTCAAAAGGAGATAGCTTTCTTTATTTCTTTCTCTTAATATCTTATATCTGCAACTACACCCTGAAGGGGACACGGTTCGCAGCTACCGGTAAAAGCAGGATGGGTCCAGGCATAACTGGATAAATAGCTTTCTCTCTATGAATTTCAACACATGTGCAGTTGAGAGACTCCACAGTGCCTGCAGTTAGCAGTATTGATTTCTAGAGCATTTGTAATTTCCAAGTTTTTCTTTTTTCCTGGCAGTGCCTAATTGCTCCGAAGCCAGAGGAGAATTTCATTGGAGTTGGGTTTTTGACTTACCTGTCGAACTTAACTGCTAAAGTTATGTAAATGAGATGCTGGCATGGCATTTCCCACCCCACCCCCAAAAAAACCTGTCCATCAAACATGAAAACTAGTGAACATGACAATCACTTTTGGGGGTCATTCCTTCCCTTGTATCTGTGTCAGCTATTGGTACTGAACCCACAATGAGGAAGTTTGCAGTGACATATAAGATGGACATTCTACTGTTCAAAGTGACTAAAGGTACAGTTCTGTCCATGCTTATCTTCTGTGCCTATGGAATATAATGACACTTGGCATATAAAAGATTGCAGGCTGAGTCATACACCCATGGTTTGTTTCATCAGCAGTAAGTCTGGTTCTTTGGCAGGGGAGGGGTAGTGCTGTGAGTTTTTGGGTACCAGACCCCTATAATTTCTTTATCAAGCTAGTGTTAGAATTTAATTAAGGCTTGGAGTGTTAAAATTAGGCCAGATCTCTGTGCATTAAGGTGTGTGCTAGACACGTCTAATCTCCTAGAATCAGCAAGTTTTTAAAAGCTAATTAAGCTAGGCTAGCCTCCTGTGTTGAGGTGATAGCCTCGGTGATGGGCCATTTAGAGAACAAAGCATTCAACCATGGAGACAGGGCATAGCCATCTAGCAATTGTGCTCTGGAAAAGCCAAGGCTTCCAGATCCTAATTTCCTCATTCTTGGGATGTTTCTAATTATCGAGGGATCCTGCTGTGCACTATGAAAGGAAGGCCACTTTGGTGTGCCGAGTTTTAATGTGACAAGATGCGTCATCGCTTTGCATGTTTACTCACTCCAGCTACTGACAGCACAGCTTGGCTCCCATTTCTCCCTGCTGCTAAAGTTGCAGAGGTCCACTCTCTGCACAGAATCGGAGAATTAGATCCTTTCTGCAGTCCTTGCAGTGGCTTCTGCTGTGTGGGCTGGAGAAGTTGTGACTTTGGAAGGGCATGAGACGTGGTCTTCCAGCCCTTCAGTAAGCATACAGAAGATTGAGTGTACAATTTAGCAAAGTTATATCCATTTAGTGTGGGAGCTCAAACAACTTCCAATCACAGGAAGAACATCCAGGTTTTGCTGGGTGGGGGCAGATAAAATTCCACTAGAATGTTCATGAAAATACTTGCCAAGTTGAGGGAACCAAATGTTTTAAAAACCCTGCACATAACGGTTTGTGTCAGTGCTGACATATAAAATTGATCTATTTATTTTTTGCATATGCGACATCCTTCTCCTGGGAAAACTGATCTTATCTTAACATGACATTTCAAACAAAACAAAACAAACAAGCATCTATAGGGGAGTACAATACAAAAATTTACACATGGGCTGACCTGCTGTTCAGGTAAGCTTTCCAAAACAAATCACTCTAATACCATAAGATGCAGATCTTTTGATATGCATCAAAATCTGCAAACTCCTTCAAAATGACACAGTCTACACTTTTCAGGCAGGAGATATTGCAGATAAGAGGCAGAAGTTCATTGCAGTACATGAAATCACTCCCCCAGAGCAAAAAGCATACTTCTCTCCAGGTTCTGTGGCACTCCAGATGTTGTTGAACTACAAGGCCTATAATTCCCAGTCATTTGCAATACAGGCTGAAGCTGATAAGAGCTGGAGTCCAGCAACATCTGGATGGCCACAGATCCCCCCAATGCAACTCTAAGATGTAAATCACCAGTTTTCATTTATAAGCAAGATACATGCCCCTGTTGCCATTTAGAGATGGCACGTGAGAACTGCAACAAAATGTAATACGCCATGATGTTGCTCAAGATTTAAGTAATTCCTATCCCCATCTGAAGCAGTTGGCATTTTGGGCTACTAAACACGCATGTCCCAAACTGGATTGTTTGGGGGGGGTCCCCCTAAATATTTAATATTTTGTAAACATAGCAGTCCCCCTCCAAGTTAGCTGAGTGGTACAGATTTGGCACTCACAATATGAGCACTGGAAATGAGGTATGATAGGAAGTCAGGGTAGATTGTACCAGTGGATGACTATAAATGTCTGCTTAGGGCTGTGCTACAGATTCTGTGCAACAGACAGCCATTTTATTTTATTTTATTTTGCAAAATATTCAACAGAAAATACTTCATAAAACACTTCTCCTGTTCTAAAATATTTGCAAGTAGCAACTAAAATGTTTCTATGAAAAGGTGGAGAGGGTTTGAATGTATAAAGTTCCCATTAACAGTATATCTATACACAGATCAAGTCCTCCCTAGTCCTGGCATATTTATTTTATTTTAATAAAAAACAGCCACTGTGTGTAATAATTCAGAGAGAGCAAACACCTCTTGATGACTCCCTGGGTCCTGCTTATCAGCTTTTTCAACATGATGAGCTGCATCGTTAAAATCTATAGACACCAGCCATTGCTACCTTAAGCAGCGGGGGAGTTCCTGCCATGTGACTGTTTTCCACACCTCTCAGTCACAGCCTGAGGTCATGCGGGATCATTCAGGTCCTCTGGTTGGGTCAAGACGACATGGGGTTGGGGGGTAAACTCCCATCGCTTGCGGGGGCGCAATTAGTGCCAGCACCTTGTGTAACCCTCGATGCTTCCCTATCTATGGAGATGCAGGTTACAGCTACAGCAAAGGCGGCATTTCCCCATCTCCGCCGTGTTAAGCAGTTGGTTCCTTATCTTTCTCACCCTGATCTAGCCACTGTGATCCATGTGATGGTCACCTCCAGGCTTGATTACTATAATTGGCTCTACGTGGGGCTGCCCATGAAGCTGACCCAGAAACTCCAGCAGGTGCAGAATGCCGTGGCGAGACTACTTTTGGGGACCACATCCAACCAGTGCTATATCAGTTGTACTGGCTCCCGGTGGAATGCAGGGTCAGCTTTAAGGTGCTGGTTCTAACCTTTAAAGCCCTATTTGATCTGGGACCCTTGTACCTAAGGGACTGCCACTTCTGGTATGCCCCATGGAGGACTTTACGGTCCGCAAACAATAACATCTTGGAGGTACCAGGCCTCAAGAAGGTTAGACTGATCTCAAGCAGAACCAGGGCCTTTTTGGCCCTGGCCCCAGTCTGGTGGAACGCTTTGTCGCAAGAGACCAGGGCCCTGCAGGATTTGACATCTTTCCGCAGGGCCTGCAAGATGGAGCTGTTCCGCCAGGCCCTTGGTTGGGGCTCTGTCTGACCCCTCTCCTTTTGCAAGACCCTGCATATAAGTGGCCACTCTAACTCTTCTCACCGGCTCATACAAATAGCTGAGCCAGTTGAGTACTTAAGTTTCCAAACCCCTTTAGTTATAGTTATAATATAGTTATAAAGGTAGCCATCTGATCTTATTTTGATTTTAATCCAATTTTAAGCTGTATTTCAGCCGATTGCTGAATTTTATGTCTTAATGTATTATATATATATTTTGATGTTAGCCGCTCTGAGCCTGGTTCTGGCCGGGGAGGGTGGGATATAAATAATTTGTTCTCAGCCTTTTGGGGGGTCATGGACCACTTTGAGAATCTGATGGGAGCTATGGACACATCCCCAGAAAAATACACATAAACACATACACACAAAATCTTGCATACCATTTATTTCATTTCATTGCTAGGGGAGGGGAGGACATTTTTTGTGCCCAGTTCACAGACTTCCATGGACCCCAGGACCAGTAGACTGCCATCCTGCGATAGCTTTCTCCACAGTGGCACTGACCCTCTGGAATACCCTCTCCTGTATCACCCAGGAAGCACCAACTGTGGCATGTTTGAAACACTCTTTTAAAACTTACTTGTTTATTCAAGCTTTCCTTGATTATTTGAAAGGGTTTTTATTTTCCCTGATTGCACTGCTGAATGTTATAATTTAGTATTTTACTGCATTTTGATATTGTGTATCTCTCATGTGGGTTTTTGTTTTAGCTTTCTGTTTTTATGATTGTATTCCTTCTTGTAAACCAATTAGATATTTTTATGTTAAGCCATATAGAAGGTGTATAAATAGAGATTGATCGATGGGTAGTGGTTCTCCAGGATCTCATGCCCTGGTCCTTTTAACTTAGGATTCCAAGGATCAAACCAGAGACCTTCTGCATTCAGCCTGTGCCCTGCTGATGAGCTATGCTCTTCCCATGACATCAATAGAGCACAGATTCACACAACCATTTCCCATCCAGTTCTGAAGACCTCTACAGTTCAGAAAAACCACTCTCTACTTAAACAGCCCACCATCCAACTAAAGGGCTTAAGAAACCTGGGCACATGCCCTGACAAGAAGTCTGCAACCCAAAGCCCCATTAATGCCCTGGACAATGAAAGTCTCTCTCTCTCTCTCTCTCTCTCTCTCTCTCTCTCGTATATGTAATTACATTTAGAGCTTTTTTTTCAGCCAGAACTCACCAGAACTCAGTTCTGACACCTCTTAGGTGAGCAACGTTGCCATTATAAGATAACAAGGGAGGTGTTCATGGTGAGTTTCAGCACCTCTTTTTCTAGAAAATTAATGTATTTTAATATTTTGTTGGAAGCCGCCCAGAGTGGCTGGGGAAGCCCAGTCAGATGGGCGGGGTATAAATAATAATAAATAATAAATAAACAACAACAACAACAACAACAACACTGCTTATATCACTATAATACAATATATCAGGAGAAGACAATGTGGTCCCTTCTAGATGCTGGGTGGATTCTAACTCCCACCAGTCTCAGAGAACATGGCCAGAGTCACTTATGTGAATGGTACTCCATTCTGTTTTGTGCCCAGTCCTTTGGGGTCCTGTATCTGCTGCAGGTGTGCCTACACAAATTGTACTTTAACCCCTATGGCCTCACTTAATCACAGATACAGAGAGCGACTTTTCAAAGTAGAAGCTGTTTTAAAAAAGAAGCCTGTGCAGATCGAATCTTTCCTCCGGTTTCTCCCTATGAAATATTGATGGTTCACATCTCACAATGACGTTACGGTGATGAGGTTTTGTAACACTAAATAGTGTTATTCCAAATGGTTGTCGATATTATGGAAAGCAGAATTTGGCCTGTCGAATTTGCTTTCCTGGGTAGATGTAAGTAAGACACCAATGTGGATCTATAGCAGCTAACTATTTTCAGCACGTCCAATGAATCAATGCAGGGTGAAATCGTTCATATAGTACATGTCTTCTTGCCCTGAGCTTCCTTTTCTTACAATAGCTGAGCCTGCTGGAATGTTTTGGCAATTTGGATTTTTAAAATTTATTTTACATTTGCTAATCTTGTCCAACAGGTCCGGCCCACTGATGAGGCAGGGTGAGGCAGCCGCCTCAAGCAGTGGAAGCCCAGGAGGCAGAGCCTGCCTCACCACTGCAAGCAGTGGAGAAGAAGGAGCAGCAGCAGTTTCTAGTGCGATCCTGCAAAAACCTTGCAAGATCTCACTGAGTGCATGAGATCTACATTTTTCACACTGCCTCCATTCCTCTTTAAGTAAGAGTTTTTGAAACTTTGCTTTAAAAAAAATAATTACAAAACAAGAACCTGGTTGTGTACATTTAAAGCATGTCCCCAAGGATACTGGGAACTGTATTTTGTTAAGGGTGCTTGGAATTGTAGCTCTGTGAGGGGTAACTACTGTTCTCAGAATCTTTTGGAGTGAGGATGTGGTTTACCTGTATGATGTACACAGCACCTGTCCACCAAGGGTAACTGCATGTTTTTTCTGTTGCTATATATGCATTTCCCACCTCCAGCATTATCCCTCTGACATCCAAAGAAGCTGAGACAAGCCTTGAAGTGGAAGGATAGCGTCTGGCATAGAGAGAGTGAGAACCTTTTACAAAGTTTGTTTACAGAGTCATGCAGTCTACTGTTGGAAAGGACAAACATAATTTCTTAAAGAGGAAGGAGGAAATAAAGGCAGAACAAAAATATATCACTAGTAAGCTCTAAGAATAACAGAGGTAATAATGCAACCAACAGGAATCTCACTTTAACATCTTTGCAACAAGGGGATGAAATGGCCACACTTTGGGGGATTGCAATGCATTATTTACCAGTATCCTGGATTAGCACAATGAAATAAAGAGCTAATGTGAACCATAATAGGAGTTCTTCTGGGGCAATATCATCCAGCTAGTTGTATTACTATAGCCTTCAGGCAGCACTTCTTCACTTCTTAAGTTTTAGCTGACTCCATCTAACTCTACATTCTCCCACTTCCACTACTAAATTTTATCACTCCAATCCCTCAGTAGCATCCTGACAAGTGTAGTAGCCAGCCTTGCCCACAGTGGCTGAACTGACCTGTGCTATGAGCAGCCACAGCTGCCAAAACTCAACAGCATAAACTGAGTTGACTACAGAGGAAGATCGGGTAGGACTTTTCCCACCTAGCCCAGGGTACAACCTTTTCCAAGACACAGGAAGAAGGTACAGTGTGAAGAGTTCTATCTTGGGTGTTGGCCAGCCAGAGCCAAGCACCAGTAATCAACCGCAGCAGCTGCCACTCTTGCCCATATGAGACTTGAAGCTGGGAACTCAGGAAGAAGGAATGGAGGTCCTTCCCTCCCTGTTGTGAAAGGGATGGTGGATTGACCTGAAGTTTCCTCCATTTGAGATAGGACTTTGCTCATTGAAGTGGCAGAGGCTTCACTCAATGCTTAAAGCCAGCAAGTCTTCACCACTAAGGCTTTCTGATGGAACCCCAATAGGTCCTGCTTCCTTATACCACCCGGGTGGCATGGTTCTTCCAGATGCAGTCCTACTCCATGGATCACACCTTCAGTCCCTGGCACACTGCTGTGTTGACAGTCAAAGACAGATGGTGAACCTCCTAGTACCGACCAATTCATATGCTTGATGCTGTCTGTCCTTGAAGAAGAATGTGAAGCCTGAATACAAGCAGTCCATAATAGTTCTCTTGTTGTTGTTTAGTCGTTTAGTCGTGTCCGACTCTTCGTGACCCCATGGACCAGAGCACGCCATGCACTTCTGTCTTCCACTGCCTCCCACAGTTTGGTCAAACTCATGCTGGTAGCTTTGAAAACACTATCCAACCATCTCATCCTCTGTTGTCCCCTTCTCCTTGTGCCCTCCATCTTTCCCAGCATCAGGGTCTTTTCCAGGGAGTCTTCTCTTCTCATGAGGTGGCCAAAGTACTGGAGCCTCAGCTTCACGATCTGTCCTTCCAGTGAGCACTCAGGGCTGATTTCCTTAAGAATGGAGAGGTTTGATCTTCTTGCAGTCCATGGGACTCTCAAGAGTCTCCTCCAGCACCATAATTCAAAAATAGTAGTTCTCTAGAGGAGGTCAAATCCTAAGACCGTAAAGCTTTTAGTCCTATGTGAGTGATAAGCAAAATATCATCAAAGACTTCCTTGTATAATTTGGTAGAGCCTCTTTCATCAACAGTATTCAACTTTGAAAGAGCTTCTTTTTTTATAGCACAAGACAAATACGTAACTTATGGCCTGGTTTGCACAAACTTGAACTAACAGCATACTGGTGCTCAATCATGCCCACTTCATTTTCTCCCTTTCCAGAGCCAAGAAACAAATCATGGTTTTGTATTATAAGCAAATAAACAGTCAGTTTGTTTCTCTCTTTCTCAAAAAAGAAAAAAGCCAGGAGCGCAAGCCAAGGTTTGTTTTTGGCTTACCAGCCATGGTTTGTTTGAGACAAACCACGAGTCCTGGGCTACATGTAACATTAAGCCAGAGGGTAAGGCAGAGTAGGCAAGGCTGAATATTTCCAGCTGTGACTTAATATTACATGTGAAAGCAGCCACCTTACACTCTTTTGCCCAATAATAATAATAAATTTTATTTATACCCCACCCTCCCTGGCCAGAGCTGGGCTCAGGGTGGCTAACACCAGTAAAATTACAGTAAGAACATAATAGGGAGGGGGAAAACCAATTTAAAATACAGGTTAAAATGCAATTTAAAATGCAGTCTCATTTTAAAAGTAGCCCATAGATCAAAACCATAAGCGGAGGGAAACATAACAGACCATTTTCTGTTTTTATGGGTCACTAGAAACTGCAGCAAAGATAGCTTTTAATACACAATTCAAATGGGAGCAAATCGGGTTAGCACAGCAACTGGCCAATGTGGGGAAGCTTAAAGTTACCCACCACAAACATTTTGCTAAGTTTCCAGCAGTGACCCAGCAACTTTCTTTCATACTTTCTTTTAAATACTCTTTTATTGTGCACCCTAAGAGTTTGCCGGTTGAACTACATGAGCACTGTATTCACAGAGCTCTGCAGACGGATCAGCTATTAGGAAAGTTCAGTGGTTGCATTTTATCATGAGACCTAGCAATGGCTTCTTTGTGGTAGTTAGCTTAAGAAGATGCTCACCAGGGGATCCTTATGTTCTTGCTCACAGACTTTAGAGGAAAGCTATCTGCTATCTGTGCCCAAAAAATCCAGCAGCTTTGCTAAGTGTGAGTAGAATATTGAAGCAGCTCAGGTTATTTTCCATAGTTATATTTCCACATTGCTGTGTACTATTGCCAGGATGCATACCCATTATTGAGATTATTTTCAATTTTTAGGTCACTAGCTTTGCTCTCTTGATCCTGCCAATTTGCTAAAAATATTATATTTTGTCTTGCTTTTGTAAACCATCCTGGAAGTATTGCTGAATGAATAAACAAGGCTGTAATCCTATACCCTCTTACTTGGAGGTGAGCATCACTGAACTTGCATATATATCTACTCTGACTTATTTATGGACAGACTTGTTTTATATATATATTTTATTAAATTTTCTGTTTTACAATTTCAATTACTCATTTTACATCGTTAAAATGACTTCCCTTCTCTTTCCATGGTTCATTTTACATATCTTAAATCCCTCCATATTTTACAAACACTATAACAATCAGTATTCCATTAGTGCATCCATCAAAACTTATTTACACTGTTGAATTTCTCTTAACGCTGCCAGTGTTTTCATCTATACACAATTATTTTCCGTATATTCAATAAATGTTTTCCAATCTTCTTTAAACGTATGTTCTTCTTGTTAAGTTATTCTATATGTTAAGTCTGCAAGTTGTGCATATTCTGTCAACTTAAGTTGCCATTCTTTGGTTGGGACCTTGCTTGTTTTCCATTTTTGGGCTAACAAAACATGTGCTGCAGTTGGTGCATACATAAATAACCCTTTCTGACACCTGGAGATTTCATTCTGAATTATCCCCAACAGAAAGGACTCAGGGGGGGGGGTTGGGGGGGAGTACTTTTAAACATTTTTTTCAATTCATTATTAATCATTTCCCAATACTCTTTTACCCTTTTACATGTCCACCACATGTAACGTTCCCTCTGTCTCTTTACACCTCCACCACTTATCTGATTCTGTCTTGTTCATCTTAGCAAGCCTACTCGGATTTAAATACCATCTTTGAATCATTTTCAGGTAGTTCTCCTTCAAAGAATAACGTGCTGTAAATTTCAAGTCACTTTCCCAGAGTTTTCCCCAGAGGTTAAAGTCTATTTTGTGTCCTATATCTATTGCTCAGTGTGTCACTGAGGCTTTAACAAGCTCGTCTTTTGTTTCCCATTCTAATAACAAAACATACATTTTAGACAAAAGTTTATCTTATTTCTGGACAGACTTGTTATACAGTTGTATACAATGCATATAAATCCTGGATCTCTCAGAAACTAGCAGCAAGTTCCTTGCACACAACTGTTAAACCAATGCATTAAGAGCTAGTGTGGGACAGTGGTCAGAGTATGGGGCTAGGACCTGGAAGACCAGGGTTCAAATCCCTGCTCAGTCCTGAAACTCAGTTGGACGAGTCCGTTTCTCAACCTAACAGAGTTGTTGTGGGGAATGAAAAGGGGCAGAAGAGAGCCATGTACCACATTGGAGAAAAAGTGTGCTGTGACTGCAATAAATAAAGCAAAGCAACAAAACCTAAAATAGCAGTCAGTTCAACAGGACTCACTCCTTGTAACTGTGTTTAGGATTTGCAGTCTGCACTTTGCTATATAGAAGAAGTATCTGGCATGTTGCACAAACGCCACCTGCATTTCAGGAATGTCCCCATGCTGTGTTGGACTTCACCTTGGATGGAGTATTTTTACTCCATTGGCTGCTGAAAACAGATGATGGTTGTGGAAAATGACAAAGCTGTTTCCTTCAGCACACAGCAGCAGAAGAAACTCAGGGCAGAGCTTTCCGGAGTAGTTGGAAAGGGAGGTCAAAGCTTAGGATATTCTAAGCAAAACTGAGAGGGGGAAAACAAATTCTGCAGAAAGTAGGAGCAAAACTTGAGATGTGTGTAAAAGACATCATCTGTTGTTGTATTGCCACCAGACCTTTAACACCTCTCCTTTTCTTTTGGATAAAATCATAAAAAGAGTGTGCAGGCAGCAATGCTTTACTGCCAACTAAGATAACAAAAGCCAATCAGAAAGAAGTGATAGGGAAACATTTAATCTTGCCTGCTGAAAAATAACACCCTGCTCTTAACAGAAAAACAAATTGGCATAAAAATAATTCATGTCAACGTTACCTGCTCTTGAGGCACTCAGACAAGTAAAAATTCACAAGCCTGTTTTCAAACTTTTCTCCATAATAGAAATTTCCTTGGGATTTTTTAAAACAAAACAAAAAAAAATCTGCCACCCTAACAATTTTTATCTTAAGCTCTGAATGCTTTTCAAAACTCCTCAAACAACATGACTTGTGAAATGTGACATTTTAAAACCCAGACCCTCTATGCTCCTTCCAACGTGTGGGTAGTTAAGAAATCAGACAATGTGCTATGTCTCTCAGCCTGTTGTGAAGCTGTCAAAAACAAAACAAAACAGACTACTTCACATAGAAGAGGGCTGGGATGCAATCCTGATCTCTGTTTGCAGGAAAGGTTTTGGGGCTTTGCATGCGGAAAAGCAAGGGCAGTAGATGTTATGCTGGTTTGCCCTTCTTCCTACTGTGACACAGGGTAAAAATCTTAGGGACATAGGTACAAGTATCTAAGAAAATGGAATGTGTGGAAGCAGGAACACTCATAGCAACAGGTGCTAGGGAACAGTTGCTAGGGAGGAGAATTCAGTTAGGGAAAAGATGGTTGGAAGAGGAGATGGGGGGACGCAAGTACCTGACAAAAAGGAAAAGAGTTTTGTCTTTCTGAAGTGGGTGTCCAACCAGCCTTACAGCTGATAGTACTGGCTCTGAAACCCCCCGATCACAGAAAATTTTAAGGTTTTAGTGCAAGAGAATTCTATAGTTGTGAGAGAACGCTTAACACATCTCCCCATGGCTTTTTATTGTCTAAGCATGTTGAAGATGGATTAATGTAATTAAGAGGGTATTCTCCATAAATCAAAGAGGACACAGCAGGATATGGATAAGGAGGTGGTCTTCTAAGCACTGATGATACTGTAAATGGGACAAAACAGAAAATAAATGTATATATATATTTACCTCCAGCAGGATCCAAGCATTAGAAAATGGTGACTTTCTCCCTGAATTGAGTCATTTTCCAATTTTTTAATGAGTATTTTCAAATTGGTTTCATAAGAAATACTATTAAAACCATATTATCAATGGTGCATCCTTATCATTTCTCCTCAAATTGAACACGGCTTCACATAAATATTCATGGGGGGAAAGGCTTTCATTTGCACATTCTAAATCCTTGCTGGATGGTCTAGCGCTCAGCTCCCAGCACTGTTCAATGTCAAGGGCAATGCATCTTTCTCTGAGCAAAACCTTCACGTTCCACTAAAAATATGTAGCTGTCACCTTTTCATTTTTCAAATAAATAAAATGAAGTTTTGGGTGTGTGCTGTTTGTGTGTGTACACACTCTCTCTCTCTCTCTCTCTCTCACACACACACACACACACACACACACACACTAGCAGAAGCCACTACCTCTTTCTCAAATTTTTGAGATGTAGTTCTCAGACATTCTAGTTTTTAAATCAGCCTTGCAAATTTATCCATCTTAGTTTCTAGCCCATGATATTTCTAACTAGTCTACTTGCCTATATACATTAATTTAAGGCACACTGATAGCCTGAAAACAATATTTCATTATTTAACTCAGTCTAAACGTTAGTGCTTCCATTTACATACTTTATGGTCTGAGAAATTTCTTCCATAAAACCATTCTATCCCCTGCCTCCCAAGGGCTTCCTAATAAACCATGGAATTCCCTCTGCAGAAAAGCACACAAGACACATTTCAAGCACATTTGAAGCACATGTCCTCCTTCAGAGAATTCTGGGATGTGTAGTTTACCCTTCACAGAATTACAATTCTCAGCAACCCCTATCAAGCCACAGTGCCCAGAATTCTTTGAGGGGGAAGAATGGGCTTTAAATGGGCTTTAGGGGTACAGTGTGTACATATCCAATTTACTCTATGCTTTAATATATATCTCTGGATCACTGCTTCCCTAAATGTCAATCAAAGTGGTGGCTATTTTCATTACAGTGGTACCTCGAGTTACATACGCTTCAGGTTACATACACTTCAGGTTACAGACTCCGCTAACCCAGAAATACTACCTCGGGTTAAGAACTTTGCTTCAGGATGAGAACAGAAATTGTGCTCCAGCAACGCAGCGTCAGCAGGAGGCCCCATTAGCTAAAGTGGTGCTTCAGGTTAAGAACAGTTTCAGGTTAAGTACGGACCTCCGGAAAGAATTAAGTACTTAACCCGAGGTACCACTGTAACTAAAAACACTGAAAGGTGTGGCTGGGCTTATTTATCGCAAAACAAATGGGCAGGAGAGTGCCTACACAGTTTGTCTCCTATCTTTGAATCTACAAGGACTAGAGATTAGTTGTTTCTTAAAAGGAAGATTGAGGATTTGGGCCAGCAGCAGGGACCCTACCCAGCGAGGGCCCTGGATCAATGGCTCCAACCATTATAATCTGGCTTTCAGCAAGAGCCCTTTAAACAATGGAGAATGGCGTAGGAGAAAAGATCACCGACAGGAGTGTACCAAGCTCTAAGAGTAGAGAAAGAACCATTCTCTGTTTGTATGTCTGTTATAAACATTTTTGTATAGTTCTCTGCTTCTGCCCCAGATGCAGCACCCATTACTTCTGGTCTGATTAAGCGGAACTGCTTAATTGGGGAGGAGGGTGGCAGAATGGACTGTTACAGCACTGAGGCACTCCTTGTATATTAGAACGTGTTGTTGCCTTGTGTATATTTTGTTCACATTTATTAACGTCTATGAAATTAAGCACTACCCTCCATATCCTTGAACATATTTGCTAGATCTCAAGTTATCTGCACATCCACACAATGTAGAACTATAAATAAGAAAGGCAAAACAGTTTCAGAAGCTAAAATATATTAGGCAAAGTGACACATCTGTTATGCTGATTGACACTTCATTATCTAAATGCCTAACATCCTTTTTGCTTTTCAATAATGAGTTGTCAGTGTGCTAAGCCAATTACATTTTAAATGTTGCCATAGTTATTGAAAGGACAAGGAAAACTTTCTTTGCCTTTTCTCGCAGCCGAATTGGTGTTCACATCTCAGCAAAATATATTGCACTCCGAGGGATATGCACTAGCAAACAAGAGCAATGCCTAGAAACCGTTCACGTCTCTCGGACAAAGGAAAGATAAATAACGTTTTCAGAATCAAGTTAGCACATGCTACCATGCTGAGTACAAAGTAATTCTTCAAATGGAATTACTTTGCCTAACCTTGTACTATAGAAGCAGACCATTTGTTTATCTTAGGTGCCTGGCCTTGTATGCAGGCTGTGTCTGGTTCAAGCCCAGTTCATTGGGGCTAATAATTGATTTGAAAGCTCACAGGAAAGGTGGAGGGAATTACAATTTGGATTATATTCAACAGCAAAAGAAAAAGAAATCAAAAAGTCTCTAATGGTTGTGCTAAGAAGTAAGATTTAGACCATTTAAATGCCAAAAAATCTAGCAAAGGCAAACTCGTACTTGACATTGCATTTCTATCCTAACCTAACGCTTCACTTGGTGATTAAGTAAGGTTGGTTTTTTTTGTTCCACTGAACCGCTTTGTGTTTTTGAAGGGTCAGTTACTAATGACACAAGTGCACACTAGAAGAAAATGTTGCCAGGAGATGCAAGCTATTAAGTGAGGGATATTATCCTGGGCAGGAGCTGTCAATCAAGAAGACATTTCCCTCCTTTCTTGTGATATTTGCATCTCTTCCCAGTGCCAGATTTAGGGTGGCATGAACAGTTCCTCTGCACAGGGTGCCGAGTCGAGGGGGTACAAAATTGAGAATATCCATAACTGAGAAGATCCATTTGGGAGGTGCCAAATTTTGGCCTCGCACAAAGCGCTATATTGTGAAAGATGACCAAAGTCTGCCACTGTTTGTCACACCATAAACGAAAGTCTGGCCCACATTCTTTAGCCTTCCATCTAGCTCAATAGGGGCCTTCATCACATATTAGTGATGTGAAGGGGACACCATGTAATGGAGGAGGGTCTATGCTTCTTTCCCTAGTGTTGGGCATGCTGTTGGTCTATGGTTGCTGACAGTGAGCTCATCTGCAGGAAGGAGCCTTTGCATGAGAAGGTGAAGGTTCCATGCAATCAGAACACTCAATCACTCCTAGTAATCCCATGATGCCTCATTCACAAGAATAACATGTGAAGCGATGGGAAAGTTGCTCCTTTATTGACAGGACCAGCCTATTTAAATCAAAGTTTGTCTTCTTAGCTCAGTTGGTGAGAGCGTGGTGCTGATAACACCAAGGTTGCAGGTTTGATCCCCATATGGGACAACTTGTGGGAGGTTGGGCTAGATGATCATCAGGGTCCCTTTCAACTGTACAATTATTTTATTCTTTTTAAAACAACAACAACAAACAAACGCCAAAGCAAGAATGTCATTGAAAGAAATGGGAACTGTTTTTGCAGTGCAATTTACAAGCGCAGGAGTGGGATAGATTTAGATTGGAATCACAGCAGGGGACAAAGGGCTAAAGCCCATCTAAAGCCACATTAGGGTATCAATCCAAATCTCACCCTATGCTGGCATTGTGTGGATTGTGGGGAAAACCACACTCAAAGATAGAACCACATCATTAAGGAAGGTCTTATGTAATTTGTCTCTTATTCAGTCTTACATCAGCTTCTCCTATTCCGTGAAAAGATCTGGAGAGGGGAGTTACAGTACCTAACCAGAAAAAAATGCCCCCAGAAATGATACAAGTCTAACAGCCCTACTAATCAAAATTAGCTTCAGTTAATCTGCCAGTTAAAGCTAGCAAGTTTAAGGACACTACTCATTGACCAGAAACAAGAGCCTTTTGTTGCCGTTGTAGGAGAAAAGTAGATGGGCTAACAATTCATACCAAATAACTAAGGTTTGGTGAGGACCCAATACAGAATCATTGGTTCAAGCAGTTAGTCACAGAAGCAGATGTGAATATTAACCTGGAAAAGGGTGGGCAAGAATAGAAACAGAAAGTCAAACAATTTGACAAAGTGTAAGAGGAACCATTGCTTAGCTTGTCCAAAGCAGGCAGTGAACCCAGTTAAAGACTATCACCAAAGGGGAGATAGAATTGAGAGACTCAGTAGGATAGAGACACCCCAAATTTGATTGCAGATAGAAAAGAGGGTATAAGCTATGATCTGAGTCATGAAGAAAGAACTATAGGGTAAATAAGTAAGTGCAGGAGGAAGATCTGGACCTTTGAGTCAGATGAGTTGTTGAGGCAAGCGGAGGGCACCTCTGCTTGCAAGTTAAGAGAACATTGGGCAAAGGAACTTAGTGTGTAGCTTCGCAGGCCCAAGCACAAGCAGCACATTGCCCAGCGGTGGGGGCCCCACCCCCCAAGTATTGGGATGAGAAAGGCCACAACTTTATTGAATACAGATGTAAACCAGTTTTGGCAAAGGCATTGGATATGTATCCATTATTAACCAGCTCACCTGCTGGTGAGCCTAAATGTTAAAGATCCAGACACAATGCCTTAACCATCCTTTGATGGTTCACCACCCAATTGATCACATCTGCAACCAATCCCTAAGGCCCTTTACCACATCCTGGAGCCAGAATTTGTTATCCAAATCACTGTGGGGAAACGTCTCTCTCTCTCTCTCTCTCTCTCTCTCTCTCTCTCTCTCTCTGTGTGTGTGTGTGTGTGTTGTAGCTATAGCTTTAAAAAAAAAACCTTCAAAAACATTTGAACTTTTCCGATCTATCACTGCTCAGTTCAGAGGGTGGGAAGACTACAATGGACTATAGGTAGCTATGGAAAAAAATATCAGTTTTGGTTTTTCTCTAGGAAAGCATAGGCATAATATTACATTTTAGTTTCTAATCATTTTCCTAAATCAACCCTCAAAAACTCAGTCTGGCTTTAAGTATTCAGAAGATGTTGCTGCACAGCCATTTGGGGTTGCAGGATGACATTCAGAGCGTGTTATTGTCATGAAGGGTTGCAACCTGCCCAGCTTTCAATTGACCCGACTGGTTCCCAGTGTTAAGACAACTGGCAGATGTGCATATGCAAATTAACCACCACAGGCAAATATGCCCTGACCTTTTCCTTCCCTCTGGAATATGTGAAAACATTGCAATTTTATTTTTACATGGAATCATAGAATCACAGAATGGTAGAGTTGGAAGGGTCCCCAAGAGTAATCTAGTCCAATGCCATGTAATGCAGCAATCTCAGCTAAAGCATCCATGACAGATACCCACCCAGTCCACCCTCTGCTTAAAAATCTGCAATGAAGGGGAGTCCACCACCTTCTGAAGGAGTAGCAGTAGCTCTCAATGATATAAGTCTGATTTCTATGAAAATAAGAGCTGGTATGCTTCATTGAGAAGGTCAGAAGCTTATTACATAAAGATGTTTCTTTGGTGTGCTTTTCTTTGAGGGGGTTGTTTGTTCAGTTCACAAAGGGTTTGGTAGGCATGGTTTGCTCATAGCATGTGGTCTTAAATCAACACACAGTCTAGATATGGGCCAAGTTATAATTGTGTCCATGCTCCGGAGAAATTTCTCATAATGGCAGTTGAAAGGACAGAAAGATGAATTGGCGCTGCAGGTTTTGGTATTCAAATGCATCCTTTCTGTGCAGAAGTAACTAAATAACCACAGCCCCCTAAGGAGCGTTCAGTCCACTGACAGACTCTGCTAATAAAGGAGAACGCAAGGCTCAAATGTGCAAAGTTTCTCTATTGCAGAAAAGCCGCCACATCTCCTGCTACAGGAAAGCAGTCACATCAAACATGACACAGCTTACTTTCACAAATGCCACCTGAAATTGCAGGATCTGAAAAACACAGACCGCTTTTCATCTAAGCTTCTCACAATATCACAGAGCTCTGCACTTAAGGTTTATTCTGTGCCTGTTAAACAGCCTCTCTCCCTCTCCCCCCCCCCCCCACCCTCACCTCCTTTTACAAAATAAACTCACGTTACTTATTCATTGCATAGAAGCCCCTAGATGAAGTCTCTGAAGATAAAGCTCCTGTGGTGAGTTTGCTTTATTGTCCCAATGCTCAGATTGTACTAGAGATACGTGCATTCATTTTGGGACAAATGGAAAAACAAACCAGATGTGCTCCATTTGGTTTAATCTTTGTTTGTCCTGCGCTGATTGCTGAGGGGGGATGAATGGACACAAATGTCCATTTCATCAGGTGTGGGGAGCTTCTCTAGAAGTGGAAGTACAGTGGTATCTCAGGTTAAGAACTTCATTCGTTCCGGAGGTCCGTTCTTAACCTGAAACTGTTCTTAACCTGAGGTACCACTTTAGCTAATGGGGCCTCCCACAGCTACCGCACAATTTCTGTTCTCATTCTGAAGCAAAGTTCTTAACCCGAGGTACTATTTCTGGGTTAGTGGAGTCTGTAACCTGAAGTGTCTGTAACCTGAAGCGCCTGTAACCCGAGGTATCACTGTAGCTATATTTGGCTTCTTTTTACTTCTCTCTTTGCTTTACTATGTTTTGTTGCTATATCTGACAGCACAATGGAGGCTCATTCTACAGCTTCTCCTGGCAGCCACCATTTTGTTTTTCCTACAATGTCTGAGATCAGGCATGACCAAACCTGGCCCTCCAGTTGTTTTGGGATTACAACTCCCATCATCCCTAGCTAACAGGACTGGTGGTCAGGGGTGATGGGAATTGTAGTCCCAAAACAGCTGGAGGGCCAAGTTTCGCCATGCCTCCTTCAGATGATGCATTGTTTCGTGGTCTGCCAGGAAAAATATAATGCCCACTAGTGGAGGAGCTATCATTTCAGTAGTAGCCACCATATTGTTTTCCCCACAATACCATGGAATGAAGAGACCTGCAGGACCTTGTCGGAAAAAGTAAATATGGGCTGCCTGGATCGATTAGAAAAGCCAACTCCTCCACTTCTACTACCATGGCCAGCTGCAAAAAACAAAACAAAACAAAAAACAAAAAAAGCGAAAGGAGCAGGGTGGGGAGTATGCTAGCAAATGCCTGCCAAAATTAATTGAATGTTGCCTAATGAGATTAGAATTTCAGTAACCTAAATTTAACAGTAACTCCCTCCCTTCAGTTCTCACACATTCCTAAACTGTAACATTTTGACAGTGGAAAAACAGAGTTCTCCCAGGCTACAGCAACTATTTTCAATGCCTTATCATACACAGCTCAGATCACAAGCGCCATTATACACCATTCATTAATCATCTGCGATTTATTTATTTACTTGAAATATTCATATACAGCCTTTCTGCCTGACAACAGGGCTCCAAGACAGCTGACAGTAAGTGAAAATGAATTCCTAGGAACACATAATATGATTATTTTACAAGGCTTTGGTGTCTTATGAGGGCTCTGAGGGGATGGTAATGGAAAATGTCCACTCCTCAGGTCTTAGATATTGCTGCTGCTCTGTCTGTTTACTCCACATTCTTATACAAGTCATTGATTAATTATATGATTAAATCTAAATAATGTATATGCTGCCAACTTTGCAATAGAGGGGTCTTTCTAAGATAGTGAGCTTACAATTTACAAGCGCTCGTTCTACAAGGCCGCCTGTAATATTGTCTTCCATTGCTTCCACAGACAGGGAAAACCTTTTTATTTAAACAGGCATTTGGACTAGTGGCTGTTTTCTTTTGTTCTGCTGCTCTATAGTTCTAATTTGATTATGTTTTTTCAACTGGCCGTCTTTTCTTTTTTATCTGCTTTTATCACTATGTGTGTGATATTAATTACTTGTTTGTGGATTGCTTGGTTTTATAATTGAGTTCATTGTTGTTTGTTTGCCACCTTCATAATTTTTAATGGAAAGATGGGGTAATAATGTTTGTACTTTTTATTTTAGAAATATATTATTGGGATACATTTTATTGTGTAGTTCATATTTTTATGGTCATGATCACTCCAGGCTCCCATGAAAGGAAGGGTAATATAGAAATAAAATGAAATAATAAAACAATTATATTTCTATAACCAAAATAACTGGGGGGGAAATAGGCAACTGTGCCTCTAATTCAGTAGGGTCCATCAGTAAAGACTAATTAACAAAATGTTAAGTTGATTAATCTACTGGCTAAAAGTTGCAGGCTTTCTCACTTTTCTTAAACATTCTCCCGGCCTTGCATCCCACACATAACTGCTGTTCTCTCCCAACTGATAAATCACTTCAGATACTTTTACTAGATACAGTGGTACCGCGGATCACATACGCTTCAAGTTACATACGCTTCAGGTTACAGACTCCACTAACCCAGAAATAGTACCTTGGGTTAAGAACTTTGCTTCAGGATGAGAACAGAAATCGTGCTCCGGCGGCGCGGCAGCAGCGGGAGGCCCCATTAGCTAAAGTGGTGCTTCAGGTTAAGAACAGTTTCAGGTTAAGAACGGACCTCCGGAACGAATTAAGTACTTAACCCGAGGTACCACTGTATTTTTAATCTTCTTCCCAGAGTACCTGTCCTTCCCTTTGACTGACTAACAGAACAGACTAAGGGGCAGATCCACACTGTACATTTAAAAAATATTCAAAACTATTTAAAGCAAATTACTTTATTCAAAGATTCATAGGAACTATAGTTTTCTGCTCAAAGAGCTAGCCTTTCTAGCACCCTTAACAAACTAGAATTCCCAGGATTTGGGGAAGGGAGTCATGTGTGTTAAATGTGCTTTAAATGTATACTGTAGATCTGCCCTAATAGACACTTATGTGCTGAATAGAAGGCTTATCTTCCATTATGTAAACATGAGATACTACAGCATCAACACTGGAGAATGTTGGAAAAATGCCCAGGAAGGGTGCTACCTTCCCAAGACACTGAGGCGTCTCTCCGGTAGTCACTCTCTGGATGGAAACTGCCCTGAGTCGAGAGAGACCGGTAATAAGCGACCCCTCCATCCTTAGAGGAGCACACTCGACTTCTGGTATCCCATCACAGAAGAAAGAGACAGTCAGTAGTCAGTCTACTCACTACTTTATTTACAGACTGTATGTGGAGCTCTCATCCTACATGTCTGCTCTCCTGAGCAGCTAGCACAGAAGTACGAATCGACACTTACTTCACTCAGAAGTGAAAGTAACTCTCCAGTTACTGAAAACAAGCAGAGACTTCCTGTCTCACGCTCCCAGACATCATTTGATGTCAACAACCATTGTGCTGCTTCTCGCAGCTGGTGAGATATAAAAATCCCAACAGAGAGATCCACTGAGGTGGGTGGGGCAGACTTCCTTGCCATTATATGTCAGGTGCCATTTTGAATCAAGATGGCAGATCAAAACATGACTTCAATGTCACTTCACCCATTTTTGGGCATAGGTTTGGTCTCCTCTTGAGAGAGCCCCAAACTTGGCAAGAAGGTTCCTGATGTGGATCAGGAAACTTCATTGTCATTTGGACACTGGGATCCATTTTAAATCAAGATGGTGGTCCGAAATATCACCTGAGCATGACTTCACCCATTTTTTACATAGCCATCTCTCACAATACCATTGCCAAACTCTGCATGAGCATCCCTGAGGTGGGTTGGCACTCTCTGTCAACGTTTAGCTGCCAGTCACTATTTTGAATCAAGATGATGGACTAAAATGTGATTTTGGCATGATTTTACCTGCTTTTTGGCATGACAGGTCCCAACTCACAAATTGCACTATCCATTTAAAAATCACACTTTTTGTGTGTTTCTAAAAATTACCAGGCAGTGCCAGACACTCCGTGTTGGTTGTTCACAGAGTATAGAAGCTGGGCATAAGCCGGGAAACATTAGAGTAGGAAGCAAAATGGTTAAGAATACCACTCTCCTTTCCCTCATTTTCTCTGGTCTATTTAGCAACTAGTTAGCTATAAGTTGCTAAAATTACACAGAGTGCATCTTATTCACCAAATTAACACAATTAATTTGCATAATATGCAAATTTTCTTGGCCTGAGCTGGGAGTTTTACATATGGCAACCTGCTTAGAAAGCATTCATAACTGTGTGTGGATTATGCATGCATGTTCTTAGCTAATGAAAATATCAGATGGCGTGCCCCAGGAAACAATAGCAACCCTATACATCAAAACCTGTTCGTTTTCATACGATTCATGGTGTTAAGTGTAAATTCTTGGAATAAATGTACCAGCAATGTATACACCGATGAAATTTTTGTTTTTAAAAAAGGAGAAATCAGTCTTAATATCCTATTGCATCCTACTGCAAGTAATGAATCCTTATGTATATGCATATACAGTGGTACCTTGGGTTACAGACGCTTCAGGTTACAGACGCTTCAGGTTACAGACTCTGCTAAGCCAGAAATAGTACCTCGGGTTAAGAACTTTGCTTCAGGATGAGAACAGAAATCGCGTGGTGGTAGCGCGGCGGCAGCGGGAGGCTCCATTAGCTAAAGTGGTACCTCAGGTTAAGAACAGTTTCAGGTTAAGAACAGACCTCCAGAGCGAATTAAGTTCTTAACCTGAAGTACCAGTGTACTGTAGAATACCATACCCAAATACCAGGATGCAGTGTGTGCCTCACAGATTAGGTTTCTGAATTGAGGTCTCAAGACAACAAAACTTACTCAGCAGATCCTTATATCGCTTGTGTCATATCTGCATACGAGTCAATTGGAGCAGCAAGGTTAAGCTTCAGTATAATTATTGCACAAATGCAGCCATTATTCAAACGAAAGAATGCAAAACAAAGTCACAGCAAGGGGGAAACTAGCCAATAAGTGCTGCATCAGACATCTTCTCTTTTTTACCTGCATAGAGATAATCCTGTGTATCATGTCTTGTGTGTATAATGTGTACAGTGTCTTGTGTGTGTATCTGTGCATGTTACATACCCTGCAACTGCTCTTTTTAGTCAACTACACGGCTCATAAAAAAGTGCGAGATCACAGTGCTAAAAAATGCACATGTATAAATTTTATGGGATAAATAAGAAATACGTAAGAAGGGGGTGGTGCGACAACTGAGAAGGCCCTCTCCCTGGTTCCCTGTGACCTCTAAGGGAAGGAAGGAAGGATGCTGTTTGTAGTTTCCTGGGAATTGTACCCCCACCCCCACCCAGTCCACTGCAATACCACAAAGCCAGGTAAGGGAACTTGTGTAACAGCACTAAGAATAAAGCTGTACAAGATATGGAGAGCTAATTTCAAAACCTGCTGGAAGTGAGGTTGTCCTTGGTTTAACTCAATAGAAATTGGCGAGGAGTGGAGCAGCACAGCTTTACCTCTTGATAACCTGTGTTGTTTTGCAGTGGTCTGTCCTTTGAGTATGATTCCATTAACTTTGAAGTGACTTTGATAGCAAGACTCTTTAATGCAAAGGGAATCCAAACTTGCTCAGTTTATGAGAACTGATGAGCAATGAGCCAGAGGTGATATGAAAGTAGGCAAACATTTAGCTGCTCTTAATTACTATTTATAGTTCTTCTGGCAGTAGCTATCTTCTCACTTTATAAATGACTTGCATAATTGCATTAAGCAGGGTTGCACATAACACTTGTTGGTCAATTACTTCTTAAATTATGTATGTTTACTAGATTAGAAAACATTATTTTTTCCTTTCACATGTAAGCCTCCAGTTCTAAATATACACTTAATGTATCCACAATAGTGTTGGCCATTTGTACTTAGAGACAGTATGTGGATGGGTGTTTTGCTAGCAGGGTAAGCTCTTGTATATAAACACCTGCCTTTATTTCTCCAGGTATGAAAGAGGTTTTAACTCAAATACGGACAAATCGATGGGTGCCTCATTCCGGCCTCCAAATTGTCTGTGAGACAAATGTGTTCGCTCCACCAGGGCAAGAAATCTGCATATTAATTAAAAGAGTAACAATACCAAATGATGCTGCGAAGTTAATGTTGTCCTGGGGCTTAATTGTCAGAAAGTTTAGAAGTTAACTCTAATAAAGTCAAATCATTTGTGATGTTATTAGAATTAACTTTTGAACTTCCTTACAAGAATGTTGAATCATTTCGGTTATGTGTACGCTAATATTCGCAAATCACATGCACATACACGTTGTAGCTCAGTGACTGAGCTGGTTAAACAGGAAGCAATGGAGTCCAAGGATTGGTGATGCAGCCAGTGGAGATGAGTCCATTAGGGCTAATGGGTCACTGCTGTAGCAGCCTCACCCTGTCCCCAGCCAGCCCCCACTTGCTTGGCCTTTCATTTACAACTTATCCAGGCAGTGGCATAGGCTGTTATCTTCCTGCTCCTCCTTAGTCTCAATGTTGCACTTGTACAAATCAGCAGGGAGGACAATGCAAACAAAACTAGAATTGGCTCTGTCTGTCATTGGCTCTTGCTCCACCTACTTTTGATATCCACCTGCCTTACGTTCTACTGGCCTGCCTCCACCCCTAGGGAAGAAATGGCAGGAGCTGTCCTCTGGGGTCTCCTGGCCTCTGTAATTCAGAGCACCCCTCCCCATACAACAGCCTTTGATTCCCACTTCAACCACCCAGTTAGCTTGATTTGCCCCCCCCCCCGCCCTGTTCCTGATGTAAACTTCACTCCCCCCTTCTTTCCTGGCTGGGGTGTGTGTGCCATTTTGTGGTTCACCTCAGGAGCCAAAATATCTTGGGTCAGCCCTGCCTGTTGGGCAGAAGCTACGAAATTTTTCTGCACACGTGACCACATTCAGATGGGTGAACTAGTGTGTTCACTGAGTGGATGCTATCTGCATACCTGGTTATACATTATTGCTATCAGAGGTGCCATCTTCACAAGTTGATTGAAGGGGTCCATCCTGACGTTGCACACGCCTCTTCATGCAGCATTGTGAGGAGCCAGGGGGCAGAGGAGCTGAACACCCTCCGAGCGCCCAGTCCCTTAAAAAAAACAAAAAAAAATGGGGGTGGCGGAACTGTCTCAGCCCCTAGGAGAGTATGCTATAATTTCCAAAATCGTGATAGATCTTTGAAGGATAAACTCAGCAATCACTTGTAGACTAATGTCACTATGGCAGAGTGTACAAACACAAAAGAGAGAGTTGCCAAATTGTACAAAACCCACATAGTACATAAAAACACATGAGAAGTATACAAATATTATACAATTTGTGATACAGAATCACTTTACAGCCCCTCAAATCGCTAAATAGATTAAAAATACAAATGTCCTCGTGAAGAAGTATCTAAGAATGGATTGCAGATACATTGTTGTATTGTAGATTGCAGATACATTGTTGGACTCCCAACTTCTGGACTTCCATAATCTCTAATCATTGGCCACTCTGACTGGGACAGGTGGGAATTGGAGTCTAATGGCGCCTGGAGAGCACCAAATTGGCTATCCCTGAACTAGATCAAGGTGGGCAGAATGTTCTACAGTATCTCTTCCCCACCAATCCTACCATTTTATCTATTGTATCTTGTTCTAAACTTGGGGCCTGCCCTTTTTCACCGCAAACCAATCTCAGCCTCTAAGCACTTCCAAGAAGGGAAGAATACTGAGACAAATTGCCTGCCTTCCTGCTTGGACATCATTCCTGAGATTTTTTTGGGACTGGGGGAATATAGTTGTCTCCCTCACAAACCTGCAGTTATTTTCAGTTAGGGATGAAGCACATTGCTCCAAGGGAGGTCCATTAGCTCGAACAATTTATTCTTTTAGACATCTGGCAAAGCCTCAACTGTTGCAAAAGGCTTTTAATTGATTGTTCTCTTGACGTTTGCCTCCATGATTGATGTTTTATTTGATGTTGTTTGATGTTGTTGTACTTTTATATTGTATTTTTACTTATTGCATGATGTGTTCTTATGTAAGATCCCTTTATTGCACTCTGGGAAAGAAAAATGGGATATAAGCACCTAGGAAACAGCTTCCTACCAGTGTGATACAGGCAGTGGCTTTCTCTCTGTCTCTCTCCCTCTCTCCCTCCACACACACTGATTTATATCATACACTTGCATGCACACACAGAAAGACTTGTGTATTTCCATTGTTTGTTGTTGTGGAGGTGGGGGATGACTAACAAAATCAATCTTCCTGGCAAACTAGGAATATCCCCTCATGGACTCAAGTTTAGGATATTCCACCATTCTTCAGCAGAGTTTCTTTTTCTTTGAGAAAAATAAGTGGCTCATGTAAATGTGAACTAAGCTTCAATAATGAAGAAAAGGGTAACAAAATAACATGATGAGAGAAACTAAATACAACAACATGAGGCAAGTCTGAGGCAAGAAAACAAGGAGAGGCAGGAGAGGGGCTGATTCCGGAGCAAAACACACAAGCCCCGCCCAGCAGATAACAAGCACTCTACTATTCAAATTAGGCCCCAGTGTTTTTCTTACACGTGTGATATAAATTGGTATTACTGTTGGGGGTGTGGTTTGTCTGTCAAAAGACATTCAAGAAGGCTGGAACACCATAAACCAAGAGTGAAGGGCAAATTTTGCCACCACTGCAGGAGTGTCTTCCAGGACACCGTATTCAGTCTTGTGAGGAAAAATACTGGGTACACTGTTCTTTCTCCTTTATTTCTTTGAGGCACTACTGCTCTTGCCATTGGTGACCCTAACTGAGAAACAAGCCCATCCCTTCATTTGTATAGCACCATCCTATGGTTTCTTGGTCACACCCATATGTGATGAATAGTCACAGATTAAGACAGAATGTTGAGAGGTGGGAGAAAAAAGAGACATCCCAAACTCCAGGGAATGCAGCAAAGCTTCAGAAATGCATTGTGGAACTATAGCTATGGATACAGGGACAGATCTGTGGCAAAAAGTGGCAAAAATTAATTTTACATATCATACAATGTTTTTAAAGAGAGTTATGATTTTATATCACATTTATAATAAATGGATAGAAAAGGCTTGGAATAAAACTGGAAACAGATTAGGCTGTCTTCATCCTCCCGGCAAAGGGAGGCCTGCCATATCAATTGTCTACTTTAGTTCCCTAATCCTGTCTCAAACACCTTCTTTGCAGCCCTTCAATCACATCTCAGACACACATGGACTTTTTGCCACCTAATTCATTCGCCAATCTATCAACATTCGGGCTACTATATGATTCCTCTGAGCATCATCCAGCACTACCTGTTCTCTCTCACAATGTTGGGCACACTGGATGCATCAGCACAGATTCTGACAACTGGTCAAAGCTATATTCACAGTAAGCTATATTTGAAATCTTCTACATTGTATTTCTTTCTCTTCTTTTGTATTCTGTCTCCTTTATTCTGCTGGGAGAACAGAGTCCATTAATTCAGAGATCATAGACAAGAGAATGCTGCTTCTTTTCATATTCATTCTAATGTTAATACACAGGAGGCTGTATAATTCCATAGGAAAAAATTCTACAGTATCTTATAATTTATCCTTTGTCTGTTTCACTTGTCTTAATGTTCTTTGACAACAAGAGCCCAAATATTTTTAATTAGCAGTATCAGCCTTTCTAGTTTTTTATTATTTTTGCTTAACTTTATTTAAATTCTTAAAGCTCTATTATAATTCTCCAGCCAATTTTATTCCACAGTAATTGCAAAAGTTTGATGTGCAGCCAAGAGGTGTGGACACTGGTGACATTACTGAGAGCTGTGGATTAGAATTTTGCAGTGTGTCACACAAATATGGTGGCCTTAAACACAGAAAACTACAGATATTCAATGTGGAATCTGGACCAGAGGCAGAATTTGACTTCCCAATGAATCCAGCTACCATTATGAACCAAACACATCACTACACCTTGTCTGAGGATCTGCGTCAGTTGGCAACCAGATGAAATCAGTGAGATTGATTTCAACTTCCCTAGTATCACAGGTCAGCAGTGTCTGGGATCCTAACAGAGGAGTAAGTAGCAGCACTGACTATAGCCCCTGATATATGTGATATATTTGTGCTGTGACTCAGACATCAAATCTGTTAATAACATGTTGGGTGAGCAAACTGTAGCTATCTCTTTGAATAATGTTGCTCCTCATACTTTGTGTTGCTGATTTTTTTATTTCCATCATGTTGTATTTCAAGGGTGGGAAAAATTTACAGACTGAGGGCTACATTCCATTCTGGGAAAACTTTTGGGTGGGAGGGTGGGATTAAACTACTGTACTTTACTGTACTTAGTATTGGAAGCATTAGAATTGCAACAGCAGGGACCATTTAAGGGGTTGGTTTTGTTATTGGTCTGAATGACAGCAGTCTCTACTTAGCTGGAGGTTTTAGTCAGTGGGGGATATCAGCCATTTGGGAAAATGGTTGAGATTTAACAGCAGAGTTGGGTGGGGGGAGTCTGAAGGAGTTTTTCGACTCTGCAGCCTTATATATGTCTACTCAACATATTGTTCTTGTTCAGGTTACCTCAGTAAAGTAGGATCAGATCCTTTTTTCTTCTGAACTCCATCTGCTGTATCCCAGTCATTCTGCTAATGCAAAGGATACCATTTTCCCTTGGGAACAAATTAGCATGACTGTGTTTTCAACTTGACAGTCCTCTGTTTGAAGGGATCCTCTATTTGAAGGCCTGCTCGGTCCAAGCCTGGATGAAAAATAAGTAATCTTAAGAGGGGAAAGCAGGAGCCTTCAAGCTGTCCATCAGCAACTTGGTCCTCAACGTCAGCCTGAACAGAGATATTCAGGTCAGCTGGTCACAATCTTCACACTGTCATAAGCGGTGCTGTATTTCTATTGAAGATAGCAATTATTTCTAAATTTGCACCTATACAAATAAATTAGCACATGCAATTTTCTGCAAATCTGTATTTTGTGTTGCATTTCTTCTTCTTCTTTTGCAATGTGTAAGTGCTTACCCTGGAACAAATCAGTTTTGTGAGTTTACCAGCTCCAGTGACCAGTAGGTCTTGAGGCTAATCTGATCTGCATACTGCCTTACTCCTTAATGGTTGCCACAACAGATGTTCCAGGTTAGGTCTCTATTTGCCCTCTTCCAGCGTAAAAATCACACAGAGCACTTCCTATGAAACAAGATGAACAGCCTAGAAAGAAAGACAGGTCTTTAACGCATTTCTGCTTACGCCAGAGCAGAGACAGGAATACCTGACCCAGACAAGCCACTTCCAAAAGGAAGAAGAGAACAGAGGCTGGAGGTCTTGCAGTGAGGAGTGTTTTGAGGTGAGGCGAGAGTGGGGAGGTTACAAATGACAGCCAGCAGGAATTAGAGTGCCGTCATTCCATCTCCTAAAAAGCATTAGTGGACAATGATGCCTGTCTCTGTGGAGATGAGACATGCATTTCAGAGAGTGAGAGCATAAGAAAGAAAGCCAAGAGATCTCTTGTCTTGTCTGAGGTGCAAAGGGAATCTTTCCCCTGAAAATGCTTGGCAAGAGGTGACTGTGGAGGCCAATATCATTCTCTTTCAGATGAGGGCCTTTGTGTAAGGACACGTTGGCCATTTTTGCTCTCTTCTTTAGGTGGACAGCATCAGTGTGAGGGTGCATAGGCCAAATGTTCTTCTGGCAAGCAGCATCAGAAAGAAGGTGTGAAGCAGTGATCCTTTTCTAACCCCGCCCCCACCCCCACTTTACAACTCCAGTTTAACCCATGGAACCTCCACAAATAGCAAAGTCTCCCCTGCTTCACAAGTTTACTCTCTACAACAGAGCTTTCCAAACTTTTCATATTGGTGACACACTTTTTAGGCATGCATCATTTTGCGACACAGTGATTCAGTTTTACTAGCAAACCAGAGGTAAAACTAACCCATTTCCAGCCCCAGGAGGAGCACAGGGAGCATTCATATGACACATATACAAACTGCAGCTGACACACTAACAAGTTACGATACATAGTTTGGAAAGCTCTGCTTGAAGAGTGCCAGGAGTAGCAGTGAAGGGTGGAACTAGTGTGTATCCCTGCTGCTCCCTCCCTCATGTATCAGTGAGCTCTTTTAATAATGCTTGAAAAGGGATAAGATTAATTGACAATGTCTCAATTTGGAAAACAAATCTGAAAGCTAAGATTTAATTCCCTCCTGGAAACTTAATTATATCTGTCAGAATGGCAAAGTCAGGTAGAGAAGACTGGTAATTTCACTAAATGTGGCTAAAACTTATACCCATAGCTACATGCAGTTGAGTCCAGCTTGTATTCAACAGTTCACATTTCTTGCACATTCCAGAAGCAAGAAAATGTTGATGTAGCAAAATGATGTAGCCACAGATCATCTCATATTATTCCCTAGATTCTGGTATATGACGTTTCATAACCGTGGCAGTATCATGCCAACAAATATACTGAACCTAACAATTCATTAGTAGGGTATGAATCTCTGCCCAAATAGTGCCTGGTTATTGACCCAAATATGAAAGAAAGGCCTCCCTGGTGAAACAGATTGTAAGATGCAAATATAGCATCAGGCTTGTGTATAGTTTTGTGAGGTGTTTTTTTCTGGGGGTGGGGTAGGCTGTATGCTTGAGCCCCTTCTAATTTCTGGATCCAGCAAGGATTCAATGGTCAGAACAGCCAGGCCAGCTTCTTGGTGAATTAATGGCCCCAAAGTAACAAAGGAATAAGTATCTAAGTATCAAGAGATAAAAGGAACAACCGGCAAGTTTGGCCTTGGAGATCAAAACGAAGCAGGGCAAAGGCTAGTAGAGTTCTGTCAAGAGAACAAGCTGGTCATCACAAACACGCTTTTCCAACAACACAAGAGATGACTCAACACATGGACATCACCAGAAGGGCAACATCGAAATCAGATTGATTATATTCTCTGCAGCCAAAGTTGGAGAAGCTCTATACAGTCAGCAAAAACAAGACCTGGAGCTGACTGCGGCTCAGATCATCAGCTTCTTATAGCAAAATTCAAGCTTAAACTGAAGAAAGTAGGAAAAACCACTGGGCCGGTAAGATACAATCTAAACCAAATCCCTTATGAATACACAGTGGAAGTGAGGAGCAGGTTTAAGGATTTAGATTTGCTGGACAGAGTGCCTGAAGAACTATGGGTGGAGGCTCACAACATTATACAGGAGGCAGGAACTAAAACCATCCCAATGAAAAAGAAATGCAAGAAAGCAAAGTGGCTGTCCAACGAGGCCTTACAAATAGCAGGGGAGAGAAGGCAAGCAAAATGCGAGGGAGATAGTGAAAGATACAGGAAATTGAATGCAGATTTCCAAAGAATAGCAAGGAGAGACAAGAAGGCCTTCTTAAACGAGCAATGCAAAGAAATAGAGGAAAACAACAGAATGGGAAGAACCAGAGATCTGTTCAAGAAAATCGAAATATGAAAGGAACATTTCGTACAAAGATTACCATAATAAAGGACAAAAGTGGTAAGGACCTAACAGAAGCAGAAGACATCAAGAAGAGGTGGCAAGAATACACAGAGGAATTATACCAGAAAGATATGGATGTCTCGTACACCCCAGGTAGTGTAGTTGCTGACCTTGAGCCAGACATCCTGGAGAGTGAAGTCAAATGGGCCTTAGAAAGCACTGCAAATAACAAGGCCAGTGGAAGTGATGGTATTCCAGCTGAACTATTTAAAATTTTAAAAGATGATGCTGTTAAGGTGCTACACTCAATATGCCAGCAAGTTTGGAAAACTCAGCAGTGGCCAGAGGATTGGAGAAGATCAGTCTACATCCCAATCCCAAAGAAGGGCAGTGCCAAAGAATGCTCCAACTACCGCACAATTTCACTCATTTCACACGCTAGCAAGGTTATGCTTAAAATTCTACAAGGAAGGCTCAAGCAGTATGTGGACCGAGAACTCCCAGAAGTGCAAGCTGGATTTAGAAGAGGCAGAGGAACCAGAGACCAAATTGCAAACATGCGCTGGATTATGGAGAAAGCTAGAGAGTTCCAGAAAGACATCTACTTCTGCTTCATTGACTATGCAAAATGGCAAGAAATGGGAGTGCCTGATCACCTCATCTGTCTCCTGAGAAATATCTATGTGGGACAAGAAGCTACAGTTAGAACTGGATATGGAACAACTGATTGGTTCAAAATTGGGAAAGGAGTACGACAAGGCTGTATATTGTCTCCCTGCTTATTTAATTTACTGGTATATGCAGAATTCATCATGCGAAAGGCTGGGCTGGATGAATCCGAAGCCGGAATTAAGATTGCCAGAAGAAATATCAACAACCTCAGATATGCAGATGACACAACCTTGATGGCAGAAAGTGAGGAGGAATTAAAGAACCTTTTATTGAGGGTGAAAGGGGAGAGCGCAAAATATGGTCTGAAGCTCAACATCAAAAAAACAAAGATCATGGCCACTGGTCCCATCACCTCCTGGCAAATACAAGGGGAAGAAATGGAGGCAGTAAGAGATTTTACTTTCTTGGGCTCCATGATCACTGCAGATGGTGACAGCAGTCACGAAATTAAAAGACGCCTGCTTCTTGGGAGAAAAGCAATGACAAACCTAGACAGCATCTTAAAAAGTAGAGACATCACCTTGCCAACAAAGGTCCGTATAGTAAAAGCTATGGTTTTCCCAGTAGTGATGTATGGAAGTGAGAGCTGGACCATAAAGAAGGCTGATCATTGAAGAATTGATGCTTTTGAATTATGGTGCTGGAGGAGACTCTTGAGAGTCCCATGGACCGCAAGAAGATCAAACGTATCCATTCTTAAGGAAATCAGCCCTGAGTGCTCACTGGAAGCACAGATTGTGAAGCTGAGGCTCCAATACTTTGGCCACCTCATGAGAAGAGAAGACTCCCTGGAAAAGACCCTGATGTTGGGAAAGATGGAGGGCACAAGGAGAAGGGGACGACAGAGGATGAGATGGTTGGATGGTATTCTTGAAGCTTCCAGCATGAGTTTGATCAAACTGCGGGAGGCAGTGAAGGACAGAAGTGCCTGGCGTGCTCTGGTCCATGGGGTCACGAAGAGTCGGACACGACTAAACAACAACAACAAAGTAACAAAGGAAGTAGCTTTGTGCCAGAGGGAAAATAGGTGGAACCCCTCCTTCACCTGGCTGATGGTAAGAAGGACAAGGGCAAAGGTGTGAGAGAGAGGTGGGCTACAAGCAGCCTGTAAGCAGAAGCTGGAGAGGGAGAGACATGCTTGATTTCTGCTTGAACCCAAGGCTGTGACTGGCAGAAGCAAGACCTTCTTGAGGTGTTAATGTTGCAAGTCCCTCTCTCATAGGCTCATGTTGTATATATGTGTAAATAAACTATATATAATAAAGATACCATAGTCTCTACTGTCCAAGGAGACTGAACCCTGGGTAAACACTCCAAAAAGATAAACATTATTTAAATTCACGTGCCCTATTTAAATTTACTTGCCCACAAGGTCGCTAAATATCCTACCTGATTTCACAGGGGCCAAATGTTTCCACACTGAAAGGGGGACAGGATGTTCAGCACAACTTTATTAAAAGTCTTGAAATAAATCCATAACATCAACTCAGCTATTCATGTTAGCCATATGTGACCCAAAAGAAGATGAGAACCAACTTTGGTAAAACTTTGCACACAACTCCAATCTCTGAGTGTGAGATTTATCTCTCTTTTAACATCCCTACCCCCTGCAAATCCTAAAACATTCTTGACAGTGATTTGGTTACTCTTGACTGCACTGTGTTTCTTGAACAGAATACCTCTTCAAATTATTTTGCATTATGATGTAATATTGTTTGGGGGTGGAGACAGCATCCTCATTGCCAAGAATAAATTTAAATTGATAGATTAAAAAAATCATTTGTTTTAAAAGTTACTAATAAAAGCTATCAAGAAGTTTCAAAGAAAAGGAGAAAACCTAAACGGTGGAGGGAAGCAAACAATCACTACAGTATCATCCCATACAGGTGTGTGTCATATTAAATGAACAATAACAATTAACATACAAATTACAGTGGTACCTCAGGTTACAGACACCTCAGGTTACAGACGCTTCAGGTTACAGACTCTGCTAACCCAGAAAAAGTACCTCAGGTTAAGAACTTTGCTTCAGGATGAGAATAGAAATTGTGCAGCGGCGGTGCAGTGGCAGCGTGAGGCCCCATGAGCTAAAGTGGTACCTCAGGTTAAGAACAGTTTCAGGTTAAGAACGGACCACCCAAACAAATTAAGTTCTTAACTCGAGGTACCACTGTATATCTACTCTTCATATCATCTATAAAAGGATGACATAAATCATGAAAGGTTTGGTTACACTTACTGCACACAAATTAATATATTTGGACATTTCTGCTGTAAGCCATATTTTAGTTAACCAATTTTAATAATGAAACACTACTCTTCTCCCCGTTAGTGGGGACATGTATAATGATCCTGGCAACGAGCCAGTTGACCAGCAGTAGGAAGACTACCATCAGTTCAAGATAGTTTTATTTACAGAAACAAACAAACAGAGTGGAGCTTCGCACTCCCTGTCAGCAATGATAGATGCTCTAGTCTGAATCCTCTAGTCTGACCCTGCCCCCAACAGGAACTATGGAAGAACCTCGTCTTTCTACCCCTCCTCTCCCACTCTTCTTTGAGCCTTTCCCATTGCTGGAACTGAGGACCGAGAACCTGGATTGGCCCTTCCCCACTGTCAGTGGACAGAGTTTCTGAGCCTATCTTATCTGTTTGCAGCCCGGCTTCACCTTGGCCACCTTCCAACTCTCCCTCTTCATCTGAGCTAGCAGTGTCTGGCCTGGAAAGGAGGGGCTGTGGACTGTCAGCTCTGAAACGTAACACTTCTCCCTCACCTGCAGAGGCAGCCTCTTGCTCACTTACCGAGGTTGCCTCCGCTGCCAGGTCCTGGGGGCCCACATTCCTGACAACATGTTTACCTAATGGTAATAAATTCCAGCCTAGCCCTTGGTGTTCCCTATGCACAGTCCCCTCGACCCATCACAACAGTATAATGAATGGGTTCAGAAGTTCTTCAAACTGTCACTATGTCGTCACTATTCAGTCGCATAGCAGACACTTAGGTTTGTGCAATTAATGTGGATTTTAAAATGTGCAACAGATCCACATATATTTTTTAAAGGATACTTTTGTGGCGAGATAATTGATGGAGAAATGTACTAAAAGGTTTAAGATGGATGGAAATACATACAACTGCACAAACAAATAAAGGTGGATGCTCATTGTAGTATGACCTCCTCACAAACCAAACAGAATGAGTGCTTAGTAAAAAGTGGGCATTGTATAACCACTGCATAAGCTTTATGCAAGCAAATTAGAATTAATATTCAGTCAACAGGTCATGTGGAAGAACCCTGAGTGCCCACTAATTATTATTATTATTATTATTATTATTATTATTATTATTATTATTATTAAATTAAATGTGTATACCGCCATATACCCACAGGTCTTAGGACAGTTCACACAAAAAAACCTGACCTTTTGCCAAAAACAAAGTTATCTGGAGACACATTGTCCATTAACCTGCTTCACCAGTATTTCTTGTGTCTCCTGTTCTCTGTGTGCCAAAGAAGCCCAGAGGTACACTATGGCTCTTCTAGAGTCACCCCAATTTTTTTTACCAGAGTTGAATAATGTTTCAAGTCATTAATGAATTCTAGAGGCGATGAAAGAGCCAATGATCTCTTCTGCTATTTCACACAGAGGAATAAAAAATAGATTAACTGTCTACATAGCACTGCCTGCTGATAATAGCTAGACAGGTGGAAAGCTGGGAGAACTGCAGGAGATAGGCTTATTTGTCTCCATTAAGAAATATAAAATACTCTTTTTAGATACTGTGCACACAGGTGCTGATGAGGAAATATGCTGCTGTCAACTGCTGCAGTTCCATCATCCATATTCCCTCCCATGTAACAGTAGTTTCAGCCGAGTGTTATGCCTTCCATGAAGGTTTCACAGTCATCCATGATAAGGACTGGGCTATGATCAGTGCTGGCACTGAAATATATAATGACCTGCTCTATGAGTTTGTGAAGTTTGTGAAAACATGAGTTTGTGAAACATGTAACTGATGTAATGTGTCTGGCCCACATATATTAGGTTTTGTGGATAAGTGAAAGAAAGTGCAATGCCAGGGGGTGGAAGAAAGCCAAAAACAGCAACTCACCTATGACAACGAAGGACATGATTTACAAATCTCTGACATCAGCACAAATTATCTGAAAATATGGTTATGCCAGGAGAATGAAATAAATGCCATCCCTCATGTAAATGGTCCTTTCCCATACAGAAGAAAGAGGCTCCTATTTTTGCAATCTAGGATCCCCCTGAATAAAGGACAACCCTGTTGACATCACATGATGCACCTATCTGTGGGAAAGAAGAATTTCCCAGGACGTTCACAGGCTGTGAAGAGTGTAATTTGAAACCTTCCATTTGCACATGTTCAGGAAGTTTGTCAGACTTGCTATAAGAACTGAACTGAAAGGACGTGTTTTTCTCTAGTGTTGTAATGTCAGAAATAAACATAATGTAAATAGATTTCTGACTTATTTTCTTTCCCCTGCGGAAGCAGGAGGGAGGGGTTGTGCATTTTACCCACGCTTGGGAAAATGTCGCCTATCAAAATCTCCCTGGTCTGTCTGGATATCAGCCAGAGGAGGTTACCGGTAAGCAAGCTCCGAGGACAGTGAGAGGGGCCAGCCTCTATGGAGGGGGCTTGCGAACCAACAAACCCTGGCCTCTACCTCCTCACCCTGTTATGACTATTCACTTAAGAAAAGAGAAGGCCTTGCAGCCACTTATAAGTAAGTACAGTTACACTTAGCCAGTCTTTTATCAGCCCAGGCCTGAGGTCTTGCGTTGCCTCTGTCATGTTAAAATCTTATATTTCAAGCAATGCAAAACAGATTCACGAAAGGATGAAACCTGAGAAAACCTATTCCAATAAAAACTCCTAGCTGGATATAAGTTATTGAAATGCAAACAGTTAATCAAATAAATTCTTTCCCAAGAATTATTTGTTCAGCTGTGTTCATTACAGAGACAATTCCACAGCAGAATGAAAGTTATCTGCTGTATTTTTTATTTCATTTCATTCTTTCATCTCCTGGTTTATTCGCAGGCCACAGGCATTATTCCTGTTTATCAGCATCTCATCTCTCTAGCTTCTTTTCATTTTCCTTTAAAAAAAGAAGAAGAAATATCTCCATTAGCTATAGAATTATCTTCTTGTTAGGGCAGATGCTTACAAAACTGGGAAGAACAGCTGGCTTCCCAGTCTAGTTTTGCTTCCCAAGCTTTCATGTGGCTCTCAAAATAACACAGTAGCTGAAATGATGTCTAATGTTGTACTTAGAATAATAAAATTATAGTGTTGGAAAGGACATCAAGTGTCATCCAGTCTAACACCGTGCAATGCAGGAATCTCAACTAAAGCATCCATTACAGAGGGCCATCTAACCTCTGCTTAAAAATTTCCAAGGAAGGAGAGTCCACCACCTCCTGAGGGAGTCCATTGAACACTGTTGAATAGCTCTTACCAGCAGAAATTTCTTCCTGATCTTTAGTTGGAATTTCTTTTCTTGCAACTTGAAGCCATTGGTTCGGGTCCTAGCCTCTGGAACAGGAGAAAACAAGCTTGTTACATCTTCCAAGTGGCAATCCTTTAGATATTTGAAGATGGCTATCGTAGCTCTTCTCAGTCTCTTCTTTGAATTCTCAGCTCTTCTCAGTCTCCTCTTGGATGAATTTGTTCATCCAAGTTGTTTATAGAGATGATGAACAACTGGTCCAAGGGAGAACCCTGTAGCAACCCACTTGCCCCTTTTTCCCAGGATGTTGAGGAACCATTACTGAGCCCTCTTTGGGTTCAGTTAGTCAACCAGCTACAAATCTACCTAACAGTTGCCTTGTTCAGGCTTCCTGTTTCCAGGCCATATGATGGCGGAGGCTCTCTACATTGGAGAGAGGTGCAGGCGGCAGAGAGGTGAGCAAATGGGGCTCAAATTGGTCTCTGAAACCTCCTGGCAGTACAGGAGGACTAAGGGGCCCACTGATGCCTTGATGCTCCCTTTCTGAGCAGATTGCAGCGGGGGTGGGTGGGAGGGAAGTGCTGAGTGCTAAGTCCACCGCCATGACGCAAGCCCCCTGGGTCTGCCGTCGAAAGCAGGGGATGACCCTTGTAATTTTTGAACTCAATTGGCATTAAGGGCCCTTGCCAGAGAAGATGCTTGACATCGGAACTGCGGACTAAACAGCTGTAAAGGATTGATATTTGAGATTGGAAGTGGAAAATGGAGAGGGGAGCTTCTTTGTTATATTTTGTATTTTGAAGTCTCTTGGGTAATTTGTCAACCGTCTCCTGAAATAATGATTATTGAAATAATGATTAATGACTACAAGTGAGAATCTGAATCTGTGTATGGAATGCTTAAAGAACAGAAGAGGGGGTGAGCCATTCCATTTTGATTGGAGGATGTTTGAGAACTTGGGTCTATCCCCCTGAAAAGTCTGTGGAAATTTGGATCTGGAAAATTTGAGATAAACTCTTGTTATTCTCGATAAGGCCATTGGCTAGAGTAAAATCTTGGTGTGGTGGCGCAAAGAGAATAGACTGTGAACAACATGGAGAGATTCGGCAAGTCGCAAGTAAGAGGCGGTCCCTTGAGAAGGATGCTGGAAGAAAGCAGGAAGGGAAGGCGGTCCCAAACTGTGGGATGGTACTAAGAGAAATACCTTCCCCCCTCTGCACTGATGAGATTTAAAGGAGATGAGAATGGAGAGATCTTGGAACTTGTTGAGAACAAAGGCAAGGACTGTCTTTTTGGACAACAATGGACTTCTTGGAGTATTATGGGATGGAAGTGCCCAGCTTAGCAGGAGGAGGGGCAGAGTTAACATTGAGATACCAGCTATGCCCTGAACAACAACCATAATAGCACTGCAGGCACCCAGAAGGAATGCTGCTGAAGGTCATCTTTGGAAATGGAGATGTTTGATATAAATGGCAGAGGATAAGGCCAATGAAGATTATATATGAAGGTTATATATCAAAACTGTCATATACAGAATGAAAGGAAAAGAAGTATTATATTCTCATTTGAAGTTTTACAAAAGTATGTAAATGCTTTAAATAATGTTTCAGCACGAATGAAAATGGCTAAGAATACAACTGACAATTAGGGAATAATTTTGGGTAATGGATTGTAACTGGAGACCATGTAAAATACTTAATGCGGTAATATTAGAAAGTAAGGTCATGTCAACAATGGTGAGTGGGAAGTCATTTAATTAAAATTGTATTAATTCGGTATTGATTTGTAATAATCTGTGAAGATTGGGCTGAAATTTGGAAAATCAATTAAAAAAAAATTGGCAAAAAAGTTACCTCGTCCAGCCCACATTTTACCACCTCCTCAAGAATATCATGGGTGACTTTGTCAAAAGCCTTACTGAAATCAAGATGCAGTACATCCACAGTATTTCCGATCCACCAAAAGAAAGAAAGAAATGAGATTATTCTGGTGTGACTTGTTTTTGTGAAACCCATGCTGGGTCTTAGTAATCACAGCATTATTTTCTAAGTGCTCAAAGACCAAGACCAACCATTTAATTCTCTGTTCTAAGAACTTCTTTTTTCCCTCTTCTGAAGATGGGGACAACATTTGCCCGCCTCCAGTCTGCAGGGACTTCATCTGTTCTCCAAAAATTATGAAAGATTATAGACAGAGGTTCTGAGATTACATACACAACTCCTTTAGCACCCATAAGTGCAGCTCATCAGGCCCTGGAGATTTGAATTCAAATAGGTGTTCCCTTACCACCTCTTTTCCTATCTTGGGCTGCAGCTGCCTCCTTACACCATTTATTGTGTTATCATCAGGTTGGGCACTGCTTTTCTTTTGAGTGAAGATAGAAGCAAAGTAGGTGTTAAGCGGCTGCACCTTCTCTCTGTCACCTAATAGCATTAACCATCTTCTCCATGTAGAAGACCCTACCACTTGCTTGTTCTTCTTCTTGCTTCAAACCTAGCCAAAGAAACCTTTTATTATTATTTTTAACGTCTCTTGCAAGCCTTAGCTCATTCTGAGCTTTAGTCCACCTGACATTCACCCTGCCAACAATTGTTGGCTACTCATGTATACACCTCCTTTACGATTCCCCCTTTCTTCCATTTCTTATACATGTACTACATAAATCTCAGCTCATCTGCAAGCTCCTTATGCAGCCACACTGGTTTCCTTAGATGCCTCCCCCTTTTTTTCTTGTTGGAATTGTCTGCATTTGTGTCCCCAATACAACACAGAGCAAGTTTACTCAGCAACCCACACCATGTTGCTTGTTGCTATATGCACAATCACTGAGAGTTATTTCTTATGATGAAAAGATTGAGAGACACAAATTAGTGCTGGATCTCCCTAGCCTAAAGTAAGATTAGTTGGATCAACATCTCCCTACCTGCCAAATCCTAGATGAACACAGCTATCCATAATTCCATTTCCCAGCATTAAAGCATCAGCTCCCCATGGAGGGCTCAAGTCAACACACAACTTTCTTCTTATAAATAAAAGTAAATATTCAGTCACTAGAGAATTAGAGAATAACTCACAGGGAGACAAATATCCCATTCGGTTCCTTTGAATAGGCAGTAAAAAAGAAAGCATAATATTTTGTTGAGTCCTTAATCTAGTAATATTGTCACTTAGGTACCACTTTTGCAACAAGGTTAGGAGTGCGTATAATAAGAAAATGGCCACCAATATTGCATTGACTCCATTCTAGACATATGTGAATGCAAACACACAAGATCAATGCAAATATATTGAAATATGATGAAATAGGTTTTAAAAATGGTTGTCTTGGAATCTAAAAGAAGAAGCCGGGGGGGGGAGGGGAATGGGAAGGAACAGAAGCGTTGTGCACCAAGATGAAATGAAAATGGTCATGCTCAGGCATAATCTGGACAGTGGTGCAAAATGGCCACGTGACACATTTACAGAGTTTATTCCTGTTGTGGAGATTTTAATTGTACTTGTGGATATTAAAATAGTACTTTTGACAGAGGAGATTCTAGCGTGTACTGTGTGGAGTGGGCAGCAGTTTCTTTTTTTCAAGATTACAACTTCTGTGCTGACTCATTACTGTGTAGCCTGGTGAGTAGTCGACATAGGCGCTGACTCCATGGGGCCTGAGGGGGCCCGAGCCCCCTCAAAAATTCAATTGGGGGGACGGAGCCCCCCCCAATAATTTAAGAAAATTATTAGTGCGCGAACCTTCGTGTAAAATCTGGCGGGCCAGCGCTGCGGCCGCGGCGACATCAAAAGGACTGGAGAGTCCCGAGGAGATTGCACGGCGGGGGAGAGAGAGAGGGAGAGAGAGGCAGGAGGTGCACTCGCTCGCCGCGCGCACGCACATGCAAATACAAACACACCGAGGGAGAGGGGAAAGTGTTTTGCAGGAGGAGCTGCTGCCGCCGCCACCGCTGCTGCCAGGACGCGCCAGAGGAGCCGCCGGGTGGGAGGGGGAATCCGAACGGAACAACAACAAGAGAGAGAGAGAGAGAGAGAGAGAGAGAGAGAGAGAGAGAGAGAGAAGCAGCAGCGTCTCTGAATGGGCTGGATATTCCTCCTCAGGCGGCGCTGGCTCTGTGGCTCCCGGGGCCTGGGCAGCAGCAAGCAAAGGAGCCGCCGACCGAACAGCAGCAGCAGCCGCCTGCCTGCCTGCCTGCCTGCCTGCCTGCCTGCCTGCCTGCCTTCTATACCAAGGTCCAGGTTCTTACCCGGTCTACCTGGAAGAAGGCAGGCAGGCAGGCAGGCATGGGACGTCCACGCACCCTGGCCTGCTGCCTTCCTGCCTGCCTGCAGCCGCCTGGCGCTTCTATACGAAGGTACAGGTTCTTACCCGGTCTACCTGGAAGCAGGCAGGCAGGCAGGGGACGGCCATGCTGCCTGCCTGCCTGCCTGCCGCCCGCCTGTTGCTTCTATACAAAGGGCCAGGTTCCTACCCGGTCTACCTGGAGGGAGGCGGGCAGGCACGGGGGTCCTGCTCAAGCAAGGAACCGACGCCTACCCGGCCAACCCGCTGCCTTGAGGCAGGAGCAGCAGCTGCGCGGGGTCTCGCGTTCTCTCAGAGGCTCGTGCTGCTTCTCGCGTTCTCCCTCCCCCAGGACCCCGGTATGGGCCCCCCCAATATTTTTTATAAGTCGGCGCCCCTGGTAGTCGATAGCCATAGTTAGAAGTTAGCATGTTGAACTAGGAGTAGAGAGATGTGGGTTCAAATACCCACTCAGCCATGAAACCTGCTAGATGGCCTTGGGCCAGTCACAATCTCTCAGTCTAACCCACTTTACTGAGTTCTGGCAGGAAGAAGAGCCATGGACATCTCTCCTTCAAGGAAGGGTGGGGTATACATATTGTTGCACACCACCCCAATCTCTGAGCAGTGTGAAATTCCAGGGATTCCAGGCACTTACTCAGGGTTCACTTTCCTTGGAATGAGGGCCAGCAGAGATTGTGATGCCTTTATAATAAATGGTTTATTTACACATATATACAATCTGAGCCTACGGTGGAAGGGCTGACAGCATTAACACACCAAGAGGGTCTTGTTTCTCCATAGTCACAGCCTTGGATTCCAGTAGAAATGGCCCTAACTCTGTGGCTTCAGCCTGCTTCTTGACCAGCTCTCACACACTCAACTGTCCAGGCCTTTGTATTTCTCACTACCAGGCAGGTGAGGGAGGGGGCCCATCCATTTGCCCTCTGGCACAGAGCAGCTTCCTTTGTTGGACTAACAACCAAATTTAGGACCCTCAACTCACCAATAATCTTGCCTGGCTAGTTCACCAATAGAATCCTCCTGGCATCCAGAACACCTGCTGGGTCCAGGACCCCAGGAATTAGAAGGGACTCAGGCATCATACAGGCTAACCCCTCCCTTCAACCTCACAACAATGTGGACCACTTTGTGAACTTTTCTGATGAAAAACAGTATATAACTACTAGAAATAAAAAAGAAATAAAAATCGTAATAGTTAGTGAACAATAGAAGTAAAAAAAAGTTATATTCAGTAAAGATGGGGGTGGCCTTACCCAAGAATAAATCACATGGAACAGAGGCTAGTGTTTTTTGTCCATTTTCACTGAAGTTCATGAAAATCATTCCAGTTAGTCCTTGAAATCAAATTAAGTTCAGTGCCACATCCAGACGCTGCTGGGAATTGGATGCTTTCATCTTAATCCCTTTCCTAATACTTCTACCTCCCGCCTGAGTTAGGAAGACTGTTGACACCAATCCAAATTTCACCTGCAGTAGAATTCTGGTGGTTTTCTCTGTTGTTCGAGCAACGTATAGGCAGCTGATATTTTCCTTCCATGTTATTCCCACCCTTAGGGAATGTAAGTGTTCACAAGGCTGACAAGTATACTACAACTGAGATAGCCAAAGTGTCTTTTTTATTTATTTCCTCCCCTTCATTCAATTCCTCTCCTTGCCTGTGGAAAAAAGAGTTAGAAAGCCAGCAGAATTTAGTGAACACTGTTAAGTCAAGGACTGTCAAGAGCATCTTGATAGACAGATGAGCTGTCGCTTGCATTGGGAGTTCAACTCAGAGCAAAAGATATCAGTATTTGGCCATAACAGAACCTTGAGAGATCTCCTTGGAACTTGTATAGTAAGTTATTTCCCTCAAATGTGCTTCTTCACATGTATTGTGCAAACTTGTGGGATCTTCCCTGATATCTTACTGACACTTTTCAGAATGTACACATCTGTAAAACTCCATCACACTATCACCCCTTTCTCCCCTGAATAACCTTTTCTAATCTATTGAATTTCAGTGAATTTCCTACTTAAGACACCGATGATTCCATACATATAGGAGTTTGGCTGATAAATCTTTCTGATATCAGTGGAGGAATATTAGCAGTCTGTGTGCTACATAAGGGAAGAAGCAATATTTCTTCACATACTAAAGAGTTTTATAGCAGTTGAATGGGCAATACTGTATTTTAAAAAGCTCAACCCATTTCCTGTTAAGAATTATCTTATTCTTTTCTGGAGGCATATTGATGAAATGGAAATAAATAAAGAATAAATAAAATAATAAATCTGCCAGAAATAATGTTCCCTTTCGGCCCATCTTTCCCACTACATTTACATATTAAAGCATGCCCTGGACAGATATTAATATTAATCACTGTAATGGGTTTGACAAATATACCTCCTACAGCCACATATTGTTGAATACCCAACACTACTGAAGAGTAGCACAGCTTTGCTGAAGTAGATTTTCTTCAGAAGACCAAAAATTGGGATGCTGTGAATCTTTTTCATTGCTATTATTATTTAAGCATCTATATTGGTTGAGAAGAACTGGCGAAATAAACAAAAAGCAAGCCAGGTTGTTTCCAAGAGAGCCAGGCAGGGTCTCCAGGTTCCAGGAAGGACAGAGCTTGAAGGGAACTTCCAGTCTGTTTACAGCTAATCTCATGGTCTATTAAGACGAGAGCCTAAACGTTTTGCTGCCCTGGGAGAAATATTAAGATGCCACGTCCACACTGAAATCCACAGCTCTTGATTTTGGCAATGAATTATTGACTCTTGTTGGTTTCCTTTCCTGCTTCATTCTCCCAGCCTACTTGTCTGTGGACTGTGGCTTGCCATCTCTGTCCAGTTTCCCAGTGAGTCGTAGAGCTAAGGTTGGATGGGACTATTTACACACTCAGGACCATGTAAACACTGCAAAAGATGTAGGTGTCATGTGCAAAAATGTTATGTCTAGCTTTACATCTGCAAAGTGCCTGTTTCGCAGAGAACTATAGCAGATGCAAAGGGTTCTTGTCCAGCTAAAGCTGCAAAAACAGATGGAGTCTTTGTTTCAGTGTTGTTAATTGACTTGTCCCTAGGAGTCTGGGTCTCACTTATACAGTGGTACCTCAGGATGCGAACGGGATCTGTTCCGGAGCCCTGTTCGCATCCCGAACGGAATGCAAGACGCGATAGCGCGTCTGCGCGTGTTGCGTTTCGTTGCTTCTGCGTATGATGTCATTTTGAGCGTCTGCGCATACGCGAGTGGCGAAACCCGGAAGTAATGCACTCCGTTACTTCCAGGTTGCCGCGGAGCGCAACCCGAACTCGCTGAACCTGAAGCACATTCAACCCAAGGTATGACTGTATTGAAGAAGCAACTTGTTTATCTGAGTCTCTCTGGGACCAGAAAGAGAATACAGTGGTACCTCAGGTTAAGTACTTAATTCGTTCCGGAGGTCCGTTCTTAACCTGAAACTGTTCTTAACCTGAAGCACCACTTTAGCTAATGGGGCCTCCTGCTGCTGCTGTGCCGCCGCAGCGCAATTTCTGTTCTCATCCTGAAGCAAAGTTCTTAACCTGAAGCACTATTTCTGGGTTAGCAGAGTCTGTAACCTGAAGCGTATGTAACCTGAAGTGTATGTAACCTGAGGTACCACTGTAGTTCTTTGAAAACTGGACTGCATTGCTAGCTGTTTAAGAGCAGTGTGTAGATTTGTATTTTCAGTGCTTTAGTAACAAGTTTAAAGTCAATTTGCAGTGAAACTTTGGAACTCTTTCTTGTGGCGGAGAGCTTACCAATTCATACTCTGCACAAGGTCGCTCCCCCCCCCCCTTTCAGGTTCGGTGGCCTGAAATCCCAAGAGGAATGAGCTCAGGCCTGAGTGAGGAAGAGGAGATAGTCTCCCCCTTCACCACCACCACCCAGTCTCAAGGCACATCTCTTGCCTCAGATACATGTTAAATGTAATTATGCCCTTGTACTTGCTGGTTATGAGAAGCAGTGTGTGTGTGTGTGTGTGTGTGTGTGTGTGTGTGTGTGTGTGTGTGGTAGCCCCCCTTGTCCCCCCAGCCTGCTTCAGCCAGAGCCCCTACCTCTTGGGACTTCAGGCTACTGGTATTGAAGTGAGGGGAAGGGAGATGTTTAAAGCAGCTGACAGAGCTGAAGTGGCTGATAATCTGGTTTGTGATGGGGAGAATGCTGCATTCTGTTAACTATAACTCTGTCAAACAGAGGCTGCATGAGGATCCCTAACAGCAGGTAGGCAGTGGAAGGTAGGAAGTGCTGACATCTGAGATTGAATTCTGGGATCAATTTTGCAAAGGCATAGCAACCTATTCTTAGCGAATGCTGAGATGGTGGCTCTTAGTGAGCTTGTGGGACTCACTGAGGACAGCAGAGGACAAATTACACACCTGTGTTTCCTTCCTAGTCGCTATACCAAAACCTTTATACCGTAAACACTGCACTTGCAAAACACTTCCGCCCCACAACCCTCTCCTGTTCTCATCCAAAGCTCTCCGTTGAAAAATGTTGAACTGAAACAATTATAGTTCATTTTCTTGATTATGGATGTTATTTAAAAGTGAATAGGCACCAATTAGAAACCACATGCACATGCATCCATCTGCCACCCACCACCACCAAACGAAACATTTTTGGGGATTTCTTAAGAAAAAAAATAGTTTGGATTTAAAATGAACCCCATAATCACATAAGAGGGGCCCTGCTGGGTGGACCAAGAAACCATCTAATCCAGGATTCTGCTTCTGAGAAGCTTACATGCAGGATATAATGTTTTAGACATTCACTCCGTATTTTCCTAGAAGTTCTAATATAGTATCATAAATTTTATAAAGGACCCAAGCTCTCTCTCACGCAAACCTGAACTGGTTGGGCGGCCAATTTAAGAGGTTGCTTGCTTGGTTCAGCATGATGAACTTTAACTAGTGTAGTTATCTCCTCATTGGACTACAGCTGCCTTCACCTCTGACCATTAGCCATGCTGGCTGTGTCTGAAGGAAGTTAGAACACAGCAGTATCTGGAGGGCACCATGTTTGTTACCCTACCTAAACAGTTATTGTAATAAAGCCATACTCCGGTTATATCACTTTCCTGCATTTTCCTACATCCCTGAAGAATCTTTCAAAGGGCATAGACAATATATCAGCTGTGTTGCTTTCCCTCAGCATCTGACAGCTGGAGGTGTACTGCATCCCAGTATGGGGGTTCCATTTAGCTATTATGGTTAAAACTCAATGATAGGCCTACCCTCCATGAATAAATTATGGAGGACCTATTCTCCTTAATCTTCCATGAAAATGAACTTTGCACAGATTTTTCCCCCCAGACTTGCTTCCTGATTGAATTTTGCTGTACCTGGTTTATTAGATTTTGACCTAGAGAGAACAGCAATACTCTACTCAGTAAGCAAATTTCCAGATAATTCTGTCTGATAAATATTCTAATAGGCTGGACAGTGGCATAACAAAATGAAAAATACAACAGTGTTCCTTGCTGGTGCGCGAGCTATTTTGCTGGCTATGCAAGGTTGGAAGCAAGAATAAATAAAATGCACATAATTACTGACAGGCAAATCTAAGAGAAATAGGATTTGTTTCTGAGATCACTGTGCATAGGTTACAACTAAACTGCTGGCCTTTGCAGGAAAAAAATTGCCTGCAGATGAAAATATTAATTTTGGGAGCTCTTAATATGCTATAAGAGCCCATGCAGCAATCTTCTAGGTCAATTGTGTATTAGAATTCACTGGCTGATGCTCCAGAGTAATGTACCAACATTTCCCAGTAAAGCAAACAAGATTTCTTCATCAAGATGGTAGTGAAGCTGAAGTCTTGCTAGTTTGTCTGCAGCCAGCATTAATACACTCTGCTCTCTTTGTGGACTGCTGATGAATAAATCAACAAATATAAGCCAGCCTCAATTTACTCTGAATGTCATCGTGTTTTTTGGTTCGATCGTAAAGGACAGTGCATCAAGACACCGCCCTCTTTCAAACAGGAAAATTAATTGCATCGTACATTAATATAACTGCAGTACGGAACATTACAACTAACCATAATAAGCTGAGTTTTGCATAGCTTTGTGCAGAAAGGTGGTTAGCTCATAACATAAGCGTACTGTCAAGAAAATAAATTGCTTTTCTCACTTTTGGTCGCGGAGTGAAGCTACTGCAACAATTTAGCCAAAACGAGGCCCTTAATTATAGCACCTGTGCAGTGTAAAGGGACTAATGTTGACAAAAGCCTTGGCAGATTGCAACAGAAATTCAATAGAACGAAAAGTTTAATCACCAGTGAAATGTGAATGAAATAGATTCCACACATGATGGACCTGTCACAGGCAAAAGGTTATTAACGATTGTTAGAGCGGGTGCTTGTCCTTGTGTTCTTACTAAACCAATGACAAATAGATCTGAGGGAAACACCCACCAGCCCCGGAGAATACAAAGCAAGTGTGACTGAATAGCTTAGTCCTGCTCCCGACACCAGCAGAAGTAGCAGTCCAAAATCTGTAGGAAACAGATGATATCTTATTAGCATACAATGCAGCAAGTAACTTTTATGTTGGCCCCTTTGTACTGAAGCACAATAAACAAACAGTTTTCTTCCCCTTTGATTTGCCCTGTTGACAAGAGAAGACCATAAGGCTGCTTCCAATCCAGGGACCACATAATGCTTGCCCATCGCGTTGGTTGAAGCTGAGCATCCACAGTCCCTTCAGTGCCTGAATTTGGATTCGGAGTCTGTGTGAGTTTTCTAAGTGGTCCTAGTCTCCAATCACGAGGCTCCTGATTCAAGACTACAGAACAGGCTCTTTCAACATTTGCCATACTCTGCTCATCCAGGAAAAACTTAGACAAGCTGTTTTATTATGGAATGTATTCCTCGGGGGCAGTTTTGCACTTCCATTTAACTTACCTTCTTCCTTGCTTTCTGTATCCTTTTATCCTAACTTAGGTGTACATGGCCCCAGTATTATCAGACTGCTGGCCAATATTTCCTTCCAGAGCACAAAGCCCAATGTGGATGTCGTCCTTTTTTCTATGGATACATGAAGAATGTGTTCAATTTTTCATTCACCCCCACAAAAGAAAAAAATCCCCGCAGCCAGATAATAAGATTGGAAAGTTACATGGCAAAACAGTAAATCTTAGTAGCATTTTGAACCTTTGAGCTAAAGTTTCAACCAGTGTTATAAATTCTCAGCATATTACAGCGTTAAAAGGATTGGAGTATTGTTAAAACGCTATAGCTGAGAGTTTGGACTGGGGCTTCAGAATTATAATTTAAGTTTTATGCCATTAATTACAATCACTGGCAGCACAGTCCATGAACCAGTTAAGCCGGAATGATTATATCTAAGCTGCTTGCCTTCATATCATCTTACTTTTAATTGACTTCCATAGGGCTAAATTGGATTAGATCCAAGTACTCTAGATTAACTGGTCTGCAGAATAGACTGGCACTGACCTTAATTAATGGTGAAGAGCCCGAGTTGTATTTCAGTAGTTTCTGGAGTCCTGTTTCAAATTCACAGACCTACATCCGAAGCTGATGGAATTCTACTAGTTTTAAGGGACTGAAGATCAGGGTGTCAGTTACCCTGCTCATTGAGGTGGCACCAGCATGAATTGGTTGAGCGACTAGTAGAATAGACACGTGTTACCTGCCATAGGGCCCACACTCTTCTTGGGAGTGTAGTAAGTTTTAAACTGTTTTTAACATTATGTTTAAATGTTGCAACCCACCCTGGGATCTTAGAGTGATGGGTGGGTAATAAATTATTTGGTTGTAAGCAGGGCCGTCTTTAGCATATGCGCCACCAGGGTACAACGATCCACCCAGCGCCTCCAAATTTAGTTTAGCCACCCCCAAATTTTTTTTGGGGGGGCGCGAACTCAAAGTTGTTGAGCTTTTTTGGGGGGGGGGGAATCACTCTCACCTATAACTGAAATTGGCACCCGGGTAAAGTACTGCTTATAATAAAGACAGCCCTGGTTGTAAGTCATTTTGGGTTGCCTTGGGTAAGATAAAGTGACTGACAAATTTAATGAAGAGTTGTGCATTCAGACCCAAAAACCTCCCCCCCCCCCAAATAAATTCACCCTTGACTCAAATTTTGGTTTTGGTTTTTGGCAGAATTTAGGCCAGAACTTTATTGATTACAGAAAGTCATAGGCTCTGGTTCGACTAGCTCCCTGCCATGCAGGTAGCGCTGACCCAGGGTTCCAGTATAGGTCAGCCAAGGGTGAACACCTGGCTAAGGCTATCTCCACCACCCAAATGTTCCCCTGGACTCAGGCATGGGCACAACCCCCTCTCAGGGGTTGACCAAACCATCAAGTCCCTGGATTCCTTTAATGGAATACCCTTCACATAGGGGCGGCAAGAGCGTTCTCCCATCCCTATCACCTAAACCAGACTCTATCCGCAACCTTACAAGTTGTGACGATTTGCTACGCAACAGGTAAAACCCAAATGGCACCAGCCAATCAGCCAAGTAGGGAAATTCCTGCCGTGCCCCTGTCTCAACGACAGACGACACACAATGGCATAGCAAGGTCAAGTGCACAAACTCTAAAAGTAGGGAGAAGTGGGCGGGTGTTCTGAATGCATGTGCTGAAAGAGGAAGCTCTGAGTCACGTGCATGGGCATAAATAGGTTTGGACTGCGTCCTATTGGCCAGATTGCACCCAGCTACGAGAGACCTACCAACCAGGTGTTGTGGCTGACCAATCGTACCTACCCACAACACAGGGTGTCGGTTTCCAGGTCTCACCACAATACGCGCCCTCTTTAAAGGAGGACCCGATTAACAATAAATTATTATGATAATATTTAAGAATACAACATGACTAATAATGACTGTGATATAATATCAACCACATAATAGTTATAATCAGTTTTCTTGGGGGATACTCAAATGTGTTTTTTTCAAATGTTAAAAGTGTGGCGCTTACTGTAACAGCTTCATGGTTTTTCCTGAAAAAGTACTGCTTATAATAAAGCCAATTTCCATTTGCTTGGCTCAAACACTAATGTTAGAAGCAGCAACTTGTTCAGCAAGCCACATTATAGTTAAAGAGCACCTGAAACTTGAACCTGAATTGCCTCTAACATTTTACAAACACTGAGCTGACCTTTGAACTTTGCAGAGTAGCCTGGCATTTGGGAGGAGGAAATTATGTTGGAAAGGTCCACAGGACTCCTGCTTTTGTTGCTGATTTAGGACTGCTTTGCTTTCCTGCCAATGGAGCCTTCCCATCTTCACAACATTGGGCTGGGCGAACCAGCACTCAACCAAAGGTCGCAAACCAAAAGCAGGAACAAATGAAACAAAGTGCAAGTAATAAGTTTAACTGGAAAATGTTTAGGACTCCTAGGACTCTTTATGCAGTTAGAGCTAACTGGGATACTGTTCACTGTGGATGAGATAATATCAGCATTGCAGCAAATAAGCCAATCACTGAATCCATATAATTATATTTACACAATCATTCCACTCATTCCATTTTTTTAAAAAGAGATGTTCTTTTCTATATAATGTACATTCATATTACAGTTGTGTGAGGGTAATTATAACTGATCTCACAGCTTTCCTGGCGCTTTTCTCTGGCCTATCCTTTCATCTTTTTGTTGTTCTTTAGTCTTTTTGTTGTGTGTCCGCCCCCAGCCCCAAATTAAGTAGAGCTGGCTGTGTGGAACGTGGTAAAATTATCACCACAGCTTTTCTTTAATGGTTGGTATCTGTTCCATGGACCTCATTCCAAAGACTCACCTTTTCTGAACTCCACAATAGATCACAGCTGTTTTACACTGGCAGTTTCTTATTAACATCCAATTTAAGAAAGATCCACACATGGAGAGCTCATCTTTTCCTTTATGGCATAATTAGACATAAACTGCTTAGTGCTGAGAAGAGCCTACATCTTCCCCATCCAGATAGGACTGCTTTTTTCTCTTTCTCATACTGAAGAGAAAAGCTGAATCTCCAAATGTTGTCACTACCTAGTAAAGGGAAGGGGAGGAAATGGGATCCGGCAGATGATGATGTGTTGACAGCGATACTACAAAGTCAGTCTGGATATAAAGCTTTATCCTATCAATTGAAGCTTTCTCTTTATCAATAGAATTTCATTTTCCAACTCCTTACTGTTCCGATGGTAAAGAGAGAAGAAACGATAAGTAGTGGTAGACTATAGGGGAACAAATTTGCAATAAAACACACACACACAGAGGTTGATCGCACAATGATAGTAATGACTAGATGGTTATGTGATGCATTTTTCAAATGCCTTTTAAACAGGGTTCCATGGCAATGAGAGTTCTCATTGCTTCATGTCGATTCATTGGGAAGGAGTATTTTGCATCAGAACCATTCACACAACACATTTGCACATGTATCCTGTTGCTGGAACCATCACAGATACCCTGTGTCTGAAAAAGCAAGGTAAATGGAGTGCAAAAATATGAAACAGAGGGAGGGCAATCTGTGAAAGAAAGGGCTTTGTACTCAAAGGAGTTAATTGTGTGTGCTTCTGTATTTAATTATTTAAAGTTAACCCTGCCCTTGAACAACAACAACAACAAAAACCTCCCAGAGTGGCTTGCACAGGTAAGCAGTAATGCAATCCGCACCCTTAGGCTTGCAATCTAAAATGCATGATGCAAGAAGAAGTGAGAAGATGGGGAAGGAGGAGGCACAAAGCAAGCTTAGGTATCACTTCTGACAAGTCCACTCACCCTCTCAATGCGGTGGCTTCGCAGGATGGTGGCACCTCCTCCAGAGGCCCCTAGATGAGGGCTCAGGTTTGGAATCCAACTTGGACAGGCAGTGCGGGCGTAAGCCTCTGCTGCCTATCAGGAGCTGGATCCAAGCTTGCTTGCTGGATTGGCCAAAGGGGGGCAGTCTTGGATGCTGGGCTGAGCCAGGGGGTGGAGCTGATTGAGCAGGAGGACTTCCCTCAGGTCTTCTCCCGGGCCTTTAAACAGCCCGTACCCGGAGCCTGCGCCTGGGTTTCCCCCCTCATCAAATCCCCCCATGCACCCACCCAACAGGTTTGCTGTTCCTTGACCTTGCTATGGCTTGCTATAATTGCTATGGCTTGCTCTGATTGGCAGGAATTTGTCCACCAGGCAAATTGACTCTGGCCTGGTGGTTTTGCCTACCTCATGGCAATAATCAAAAGTGGCTTTGGGGATTGGGGCAATCCTAGTTCCGGATGGAGGGGAGCCTGTAGTTACTGTCTGCTGCTCCAAATGCTGAGGTATCCCGTTAAAGGGATCCGTGGGAGGGGGAGCTGCCAGGGGGCCAGGGCCAATGGGGCTCCCCCAGACGGCGATCCCTGCTGGGGTCACCCTATATGAAGAAAGTCTTAGGAACCCAAGGAACCCAAGTCAACTGACTCACCTATGGCATCACTTTTGGCAGGCGAGCCGGAAGTATTCGATTGTCCCATGCCCAAGACAAACCTCTTTCATCTGTATTCAATTGTGGCCTGTTTTGATCCAAATCAATCTATGTTGTCCTTCAATTATTCTGGGGGGTTGGGGATGGAGGTGCGCGATGCCTGGGCCTTCAATGACCACCTGAGTTAGAAAGCAATGATGTAATGGCTACCACCAGCTGACAGTGGCTGGCATCTCAGGAGAGGCAATAGAATAGCCCTGCTAGTCTCTGTCTACTCTGTAGCTGGAATGGCTGGTGTTAGGTAAGAGTTGGGAAGACTGCATCCAGGCATGGAAACATATACTGGTGACCAAATTTCCTTTTAGGCAACCTGCCGGGGGTCCAAGTTAGTGGTGGTTGGGGCCAGAGGCAAATGTGAGTGAATCAATAAATGTGAATTTCACCTTTGTACAGTAGGCTAGTTTCTTAACATTCACATGGCCCTCTCTGTACTCTACCCTGACAAGCAAGAAGCAATGACACATTCCACCCAGGTAAAAGCATTCAGAGACGATGCTAAGCAGGGCTGCGAAAGGGTGTGGCTCATGTGTGTGTGTGTGACTTGGAGAATCCTGAGGATCAGACAGAGGGTTGGAGGGCTGCCTTTGTCCCTGGGGCCTGAGGGTCCCCACCCATTAATTAGTGCAAAAACACTCATCTCTGCCCCGCATTTTGATCATTGAGGGCCTGGGCTTCAGCTGAAGGGGTTGTGGATATCTCTGATCTGGAGAAAGAAGGAACCATGCAGTTTTAAATGTCTTGTACAGTGGTACCTCGGGTTACATACACTTCAGGTTACAGACTCCGCTAACCCAGAAATATTACCTCAGGTTAAGAACTTTGCTTCAGGATGAGAACAGAAATCATGCTCTGGCAGCACGGCAGCAATGGGAGGCCTCATAGGCTAAAGTGGTGCCTCAGGTTAAGAACAGTTTCAGGTTAAGAACGGAACTCCGGAACGAATTAAGTACTTAACCCGAGGTACCACTGTACTAGCAATTGAATGTCTCGTTTCACCACATGTTACTCAAGCACTGGTTCAAACTCTGCATTGGTGTTGGTCTGGGTAAAGTCGAGATTATTAGAGAACTGAGGTTGTATCTGGGTTGAATGTTTGCAGATTCCTAGGATAAGATTCCCGTACTTTTCTCTAGGAGATGGGGCAGAACTTCACTCTTTTAATCAGCAGGTTCTATAGCTTGCATTAGCCAAAGGACTTGCAGGAGATATTCAGCAGTTTTCTCATTAAATAACAGACATCCAAATCTTTGTCTACAGAAGACCCAGTATCTTTCTTCCTTATTTATCAGATCTCTTGGATCAATGCACTGTGTTTCAGAGCCTTTGTCGGGGAAGACAGAGTCTGATATTCAGCAAAGTGCAAAGACACGCAAGCCTTGTGTCATGCCAGGATCCAACAAAGGATTCTGCTCCAATTCATATGAGGACTCTTATTCTCCAATTGTCCTCTTCTACAAGAGGAGAGATCTTCAAATGAATACTGAAAGCATCATTACACTGTTCACTGTCATGATCTGAGCTGTATAAGGTGGTTAGAGAAGTGGCCTTGTACCAGCACAAATGTGATCTTTTCCATGCACTAGGGAAGACAGAACCGCCCCCTGAAGTAGACCAAGTAACTTGAGAATCAATCAAACTGGGCATTGCATGAATTTAAAGTAGGAAGATAAGGGGCACTGCAAGGCATAGACATAGGAAAAAAAGGTAGCAGTACTGTGTGCAAGATCAAGACTGTCAAGGGTTTTAAAGCATAGGAAGCAGCAGGGCAAGGGTAGGGGAACGGAAACAACATCCTTTGCACCCTCTCTGCAGGCAGAGCACCCTTCAGAGGCAGTCTTGTCACTAGTTATGCGCTCTGCATGTGCTCAGGAGTGCTGCTGCCTTGAGGCGGTCGCAAAAAAACCTGGCACCTTCCCTTGGTGGGCCTCTCACCCCCATGTTGATGGCCAAGGACCAGCACTGGCTCCTAGCACAGATCTCCACAAGGGGCCAGGCACACTCCCACAGCAGAATATCTTGGAAGAGAACATGGCAGGCTATCTGGAATCCTCCACACTGAAACATTTCGACACAGGTCTCACTTGCCCCTATGATTGCCCATCCTCTCTTTAATGGAAACATCTTGAAGAGCAGATCCCAATGTGTCTGTCAGTCTTTTTCTTCATTGCTGCTAATTCTGTCCTGCAGGCACAAACTTGTACAAGAAGGCACTTAACTGTGTTAATTAAAGATGCCAACCAAGCACGATGCTTAAAAATGATGCTGCCAATGGGATGCTCTCCTTTAAAGAGAGAGATTGATTTAAGGCCCTCAGCCAACTGCTCTTTAAATCTCATTGCCACTAGCTATTGAGTTACAAAAAAACCAGAAGAATCAAGTCTCCTTTGACATATCTGGACTGTAGCCATGCAGTGGAACCAGATGGAGACACTGACAGTTACTCTTCATTTTGGGGGAAGGAAATGAATTGTTTCAATTAGACATGGCTTCTTGTTGTTTTTCTTTTGTTAATGTGCTCCAACACCCCTCAACCTTCCCATCTGCCTTTAGATGCCAAGTCAAAATATTATTATTTCAATGTGCTTTTGACTTGGGTGAACCTGGCTATTGTGGTTGTTTGCGTGGGGGTGGTTTTGCTCCTGCTGAATTGTGCAAAAATTTGCCAATTGGGGTTTAATTTATAAATGCTGATCAACCTTGTTTTTTTAAAAGCACATTTATGTCTGACTAATTGCCGTGAGGATCCTATACAAAGCAGAGCAAATATGTTTTAATTACCATATAAATAAAATCTTAATAATGATCAGTATGCCTTTTCCTATCCCCACGTTTTGCCCATAAGTGAAAACCGAAAGACTCACAAAGTTCAACTGGCAGGATTGCCACTGTTCCCTCTGCTTTATTCACATTGTGCTCCTGCTCTGCAGTGCTACCCTGGCCATGTTTTCTGAGAAGTAAACCCCACTGTGCTCAGTGGGGCTTACTCGCTAGTAAGTGCACTTAGAATTGCAGCCTGAAAATATTATCATCATCTCAAGCGGACCTAGAGCATCTGATTCCCTACTTGCTTTTAATACCAAGGAAGTTGTATTAATAGGATTCCGTGGGAGGACATTTTAGGCTTTCCTCACTTGCACCGGGGAAGCTGATTTATTGAATTTCCTGCAATTGTGTATTTGGTTGATTTTTCCAAACCATTCAGAGGAGTTTGATCAATGGGTGGTCTAGAAATGGCAGTGATGATGTTGATTGTAGGAGAAAAGGCCTAAAGTAGGCAATCTCTTCCCTGAGCACATGCCTTTGAATTCAGGATTCTTACAGCACCACATTAGACTGTCAAGATTTAGCTACTTAATCTAAAGGGGCTGACATTCACTGGGGTTGTTAACACGGCAGCCTTATCTTGAGACAGCACTCGGCTTCTCTAAGGTTATACCAGGGCATTCTCATTCTCCTGCACACAGCCTATTCCAGCCTGTGCTTTAAAATTAAAAAAAAAAACTAGCATTTAAAGTATACGAAAAGTAGCCATTACTCAAGTCAAACATTCTTAACTCCAAATGGGGCAGAAAAGGAAATGATTCCCTTAGAGGAAGCATATGCAAATGAAATGCACGAACAGCTGCTGGGATTTCTCTTTGCACGTCAAGGGATGTCAGTGCTGTGCCATTAATGGGAATGAAACTGGTATGCCCCCTACCTCCACAAGGATGCCTAATAATAGAGATTCACCGTGTTAAAACAAAGAGTACTGTAGTTTGTTTGGGATGGACTGGACTGTTCCTTCCGATTCAGAGGCTTTCCAGAGCTAGTTTCTGTGGCAACAGAAAGCCAACGCCACAGCAAGATTAAAAATACGCTCATGCATGAAACATCAGTTCTAGTCATCTCTAATTCTGTTATGTAGTCGTGCAGGCTGATAATACAGCGGCAAGAAGTCGAGTGTCCCCACTCTTATGAATCCTTCAGCAAAGGGCATATCTAGAGCACAGCTTTAGAAAGGTTTAATGGCCTTTTCATAAACCCTGGGAATTGTAGTTCTGTTAAGGCTAACAATGTAATTCTGTCATTCTAACCATGAATTCTCCTAGCCGAACTGCCGCATTCTTTTTTCAAAGCCATGTCAGTTAAGCTGGTGGAAAACCGGAATGTATGCATATATTTGATTTATATCCACATCTATCCTATGGCTCAGAGTGGCTTACATCAGTTCCACTTCTCCCCCCACGAATAGTTCTGTCCCCCACAGGCTCACAATCTAAGGCAATCAAAATATTTGAGAGACAAGAGACAAATGAAATAAAAACGACAGTGTAGACATAAAATCTATTCTTCAAAAAAGAAAGGAAAAACAGTTACCGATCCAAATAATAAGTAACCAATCCAAAAAATGTTCTTCATTCTTCTTTCTTTCTTTCTTTCTTTCTTTCTTTCTTTCTTTCTTTCTTTCTTTCTTTCTTTTTTGAGGCAGCCACCCGTCAGATGTTTTGTTTGTACAAGAGGAGCTACAAAGTTGGAAGAGTGTAATGGCTATGGTCTGCCTTTACAGTCGGAGGGAGTGCTGTTTCGCAATACCAGTTGCTGGAAGCCACAGGAGAGGAGAATGCTCTTGTGCTTGAATCTTGCTTGCGGGTTTCCCAGAGGCATCTAGCTGGCCACTGTGGGAACAGGGATGCTGAACTAGGCTGAGCCAGCAGGCTCTTCTTAACATTCTTACAGGTTTGCTGTCTCTGAAGCAATGCGCAGGAAGTAGGTAGATTTTCACTTCCGGAAGAGAAAGAAGAGTCATGCTGGATCAGGGTAAAGGCCTATCTGCTGCTTGCTAAAGAGATAAGTTTAATGCACATAACCTGTTGTGCTTGAATATATTGTGTTTAAAATGCTATAATGGGAAGCCTACTGCAAAAAACTGGGTTTTCCATTGAGGGTGGGGTAAGCAACCTCATGACTAGTCTCATGACTTGTCACAGGTTAATCATAAGACACAAGATGTAACCTGGGAATCTGCGTATTTACCTGTAGGCTGCTTGCAACACACAGAAGCCGAGGAAGGCAAGCAGGCAGGTGCAGTTAGTGTTAATTGTGTTTTGGTGAAGATGCTCACTTTGGGAGCAGAGTGAAGCGTTTACAGGACTGAGACATGCCACTGACACATTTATGGTGATTTCGAGGCAGACTTATACTGGACCACCTGCTCTCTGTGCCGTTGCATGACTTGTTTCACGATGCTTCCTCAGTGTGGTGCTTCCCTTTTCACTGTCAGCATGCCAAGAATCACTCACATCATAGCTGCCTACTGTCCCCAACTTCTTTTCAACCCCATCAAAAGCACAAATCACCCTGAATGAACATTAAAAGTCCCACCTGGAGAGGCCCATGGGGCCAACGTGCTTACGGGAGGCCTGCAAGTAGATTCCAAGCAACTGTTATTCAGAGGCATGCTGCCTCCAACAGGGGAGGTAGTCCAGGTCCTGAATGGTTCTTTTCCAGTAGCAGCAGTGATTGTGTAAATTAAAGAAGGAATATACATGATAAAAGTCTACCATGTAGAGCTTTGAAATACCACATTATGCCTTTAAATACGCATTCACATGGGTTTTTTTATTACCAGCCGGGAGGCATACAAGCCAGAAGACATGATGCTCTTTAAAGGACAACAAAATGCATACACGAGGAGACGGGGGTGGGGAGTGAAAAATCAGTAATTTGCTCAATGGTGCTGCAAATGAAGCATTTCTTCTTCACTCTGCCAACTTCCATTTGTTTACCAGAATCTAATTTGTAGAGTTATCGACAGTACCAAATAATAGTGGTGTTGTTCTATTAAGCGGAGGAGACTATAGTCCATTTCAGTGCCGCTGTATGATTTGTATGTAGTGCTGTTGGCTGTTGCACAGTCTATTATGAACAGTAACGGGCATTAACACCAATTGCCATACAGACATATACTATTAACTTTTAAATAATAAAGCAGTGGTGTTAAGCAAGCAGCTTGGGTGTATTTGTCCCCACAATGAAACAGATAGATTGTTCGTCTTTGGCTCGCAGAGGCAGTGAAAAGTATTTCATTACAGAGACAAGGCACCTTCCATATTAAACACATCCCTTCCTCCCAAGCTGCATTGGGTTAGGTTACCTGTTCAGGTTAGGCTACTGTATCTAATCACTCTACATAGGCAGTCCTTGAAGAATCTTCAGAAACTAAAGGTGATGCAGATTGCCACTGCCTATCTGTTATTAGTTATCGGTAAGGACACTTAAACCCGTTCTTATAAACCTCATTGGTTACCGCTTTGTTTCTGAGCCCATGTTGTTTGCTCAGAGATAAGTGCAAACACTTTAATTCCACTGGATATTTGATCAGTAGTGGTTTTCACAATTAGATGTATCTTTAAGGTTTCATGGTACAGCCAGAAGCCCTTGGGTCAATGAAACCACTTCGCTGGATACCTCCCATGTCATTTTTACTTGTGTTTTTAAAATTTCTTTCTAACTGCCTTGTGTAGTTTTATGTTGGCAGATGGCCTATAAATAGTGTAAGTAATTCTAAATATTTTTTCAGAACAGCTAAAAATATCATCTTATACAAATCCTTAAACCCAACTAAAAAAACCACCCCAAAACTATGTAATGACTTTTAACCAGCAGAACAGCAGATAGCCTTAAAAGCAGAGCCAAGCAAGATTAAAACAATATCTAAAGGGATTGGGTTTGGCTGGCAGAAGCAGGATAAAAATAGGCAAACCCCTCTAGAGAAGGAATACCAAGAGACAGAGCAACTCCGCTGAAAGGCCCTTTGTCAGTTTACCACTTGTCCCACTTCCAATTCAGAAGGCCTGTAGAAGGGCACCTGAAGGTTTCAACATCCAAGCAGGATTGTCATTGGGGTCTTACGCCCTAAAGGGCTTTAAAGACAATGCACCACTGAAACCCCATGCACATGTTCCCTCCATGCATGATCTGGGAACAGAAAGCAGGATCATGCTCACAGACCCACCACACAACTAATGTCCACGCATTATCAGGATGCCTGAAATGGTGTATGCAGTGGGAGTGCAGCCCTGCTTCTCCCTCCATGTGTAGATTTAGAGGGGAAACCCTGAAAAGGACTTGAGTGTTAACCCTATGTAATTCTCTCACATTCATAGTTCAGTAATAGATAAGGCTGCAAAGCAACAATGAGCAAGCAAGCTTATGCTTTATTCTCTCTTTTTAGTTCTGGGACTTCTGCCCTTGATGGCCCCTGATCCAGCAGTTGGCAAGGTAGTGGAAACAAGAAACCCCTTCCCTCCATTGGCTAAGCACAGCCAACTCATAGGTCTTTCAAGAGTTGGCAACTGGTATGGAAGCAGGGCTCACTGGAAGGACAGATCCTGAAGCTGAGGCTCCAATACTTTGGCCACCTCATGAGAAGAGAAGACTCCCTGGAAAAGACCCTGATGTTGGGAAAGATTGAGGGCAGAAGGAGAAGGGGACGACAGAGGACGAGATGGTTGGACAGTGTTCTCAAAGCTACCAGCATGAGTTTGACCAAACTGCAGGAGGCAGTAGAAGACAGGAGTGTCTGGCGTGCTCTGGTTCATGGGGTCACGAAGAGTTGGACATGACTAAACGACTAAACAACAACAACAACATGGAAGCAGGGTGACATCCTCTGTGGTGGAGTGGAACCAGAGTGGGCCTAGGGCCCAAACTATGAGGCAGATGATGGTCTCTATGCCCTAGATTCAGAGTTGGCAGGTATCAAAAAGAGCAAGCGGTAGGCACCAAATACAGGGAAAGAAGGGACAGTCTCCAGGTGCACAGGAATATGTTTATTGATCCCAACAATTTTCAGATATCCCTTTTTAGAGACACTGTTGGGTGCACCAAGTTTAGACTTGGCTTGCAAAAACTACTGCAAATGGGTCTTGCAACAGAGTTGTAGGCCCAAGCCTCAAGTTGATTGTACCTAAATGTGCCCCAGAAGACAATAATTCAAATGCACTGGGCTCAGTAGACGTATTTCCATACCCTGAAAGAGAAGACCCTAACTGAATTGAGTCTGACAGATTCAGATGGCCAGTACCAAAACAACAGTGATTTGCTATCTTTAAATAAGAAGTCTTCAGACAAAAATCTGGCTGCTTAAGTATGATTTTTAATTACATAAGAATTTGTTCATAGAAAATCCCCTTATTTACACATTTGTATGCAACACACATCTCCTTGCTGGTTTTCCAATTAATGTTAAGCATTCAGAACTGGACTGTTTGACCAGTCTGTATCTTCCAATTAAGATTAAGCATTCAGAACTGGACTATTTCATTAACATGTATTACTGTTTCCATGTGTTGGTTGGGGTGATTTCTGGACCATTAGTGGCTCTATGGATGAGAGCAATGGTATTACAAGAATAGAGTCCTGGGTCATTTCACTGCAGCCACTGCTTTAAATAATCCACTGAGCTCCTTCGAGAAATGCCTCTGCATGTGATTTAAGGAAGATAGGGTTTTTTTGCTATTAGCCTTTTAAATTCTCTCAGCGCCTTGAGGTTACTACTGTTAAGATTATACGAGAAACCAAAATAATGTGAAACCTGGTAACAACACTCACGCATACACACACTTTGGGGAAATGCTGAGGAGATAGGACAGGGGGAAGGGTAGAAAGCATCTGCAGGAGAAAGCGAGCTCAGAGGAAATATGGGTCACCCAAGAGGAAGGGCAGAGCACGCTTGTACATCTGTCACTTTAGTAGCCGGGTTCCCCATGAACTTTTATTGAGATCCGATTAGCTCCACAGGGAGCATCCAAATGGGAAAGCATTAGAAGTGACTGAACTTGTGATAAATCCTTTTCTCACCCAAGCATTAGTCAGTTTATTCAGCACCCCTTGAAGTATATTAGGGTATATACTGATCTAATAAAAAAAAGTGATGATGAGGTTTTTAATACTGAGTGCTACTTTCAGAATTATAGATAAAATGGATCATTTAGCGTTGACTTTTATAATTCCCAGGGGTAACTAACAGAAATTTTCAATTTGAGGCTGGCATTATATGAACTGAATGGTTTTTAAGGGACTATCGATACTACAAAACAGAACAAGATGGGAGTCATAGCAGGCCAAATTTAGAAATTTAGCAGGTTTCGAAAACTGCTTAGAATAATAAAGCCTCTATCGCTTCACAGGGATTTTAAACTTTGTGTTTATGGCATCAAAGAGACGGCTGCTTTGATTTGTCTGGATTTATAAAGTTTGGTTCAGTTTCCTTTTTAGGATCTAAATGCTATGCTGACATTTATGCAGCCTAAAATTTTGTTTGCTTTTTTTAACAGCTGCGTCACACTGCAGGCTTGACTTTAGCCTGTGATAAATTAAGACACTGGAATCCTTTTTACATATACCATATCTCACCTCTTGTATACCTGCACCCTTGTCCCTAAATGCGGAACTTTACATCTTGCTGACTTCCTCTGGCATATACATTGCCACATTGCTCCATGGGGATCATAGTTCAGCCACTGCATATTGGTTGCTGCATACGTGTTGTAGCCCAGTCACAGAATCATAGAATCATAGAATCATAGAGTTGGAAGAGACCACAAGGGCCATCAAGTCCAACCCCCTGCCAAGCAGGAAACACCATCAGAGCACTCCTGACATATGGTTGTCAAGCCTCTGCTTAAAGATCTCCAAAGAAGGAGACTCCACCACACTCCTTGGCAGCAAATTCCACTGTCGAACAGCTCTTACTGTCAGGAAGTTCTTCCTAATGTTTAGGTGGAATCTTCTTTCAGTCTATCTATTGCAATGCCACTATGAGTTTCTTTGTGATCAGCTAAATGTTTGCTTCATGGCAGCTGTTCTAATCAATTCAAGTGAACTGAGGAAGATATCACAGTCAGTAGAGCATGAGACTCTTAATCTCAGGTGGTGGCGTGTTGAGCCCAACATTGGTCACATTGCATCACAGGGGTTGGGCTAGATGACCCTCATGGTTCCTTCTAGCTCTACATTTCTAAGAATAAAAAGTTGTAGCAATTAATTATATTCAGTCCTCAGCTTGTGGTTGAATACTCAAGCCCATGTCCTTTTCCTTAAAATGAGAAGCATTCCGTCCCTATGAAATGAAACCTTGCTTTCTCTTTGCCATGGCTGGTCATTCAGCCATAGCAGGGTGTGCACTTCTCAAGGCTGCAGGCCACTAGCTGCTACTGCTTCTTTTCAGTAGAAGTTTCACCACATAAGTGGTGGCTGGGAGATTTACATTTTCCACACTTGATCACAGGATATGCACATTTCCTCCCGAAGGACTCAAGTAGCCCAAAGGGTGGACTCCCCTACCCACCTCTCTTGGAGTAACTGATCGAAAAACCAGCAAGATGAGATCAGCCTTCTCCAACCCAGTGTCGGATGTTGCTGCACTCCAACTCTCATCAGCTTCAGCGATTATGGGAGCTGTAATCCAACAATATCTTGAGGGCCACATTGGGGCAGACTGGGGTGGGTTTTTGTAGTTGCAGAAACCCTTGGATGCAACCAATGGGAGGATAATAATAGCAACATATCCCCACCTCATTGTTCAGGTGTTAAATAGGGTTTTGTTTGATTGTGAAGTAATTTTATCAGGAGCCACTTTAAGGCAGCAGTGCACCCAAATGTGGCTTCAGACAAGGACAGCTAATGAAATAGAGCATCTTGAAGGGAGCTGAGTAAGTGCTACCCAGAGCAGTAGAACTTTCCAGGGTCTCAAAATGCTACCCAGATGCTAAAGTGATACCCAAAATGCTAAAGTGCTACCCAGAGCAGTAGAACTTTCCAGAGTCTCAAAATGTGCAGGACCCTCCATGAGTACAGAAGGCTCCATTGCTGCCATTTATCACCCAGGAACACATGGAGGGTGATGGGAATGGAGGAAGAGCTTGGGCACTCATGCACACTCTCCCATCCTCACTTGTTCAGAATGCCCACACATAGCTCTATAGTGCCCTTTATTTACACCAGATAGATGTGTATACAGAACCTAACAGGTAACACAGTAGGTTTGGCGTAGGTTGCTATTCCCAGACTTACTGTTTATAGAGTTTATATCTTGTAGGAAGAGAGATGGCTTCACAACAACACATTGTAATGTTATAAGCTTGACAGCGCAGTCTTTTCATTTGTATAAGGCTTTGAAAATATAATTTAGCTTCTATTTGGGAAGCACATCAGTGTGGAGTTATCTAAATCCTGTTGATGGCTGTGAGATGGCTGCAGAGTAAACTGTTTGAGGATACAGCCCAGCTGTTTAAACCAAACAGCAATGTAATTGAAATCCTAACCATTGTGTACATTTTCATGCATCTCCTATTCATCTGACTCCTTTAGTTTTCTCCTTTTCCTCTTTATTTTGCTTCCCTGCTTTATGGTACATCTGCTCCCATTCACTTTGCTTGTTTACTTATTGCCTCACCTTCCAGGATACAATCTAGCCTGATTTCATAGACTCAGAGACTCACAGAATTATAGATTTGAATGTATTTCTATCAATTTGTCACCTGGATGTACTACATTGCCCTGACATCCTCCTTTTATTTGGGCCCATTACAACTATATTGACTTCAGGACGGTGCATGGATTGCTCACATACCCTGCTAATATTTTCATGAGTATGACTAGCAAAGGCAGCTTTTCTATCGCTTGTTCATATTCCTGCTATTTAACTTGATCCTTATCAAAGGTTTTATTCCAAAATTCACTGCATGGCCTAAACATAGATCAGGTTATGGGAGAAGGTAGATGGATGAATTTAAAGACATTGCTAGGGTAGAGACTAAAACAGTCACTGACTTTTGGTCACCCCTGTTACATGGAGTGCATCTTCCCTCATCATCCCAACAGTGTATTTAAATGCATCCTTCTACTTTATCCCATGTGAATGTATGGCTAACATATCAACAACTGAATTCTTGCCAAGGTGGATTGGAGATGTGGTTTAGCCTAAATACATGACCATTCCCCCTTAGACAGCTGATAACCTAGATCTCTCTTTTTAATGCCACCCATCGGGAAATCAAGTCTCAATAATAAGATTATAGATTTTCAGCTTTTTAGACTTGGGGATGGGTGGCTGGGTTCCTATGTTTGACAATAGGCCCCAAAAAATTTAATTTAGACCACCCTTTTATACCCCTGCTCAAAACTGTTGTAGGATCTACTCCTTTTCCCTACTTCAATCCTGTTAATGACACGTCAACAACACAACTTTGATATAAAGAATACAAATGGAATCTGCTCTTAGCAGGGCTTACTGCTGGCCTGCTTATCTCTGCTCTTCTCGAGAATACTGAAAGTTGTATGGAGCTCAACAGGCTATTCCAGCTCCCTGAAACCATTTTCCATCTTCCTTTTCCAAATGACACTCGGTGGGCACCACTATGTGGCTACTGAGCATGCTCAACCTTCATTGGGGTATAAGGTAAAGACCCCTGGGTGGTTAAGTCCAGCCAAAGGTGACTATGGGGTGCGGCGTTCATCACGCTTTCAGGCTGAGGGAGCCAGTGTTTGTCCATAGACAGCTTTCTGGGTCATGTGCCCAGCATGACTAAACCGCTTCTGGCTCAACGGAACACTGTGAGGTAAACCAGAGTACACGGAAATGCCGTTTACCATCCCACCACCTATTTATCTACTTGCACTGGCATGCTTTCGAACTGCTAGGTTGGCAGGAACTGGAACAGAGCAACGGGAGCTCACCCCATCAAGGGGATTTGAACCGCTGACCTTCCAATTGGCAAGCCCAAGAGGCTCAGTGGTTTAGACCACAGCGCCACTCACATCCCACTCATTGGGGTATGGGGGGGGAGGTTGCCCCCTGAGATTTGGACAACCCTTGGGTTCTGCCAAGCATGCCAATACTCCATTTTGTTTCTCAGTTGCTTTATTTTGGCACTCATTGCTCAAATTTGCTATGGGAGAGAGGGAAGAGTAACCTTTAATTTTAAAAAAGAAAATAGGCATGTCTGGTTGTTAATGGCAGGTCAGAGACTAAGAATTATGCTAATTTGAAAACATAATTAGATATTCTTAATTGGTTCTTTACTTATATTTGATTATGCAAAACACTTCTACACACACACACACACACACACACACACACACACACACAGCATTCGATTGAGCATTTGCCTTATATCTGTACCTAATCCAAAGCAGAGGGAGCTTAGCTAAATCAGTCTGCTCTCATCAATATCTTAGTTTGGCACTTTTGTGCAACAACAGCTTTGACAGTAGCTATAGACGCACATACATACACCCCATTAAAAATGCAGTGCGGAATAGTCTGAAATATTATTACACCTTTCAATAAGCCTTCAGAAAATTAACAAAAAGGTGTGTGAAAATATATGCAATCACATTAATGAGGTGAATATTGCATTCCGTTTAAATAACTTTGACAAGCACAGTTTCTAAACCAATGGATTGTTGTGGATTCCTTAGAGTCCCAAGATGTCAGGATGCTGTCAGCTGCTCCTGGCTGGTTGCCCAGGAACATATAAAGACAAGGAAAAGTTTATTACAGTCCTTTTTTATTTCAAACTTTACAGAGAGATGCTATAGAACCCAGCCCTTTGGATACAGTGGTACCTCGGGATGCGAACGGGATCCATTCGGGAGCCCTGTTCACATCATGAGCAGAATGCAACCTGCGTCTGCGGGTCATGATCCGCCATGTCTTTGTATGCACGTGACATCTTTCTGAGCGTCTGCGCATTCACGAGCGGCAAGACCCGGAAGTAACCCATTCTGTTACTTCCGGGTCGCCGCAGGACGCAACCCAAAAAAATTCAACCTGAAGCAAATGTAACAAGAAATATGGCTGTAATGGTATTGTCCTGAGTGAATCTCTACCCCACACCCCAGTCTCTCCCACTGCTTTATTCTCCATCATCATCACCTCCTCTACGGGGGCCGCTAAGTGCCCTCTGTCTTTGAGCTCTTTGCTCCCCTACTTTTAAGGCTCGCTGGGTTCTGGGAGATAGAGGGTCTGGAAAGCTTTCTAGTGACAACGTGTCAGCTGGGTGCTGTTCTGGCTCTCCCATAATTTCCCAGCTTTCCCCCTCATCTGCCTCTGAGGTGCTACCTCCCACAAACCCCTGTTGTAAATCTATACTGTCTTCCTTTCCCTCCTACCTGGAAAGGTCAGGATGGGGAGGCAGTCTCCACCGTTCCTCCTCCTCTGCCCAGTCCCTGACACAAGAAATCAAAATATCCCAAAGTGTCAAGGAATTACTTGTTTCCTACTCCCCCTTTTCAAAGTGGCTCTCCCCCTCCAAGACTTCATTTAAGGTTTTAAGTACTAAGTTCCCAGCTAGTTAGCTAGTTGGTTCATTTGACATACTATGAGAAATGTTGGAGTATATTGTATTATTTATTTTAAGAAAGAAAAACAACAATCTAGGAGTACCTTAAAAATAAATATATTATTGCATAAGCGTTCATGGAACATGCTGACATTTAAAATCTGATAACATGTGTACTTTGTAGTTCTGTTCCTGAAAGAGTTCTATTATACTAAAAAAGATTGAGTAGGTGGTATATTAGAATTCAATATAGTGTTGTTAGCCACTATTGATTAACCTCATCCTCTATCTAAAACGTGGAACTCACAGAATGGCTGTAATGTCCACTCTACTCTTTAATATGGGAATGGTAACAATATTCTACATTACAGGGCTATTGTAATCCACCCTCTCTCGATCTCACACCCACCAACAATGTATGGATACTAACAGTGGACTGCTTTATAATTACTCATGTGCAAATTTACACAAATATAACCCACCAGAAAGGGACATTGAGCCTCTTGGGCTTGCCAATCAGAAGGTCAGCGGTTCGAATCCTTGTGACGGGGTGAGCTCCCGTTGCTCGGTCCCAGCTCCTGCTAACCTAGCAGTTTGAAAGCACACCCAAAAATGCAAGTAGATAAATAGGTACCGACGTTTCCGTGCGCTGCTCTGGTTTTGCCAGAAGTGCCTTAGTCATGCTGGCCACATGACCCGGAAAAACTGTCTGCGGACAAACACCGGCTCCTTCGGCCAGTAAAGCGAGATAAGTGACGCAACCCGAGTCGTCCGCAACTGGACTTAACTGTCAGGGGTCCTCTACCTTTTTTTAACCCACCAGAGTAATCAACTAAAACTTTCTGAGTAATTGTAGACTTGTTTTCCATAAACCTGCGACTGCTGTAAAATGTGAATTCATTAGGGAGAGAATATGAGAGAGCTTTCTTCTTTCCTGAAAACATGTTCAAAATTTTATGACATGAGCAGCTACAACATTCATTTTAATGATGTCACTGAGACTTGTAGTGCCAGGTTGGGGAATATGAGTCTCAGGTCTTCTAATGCTCACCTCAAATGTGATGCAAGTATTACAACCTCTGGATTCTTTTACAGATTTGATACATATCTGAACCAGAGAAGAATCCCCCTTCTGACCTATCCATTTCCCAAATCCACTTCTGTCCTTCTATCCACTGATTTTTCAATCCCACTTTCCTTGTTTACAAGGCTAGTGCTCCTATAAGCAAGTGGGGAGAGGGAGGGAAATAATGGAAGTTTTCTCCTGAGTCCAAGCATGATGGAGGGAAAGGTAACACTTTTCTTGAGCCTTTAGATACATGGGGCCTCAGCACGGGTTGAAAAGCCATCACCATGAGGAAAACGTTGAGACTAAACTTCACATTATTTTCCTGTTTCTATATGAGAAGTCTATATATCTTGTAAGATTTTGTTAGATTTGCTGGAGCTAAATGGAAGCAATGTTAGACTAGAGACTGATCTTGTGAGGAAATCTAGGACTTGTAATTTGAAAGTCAGAGGGACATGACCCTCTTTGGGTCATCACCCTTCAAGATACGCCTATCTATAAATGCAAATCAGGCAGCCTTAAATGCAAGGAGCTAAAACAAAGAGATCTACAGATGCTAAAGGGCCCCAATCAGTTTTCCAGTTTTTCAAAACAGACAAGACTGTGTGGGAAGGGGAAGGGAGTGTATGTTACAAGTGTATAGCAGGCCCAGAGAAATTATGCTTGGAAAGGTTTTTTTTGTTTTGGTTTTTAAGGAAATATCTTGACACTTGTCTGTCATGGATTACTGTAGGGAAAGGCATATCCAATATCTGATACCAACTGTCTCATTAGAAGCAAATGAAGTGTCTTCAACTCATATGTTCAAAATCATTATAATCTGAAAGGCAGTTGTTTGGCTGCTAAATTCCTTCTCTTGCTATGAAAATCCAGCTCATTAAAAATTAAGCACATTGCTATTTCTGTTTGGGAGAAAGTGTTTTTATTACATTCCCAAGCCTACTGCAATAGTCACTTAAATGTAATCACCTTTTACTTTGTAAGGTTGGGGAAATCACAGCTTTTCCCCCTGTATTATCCACGCAAGTTAACCTGAATGACTTATATAGTTTTAATTGTGCACAAGAGATACTTAACCAAGCCCTTATGCTTTTGAGTTTTATTCTTACAGGGCTCTCTAAAGTGATAGCCTCATCTTTTAGGGAGGAAAAGTAGCGAAACTGCACACTGAGGATTTAAACATTGACTTTTCACCTAATTTGTCCTCGTTAAGCAGCCCAAATTCTAAATGCAAATCAACTCCCCTTTAATAACGGTGACACTCCTGACAAACCTGGGCTTTGCCCCTAGCCTAGTGGTAGAGGATGACTTGTGCATGAAGATGCAGAAGGTCCAGTCCTGGAGATTTTAAGTGATGTGAGAAAGCTCTGCCACAGATCCTGGAAAGCCACTACCATTCAGTATAGACAATGATGGGTTAGATGGACAAATCACCTGACCTCGTATACGGCAACTTCCTAAGCATTCATTCATAAGAAGATGAGAAGAGCCTACTGGAGCAGCCCAATGGTCCATCATCTTCTTCTGCTATTGGCCACCCAGATGCCTTTGAGAAGGCCACAAGCAAGACCTGAATCCATACTGCTTTTGACAGTGGAGATAGAAGATAGCCATTGTGGCCAGTAGCCATTGAGTCCTATGCCATCTTTGCTCCATTCATTCTTGGGAAGATCAAAATAATTTCATTTTATATATGGACCTGGATCTGGTATCTGGTAAACTTTGTGTTCCGGGGGGGGGGGGCATTTTTAGACCACTAGGTATTGCAGCTGCCTTCAGGTACAAAGCCCTGAAACAGAAGATCCATTCTCCTTATTTCATCACCATTTTCACTGTGAGTGTGTAGTGTGTATGTTGGCATGCCATTTTTCAAGTCTTCTCACTTTGCAGTGTCAAAAAACATCTATGTGAAGGTGATTATAAACAGAAAGAATCTAACAACGCTTGAGCAGAAGGAACTCCCACTGAACTGAATGAAGCTGACTCCCAGATAAGTGTGTTTAGAGGAGGTGATTACTTTGTGGCCCTCCAGATGTTGTTGCACTCTAACTCCCATGAGCCCCAGCTAGCATGACAAATGGTTAGGAATTATGGGAGATAATCTGGTTAAAAACAACTCATTCTTCCAATTATTTATTTTTCATTAGCTTATTTCCCGGACCTCCTCACGTATTTTGTATTTTTGTATTTTTGTATTTTTACTTTGTAATACTTTGGAAATCTTAATAAATATCTTATTTTTTTAAAAAAGGAATTATGGGAGATAATCTGGAGGGTCACAGGTTAGCCACCCCTGGTGTTTAGAATGCCAGTCTGCAGGAACAGCTCTCCTATGTAGGGTTCTGTGGATGAATCCCACTTAGGAGGATCACTAATTGATGTATCCTCTGCATTTACCTGAATCCTTGTTATCGATCACAAATCTTATTTTCCCCCAAAAGCATTTTGATTTCCCAAATTGAGAACTATGTTGATCAGGTTTCCAAATGTAAAAGTGAGTGGCATGCTTAAATACTTTTCTCGGGAATGCATTGTATTAAATCGCTAGAGTAGCTTGAATCTTTTCTGAGTTTAATGCAATGTAGGAAGTCAATGATTAAAGTCATATATTGTTTCTGTGATTACTCTCAAGTCAAACCCTCCGATACGATTCCACGTGATACAGCACAGGTGAGGGGAGTTTACTATACAGTGGTACCTCGGGTTACATAAACTTCAGGTTACATACGCTTCAAGTTACAGACTTCACTAACCCAGAAATAGTGCTTCAGGTTAAGAACTTTGCTTCAGGATGAGAACAGAAATTGTGCTCCGGCGGCGCGGCAGCAGCAGGAGGCCCCATTAGCTAAAGTGGTGCTTCAGGTTAAGAACTGTTTCAGGTTAAGTACAGACCTCCGGAACAAATTAAGTACTTAACCTGAGGTACCACTGTACAGTAGACCTGAAACTTTGTCCAATTTACTTCTGCGATCACAGTCTTGCATGCTTTGCCAAATGAATGAATGAATCAAAGGAAGACAGGAGAGCCAGAGAGGTAACACTGGAAGGGGTTTTGCAAGATCTCAAAAGAGTTTCCAGAGCATAGCTGTCAACTTTTCCCTTTTCTTGCGAGGAATCCTATTCAGAATAAGAGAATTTCCCTTTAAAAAAGGGAAACGTTGACAGCTATGTTCCAGAGCCATGGGAAGCAAGGTGGAGGGCTTTAAAAGTTCTTTCAGTGACAGAAAAACCTGATGCAGAAATAATTTTTAAGCCCTCCGCCTCACTTACCAGCCTCTAGGAAGGTTGCAGGGGGACTCTGGAAGTTCCTTTGAGGCTTCAAAGATCTCTCCTGCTAAGTGCATCTGGTTGCGCAGGGGGTGAAGGGTGGTTTCAGGGCTCTTCCTGATTTTTCACGTTTTTGCCTTTGCACACAGACCCCTGGAACATAACCCCGACTTACGTTTTGGGTCTACTGGAATTTAAATTGCATTTCCTGGTCTGGAGTAGTCCCATTCACATTAATAGCAGTTTTACAAGAAATTGTATAGTTTATGGACAGCAGCATACACTATACAGACTAGACTTCAGACATCATAACTCATGATTACACTTGAAAGAGAAATTCAATATAGCTGTACTTTCCAGTACATGTACAAATGTGGGTAATCCCACAAAATTTAATTGGTTTTCCTGCAGGTTTAAACCAACCCCATTTGTATATTTCTTAATGGATCTTGTCCTATAAAACCATGTATTGCTTTGAATGTTTTAGAAATGCTTGCATCTTGGCATTTGTCCCCTTTATTAACTCTCTAGTAAGGGAGAGATAGGAAAAAGAAAGAGGGGATAAAATTAATTAAACACAGTAATTTGTTTCGCAAAGCACTGAAGTGATTGAAGAAAGTTAAAATTGTTTTTAGAAGCAAAAGGGAGGAAACCCATTTTAGAAGCCGGTGGAGGGACATATTATCACATAATTGGTTTTACTAAAATAAATCACATAATTGATTTCCCTAAACTAAATCAAAGTATGAGAAATCTTAAAATGGGATTATTTTAAAGAATTGGGTTTTTTTTAAGGCTTATGAAGAAACACTGAAGAAAGAAACACAAGCTTTTCTGCCTAGTTCTCTTTTTAAAAAAAGAAAAGTACATTCAGCTTCTCTGAGCACCTGACTTGAAACACTCCAACTACATCTGATAAAATCAAAGCGGTAAAAATGATTTGCTGGAGCTTATATGGAGATGTTAGGCTCTTCTCATTTACAAACTCTTCTCAGATGTGGTACTTCAAACTCAACTTTCCACATTTGATTTGGTGTGCTGACATCAAATGTAGAAACAGAAGGCTTCTGGTTTATATATAAGGTCCTATTATACCTCTTAGGCCACTGTCAGTAAACAAGAGGAATGAATGATCTATCGCTGCACAACAGACTAAAAATGTAAAAAGGTAAAGGACCCCGGTGCTCATCTCACTTTCAGGCCGAGGAAGCCGGCGTTTGTCCACAGACAGCTTTCTGGGTCATGTGGCCAGCATGACTAAACCACTATTGGCACAATGGAACACTGTGACGGAAGCCAGAGAACACAGAAACACTGTTTATCTTCCCGCCACAGCAGTACCTATTTATCTACTTGCACTAGTATGCTTTTTAACTGCTAGGTTGCCAGGAGCTGGGACAGAGCAGCGGGAGCTCACTCCGTAGCATGGATTTGAACCACCAACCTTCTGATCAGCAAGCCCAAGAAGCTCAGTGGTTTAGACCACAGCACCATCCATATATACCATGATTGGTATATACAGACCATATAAGGGAGCAGGAGAGGGAGCTAGAGTCCCCTATAAGATTGGCTGTGTGGTCACACACACACACACACACACACACGATGACAAGTCCAAAATGCCATTGCTGAAGTTGAGAATAATTGGTGAAGAAAGGAGAGGTGTGCAGTGCTTTTCCCAGGACCCAGTAACCAACTGCACCTCACCTTTTGCTATGCCTTGGCTGGGAAAGACAGCTTTGCTGTGAAGGGAGGAGCCAAGCAGAACTGAGGTGAGTTTGGTGGAGAAAGAGAGGGAGGGGGATAGAGTTGTTGTTTTGTTAAAATTTGTATAGCACCATTCATCCTAAGATCTCAGTGCACTTCACAGCAAAATACAAAAGTATTACCTGGAGAGAGAGAGAGAGAGAGAGAGAGAGAGAGAGTCACCTATTCAGATATCCTGACAAAACTTCAGACAGGAAACTAGTCAGAGTGAAGAGGCTAAGCCCTAAGAAGCCCAGTGGCAAGCACAGAGTTGTTTTTAAATCCAACCTCCTAAACGTGGCCTCTCACCTGTTAAAATATTCAGTAGTCATTAAGTGCCTTCAATTCTTACCCAAATTTCTGTCCAGATGTTAGAGTTTCGAATAACCCAGTTATTTGTTTCTGAAGTGGAACTGATGCTTCATAAGTCCCCAACTAAAAAAAATAAAAATAATGATAATCTGAATCTTGCACACAGTGGTGTGCGCACACAGTTTGTTGGCTCTTTTAGTTCTGGACTACATAAGCAATCGGTCTTGATGTGCTTGCAGTGTTTGGCAGCTTCAGTCTTATTTTTGCCTGCTGTTTTACTAATGCTCAGGACTATTAGTGAACATCAATAAAATGCAGCACAAAAAAGAAGCTTGATGCAACCACCCATACATAAAATCACATCAAAGTGGATTTTTGGCAGCATTTTTATTGGCCAGTTATGCACTGCTAAACAGAGAGCACACATTACCCAAAAAGAGAACACGGTTGGTAATCTATATGTATGCATGCATTTTGAGAAATATTTTTTATAATTCAAATAGAAATACAATACAACTCTCCATAGCAGGAAGCAAGTTTATGAGCAGGTGGGCTTGTGTGCCTGCCTGCTCAGTCTGCTGTCTAGGTGCTCACTGTGGGTAGGCAGCTTCAAGATTCCTAATCTCCCTTTTTCATGATTCTTTAAAGTAGCCTTGGAATGGACAGGCCTTCAGATAGAAGATGCCTGAAAACAGAGGACTGTACTCAGCTCCGGCAGTGCTTCAAATAAAGGACTATCATCTGTATTTGGGACATGTGCCAACTCTATACATGTGTCTCAATAACAAGAAAGGCAGTGAGCCTGCTCTACATGCATACGCTCCCCACATGATCTTGAATCCTGATCATGCCAGGGTTTTAAAACTGGCCTCCACCAACTCTCCATTTTCTCTCCCTCACCTAATCCTAACATGGCAGGGCTACTATGCTGCCTGCATGCTCCTTTTCATAATGAAAAGCTTCCTGAGAGTGGAGTGGTGAGTTTCAGCTGCAGAAATGCTTTCCAAGCCCAGTTAATAATAGCCCTATGAAGGCAGTCTTTAGCATGGAAATAAAGAGACTTTTTAAAAAAAACCTCGCTAGGTATTGGCAAGAACCACCCAAGAGGCGGCAAGAAACGTTGGAAGTATACTTAAAATACTAGCATGCTACCAGTCTTTTAATCACAGGTTTGCTTCTTCAATGGCCCTCAAAATGCCTCAAACCTCCTAATTACCATAAATATTTACTAACTGGATAATCATCTGTAAATTAATATCCTCTTTACATAGTGTAATTAAAAATCCGAATCAATAAAAATGCAATTGTGGGTGGTTATTTTATTGCTTTAAAAGGCAGCTTAATTGCAAATGAATGAAAGCAGTAATTTTAATGCATTTAATATCATTGCAAACCTCCCATTAATTTCTGTGGAACACCGAAAAAGCCTGATCAAACAGCTATATCTATAGAATTTTTCTCAACAAGAGTTCAAGGCATTGATATTAACTTGGTGGTAACAATAGTGGTGAACAGTAACAGACCTCACTGTGTAGCTATATAATCTGAGGTTTCTATAAAAGCAGTGGTACATTAGCAGACCTCACTATGTAGCTGTTTAATCCAAGGTTTATATAAAAGTAAATAAAATTATTTTCATTTGGCTCAGTTTTTAAAAGGAGAAAAAGGGCTTAAAAAAAAAGAACAGAAAAAGAAATTTGTTCGTGTTAGGCAGATCCCTTTGTATTGCTGTGCTCTCTTCAAGGAGTGAGAAGCTTCAGGGATGCAGCACTTACCCGAATTCAGTTTCCTTTGAAGGAGGTCACTGGTTTTATAAGATAGTGCTTTGCAGCATTTGGGTTTATTTACAAATGTCCAAGTTGAGCACAGGTGGAGCCTCAGCTTAGCTGTAAATGACAACCAAATCTACTGTACCACATCAGATTTTAGGAAACAGGCAACCAGCATTCCAAAACACTATTGGGTTACAGAGCTCCAAAACTCAGCGGAGGTGGATCTAAGGCAGTGTGGCCGCACAGGGCACCAAGCAAAAAGGGGGCACACCGAAGGGAAAAGAGGAGGCACTGCCAAGGGGAGGAGAGAGGAGCGGTGAACAGACAGCCCTCCTGCTTGCCCCTGGGCTCTCCTTTGGAAAATCTTATTTCTTTGGGACCTTTGAATAGCAGATTGCACAGAGTGAGGTTGAGCATTCTGCAGCCCCACACAATGACTTCTGGGCTGAGAGGTTCCTGCCTCAGCTTGCTAGACATCAGGGCTTCCAGCCTTCACCCAGTAGGGCAGCACCTCAGTTCCTTCCTTTAGACTGTCACCTCCCGATTAGGGGGAAAGGCACTTCAGATTAGAGGCAGCTTAAGGCTCCCCAGATATTCCCTGTGTGGGAAAAAGACCTCACAAACAAAATCTAAAGGGCCAATGAACCACTGCCTTCTCTAGACAAAGCCTGACTTGGTTAATTCCAAGGAGTGTTTCACATACAACATGAACGTGTGTCTGTGTGTGTGTGATCCTGCTCCCCATAAGAACAACCCAAAAACTAAAGCTATGTGATTTGGTTTACAAAGCCAGCACCCTCATCCCTTTGACTAGATTTATTTTTATTTTAATAAATTATCTCCTTAGATGTCATACATGAGAACAGTAAGGCAGGTTTGGAGACTGGAAGCCAAAGGTTTGTGCTTGAATTATTTTTTTTTTTGTGTGTGTGTGTGTGTGAATGGTGGTTTTGTTTTGTTTTTGTTTTGTTTTTTGAGAAAAGGGGAAAGGAAAAAAAGTGGGGAGTTCTGAAGCTTTGACTATTGCTTTCTGCTTGAGAAGGATAGAAAGGAAGGAAGGAGGGAATCCAGAGAGATCCCTCTGATTGACTTCAAGGCAGGAGAAGGCAGGGAGAGCAAGACAGTGCAGCTCTGTCTTCCTCAGCCAAGCTCGCTCTTTCTCAGCCTTAAAGTAGCAAACCTGCTCTTTACATGCTTGTTCCGCCATTGCCGGGGGGGGGGGTTGTCCTCACACAGGATACTATATTGCCTGAACTCAACTATGAGTCTCTCCCAAAAACAGTCTGCTCCCCTTTCCAGCCACTCACACAGTCCCAGGTTACACCAGCAGTCAGAGGCGCCAGCTTGAATAAAATATGGGGAAGAGGCAGGTAAGCCCCTGTCTGCATAATCAATCACAAGATGTGGCACACCCACACTATTTGAATGGGAAGTGCCCATCAATTTTGGCAATGGACCCAGCCCCCTCCACACTGGGCTCCAAAGAGCCCTGGGAGTTTCTTTTCCCCTCTATATCCTACCCCTTTACCCACTCATATCACCCTTCAACCCCTTTACCCACTCATATCATCCTTCAACTTGTCTCATCACTTTTATGCAGCCAGTCTGTAACCATATCTTCCCGTCATTCTTTTTCTGAATTGATACCATTCATTTTCCATTTTCTTTTTCTCCGTAGACACCCTCCCATTTTTTTCAGATTTCACCAAAATATGTAATTGCTTGTTGCTGTTTCTCTCCACGACAGTCTCTCTCTCAATCTGTTTCTCTGAACTGTGCTGATCTCACTATCCATCCTTCTGCCCTGGCACATTCTTGGGATGAATTCGCGACTCCTTTGTTCCCCAGATCCAATCTGTTTCCAAAATCTGTTATTTATTTTCTCTTTCATAGTACATCTTCTTTGTCTATTGATATTTTTTTCTTATTTCCCCCCTTCTTGTTATTCGTCATCTCAGTTACTACAATATTCCTTTTAGTGATTCATCTACCTCTCCCTTTCAGCCATTTATCTCTTGTTCTGAATGCTTTCACTCAGCTAGTTATTTCTGCTGGCAACCTTTTCTTCCCTTTTTTCTTTACCTGGGTACAGGCAACCATTTCTGTAAGCTACTGGTTTCCCTATAAGTGCTACCATGATACACATTCTGACCCAGCAGTAGTAGCCTAGAGGAACCTCAGCAGAAATGGCATAACTTTGCATAATGTGGCATCCAAATCTGTATCCAGTGCTAACCTGCCAGAAACTGCACTGAGTCTGCTCCCCCACAAAAATGGAGGGGGCTGACAGAAACCCAGGACTGACTTCCAAAAATTTCATTTTCCCCTTAGAAATTTCATAGCATAAGTATTTGTTTTTTGGGGGTAGGTGGGCAAGGGGCTTTCACCATTGCCAAGGTGCTGATTTTCCTCTCATGTGTTGGAAGCTGCTGAGCATTAGTGCTGCTTTAACTGCAGCAGGGCACCTGAAGATGTTCTCCTCACCTAGCTGTGGGCATCATCACCCATGATCACATTCTGGCATAGAATTTATGGATAGCCAATGGCCTTTGATGGTAAACAATTCAATCAAAACCAAGGATATTAATAGCCTTTAAAGTATTCAGAGCATGCATTTTCATGTGGCAAAGTGCATGATCTAGCCCAAGTTAAGCCTTTTTAATAGGGAAGTTCTGAACGTGTCTTAACTCTCATACTGAAATCAATGGGACTGAAGAATGCTTGGCTTTGGCTGAATCATGCCCAGTTAGTTTCTGAATACTTTAGACCGTTGGAGGCTTGAAACCAATAATAAGAAATGAAGTGCTGTGTTTTTGTGGATGGGCTATAAAATGCTTTTGCTGAAGCACCTGGAACTAACCTCTTATTAAAGGCTGAAATTCTAAGAGAACTTACTTGGAAGTGAGTGCCACTGCTAGCAGTATGACATACCTTCAATTAAACAAATGGATAGAAATGGAGCCAAGCCTGCTGTGGTATTTTGGATCTGCTTTCAGGATGCAGCACATCCCTTTTACTCTGTGCTTTTTTTATTGCAAGAGAGAAACTGACATTTGAATGGATGTTACTTTCTTCCCATTTCCCCCTGTATAGACAGTGGGAAGTGAAATTGTGCTTTCCCACTAGAAACATGGGCATAACATTTCATGAAAAGTTCAAGACACATAAGCCTAGTGGCACTGTTGATTTCACAAATATATGAATCATGCCCATTGGATAATGGCCGCATCAACCCTGCTCATATGTTATGTTATGCCCATGCATGGCTGGTATGCAGGATGGCATAGAGCAAGTACATCCTGGCCAAGTGGTTTGTTTGATCTCAGTGCTAGAAACAGTCTTCATTCTTATGGGTCATAGAATCATAGAATCATAGAATCATAGAGTTGGAAGAGACCACAAGGGCCATCGAGTCCAACCCCCTGCCAAGCAGGAAACACCATCAGAGCACTCCTGACATATGGTTGTCAAGCCTCTGCTTAAAGACCTCCAAAGAAGGAGACTCCACCACACTCCTTGGCAGCAAATTCCACTGTCGAACAGCTCTTACTGTCAGGAAGTTCTTCCTAATGTTTAGGTGGAATCTAAGTTCTTCTTCTTCCTTTCATGGTTCTAATAATGGCTTTATATAACTATAATGCTATATATAGTTACAGTTGCATAACAATGAAAGGTTTAAATGTCTTGCACAACAATTAATTTGAGTATATGTAATATTTCTCCACACTGACTCAACATATGCTATGAAGATCTGGTTACACTTGCATAAGCTTTTTTTGGTTACATAAGCTTTTCTAAGTCATCTCAACTCAGAAATAGAACTTGATGGGAAGGTGGAGGGAGAGAAGCAGATGCTGGAACTAATTTTGTAGTGGTCAAGGGGTAGGCAGAGGCATGCTTCTGGAATGTTTTCTGTCAAATGCACTATCCAGCGCAAAGGGGCACCCAGTGAGATTCTTGTTATGTTGTTTGTGGAGCCCATGAAGAAGGAGAAGAAGGCTTGATAGAATCCCACTCCTTTCTTGGGAGATGGGGTGAAGATGCACAACCCTGAAGATATTGATCAATCGATAGGTGCCCTCACTCCACACTGGACTTTCTTATGGAGATGCAGTTGGGAGTTAAGGACTTTGGAGGACATTGGTGGGAAGCACTCTTGGCCAGTTGCACCTTGATAGTACAGGGTAAAGTTCTGACTATTTTACAAGGGCCTAACACCAAGTCAGACCATCTAATATGGTCAGAACCACAACCATTTCCATTGTGCAGAATTAAATAATGCACAGTCGGTGTTCATGTCACACCTGCAGCAAATTTTGTTACTCCAGTTATTGAGCTTCTCAAAAGCATCTTGAAAGCTAGCTTAGGTTTAGACAGAGTTAGGATAAGGCAGGCTAGTTGGGATAATGAGAATGTGTCAAAAAGGTCAGGCTCTGAAGGAAATAAATATCATAAGCAGTCATGGTGTGATAGCGTACAATTAGGAAACTTACCTATTCATTTCTCATAGCTACTGGAAAACAAAGTGATGAGAGGAGAGGCAGGCAAAGACACTGCAAGCAGCACCTCTGGCTTTGAGAAATCTCAACAGATTCAGTAAGAAAGTATATCGCTTACATAAGACATATAAACTCTCAACATGTGGACAGGGGCAAAAGTGTGCACGCAGCATCCTCAGATGCCTCACGCCCCGTATCCCTGACCATCCTCATGTTGCAAGGGCTGCAAAAGGTTTCCACTTGCATTCATTTGAATTCTTTGTCAGGCTCCCCAGCTGCAAGGAGCGTTCTACTTGCACTCAAGCAAGCCCAAGTAGAATGCCTCTGCAGATTTTCCTCACTCAGTGTGGGGATGGTTGGGGACCAAGCGCATTGAGGAATGTGCTCAGAGACATTGGGGATGAGGGTTGCCTGTATGCCTTTCCGCATACCACCACCATTATTCATAGATGCAGAGTTCACCTGTTCAGACAAATGCCTCAACATGACTAAAGGAGATGGTGATTAAAAAAGTTGTATGACTTCTTCAGAGAAGCTCTGCAGACATGTTAATAGTTTTTGTTGCCAATGAAGTCACAACAGTCAGCAATCAAGCTTCCTGATGCTGAGACTAAAGTTATCATCTCACCTGCTACTGGAAGTGTGTGACAGCATCATCAGTTTCTTTCAAGGCAGCACGGTGGCTCAAAGAGGAGTTTATGAACCTTTATCAATCAACATCTGCCACTCAGCCAACTGCATTGCGACCACTTTTTTCCAGTAGTTCTGACGTTGGAACCTAGTTAGGAACAGGTGTGTTCCTAATGCATATCCTGCTAAAACAAGCACATTTCTGTGGATGGCTGGCAGGGGACAAACAGCAAGTGGGTCTTCAAGGCTGAGTCTCTCCTTGGCTTCACCCAGCACTTTTGATGCCTCTTTCAATGTACTGTTGAAAGCAATTAGGATATCATTGATTTCAATTGTCACAATTACATTAGGGTTTTGCAAGGGTTTGTCAAAGTGCTGGCAAAACTCTCAAGCTATTGTAAGCATTCAAAGGACACTCTTCAAACCCCTATTCATTTTGGAGCCTGTAATTGAGATATTAATCCATTCCTCATGCCATAGCATTAGAGAGGAACATGTATTTGAAGCTATGGGTGCTTTTGTTGAGCATCCTGCAATGAAGAAGGAAGACATTTGTTTAATTAAGGAGATACACAAGAAATGCATGGTGTGGTTGTCTAGAATCTATAAATGCAGTTTTGAAGGTACAATGTACACATATAATTTAGCTTTTGTAACATTTTGGTGATAGACTGATGAAGAATGGAAGCAACCAAAGAAGAGGTAACATTATTTTGAAGAAATTGGAAACAGCTGTACAGGAAATGTCCAATGGAAAGAACATGTGCTGCAGCATTTGTTCTATATAACGAAATTCTAAAAGTTTCCAAGTTAACTTTAACATAAAACCCTAAAAAGAAAATATATCAGTAAAAGAGGAGAAAGTGCTTCTGAACTTGCTGGACACACTTATGTAAATATTAGGGTGTGCATCAGATTCAGATGAGTCCAGAATCAAAATGGCATGTTGGACAGATCCATGCTTAAAATAAAAAAAATCCTTCCAGTAGCATCTTAAAGACCAACTAAGTTAGTTCTTGGTATGAGCTTTCGTGTGCATGCACACTTCTTCAGATACACTGAAACAGAAGTTGCCAGATCCTTCTATATAGTGAGAAGGTGGGGAGGGGTATTACTCAGAAGGGTGGTGAGAATGGGTGATTGGCAGATAGCTGAGATGAGCCTGTTACCTATCCGTAACTAGATCCATGCTTGTTTGAGCCAAAGCAGGCTCTTTCCAAAACACCCCAAACTGCAGCAAAAACCCCAAAGTAGGCACTTTGAAGAGTTGGATTAAAAATAACCCTGAAAACATGAAACATTCCTCTCCTTGTCTGCCATATAAATAAAACACCAAGGTGGGGACAGAAAGGATAGTTCTCTTGTGACAGACAGGTCTGGCTTCCAATGAGAGGGAATAATTACAAGAGAACACTCACAGTGTTCTCAGGAAGGGATAATAAAGCAATGCATTACCTTGTTCCTGCCTGTTCTGCATTCTTGGCCAGTTCTGCTAGTGGTAGTTGTTTGTTCAAGCCCTACTGCCTCTGGGACACATGCCTACACATCCACTCAAGTCAAATCATCATTGCACTTACTTTCTGTGACTTTGGTGTCAATTGAACAGAGCACAAGCCTGAAGGTGTTTTTTTCATTCATCATAATTCCATGGCTCCTGACCTCATCCTTCCGAATTTTACCAGACTACTTGCAAAATTTGAAGCCTAGGGGGACCTCTATGATGTATGTTTTATGCCATTTTCAGAATAAAACCATTGCCCAAAAACCACAGGAAGGAAAGGACATTTTAATGCTTCCCCAAAACCCTTTAACGGTGCCTAGCACACACACAAAAACTCCTGTGTCTATTTGTCTGCAATTTGACTATTTTCTTACCTAGGGGTATACCACTTTGGTGTATGCAGTTTTCATTACAAATTGCCCATAAACCATAGACGAGATTAAGCAAATCTTTTGTAACTAACTCAAAACTTTAAAGCATGTCATTTCAGGAAAACCACCACAACTGTCCTTCTGAAATTCAGTAGAATTGTTTGTATTTGGACGTATGAGGCTTTATCCATGCAGGACTTCAGTGACTGCAATGTCTTCCCAATTCTGTCAAAAAAAGAAGCTGTATCTGATTTTTAAAAAATATGTTACTTTATTTCCCTGTGATAGTGATTGGGGAATGTATGAAGTTTTGTTTTTCTGAATGAGTATCCAGATTTGGACCCAAAGCCCTCAAAGTGCTTCCAACATAATTGTGCTTTTTTCCCTGAAGCTCCAAATCAGAGTCTAAACTGAATCTTCCATTGCTGGTGCAAGACATTTTGCTGCTTGAAGCAGAGAAGCAAATGTTCCCCCTTTCCATTCACAATAGGCAGCAACTGAGGCTAACAAAGTTACAATAGTAATTAACATCGCAATCCAAACTATAGGAAGTCAGCCCAATTTAGGCTAACATGGCGCTGTGGTCTAAACCACAGAGCCTAGGGCTTGCCGATCGGAAGGTCAGCAGTTCGAATCCCTGCGACGGGGTGAGCTCCCGTTGCTTGATCCCAGCTCCTGCCTACCTAGCAGTTCGAAAGCACATCAAGTGCAAGTAGATAAATAGGTACCGCTCCGGCGGGAAGGTAAACGGCATTTCCATGCGCTGCTCTGATTTGCCAGAAGCAGCTTAGTCATGCTGGCCACATAACCCAGAAGCTCTCTGCGGACAAACACTGACTCCCTCGACCTATAGAGAGAGATGAGCGCCGCAACCCCAGAGTCATCCGCGACTGGACCTAATGGTCAGGGATACCTTTAACTTTTTAATTTACACTTGCATAAATTATCCCTATTCCAAACTCTGTTCAGGAGCCTCTGGAAGGAGCTACTGCCAGCTGAGTATGGGCCTGAGTTTTGAGGATTGGTCCCTAGGTGATCTTCTTCTTTGGAGATCACTCATAGCCGAGTAAGATTGGCTTCCATAAACACAGTTTTAACAATGAGTCCATAAGTGACTGTGGAGGCCAATTCTGGACCCACACATCCTTCCACAGTGGGGGCATTGGTTTCCGGGCAGGAGTTTGATCATGGTGTGGATTTGCCAAGCGTGCCTTCCTCCTAGCATGTTTCTCCCTTGCATCCTGAGTTTGAGTGTCCTCAAACCCATGACACCTTTGGTAAAGACTATTTTCCAACTGGAGCGCTCGCAGGCCAGTGTTTCCCAGTTGTCAGTGTTTATACTATATTTTTTAAGATTTGCCTTGAGACAGTCTTTAAACCTCTTTTGTTGACCACCAGCATTACGCTTTCCATTTTTAAGTTCGGAATAGAGTAGTTGCTTTGGAAGACGATCATCAGGCATCCGCACAACATGACCAGTCCAACGAAGTTGATGTTGAAGAATCATTGCTTCAACACTGGTGATCTTACTGCCAGCTGAGTATGGGCCAGAGTTTTGAGGGTTGATGCCTAGGTGATTTAACAAGATGAACAGGGTTTGGAGTCCTTACCCTGCCATACTTCTTTTAGGGATTTACATCAGATGAGTGGGAGATTTATGCTAGCATATCTCCAGTTTGGCTAGGGTGAGGGACTTAATCAGTGTGAAAACTCAACATCTGCATCCAAACTGTCTCATCCCAGTGGATATTGGCTTTGGATTGCACTTTTAAGAAGCCCTTTCAAGACACCAAAAATTAGCTTTCTGAGGCAGCTGCCACACTTTGCATAATGATAGGTCCAGCCCTATTCGTGTGAGTAATGTGGCAATGCCTGAATGGGGCCTTCTGTTTCTATCACATTGAATTGTCTCCTCTTTCCCGCACTCCCAGTAATATATATTACAGTGTTTTCCATGGTGAACATCCATCTGAAATCTGATTGTGAACACTTCTGAAAATTGACATAGCTCTTCAGTGAAATGAGTTCTTTATTCAAACAATGAGTGAGTCTTTGGGAATCAGTCTGAAAAGTCCAGCTATATATTCTCCTGACAATATCTTTTAGCAATTCTCCATGAAGTGAAAATGAAAGATGGTTAGTTGATCATATCTATTCAAATTCAGTTAGTAAATGGTATGTGCTAGAAGTACAACCTGTCAAAAATATATCGTGTATAGGCAGCTCTGAATATGAATATGGAAGGCAAAGATGTGTGTGCCTGCTGCAAGAGAAAACATGTATAAAGTCATCTCCAATGCTTCTAGCAAAGGTTTAGAGTTCACCATCATGCTACTGAAAGTGGGGCTGTGGGCTTTAGATGTTGAAAATGCACTATTAAACTTAATTCTGTTACCAAAAAAACCAATATCCCATTTTCCTAATATTAATAATATAGTAGCTTTATCATAATGGGAGGTTTAACTTCTCCTGGACTGACAGGAAATCTGACGGGATCCTCCTCCCACATAGTCTTCAAATTGTATTGTAATGGCCTTGGGGATTATTGCAGTTCTCCTGAGGGATTGTGCATGATGTACAGCTTCAATAGGATCAATGAGATGAAGTCCTCTATAAAAAGCAAGCACTGCCATTCTAAGGGGTTAGATATTACTCTGAGTTTTAAACAGAGAAGCAGCAGGTAGGGGGAACACAACTCCAAATTGCCCCTCCCAAGGCTGCTTTTCCTACACAGCCATTAGGGCTTCGTTACAAATGTTTATATGTAATGTGTGGTTCCTGCATCTCCTTCCCCTTTGGGCATACAGACTTAAAGTGGTTTAACTATCGTCTCTTTCTTGAGAACCCAGGGGGGGTGTAGCTTTACGAGAGAGATTAGGGATCTGCAGAGTAAATATACTCTTAAATTAATAATGTTACACAAGTCAACAATATATGTTATATAACAGCTTTTTACAGAATTCCCTGTGCCAAACATTACTTGGGAAAATATTTACTTGGATATTTTTAAAATCAATTAGCACCCAAAGATGATTCATCCTCAGAATTTAGTTGAAGGGTAATATATTAAAGCCCATAATTAAGTATATGAAGCATAGTTATTTCTGAGAGTTGTAGAAAGTTTTCTGCAGGATTAGCTGTTTCATGCACCTAGATCACAAATATTTGGGTTTGGTGAAATATATGTCTAGGAAGGTGCAATTTAATCCCTCAGAAATAATCCCCACTATGTTCAATGGAACTTGTTCCGAGGGTAACTCTGTATAAAAAGGCAAAGGACCCCTGACATTTAAGTCCAGTCGTGGACGACTCTGGGGTTGCAGCACTCATCTCGCTTTACAGGCTGAGGGAGCTGGTGTTTGTCTGCAGACAGTTTTTCCGGCTCATGTGGCCAGCATGACTAAGCCTCTTCTGGCATAACCAGAGCAGTGCGCGGAAACGGCGTTTACCTTCCCACCGGAGCAGCACCTACGATATTTATCTACTTGCACTTTTTGGCATGCTTTCGAACTGCTATAGAAGTCCTAAAATACAAAATTTAACAGCAGGGACTATCCTGATAAAGTGACCTGCATGTTCTCAACACATATAAACTTCAGGAGAATCGTGCATTTTTTATGCTCAGCCCAAATAAGATCAATGAAGTAATGTTCCTCAGAGGTAAGTGCCATGGATCTTTCACAGAAGGATATGCATGACTCTGAAGCAAAATCAGGAATGAAAAATGTAACAATTAATTATGACCCTACTTTTAAAAAGTGGGAAGGAGACCTGAGTGCAGAAATAATCTGGTAAAACTGCTGGTTGAAAGACTAAAGAAACTTAAGGTTTATTACTCCTGGCAAACAAAGCCACTCAAGTACAGGCTTACTTCAGGTAAGCCACTGATCAGTTAGTGTTAGGGTATAAAATGCTGCCTTTCTGTCTATTGCTTGCCCCATTGTAACTCATTGCAAATGTTGTTGCTTTACTCCCAAATGTATGAATAGCTGGAAACTTTGTTGTTGACAAGGTTGGAATCCCCTGAAAGCCTTTCAAGCATTTACCAAGCATTTCACATGGAATTAATTAGGCTTTTCTTACATTCCCTTTCCAGTGATCATGGCTGGTTTGGCTCCACATTTGAATTGGTTCCTCACACCCTCAATGGCACTGACTTGCTTACTACTGCAAATTTAAATCCCCCAAGAAAGCTTAATTGCCTCTAATGAGTATCAAGGGATACACTGGTTGGTGATATCTCCTTTGACATGTTCCTTCACAGATGCCTGGGTTAACTTGAAAAACATTTGATATGTGGCAAATCTGTTGACTGCTTCAGTCTCTCTCAATTCCCAAACTTCTACAAAGCCTTTTGAAATTACTTGCTATCTCTCAGAAGCAATATGTGCTACAGATTTGAAGGTTACCATTCTAATGGAGGACAGGGGGTGGGCAGGTATGGAGGACTCCCTGGTCCTGGTCTTGAATGGGGCAACTGTGCCCCTGAAAGACCAGGGGCGCAGCCTGGGGGTCATTTGGACTCACAGCAATCCATGGAGGTGCAGGTCAATTCTGTGCCCAGGGCAGCTGTCTACCAGCTCTATCTGGTACTCAGGCTGAGACCCTACATGCCCACAGACTGTCTTGCCAGAGTGGTTCATGCACTAGTTATCTCCCGCTTGGACTACTGCAATGCAATCTATGTGAGGCTACCTTTGAAGGTGACCCGGAAGCTACAATTAACCCAAAATGCGGCAGCTAGACTTATGACTGGGAGTGGCCGCCGAGACCACATAACACTGGGACTGAAAGACCTACATTGGCTCCCAGTACATTTCTGAGCACAATTCAAAGTGTTAGTGCTGACCTTTAAGGCCCTAAATGGCCTCAGCCCAGTATACCCGAAGGAGCGTCTCCACCCCCATTGTTCAGCCTGGATACTGAGGTCCAGCTTTGAGGGCTTTCTGGAGGTTCCCTCACTGCTAGAAGTGAGGTTCAGGGAACCAGGCAGAGGGCCTTCTTGGTAGCGGTGGTTGCCCTGTGGAACACTGTCCCATCAGATGTCAGCTAGTTGTTTATTTCTTTGACATTTAGAAGACATCTGAAGGTGACTCTGTTTAGGGAAGCTTTTAATGTTTGATGTTTTATAGTGTTTTTAATATTCTATTAGGAGCAGCCCAGAGTGGCTGGAGAAACACAGCCAGATGGGCGGGGTATAAATAATAAATTGTTGTTGTTGTTTGTTAGTTCTCTCAGGCACATACCTGTTGCTATTAAATAAATAAATAAGATGCTGTTGGTAACACTATAGCACCCTAGAGACTGGGAAAGGGAAAGGGAAACCACCAGTTGTCAAGGCTGAGTCATGGGAAGCAATCTGAGGTGAGGCAGGACAGAAAGTCAGGAATCGACACCAAAGAGAAAACCAGGACCAAAGGACAAATCAGGAGGCAGGTGTGAAGAACAAATAAGAAGCCAGGCCTGGCAGTTAACCAAAAGACACAGGAAAAAGATACAGGGTTCCATTAGGCCTGGGATGAGAACCATCCTGAGGATCACATTATCCCATAATGGGGCCATATGCCAGCAGTGGGTGGAATCAGTGATAACAAGTGGATGGAACAACAGAAGTGACTATTAATCTTTGTCCAGTAAGCTATCATCCAGCCACGCAAATATAGAGGTTTCCTTCTAGATATACATGCCCCACTTCACCCCATCCTCTCTCTGAACCAAATGGCAATGGTGCCCACCTGAGAAGTGCTGGAGCGGATGCAAATAAGACTACAGACCAATTCAGGTAGTTGCCTGAATTTGCATAGATTCAAAGTAGGGATGGGCCAGGTGAGTGCTTTCAAGTCTCATGCCCAGCATACCCAAGCACTGGGGCCTCTTTCAGACCTTGTTGGGTTTAGTGAGAATGTCTGCATAGAGTTTCTAAGTGCATTCCCTCTGGGTTAAACATGCAAAGGTCTAAAAAGGAGTCTACACACCCGGGGACATTGGGACAGAGTTTGTGGGTGCTCTTCTGCATTGTATCCACTTTAAGCCTATGCACAGTGCTTTTTTCTGGGGGGACACATACCCCTAAACATTTTGTGAATTTTAAGTTTGGCCTCATTGAGGGGCAGTATTTCAATATGAGTAGGAAAATGAGAATTCCCCTAAACGTTTTCTTAGGAAAAAAAGCACTGCCTGTGCATATTCAAACCCCAGAATGGGGCTTATGGCATGCATCAAACATTGATTAGTACAACATGGTCATTGGTCCAATCCAGTTAGTTGTGGGTGACTTTGTGGATTGGAACCATTGCATAAGAGTGGAAATAATTATTGCATCAAGTGCTGCCATCATATACCCGCTTGATTGGGGAGAAATTCAATTCAGTTTAGGACTTTCTTCTGAGCATACATAAAATTAGGCTGAAGTTACTTATTGTAAATGCTTTTTCATCTAGCCACATTTAAAAGCATACAATCCTTTAAAGAGAGGCTGTTTACTCCAAAATGGACTGGGGTTTTGATTACTCAGTTAGATTAATACATTTTCTGTGGACTTTAGAGTCTCTTTTGCACCATAATACCTGTAGGTCAACAGAGTAAATTATGCTGGCTTGAGGTTATAAGAAGCTAATAAATTTGCAACTGATGCTCAGTTCATTATGCTCTTACCCTGTCTGTCATTATCAGGTCAAAAATTTTGAACATGGAGGTAGAGGAGAAATTAGACATTCCACCAAAATGAACCTCTATTCTAGAGTTTTTCCCATTAATAAATCTGTCATATATCAAAAGGCAGTCTTTCCCAACTAAGAGCAAAACAGATGGCAAAAAGTGACGCTGTTGCTAAATTAAACAAGTTGCTTTCTGGTTAAAATGTCCTGAACATCTCTAAACCAAACTTTTCCAAATGCTAAAATAATAAGTATCTGGGTCAGGTTTTTTGCATATCCAGGAGAGTGTCAGTACTTTCAACTGAATAATTCAGTTGCCTTGTAGCAGTGGTTCTTGGTGGAGTTTTTGTGCTTTTTTAAAGTTACAGCATAACAAAATGGAAGTTCTTGAAGTTCTAAACAGCCTAAAATCCCTTTAACTTTAACTGATAATTGTAGTTTCCCATAAATCTCTTGAAATTCCACATAATGTTGATATATTAGCTCACTTAAGAAAGCATTTTTAGCAGCTGATTGCTTATATAATCTTTCTGGCAATTTTCTACATTTTACTTGCCCTGATTTTGTGGCAAGGAAAGATTTTTTACTTTAATTTGGGCCATTAATTTCCCTAAGTCATTTGGACAGTGAGGTACTTAGCCAGCCTCCTACACACTTGGAATGAGATACTATTTCTAAAGCACTTCAGCTGAGTGCTTATTCTAAGGTTTAAGACTTTCATTAGGAATAGACTAGACTATCCGTGAAAGATTTATACTCTATGAATAGGGGTGTAATGTAACCAGAAATAGAGGCTCTATCTTCATATAAAAGATTGGGCTTTCCAAAAACCATGCTTGAAAGGATTAAAGCTTTCTACACCATCCACCTTCTCTTATTTTTTTAATATCACCATTAGCGATGAATTAAAAGTAATTATCTGCTAATCACCATACGAGTCAGGTCAGATGTTCCATTCCAAATCTATGATTGCTATAAAAGCCAATGTGAGCAAAGGGAATATTCTTTGGCCATGCATGGGGTGGAAGATGTGATTGGCGACCTCTCAGAATGCTGTGCCTTTTAGATTTTTGCTTGCCTTTGGGGCTTTGCAGCTGATGAGCAAAGTAGGAAGATTTATACTGTTTTTTTTCCTCCCTGAGCTCAAGCCGTTTGGTTCGGAAACTGTTTTAGCAATTTGTTGATACAGACAGAATCTTAACTAGACTCTTTGAGGTACTGATTAAGCAAAGCCCATCTCTCTGAATTACTGTGCAGTTAATAAATAGGTGAACAAGGACCCTGTTATCTGTGCCACTTTCTTGTCAATGCTCACTAATGTTAGGCATGGAAATAGAAATGCAATCAAAACAGCAGAGGGCAAAACCAAAAAATATAAAACCTGGATCCCAGTTCATTGCAATGGGCAGAGGTGGGGGTTCTTCCAAAAGAGTTTAATTCAAAATAATAGCTGTGCACTTTTGGTAGGAACCCTCATCCATGTAAGTGATTGCATATATATCTCTATATCTGTACAGATATGTGAAATAATTTAGTATCACTTTCATATTCTGATCATTGATACTATGTTGCCAAGTAATATAAGTAGCTCAGATCATATCAAATTGTGCCAGTTATTCTAAAATCCACAGCATCCTCCAATCAATTAATTCTCTGTGTTAGCCAACATATCTTGATGAAACTATGTGCAGAAAACCCAGCTCTCCAATTTATTTGAACATGGGGTGGTCTTTTAATTTACAGCTATCCCCTTGAGCTATTAGGATAGGCAAGGTGGAACTGTAATGAAAGTTTCTTTATTGAGTGCTCTAGGTACATATGAATACACAAAAGTTTGGTCACATGGTTTATGGCTGGGGAGCAGAGCAGAAATCCAGTGTCTCTGCTGCAACACAATTATTTTTTACTCTTTCAAAATGACACAGAAACTGACTACTCTTTGAGGTCTGCTGGGGATACACAAATTCCATGTCCCATCAGAGTCTACCAGTGTGTTGGTACATGGGCAATCTTGCCCCTTTCCCTTTCTCTCCTGATAAGAAGTGACACATGATTGACCACAGCTCAGGTGAGTACCACTGCCCTGCCTTGCCATCCACAACTGTAGGATGTGAACCTGGTTCTTCAGGGAGAACACAACCCATCCAAATCAAGTTTCAGTTGTTTCATCCATCTGTCTAATTGGGGTGTCTTAATTTTTGGAACCTAGTGAAGCCCATATTGTTTAGATAGGCTTTTGATTTGAGGCTAATTTTCCTGCTTCCCTGGGTAGTTGGTTTTAATATGGTTCTCTTATGGGTTGTGCCAAGATGAGATATCTGTGCTATTATGTTTGTTTATCTTTTATATTGAATTTTTAATTTAATTGTGCAGTGCTTTGGGGGCCTTGTTGGCTGAAAAGTGGTCTGTAAATTTTGTGTGTGTGTGTGTGTGTGTGTGTGTGTGTGTGTGTGTGTTTGTACAGACACACACATACACACACACACAGCCTGCTGGAAGATAATTTCTATCTCGCCTTTTTCTTTTCCTCAAAAGAAAACATCTCTTGCACATGCCACACTCTGAATGACACTATTCAGAGTTCTAGTTACAGGTAGGTAGCCGTGTTGGTCTGCTGTAGTCAAAACAAAATTAAAAAATTCCTTCCAGTAGGACGTTAGAGTCCAACTAAGTTTGTTATTGGTATGAGCTTTTGTGTGCATGCACACTTCTTCAGATAGCAGCATGCACACGAAAGCTCATACCAATAACAAACTTAGTTGGTCTCTAACGTCCTACTGGAAGGAATTTTTTAATTTTTAATTTTTTTTCCGACTATTCAGAGTGTTCTTAAAATTGAATCTCACAGTTTCACCTATCTATCTATCTCTCTGTGGCTGTGTCACCATTCACTTATTTTTCTCTGCTGAATTATGGTCATAATGCTTCAGCCTGACTGAACTTGCAACATAGGAAGCTGCCTTCAAGCAAGTCAAGACCATTGCACCATCTAACTCAGTATTCTCTACCTGGAGAAGGCAGGGCTTGAACATGGCACCTTTTGCATGCAGAATGTGTGCTCTACTACTGAGTTATGGCTCTTTTCCTCAGATGTATAGTTGCATTAGCTGAATGCTTAGTTATTGTTTTTTCTTATTAGGCACTAGATCTTATTGTATCCATATAAGAATTATGAAAAGGAAGTCAGTGCAAGCACCAGGCTCACTCCATGAGAACTTTGGTTTTGTAAAGCAAAATAGAAAGAGGCAATATACAAAGAAATATAAAATGGGCTAAATGGGCTTTTGAAGCATTCCAGTAAAATGCATAAACATCCCCAAATATGCACCCCATCATCCCTGTCCTACCCGTTTTCTCCAAGCAAAACCTGACTTTCTGTGGGGAACTACAAGGCACAGGAAAGGGTTTTACTTAGGGAGAAATGTTGCTCTGTACAGATTGTCGTCTCCTAATGGAACATGCATAGGAACATAGTCTTAAACTAAGTCATACCACTGTCCCATCTTCCCCAATATGCTCAATGCCAATTGGTAGCAGCTCTTTAGGGATTCAGACAGAAGTCTCCCCAACCCAACATGGAGTCACCAGGGACTGAACCTGGACCTTTTTGCATGCAATGCAATGCAATGCAATGCAATGCAATGCACATGCTCTAGCACTGAGCTATTGCCCTTTTCCTAATGGAGAGTATGGGACTTGTAGTTCTTTCCAGGTAGAAAATGACATTCCATTGTTTCTTGCAACCAAGATTGCTTTGTCTTAGAAATTACATGAAGGTGGGGGTACGTAGCTGCAAGGTTGAATAGCACCAGGGGCAGGCTGAAAATCCAATTTTCAAGGAGGTCCATCTTGAAAGGCTCTGTACTTGACTCAAAATAGAGTCAGATATGCATTTCAAGTCCCCACCCCCCATGAAGTATCATGCAATGTCTAGTCAGTGTTATCATCCCCATATTGAGTAAATGGTTTTAAGGTAAGTCTTGTCCTGATAATGAAGGGATAAAGCAGCATATTGAATTCATGACAGAAACAAGTGTTGAACTGAGGCCTTCCTCCTTCATAGCTCAGCTTCCCAGTCACTATCCTAGATCACCAAGTTTTTGCTTGATGACAGATGTGTGACACACTAAAAATATTGTGTTTGAATTACAACTGGGTGGGTGAAAAGTTTAGTCTGCAGTGATTAATCTATGGCGGCTGCTTCAGTCATGCTTGTACACAAGATCAGCAGGCTGGATCCGAAGAACCATGAACAGAAGGTAAATAACTGCTGGCACCATCCTACAAGTTGTTTCACATGTGTAATTATGGCCAGCGCTATAATACATAGATTCTGTGGCAGTGCTGCTTGAACAAAGGGTTGTGCATGCTCTTGTTCAATCATTTACAGAAGCAGTAGAACTTTTCTGGATTTTGTTTCCCCCTTTTTCATGCTCTTCTGCTCTACTGTACACAATTTACTCTACTGAGAACCAGTGTGGTGTAGTGGTTAAGAGCGGTAGAATCGTAATCTGGTGAACCGGGTTTGTGTCTCCACTCCTCCACATGCAGCTGCTGGGTGACCATGGGCTAGTCACACTTCTTTGAAGTCTCTCAGCCTCACTCACCTCACAGAGTGTTTGTTGTGGGGGAGGAAGGGAAAGGAGAATGTTAGCTGCTTTGAGACTCCTTAGGGTAGTGATAAAGCAGGATATCAAATCCAAACTCTTCTTCTTCTCTTCTACTGTGAATTTCCAGTGTAGTTGTTTTGTGATCTTGTGCATACAGAAAGACGCCTGAGAATGATGCTCAGTGAGTGCTCATTTGAACCAGTGAGGATGAGTGGCCTGGTGAGCTGCTGTTGGGAAAAGAAGAAGAAGAAGAAGATCTCAGGAGGCCACTGAGAGGTGGCATAAACTAGATTTTTTATCATCCAAAGCCACCCTCTCTCAAGGAGATAGTAACTTATAGCCAAGTCATTAATGCTATTTCCTCACCCAATTGTACCAAATGAAGCTTAACACGAGACCAGAGAGTTGCCCAGAATATTGGCCTCCTTTTTAAAATGCCTGTATAATGCTGTATTCAGCCTCGGCAACACTTCATTAACTTTTATTTCCTTATTGATCTATAAAATATGGAGGTTTGTGTTTGGCTTTAAACCTTTAATGTACAATTTCAGGGACAGTGACTCCTAACTTTGTAGCAGAACTATCTGTAACCATGCAGATAGATATACAGAAACTGAAAGGGGTTAATAAAATTTATATGTTTATGCTCTGAAGAGCATAACTCCTTGTGTCCATGAATATTTACTAGATAGATAAAGGAACTTTGATCTAAATCAGCCTCCCCATTTTCTTAATGTGTTTTGCTGAGACCACAGTGTTTTACCATCCCCAAAATTGGATTTTGCTGGCCAGGAAACCAATGGTACACATAAAGTATTTCCCAGCACTGGAATAATATCACATAACTTTGACAAATTAGGCTTGTGGAGAAAGTTCTAACAGAAAGTACAGAAGGCCATGCCAAATGGCAATATCATAAAAAACAGAATGAAATGGGGGGGGGGGGACACCAAACCCTCCTCCTTTGTAATTTCCTTACATAATGGCCACTTGTGTTTGGAAACACTTCAGTTTTGCCTTGTTGGCCACATTTGGATCTTTTATTAGAAGGATTTGTGGTCATATTCCAAAAGACTCTAGTTTGATCTATCCCTTCTCATGCCATGCCTAGATGGGTCTTTGGCCTGATCCAACAGGACTGCTCTTGGGTCCTGCTGTACTTTTGTAATTTTGATTTTTCTTCTCAAAAATACAATGGAATTCCATTAACCGTGCAACTAAAAGAAAAAGGCAGCAAAGCCTGACAGTTTTTTTAAAAGGGTTATCTAATATGGATAAAAAGCAAAAACAATCATTACAGGGATGAAACTCAGGTAATTATGCAAGTAATTAATACAATTACCCATCCCACAAGGTGCCCCAAATGCCCCTGTTCCGTGGTTATTGCACTTGTCTTTGTCTCTGAAATAGCAAACAGTACTTATAATTAAGACACTTGATTTACTGAATCAAAACTTATAATAATTCCCAGTTCTGCAATCCTTAGTCAGGTGATTTGTTAACACAACAACAAGAAAGCTCCATAATATCCTTGCAAGCCCCAGTATGTAAAAGACAAAATTTGAAACAGATATGGCAGACATTTAGAGTAGAAAGGCAATAGAGAATAAAGAAATCTACAAGAACAAATGAAAGATTCTAGTTTTGAGTATCAGGACTATAAATGCAATGACAATAAATATAAATGACTAAGAAATCCATTTTCTTCTTGGTTGGTTTTCTCCCAGAGCACAGCAGAGGCACAAAGGTACTCAGTACCAATCACATTCACTCAGAGACGCGGTGCGGGTTCATGGCTTGTGAATACAGCATGGAGTTTATAAATCAGGCTTCTAGTCTGATCCCCATCTATTCATGCTTTACAAACAAATTCTGAAATCAAATGCCTGCTCTAAATTGCATCTTTAGGACTGCCGCCCTTTGAAATGACATGAGTTTTGTCAACAGAAATAAAATGGCTGATCTGTTGGATTGATATGCCTGTTCATGCTTAACTTCAAAGAGCCATCATCTTTTTGGCTCATCTTTATGAAAATTATCAGCCCAGCTTTTGTATGAGATGGCCTTTGAGTGAAGGGCAGCATATAAATTCTCTGTGTGTGAGAGTGAGAGAATGTAAAGATTCTGCATGTGTAAACCATTTCAAGTAGAAGACTAGCTCTCTGCCAGTAATGTAAATTTATACACCAACACATCCAAACCTTGAGGAGATCACGTAACATTTTACACTCACTTGTAGCATCAGACATACCTATAAATATGTATTTATTTACTTATTTATTAAAATGATTTTAATTTCACCTTTCATTTCAAAGACATACCACAGCTGGCAGGGGTCAGAAAACTTTTTCAGCAGAGGGCCGGTCCACCGTCCCTCAGACCTTGTGGGGGGCCGGACTATATTTTGAAGGGGGGGGAGAACGAATTCCTATGCCCCACAAATAACCCAGAGATGCATTTTAAATAAAAGCACACATTCTACTCATGTGAAAACTGTCAGGAGCGCAGCCTACACTCGAGTAGGACCCTAGCAGAGACACATGCCCAACTGGCATGTTCTCTCCCTCCTGGTCTTTCTTCTGGGAGCTTCAAAAGCTTTCTTCAGCCCGGACATCACAGCGACTGATGCCAACCGACACCGGCACACTTAGGGATCCACAGAGTCTTCACAACTTGTGTGACAGACCTCAGCAACTCAGCATTTTGGCTAATCTATTTTTATTTACATATAAACACACATGGAGCACTGCAACATGGCTCCCTCTCTCTCTAGCATCAGACAGCAAAGAGAAAAATGAAACAAAGGACAATAGTCCCACTTCAGGAAACACAGTAACACAAACATCCTGTTTCCGTCACTTCCCACTCTGTGGAGTCAAAACATATAAAGTCATGTGATAGCCAAAAATCCCATGACTGCAATCATGGAGCAGTAATTCTAACAAAAACACCAGGCAGGCCCCACAAATAACCCAGAGATGCATTTTAAATAAAAGGGCACGTTCTACTCATGTAAAAACATACTGATTCTCGGACCACCCGCGGGCCAGATTTAGAAGGCGATTGGGCCGGATCCAGCCCCCAGGCCTTCGTTTGCCTACCCATGCCATAGCGGTTTACAGAAACAGTAGAACAGCAGCATATAAGAATAAAGTTGAACTAAAACATCAGTGTCAATTACAGGAGCCAGAGTTGCAAGGAGGAGCTTGGGTAATGTTTTAAATTACTGGCAGAAACTTAAAGCTTTACTTTTAGTGTTCTGCAGCAGGATGAAACTTTCAGTTGTTTTCAAATACAATCCCATGGAAAGATCCTTAATTATACTTACAGTTTGAGCTCTATAGGATATATGTTTTAAGAATTGCATACAGCTGGGAATTTCAAGTGGTGCTTTCACCCATCTCAGAGATGGGAGGAGAAAACACAACTGGCCAAACACACTCACCCTGCAATAAATCCATTTTGTGGATTTAAATCTAGTGATCTTTAAAAAATATATATTAATTACATTATCAGTATTAAAATTAAAATGCATCAAGAACAGCTGGAATCATATGCCTGCCTTCTGGGGAACTCATGGAAGTTTTTCCTTAGTCAATATGTAAAAAAAATGAGCTGCACAATTATTTCATAACATTAAAGCTATAAGGATCATCAACAGCAGCAGGGCTTATTTCTGATTAGAAATTCATTGGATTGCATTGTAAATGTTATAAAAAGCTTGTATTGACTTCTTGGCTCTTTCGCATTATTTGAGATCCTGCCACCCACTAGCACCACAAAATATCTTGCTTTAAGTGTGTTTTCACAAGCCTGGGATCAAAAATACTGCATGGGGTCAAGCTTTCCTATTTGTGAAGAAATGGGTAATAAAATTGTTGGAAAAGGAAAGGATAAAGTCAAAGCAGGCTGAGGTTTGTGTTGTGGGAGGTTGAAGAAGAGTGAGATTAGAAAGGGCACAAAGAGAAAAGGAGGCTTAAAATAATGGAGACTTTCACCCTGATCCAACCGTGCCAAAGCTGCTCATGTAGCCCTTTAAATGAAAATTATATGGATCAAGGGTTTGGTGGAGAATCAGAAAGACACAATAAAGTCTCCTTTTTCCCCTTATGAACAGCTGAGCTGTAGGACTGTACAGTAGTTTCCTTTAAAGAGTTGTGAATATATAACCCTAGCTGTTGAATCAGGTTAGAAAATCATATGTAGGACAGAGCCACTCATTTAGGCGGAACTCAAGGTGTGCATAGATAAAAAGCTGCTCTTACATTATTATGACGTTAATCAAAGTGGCTGGCTGTTAATGTCTTTATTTCTGGATGTCTGCAGTTCCAAGAACCATGACTTTGTTGATTCATCCATCAATTTTCCCTCAGTTATTTATGTGATCCAGGTTAACATAAGTGAGGGTCAACAAAAGTGAAATTACCACGAGGCTTAGGCTGGCAAAAATAAAAGGAAAAATAATTACAATATTACAATATTTTACAATATTACAATATTTTAAATACTGCTGTATTCATTAGTTATCCGTGCATCTTTTTAACGTGCACCTAACAAAGCATGCACAGCTGCTCACACAAGAAAATGAGCAGGCATTTTCAATTTTCGAATGGTCCCATTAAATATTTTGCAAGAGTTGTACATTAAACAGAAGAAGATATTATTGAACAGCAAGTAAGGCATCTCACTCTTTTACCACCTCGGAGAAAGTGTAATTAAAGTTTATTCATTTTTCCCATGTGTTATTTGTGAGCTAATTGAATTTTTACTAATCGTAACTTTAATTCAAATAAACATTAAGTGAACCGTTTCATTTCTAAATCTTAAGAGAACTCGGAAACTTGGGGCACAATCTGTCTCCTAGATTGCTTTATGAGAGGGTCAGGCATGCCAAAAGTATTTCTCGTGGTGGGGAAGCAAAGGGAAGAGATACAGAGCTCTCTGAAGCCCTTCTTCTAAGTGTGTGGAAGAACAAGCAGGAAAGAAATATTCTTTATTTGATTTGATTAGCTAAAGGAATTCTTAGTGCAAAAACAACAACCCCTAGCGCTGTGCTGCAAATTTATTCTGTGCTCCCCACCCCACTGCAACCATTCTCCATCAATTAATGAAAAAAGGAATTGCGTTCAGAAATTATCAAAGTGGACAGAACATTTCCATGAAATTTTTATGGGTGAGATGCCGGGATTTTGTCATTCCAAGGAGTGTTTCTGAGTGGCCTTTCTTTCATTTGACAAATCATCACACCAAGTGGTCTGCACTCTGCAGCATTCCTGGCTACCCACACTTCAATTAGAGCCCAAGGAAAGGCAACAGAAGAGCGTCTTTAAAATGCACGTTTAGCCATGCTTTCCTCGACTCATACTCTCAATTTTTAATTCTCTGTTTTGCACTCTGCTCGGTTTTAGTTATGAGATGTAGTTTTGTTCTATTTGCATCCTGTTTTTCCAGAAAAGTGTATGGGGTGTTAGGGAAGGGCTAGTACTTCTGCTGGGGGACATGTCAAACCCTCAGTGAGTTAGAGACTCCCCCTTCATGCAAGGACAGGCTCTGGCGGATTGAGCAGACAAGACCAATAGTGGATCCAGTGGTCAAGAAGGCGGTTTCTGCTCATGCTGTGGGGGGAAATGAGGGGCAGATGGGGCTCATCAACCTGTGAAGGCAGCTCAGCTAGGAGAAGTAAACTCTGATCCTAAACTTTGCCTTGTGGGATATCTTTGGGGAAGAAAAGGCTACGGAGTAAAGCTTATACAAATCAAAAGTGGAGTCTCTAAGACAGTTGGATGGCGCCTTATATGCCTCCTTCTGGCAACTCCTGCATCCAAGCTGGTACCAAATGAATTGCTCTGCCTTCCTTTGGACCACACCAGCAGGGCCAAGAGGGTGATTTTGTCATCTGGGCAGCCCATGACCTCCATACACACTGCCCAGGCTTTCACCCCAGGGAGGTCACTTCAGTGCTGATAATGCAGTAGTGTGACTTTGCCCCCAGGAGGCACACTCCATTGTCTCTTGAGACAGATGGAGGACAACATTATATTATTAAGATTTAATTTCTTATAATTTCTAATTTAATACTTGCATTGAAAGCAGCACATTCCACACACAAAATCAGCATGCCAAACATTGTCACTGTTCAAAGCCCTTTTGCTCCTCTGACTCAGGGGTAGCCAGCATGGACCTCTCCAGATATTGTTGGACTCCAACTCCCATCAGCCCCAATGGCAAGGGATAACAGGAATATGAGTTGAAGGACATATGGACAGCAATACACTAGATGCCCCTGCTCTAGCTACTGACTCTTCTTTGTGCTATTTCTTCTTCTTTGCTCTCACTTTGCTCAGACCAGTCCTTTGACCAACGCAGCTGTTCAGTTTGATTGGCCATCGTGACCCACATGGTTTTGTTTATGAACATCTGCAGGATTATGCCATGAGTTGTAGTGACATGACATCACCAATATGAGCAGCTAGTTGCCAGCATCATTAGGATTAAACAGCAGTGTGAGCAAATGTTGTGAGGACAAAGGTAGAGAAAGAGAATGTGGTAGGCAGAGGAACAGTCTTGACAGAGCAGGAATGGAACAAGTACTGTATTGGAACAAATACTGAAAACTGCCAACATTGAGGGGTGAAAAAGACTACTAAATGAAGTATGTTGCTTTGCTGTAATTCTGCTTTAAAGTCTCGCATATTTAACTAGGAGTTAAGCAATTTTGAAGTGCTCCCATTGAACTCAATGGGACACAAGTGCTTAATTTTGGCTGTATCCTGTTGGTGTTCTAGAATCAATCCCCCATTCTCTGTTTTCAAACAATTAAATTGCTAATTGCACTGATTATTAGCACCATGGTGGCTAATGCTCTTCAACACCTTTCTGCTTTTTCATTATCATCCCCTCAACAAACACCTGATAACAGAGAATCACTGCACTTCTAGACATAAAAAGTGAATGGATGGAAAACTCTTGACTTCTGTAGCTTGCTTATTTCCACGGCACTTTCCAAAATTACCCACTTTGAATCCATTACAAGTATGGCATCAACAGAATCTGAATGCAAGCAACCGTTATTCCTTGGCAGTAGGGTTGCCTCAACAATCTTAAGTGGACAGTTATTGACTTCCTGTCTAAATGGGTTATTTCATACAGTAGTTACCAGGCTCATCTCTTTATTCTCCCCATAGGAATAACAGAAGGCACCTGCTCGACTTGATAAGAACCAAATTATGCAGAAGAGGGAACTATTTTTTTTATAGGAACACTAGTATAAAAGGGGGGCAAGTATAAAATATTTAAAATGTGCTCTTTTGTGTGTGCCTGTATATATAATACCTCTTCTATATTTAATCAAAGTGTTTTTCCATTTCCCTGGGCTATAAACCAGGAAATCATCAAATCTTACAGGAATCCACGTTAGCTCATGATAGCTTGTGAGTTTTTATGTACCTCAGCTCCCAAGATGTACATGAAAGTCTGCAAGTATGAAGCCTAATTTGCCCAGATTTTCCTTACCTACAATAGATTCATACACAGATACATACACAGTACCTTTGTCATATCTGTCTGCTAAGGTGGCTGGTAACTGGACAGTGGCTACTAATGGTATTACTGGTATTATTGTTGTTGTTTCTTTCTTTCATTCAATTTATATACTGCCCTTTATCCAAAGTTCTCAGGATGGTGTACAACATTAGAAACATAATTTACATAGCATAATAATAAAAGACAATAAAGCAATAACCATGGGGGGGATCTTATTAAATGCAGGTGGAACACTGTGGCCCACCAAATGTTCCTGGTCTACAATTCCCATCATCCCTGGCCTTTGCAATCTTTTTGACTAGCACAAACTATTATGACCTCCACATGGAACTGCTGTCAATTGGAAGGATGTTGGCAGGTTACACTGAAGGGAACTTAAATACGGACCCATCTTCCAGAATTTGCTTGTTTTCCAAGTCTCCCCCCACAGTCTCATGGCAGACTTCACAGAGATCTTGATTACAGTAGATTAGAGTATGTTTTCGTAGGCTATATTTATGGGGGTGACAATGTATTTCATCTCCTTCATGGTGGCATGTATGCTCTTATGGGTGAATAATGCAAAGATGGTCAAGATGTTTGTAACAGCCTTGTCCATTATATATTGCAAAAGAAAAAGATATCTAATACACAGGAAATGCATAGCATAACTGCATTGCAAAATTCAGATATGTGCAATTTCCCAAGAAAATCTGTTTTGTTTCAGAAAGTACAAATTTGATAGACTTACCTTTAAACGGGAACTGATTTGGATTTCCCCCCCATCCCTATTTCAGGCAGATGGGTTTCAACACTAAGAACCTTAAAGTTTAAAACCGATAGTCTAAAATGTTGAGGTGAAATGGATTCACTTACTCTGTAATGCTTTTTAGGGAAGGCACTTTGTAAGAAAGTGTAATACATCATAGATGCGCCCTTAGGTAAGTAACCTGCAAAATATTAGAGGGGTAGATATTAGAGGGGTAGAATGAAAGATAATCTGAGGCTTTTCTTCTTGTTTTCTACTCAATTGAAGCATTGTGATTGGAAGTAAAAAGTACAGCTGTCATTCAAAATGCTACCTGCTCCATAATTAAAAGGTTATAGAGATGGAAAGTCCAAGACTGTCTCTGTGGGATTTCTCAGCTTCAAAGTTGCCTTCCACACTATATTCTGTTCTGCTCTTTGTTTCTCTGAATTTCTCTGTGCTATTTTAGTCTGATCACAGTTGTATTCTGCCTCAGAAGAGAAAAGCTATCTTCCGTCTGATGTGGATGACCCATCAAGTTTTCCTCTGAGATGGCACTGGAGCTTTGGGAGCAACACAGTTCAGTTCAGGTTGCCACAGATGACATCTACTTTGCCTCAGAAGACCATTTGAATAACTCTGAAGCTGCCCATTATCAATATGGTTACTGTATCAAGAGATCTCTTGATGCAAAACCTAATTGAGCTGTATTCAAAGTGGCACTAAACAGCTCTTTGCATGTGTGAAACAGTTTCTGTTGGAATTGGGGACAGATTTGGGGATAGCACTGGTCATACATTGGGGAAGCAAGGCGGAGTCCCATTGCTTTCCTGAGGAAAGCGGAAGTCCTTTTGCTCACTCTGTTGAAAACCACCCATAGTGGCTAAACAGATCTAACCCTATAGCAGAGATCTTCATGAGAGAGGTTATGTTGAAACTATATTGGAAAAGAAATGAGAAGGAAGTTAAGGTTACCTTTTTTCAAATGTTTCAAAATCTAACTTCCAGTTTTATGCTTGCTCAATACAGCTGCCACATATATAAGCACACTATTTTAAAAATGGATGATTATGATTAATAATAATTTATGAATCACCTTTTGCATATACAGTGGTACCTCGCAAGACGAATGCCTCGCAAGATGGAAAACTCGCAAAAGAAAGGGTTTTTGTTTTTTTGAGTTGCTTCGCAAGACAATTCTCCCTATGGGCTTGCTTCGCAAGACGGAAACGTCTTGCAAGTTTGTTTCCTTTTTCTTAAAACCGTTAATACAGTTGTGACTTGACTTCGAGGAGCAACTCATAGCATGCGGTGTGGTAGCCTTTTTTGAGGTTTTTGAAGACTTTGGTGATTTTTGAAGCTTTTCCAAAACTTTTCCGACACCGTGCTTCGCAAGACGAAAAAAACCGCAAGACGAAAAAACTCGCAGAACGAATTAATTTCGTCTTGCGAGGCACCACTGTATGTCACAGGGCAATTTACAGCCATATCATAAAAACAGTGAAAATAGTTTAAAAACAGTTATAAAACAACGGAACATAGGCTAAAAATACTACAAAATGAATGCCTAAGGTGCAGACCTTTTCATCCAGCTGGGAATGCTTTCCAAAACAAAATTCACTGCAAGTGAATGTGGAGCAGGCTTCTGTTGTTTGGGGGATTTTAAGGATAAAATTGACAACAGAACACAGTGACCTACTGGATATATAATGGATAAGGCAGTCTCTCTGGTCCTGAAATGTATAGGGCCTTCTGTCTCACACATATATGCCAACATGAATATGCTTCAATTAATAGAGATAATGATATTTTAAAGTACCAGTAGAATTTTTGCTGTAGTTGATGATATAGGACTTCATACTTTGGATTTGAGAACCGGGTGAAATCTACATGGGGGGATTCCTGACCTGTATATGGTGTCCGGGAGGACTGCAGTACCAAAATGCCTTAATTTGTGGGCTAGGGATTTAAACAGGGGTCTGAACAGCGCACGAAAAACAAAACAAAAAAAATCTGTCAATTATCCTATTAATGTTAGAGCTAGCCTTAATATTCAGAGTTCAGAAGGCAGATGAGTGAATTTCACAGACTGTAGTAACATCTCTTGCAAGCCCGGCAATGAAAATCAGGCTCTTTCATATCAATCTGTTCTCCTAGAAATGGAACTAATTTGATTGTTATTTTTATATACTTTTGTTGAAAGGAGATGAAGGCTTTTAATCATATATGGTAAAAACTCATTAGCGCTGATGCCGTCTGCCTTTAGCCCTTCTGCTGGAAAGAAGGCTCTACTCACTGGCTCTCACACCTGTAAGAGTATTTTCTAACTCGTCATTTTCTTCTCTAATTACTTCTTGATTGTGGGGTAAACTCTGAGCTGCTGGTGGAAAGGAAATCATTGTCTTTTTATCCTCTCTGTGGGGAATTGATTCCACTTGTTTACTGATGTGTATGGCAGACTGAATGAAATGATTCCTAATTAGCATATATGAAATAATCATTGGTCTATCTGGAGTCATAATTAATGCATTAGAAGAAATTTACCGAATGTCAAGGAGAAAGACATTAGCATAAATGAGCTTATTTTAGATAGGCTGTGATGGAGAGAATACTTTTCAGCAAGAATGTTTACTAAAATTAAGCAATAACAACATATCAATTTACTAAGAGCCATTACCACGCATGATTGGAAACATTAACTTTTGAAGCTGATCTCCATTTCCTCCTCTTCGCCACTGTGCTTCGTCTAAGCATCTTCATGACATTTGAAAACAGTTAATATACATCCATCACAGTGTGGGGGCAGGGGAGGGCTAAGGCAGGGAGTACCTTGTCAATGTAACTATTTCTTTAAACCTTTTTATTTCACATATTCACAGATGTGTGGAAAAGGGTTGGGGGAGCGCAGAGCTCTGCGAGATAAATCTGAGCTTCAATTGTTTAAACTACTTCCTCCTGCTAGAAGTATGACACACCGAAGAGCAAAATAGTGTAATTATCCACCCACAAATTAATGTGAGTAAATCATGTTAATTTCAGCGATGTTGCTGTTTGTTAGGTAAAGTGACAAGCCGTGATTACACATTCTGAATGTTATCTCTTTCCGATGAGTCACTTATCTGCAGATCTGAACTTCGGTCTGAAAATGAGCTGATATCATGAAACTAGATGCTCATTTTGAGATAAAGTTTTGAAACTAGCTTTTGTGTTCTACGACTAATAAATCAGAATCCCAAGTGACTATACAGTGCTGAAATAGACCACACTTCAAGCATCATATCTATCTCGCTATCGACATATGCACATGCACACACACAAACGGGGTTGGATCAAAAGGTTTCATTTTCTCCTGTTAAAAGAGCTTCTTCTGAGGGAAGGAATGTTCTGTTCCTTGGAAGAAGATGCCTTCCTTTGGAGCTTCTGGATTCAACCTGATAACTATTTGATGAGCAAATTAGGTGGCTGTTAGGTGGTTTTGTAGCTGGTTGACTGACTGAACCGCAAGAGTGCTCACTAATGGTCCTCATCATCCTGGGAAAAAGGGACAAGTGGAGTGTCTCTTGCTCAAAATCTTTATAAATGTCTTGGATGAAGGAATTGAGGGGATGCTAATCAAACTTGAAGGTGACATAAAACTGAGAGCGGTAGCTAATGCCACAGAAGACAGAATTGAGATTCAAGATGACCTTAACAGATTGGAGAACTGGGCTAAAACTACCAAAATGAATTTCAGTAGGGACGAAGAAGAAGAAGAAGAGTTTGGATTTGATATCCCGCCTTTCACTCCCTTTAAGGAGTCTCAAAGCGGCTAACATTCTCCTTTCCCTTCCTCCCCCACAACAAACACTCTGTGAGGTGAGTGGGGCTGAGAGACTTCACAGAAGTGTGACTGGCCCAAGGTCACCCAGCAGCTGCATGTGGAGGAGCGGGGAATCGAACCCGGTTTCCCAGATTACGAGACTACTGCTCTTAACCACTACACCACACTGGCTCTCACAAATGTAAGGTTCTGCACTTGGGCAGGAAAAACCAGCTGCACACATATAAGATGGGGGACAGTTGGCTTGTCAGTTGTAGATGTGAAAATGATCTAGGGGTTGTAGTAGACACCCAGCTTAACGTGAGTCCACAGTGTGATGCAGCAGCAAAAAAAAGCTCCAGAGATACTATAGCCAAATATTTAAAGGTCTGTCACATGGAAGATGTAGCAAGCTTGTTTTTCCCTGCCCTGGAGGGTAGGACCCAAACCAATTGATTCAAGTTACAAGAAAGTAGATTTTGACTAAACATCAGGAAGAACGTTCTGATGGTACTGTTCAATAGTGGAACAGGCTCCCTTGGGAGGTTGTGGACACACCTTCCTTGGAGGTCTTCAAGCAGGGGTTGGATAGCCATCTATCATGGATACTTTAGTTGAGAATCCTGCATTGAAGGGGGTTTTACTAGATTACCTTAGAAGTCCCTTCCAATTCTATGATTCTATACTCTAATTTTTTTCTGTCTTACTTTGGCTCAAAAACACTCAAGTTTTGCTTCAGAAAATAGAAGCTATCTACATTTCCCTCCAAGGTCTTCAGGAGAAATATGTTCAGTCCAGGACACAGCAGATGACATCTGCTTCACCTTGAAAGAGCACTGAATCTATACAAAACTGCCCAGGATTGATACATAATTAATCTGGTGTTTAAAGTGGAGAGATCTCTTGATACACAAACTAATTAAGCTGAACTAATACTGTTTAAATAATCTAACCATATAATAAAGTTGCTCATAACAGTGATTATGTTGAAACTATATTGGAAAAATATTTGGGCAGGAGTAGAGGATGCCTATTTTCAACTGTTTGTACACCTAAGTTCCAGTTTGATGTGTGCTCATTTTAACCGCATACTTTTTTTTAAAGCTAGGGAAAAGCTTTCCCTAGAAAGTTGCAACATCCATTGTGTGAAAGCAATAAAAGCATAATCATCCTCATCCTCATCTTAATCTTTATCATGTCTCCTACCTTAACTTGTACACCATGTAAGAATATAAGGTAAAGGTAAAGGGACCCCTGACCATTAGGTCCCATCGTGACCGACTCTGGGGTTGCGGAGCTCATCACGCTTTATTGGCTGAGGGAGCTGGCGTACAGCTTCCGGGTCATGTGGCCAGCATGACTAAGCCGCTTCTGGCAAACCAGAGCAGCACACGGAAATGCCGTTTACCTTCCCGCCAGAATACCTTACCTATTTATCTACTTGCACTTTGACGTGCTTTCGAACTGCTAGGTTGGCAGGAGCAGGGACCGAGCAACGGGAGCTCACCCCGTTGCGGGGATTCGAACCGCTGACCTTCTGATCAGCAAGTCCTAGGCTCTGTGGTTCAAGCCACAGTGCCACCAGCGTCCCTGTAAGAACATAAGAATAGCCTATTGAATCAGGCCAGTGGCCCACCTAGACCAGCATCCTATTTTCACAGTGTACAACCATATGTCTGTGGGAAGCCCATAACAGGACATGGCTGCAGTAGCATTTTCTGAACTTGTGACCCCATTGGCATTATACATTTAAAGCTGTATCAGACTACTTTATACAGTTAGATCTTCCCCCACAAGAATCCTGTATACTGTCATTTGTTAAATGTGCTGAGCATTGTTAGGAGACCCCTCCTCTTCTCCCAGAGTTACAATTCCCAGAGTTCCCTGGAAAAAGGATTGATTATTAAACCAAACAAAGAAAAATTCCAGTTTAGGTGCCCAACAAACAGCCGCTGACACTTCCTTGGTGCAGAGCTATACCACTACTGCCATATAAGATATAATTCATAATAGGCGTCATGAAAGAATATTTTAAATGGTCTCAGATACGCGCAACAGAATTTCCTTTTGGAAGATAAAACTGCAAATAGGAAATGACAAGAAATACAGTGCACGTGGGGGGAGGCTTTTATAGTACTTTTTATTATTATTTCTGTGTTGGATGTTATTCTGGAGGGTCTTTCTCCTGCTTCATTTTAAACTGTTAAATTAGAGTAGTTTATTCATATTGTTTCATACAGTGCTTCATGGATTGATCTTTTTAAACGATTCTTTTACTTATTGACATTATGATGATTTGTAATGATTCTTATTATTTTTAGAAATCATTATTGCTCTTCATTTGATGTTTTACAAGCTGCTTTGGGTGCAAAGTTGTGGGAGAGTGGTATAGAACTTAGGATGACCTAATCATGAACATGATTAGGAAGGACCAGTTGGTTAAAGGTGTACAGGTCGGAGCGAAATATTATAAACTGAAAGCATTTGCAGATGACCTAGTACTTACTTTGCAAGAGCCTGAATCTAGTACAAAAAGAGTTTTAGAGTTAATTCAAGACTTTGATCAGGTTGCAGGATTTAAGCTGAATAAATCAAAAACGAAAGTATTGGGGGAAAATCTAACATCATTGGAAAAAGAGAGGTTTCAGAATGAGACAGGGTTAACTGTGGTTAAGAAAGTGAAATATTTGGGTGTTAATATGACTTCAAGAAATTTGAATTTGTTTAAAGATAATTATGAGAAATGTTGGAATGAAGTCAAAAAAGACTTAGAAATTTGGTCAAATATGAAGCTTTCCTTGTTGGGTCGAATAGCAGTTATAAAGATGAATGTGTTGCCTAGAATGTTGTTTCTGTTTCAAACTTTGCAAATATTGGACAAGATGGATTGTTTCAAGAAGTGGCAGAAAGATATTGCTAAATTTGTCTGGCAGGGAAAAAAGCCAAGAATAAAATTCAAGATACTAACTGATATAAAAGAAAGGGGCGGATTTGCCCTGCCAGACTTAAAACTTTACTATGAATCAGCAGCTTTTTGCTGGTTGAAAGAATGGCTGCTTCTTGAGAACACTGACATTTTGGATCTGGAAGGGTACAACAATATGTTTGGGTGGCATGCATATCTTTGGTACGACAAGGTCAAAGCTCATAAAGGGTTTAAAAACCACATTGTCAGGAAAGCACTGTATAATGTTTGGACTAGATACAAAGATTTGTTGGAAAGTAAAACTCCAAGGTGGTTGTCACCAGAGGAGGCAAAGGCCATTAAAAAACTTAATATGGAGGCCAAATGGCCAAGATATGGAGAAATTTTGGAACAAGAAGGGGATAGATGGAAACTGCAAAGTTTCGGAAAAACTAAAAGGGAAAGTGAGAGACTGGTTTCATTATTGTCAAATAATGGAAGTGTTTAAAACAGACAGAAAAATTGGCTTCCAGGTGGAAAAATCAAAATTAGAGACTGATTTGTTAGAATCCAGCACTAAGAATTTGTCAAGAATGTATAGCTTGCTGTTGGAATGGAATACACAAGATGAAGTGGTTAAGTCTGCAATGATTAAGTGGGCACAGGATATTGGTCATAATATTTTGTTCGCTGACTGGGAAAGGTTGTGGACCACAGGTATGAAATTCACGGCATGTAATGCCTTAAGAGAGAATATTATGAAAATGATATACAGGTGGTACATGACCCCAGTCAAGCTTGCAAAAATTTATCACTTGCCCGATAATAAATGTTGGAAATGTAAAGAAATTGAAGGAACATTCTTTCACCTTTGGTGGACGTGCCCAAAGATCAAGGCTTTCTGGGAAACGATCTATAATGAATTGAAAAAGGTACTTAGGTACACTTTCCCTAAGAAACCAGAGGCCTTCCTCCTGGGCATTGTCGGCCAATTGGTGTTAAAGAAGGACAGAACATTTTTCATGTATGCCACAACAGCAGCAAGAATACTCATCGCAAAGTACTGGAAGACGCAAGAATTACCCACCGTGGAAGAATGGCAACTGAAGGTGATAGACTATATGGGACTGGCGGAAATGACGAGCAGAATCCGTGACCAGGGAAGAGATACGGCGCAGGAAGACTGGAAGAAATTTAAAGAGTATTTAAAGAAATATTGTAAAATTAATGAAGGTTAGAAAAATGCTGGATTGGTTATTAAGGGGTTAAAAGCGGCAAGAGATAATTAGAAGAAAATAATTTTTTTAAAAAAAACTAATTTAAAAGTAGGGTAAGGATTTGCTGACAATTGAATTTGAAATTGGAATACAGAAAGGGAAGGTATGAGGAAGTCGTGAAAGTAAGCTAAAAGAAAGTAAAAATTGGAGTTATACGTGGGTTTTTGTGTGTGTGTGTGTGTGTTTGTTAGTATGTTATTGTTATGGTGTTGTTATTGTATTGTGGTGATTTGTTAAAACTTCAATAAAAATTTAATTTAAAAAAAAAAAGAACTTAGGATGACCATGCAGTATCATCTGTTGTAAGCTATCCTGGAGGATCTTCAGATCGAAAGGCAGGCTATAAATATTTAAAGCAAAATAGGCAAATACTAATAAAATTACATGTAAAGCTGAGTAGACATTTCAGTTCAGCCATATTTTTCATGTTATTTCTGCAATGAATCCCCATTAAGGGTGGATAAATACATGTACTAAAATGCTGCTGCTATTGTTCCTGCTATTAAACAGTACTAGTTATTTCTGCACAAGCCTCATCTATAGCCCAGTAGTCACATAAATGTCTCCCATACATTTTTATAGGATTTGGATCAAGTTTATCATTGTGCTCTTTGTAATAAGCTGTGCAAATCACATTTTGCAGTATATGAAGCAAAGCATTTTACTAGCTAAGTTTGAACTAATAATTGTTTAGTCAGTCAAAACGCCATTTGTGATTATTCCATAACTGTACAGGATCAATGGTAGCATAAAATGAAAAGATATATTGATTTACAAGTTCTCTTATTTTATGGTTCTTTATAGCTTTAAAAAACCCCTTTTTAAAAAAAAAGCTAAAATATGGCATTTTATGTTGACTAGGTAATCACACTGAGTGTGATTTATACACTGTTATGTCCTATTTGCTGTTTTGTCTTCCAAAATGGCATTGTGTTGTGTATATTTGAGACCATTAATGTAAGCTTTCATTACACCTACTACTACTGCCATATGAAATATAATTTGTAATATCATTCTGAACCAAGGGAGTGTCAGAAACTGCTGGTCTGTAACACAAAACTGGGAATTTTTGTTGTTTGGGTGTTGCTGCTCCATATGGTTTCAGTCTCTGTATAGGCCAGAAGTCACCAACTTTCTTGAGTCTGCTAGGGACAAAATGACTACCACCTCTAAAAGAGCAGGAAAAGAGAGAGGTTCATAAAATGATGTGAGCATGTCTTCCATTGACTCCCATCAGTGGGGAAAACGTACCTACATCAGCCACCACTGCACTCACAGAAACAAGCTATTTTTACCTCCCCTGTCATGAATGAGCCAGTTCCCAGGGAAGGGTTGCTGCTAACTGAAGAAAGCAGCCAAGAACAGAGAGGGTTAACTGCCATTCAGAATGAGCATCAACTAGTGCCAACTCACCCGCCCCTTGGAATGCCGACTGATAAGGGAATGGTGGAGAGCAAGCTAGAACGCAGTCAAATGAGAGCCAGTGTGGTGTAGTGGTTAAGAGCGGTAGATTCGTAATCTGGGGAACCGGGTTCGCGTCTCCACTCCTCCACATGCAGCTGCTGGGTGACCTTGGGCCAGTCATACTTCTCTGAAGTCTCTCATCCTCACTCTCCTCACAGAGTGTTTGTTGTGGAGGAGGAAGGGAAAGAAGAATGTTAGCCGCTTTGAGACTCCTTCGGGTAGTGATAAAGCGGGATATCAAATCCAAACTCTTCTTCCAAAGCTCGCCGGAAGCACAAACAGGTGGGAAAGAGTTAAGAGATAGCCTCTCAGAGAATGGGGAAGAGGCGGGAGCTGACCCACTCAGTCCGAGGTCTCGATGAATGGGAGGGCTGCAAGATAGGAAGCAAAACAAAAGGCGTATGAAGCGAAAGTTCAGTTGCTCCTGGTCATGCCGGAAGCAGTCTTCAGAAGGGTCATATTGATTGATGAGAGTGGAGGCTGTGTAAAAGCCGTCCGGAGCTACCTCTTTGTTTCACAATAAATCATCCTTTTTAATTAACTACGCTCACTGTGTTATCAAGCCAGGGACTGGACTCCTGAAACCCCCTCTGTTGAGAACAGAACTGAACATAGGCATGTTTAAGGGGCCATGTTCAACGTAGGACCGAGAGAGCCAGTGCAAACTGGAACTGAGCAAGAAGAGGAGATACCCATAACTGCTCACAGTATTCCAAGTGTGGCTGCACCACATATTTATATGAAGGTTCTCTAATGAATGACAGAGACTTCAGCATTTTAACCAACTCTGTTATTGTCTAATGATGACAACAGAACAGTCCTAATAAACTCACTAACTCATACCATCTTTGCATTTCAGTCATTCCGTTCTAGGCTCACTTTCCATTCCACACACTCTATAAAACCTTGCCTATACAGTGGTACCTCGGGTTAAGAACTTAATTTGTTTCGGAGGTCCGTTCTTAACCTGAAACTGTTCTTAACCTGAGGTACCACTTTAGCTAAGGGGGCCTCCCGCTGCCGCCGCACAATTTCTTTTCTCATCCGGAAGCAAAGTTCTTAACCCGAAGTACTGTTTTTGGGTTAGCAGAGTCTGTAACCCGAAGCATTTGTAACCTGAGGTACCACTGCAGTGCATAAGCTACTGTGGTCTGTTCATGATCACATTTCACTACAGGCATTTTATTTTTGATCCATTTCTTAATGATCCCCAACATAGAGTTCCACTTTTTCACAGCTTCTAAAAATGTAATACAATAAAATGTGATACAAATGTAAAAAAAAAAAAAAGCAAGTGAAGCTTTTCCTGCTATTTTATTGGAAAGAACTTCCTTGCCAAGTTAATCTGAAGATTTCTGCACATTCAGCTGCTGTTATAGGCAGAAGCGGGGCCATTAAAAATATGGGAACTTGGGCAGTTTTTGTGGGTCCAAACCCAAGATTTGTTATATTTAATTGACCCCCAAATGTGTGTATTGTGGCTATATTTTCTTTGGAAGGAGCTGCTGTATAAACAAAGTGTCCCTGTCTACAAGTCACCTATTCTGGGCTTCTGTCCTCCTGTGTCTGGATGTAATTTTCATGGAGCGTGAAGTAAATTCTAAGTAAATGTGTTTAGAATTGAGTACCCATTTGTGGAAAGTGCCCTGAATGCCAGGGGTGCTATTTTAGATGAAAACAATTACCGTATTTTTCGCCCCATAAGACGCACTTTTTCCCCTCCAAAAATGAAGGGGAAATGTGCCTGCGTCTTATGGGGCGAATGCAGGCTTTCGCTGAAGCCTGGAGAGCGAGGGGGGTCGGTGCGTACCGACCCCTCTCGCTCTCCAGGCTTCAGGAAGCTCTGCGCAACCCTCGGGAGACCGGCTCGAGGGTTGCGCAGAGCTGCCTGCAATCCCGGGACCAGCGCAGCTCTGCGCGGCCACCGGGAGCCGGGGGAGAAGCTCCGCCCCGCTCCCGGTGGCCGCGCAGAGCTGCCTGCGGTCCTGGGACCAGCGCAGCTCTGCGCTGCCATCCGGAGCGGAGCGCTAAACTCCGCCCCGCTCCCGGTGGCCGGGCAGAGCTGCGTGCGGTCCTGGGACCAGCGCAGCTCTGCCCGGCCACCGGGAGCCGGGGGAGAAGCTCCGCCCCACTCCCGGTGGCCGCGCAGAGCTGCGTGCGGTCCTGGGACCAGCGCAGCTCTGCCCGGCCACCGGGAGCCGGGGGAGAAGCTCCGCCCCACTCCCGGTGGCCGCGCAGAGCTGCCTGCCGTCGCGGGACCAGCGCAGCTCTGCCCGGCCACCGGGAGCCGGGGGAGAAGCTCCGCCCCGCTCCCGGTGGCCGCGCAGAGCTGCCTGCCGTCGCGGGACCAGCGCAGCTCTGCCCGGCCACCGGGAGCCGGGGGAGAAGCTCCGCCCCACTCCCGGTGGCCGCGCAGAGCTGCGTGCGGTCCTGGGACCAGCGCAGCTCTGCCCGGCCACCGGGAGCCGGGGGAGAAGCTCCGCCCCGCTCCCGGTGGCCCTGCAGAGCTGCGTGCGGTCCTGGGACCAGCGCAGCTCTGCCCGGCCACCGGGAGCCGGGGGAGAAGCTCCGCCCCGCTCCCGGTGGCCCTGCAGAGCTGCGTGCGGTCCTGGGACCAGCGCAGCTCTGCCCGGCCACCGGGAGCCGGGGGCGAAGCTCCGCCCCGCTCCCGGTGGCCCTGCAGAGCTGCGTGCGGTCCTGGGACCAGCGCAGCTCTGCGCCGCCATCCCGAGCGGGGCGCTAAGTCCCGCCCCGCTCGGGATGGCGGCACAGAGCTGCCTGCCGTCGCGGGACTGCAGGCAGGTCTACGCCGCCATCCCGAGCGGGGCGCTAAGTCCCGCCCCGCTCGGGATGGCGGCACAGAGCTGCCTGCCGTCGCGGGACGGCAGGCAGGTCTACGCCGCCATCCCGAGCGGGGCGCTAAGTCCCGCCCCGCTCGGGATGGCGGCACAGAGCTGCCTGCCGTCGCGGGACGGCAGGCAGGTCTACGCCGCCATCCCGAGCGGGGCGCTAAGTCCCGCCCCGCTCGGGATGGCGGCATAGAGCTGCCCTCCCCATCGCCAGCCCCACAAGCTCGGGGGACAGCGGGGAGGCAGAGCGTGCCTTCCCACTGTTCCCCGACCTGGTTCTTCCAGCCCCGCACCTGGGGGGGGGAATAAAAAATTTTTTCTTTATTTCCCCCCCAAAAAACTAGGTGCGTCTTATGGGCCGGAGCGTCTTATGGGGCGCAAAATACGGTAAGCATTTATCCAAGTGTTTATAATTGTTTGACTGGCTCAGTTCATTGGCAGGACAGGAACAAACAGCCAAGAAACTTTGCACCTTTTTAAGAGTCGTTTGCATTTGCTTGAATAAAGAGCTTATTTTAGCCTTTCCTGCTACTTTCTTATTGCCTTTATAGATAATATATTTTGCAATAGTTTTCCCCCTGACATTTTCTAATCAGGTTGCCTGCCTTTATACAGAGGAAACAATGGCTAAGAAATCAGCTCCTAGCCTATTTCTATTTGTTCCTGTCCGAGGAGATCTTTATGGGGGCATCAGCAAAGGTGATATTTCCAGAAATATATGCAAACTGCTGTAAGTGCTGCTACCCTGTTCTTCACTGACATTTTGGCCCAGTGATAAATGCTGTAGCAAAATAAGGCCATTCCGAAAAGGTCAACGGCAGAGAACCGATTAACGTGGCAGCTGCTTATGGAGGCATGTTAGTGTGATGGAATATACTATTTGCTTCATTTTTCTTTGGGGCTTCCATGCCATTAAATAAGTAGAAGGGGAGGGGAAAGAGAGGGAAGCCACTGTAGTTGTCTGCTTGAATATGTAACTTGGCAATAGCAGAAAAAGGAAAGATCTAACAAGGTTGATGGAAGCTCAAATGGCCTTCAAAAACAGGTCGTTCCATTCACTAGCTTAGGCTGATATGCCTTCTAGCCTTTCTTGGATAGGGATTGCTTGGCTACAGTGATCCATTAATTTATTTTGTTATTATTAAATTTATATCTCACTTTTCCTCCCAAAGGAGCCGATGTCATGGCTGCCTCAAGACTGAATTATTGCAGTGCTATTTACCTGTGGCTGTTCTTCTACTTGGTTCAGAAGCTGCCTAGTTCCAGTGCATTCATTTCAATGTACACTATTGCAATGTATTCTATTTGTACTAGGATCTGAAAACCACATACACTCTAGATTCTGCAAGGCTGGGTCAAGGGCAGGAAGAGCCACAGTTCAATGGTTCTACTCCTGGTTTGCATGGAAAAGGGCCCAGGCACAACCCCCAACATTTCCCCAATGGGGTTGAGAAAGACTTCTCTGAAACCCTGGGGATTTGCTGTCATTAAGAGCAGAAAGTTCTGTGCTAGCTGAACCAATGGTATGACGTAGTATGAGAAATCTCCCTATGGAGAAGGGATGTCACCTACAGGCATCACAGGGGCACTTCCATCAATCACATTTTAAACCAGCCCTCAGGCTCAGAGAGTAAGATGAATAAGTACATGAGCCGTACTGTGGATCAGGTGATATGGTGTTTGTTTGTTTGTTTGTTTGTTTGTTTGTTTGTTTGTTTGTTTGTTAATGAAATAGCACAACTCCTTTTCAGTTTTTGGTAGGCACACCCCAGAAACTTTTAAATACTTCCATGGAGCGTCTTGGTTTTAGAGGGGGGGAATCATTTAACTTAATGGCTGTGGAACATGCAAATAACTTAATAACTAGAGGTTTATATAGCAGTGCTATTTACACAGGCTAATTAGATGGGAGACACATGGTAGATTCAGATAATCAGCCATTTCTGAGATGCGAGGTTCACATAATGTAGGTAATATTTTATAACATTTACATTTTTCAAATACATCATTTAGCATTTAGACTTGTTCATTTTCCTAACACATGGCTTTCATGCACGGATGGCTCTGGCAAATTTCTTTACATATTCATACTGTTTTAATTTTTCCCCTTTGCTGACTTAGGAAGACCAGGTGTGCAGAAGTATCTTTGGAAGAAGAAAATTCTCATCTTTTAAAAAGCATTTCCATTTCGAAGTCAATGTTAAATATGCAAATTTAGGCAATAATGACATTAACAAACATCTTAACATCTTTTTAGAAGGCTGAAGTTTGACATGTAAAGATCTTCCAATCAGAGAGAAGAATCACAGAGAATATTTTCAACTCTCCGGCCGGCGTTCTCAGTCTCTACTTTTTGTATTTGAGTATTGATAGTTGGTTACAAAATACCGCAGGCCCACTGGGGTTCTGTCCATCCACTTGTGGAAGAATCTTTAGCTCAGCAGAAGCTTCCATAAGCCAAACAAAGCATGGGGGAGGTGCTCTTTGTAAATTCTCCCTTCCTTCTGCACTCCTCTGTGCTACCTGCCACACTCTTCCAAATCTTTAGAGCAAATCTAGGGGGCTGCATGGGAAAGGGAGAACCAGTGAAAATTGGTTCCACCCTTTCCCACCAACTGAAGCTTCCACTAATTCAAAGAGCTTCAGTGGTGGGTACAATGGGACCCAACCCATTGGGCCAAGCCATGTAGAGTTACGTATCTCCTCAAGGACTTCACATAGCTCTTCTGTTACTGTTCATGCAGGGCCATCCTACCATTAAGTAGAGTGAAGCAGCCATTGCAGGTGGCCGATGCTGGGGGGTGGGAATGGCAGCAGCATCAGTCTCCTGGCCATTCCTTCCGAGTCACCTGAGCATTCCCTCTGTTGGAGGACAGAGCAGTGTGGCCAGCAATGTGCTCCTTAATAGCCGACTGCCCTCAGGTGTGACAGAGGATGCTGCCCCGGATGCTGCTGAAATAAGATTCAGCTGCCAGTCTGGTTGACTTCTTTATATGGAATGGAGTGAAGGTGCCATTTTTTCCTTTGCCTCAGGCATCAAAATGTCTTGTGCTGGCCCTGTATGCAACCAAAGAGATAAAACCTAAAATGGCTTCTTATGTTTTGCTGGCAAAGAAAGCACAATTATGTTGTTTCGTGTGCCATTTTGTTGTCATTTATATGCTGCAAGAAATAAGGAAGCCACTTGTCTTTTCTATGCAGACAGCAAGTATAGCATATTTTCTATGCTGGAGCCCCCTATAACCTATAATAAAGGCCCAAATCTCGATAAAGCCTTACAAACCTAGACAGAACCTGGCACTGTTAAATACTTAGGAAGGTGGTTCATCCAACCCTGGAAACAGCAGGTATCTATGTACATTTGTGATCATTTGAGACAATTAAATATTGATTGTGTCCTTATACAGTATATACACATGTTGATATTTCTTCTGGCCTCCCTTTGAACCTCATTTTCCTTATGAGATTTTTCATTTGCTGTATAATTGCAACTGAGGAATTATAATGCCTTTTTGCAATGTAATTCATAAAGTCACTTACGGCCTTGCATAATTAAAATGGCCATATTGCACAGCTCACTGCACTTTGAAATGCATACTTTCGCTAAGAAAGTGTGTTTCATACAAGGCCCTAACAATGTGTGAAATGCTAGATACTTCGACAAACAAAATTATTCCAACATAAACTTTTACAATAATACTCAGAAGGTGGATGCAGAGTTAGCTAAAGATGTTTTGCTGGATAATGCAGAAAATTCAAATACCTGTTGCAGGAGAAGATAAATGAATAAAATAGCTGGTAGTTTGCTGCCTTTGCATGATACCCTGCAAAATATGCCACCTGAATCAGGTCTCACTGCTGTACCTTGCCTAATAGTAGGGCTCGGCCTGAAAACATCACTTCCATTCCCGGCATGGAACAATGTAGATAGATTAGGGAGCTTGGTGTAACATGCCTGTTGTAGGCCTAACCTTTACAGAGCTGAATAAATATTTGCCTGCAGAATAACTAATCAACTCTTTTGTTTTTAGAAGCTATACAGCTTTTGATTTTGAGTAAGCCAGTAAATCTACAGGATAAAGATAACAAAAAACAAAAACTTTCAACTCTTCTAACAACTGCTTTCACCTCTGTAAGGAGGCCTGCCTAACAGATCCATCACTGCCAAAGCACTTCTTCATTTGATTAATGATATGAAAAAAAAGAATCTATAGTCAATTTAGTTTTCCCCAAGCCAGTGAGATGCCTTGTGCAGTCTAATCTTAGCCATGCTTACCTGGAAGCAAGTCCCAATGGATTTACGTAATGGGGTTTACTCCCAGAAAGGTATTCACAGGCTTGCAGCCTAACAGAGCACTCTGACAAGGGAAGAAGAGATATACTGGCAAAGCAACAGCTGCGCCTTGTGCCCTGCCATTTTGTTGTGGGCAGGGTGGGAGGGCAGCTTTCTCTTTTACCTTCCATTGACTACATTCCGATAGAGCACTATGATGCACAACCTATGCTTGCTTGTTTGTCAGAGAAAGTCATACCACGCCCTTTAATAAAATCCCTCATGCAGCTTATGTGATTTTAAAAGACACTAATATTTATTGTGGGGGAAAGACTTAAACAGTAAAATCACTAAGACCTGAGAACCAGAATATATTCTGTTTAGAATGGAATTTTTATTTATGCACCTGGTTCCGCTAGCAAGAACCAGCAGAAGGACTGCCACTCATGCAATAGGGCTTTCATCTACCCACACCCATATTTGCCCCCCCCCAACATACACTCTAAAGGAGAACCCCCAGAACAGCATATGAGTGGTGGAAAGGGCCGCTATTTCACAAGACAGCCAGAAATCCTTTCACCGACAGAATAATCTCCTTAGTACTACATTAAATTCCATCCTAAGTCTACGACCATTCAAAAGAAACAATGGTGATGTAATGCATGAAGAATTAATATTCTCGCCAGTTCTGTTTGAAAACAGAACCTTTGAGAAGCGAAACACGCAATGGTGTTAGTGTGCTGACTTTGACAAAGTTTTACTCTCTTTCAGATCTCCTGCTCTTTGCCATTTCCTTTAATTGAGGAAGACTCCAGCGTTCCAGATGAGGCTGTTGTAATCCTCATTTCCCAGGTGAGCCAATGGAAACTCAAGAAGATCAAGCTGTGTTTCAGCGAGCTGGTGTGATATTTATTCCCATTTCTCACTCCTCGCTCTTAATGCGCGCACACCGGCTCTGTTCATCGCTGCCATTCCCACAAAGATGCTGTCCTGCCGCTTCATAATTCATTATGAGGAGTGTGTGTAAAATGCACGCTGACACATAACAGTTCTCCATAGTCTAATACCACCGCAGGGCTGCTTGTGAGCCAACCCACCCAGGACCGATCTACAGTGAGCTCCAGATTGAGAAATCAAATCCCAGGCTGATGTCTGTGTTGCCTTTCTGGCGTTTGCAACCAGCTGCATTAGCATTTCCTAAAATACAGAGAGCAGTTGTGCTTTTGGAAGCTGCCCCAACAGGGACTCTCTGTTACTTCTCTCCTGTTTCTCAGTTTCCCAATAATATCTTGAGAAAAGATGTAGGGGAAACATTTATTGATTTATATATTTTTGTAAAAAATAGTTAGCAATTCTTGCCAGAAAATAAAACAAGGATGGGGAATCTATGGCCCTCCAGATGTTTTCCACTACAATTCCAATCAGCCCCAAAACACCTGGAGGCCACTAGGCTGGGGAAAGCATCTGATATCAATTGCATCTGATAGTGTGATGCCGAGTTTACAGACAAAACAGTGCAGCCAGCCCAAGACAATTTGCTGCCCAAGGAGAAGGGCAAGATTACGCTCGTTCTCCCATTTCATGTACTGAAACTGATAGAACTGGTGGTTGGTGCTAGTTCATGGGTACAAGACAAGCTGCACGCAGGGGCGAAGGAAGGGGAACTGGCACTCGGTGCGGGGTGTTGGGGGGCAGGACATGCGTGCGCACCGTATGTAGTGCGCATGCGCATGCGCAGCACAGTAAGTAGCACTGCCGTGCATGCGCTGCTGGGCAGTTTTCTGACAGTTCTGCTTGAGTGCTGCGCGGACGGTGGCAGAGGATTCTCTGCATGCGGCTGCAATGGAGCAATGGCAGTGGTTCATGCCAACACACCCAGGAGGGGCAGGGCGAGCCCCTGGTGGGGTGCCTTCTTGTCACCCCCATCAGAGATGGCACCCGGGGCGGACTGTCCCCCACCCCCTTCCTCTGCCACCGGCTGCACAGCCCCACAGCTCAGTGCTTCCAAACCTCATCACAACCCACCAGTATCTACTAATGGTAGGGGCAGCACTGCCTTTTCCAGATATGTGCCTTTTCTAATTATCCTGTTTCTAAATTATTCACATTGATTCAGTAAACTAGAAATAGAAAACTAGGAGGAAGTGGCGTCAATAAAAATGCCACCATTGTTCACAAGGAATTCAACCCATCCTCTTTTGTTCACAATAATTTGTGGCTCAAAGGTTTTTTTATTATCTTGACTGTATTTTCTTTTCATATTCATGAACACCTCCTAGCTGTAAGCCATAGCAAATGAGTCTACTGCTTAAAAATATATATCTTGCTTTGCTTTTCTATTTCTATTTTTATTTATTTCACCCACCCACCCATTTATTTCTGTAAGTCTTTCCCTATGAAGAAAGCTACCTTCTTATCAAGAGCATTCTGAAATCTTGTTCTGTAAATGGGCAAAATATTTTGCTGGCAAATCCCAGAAAAACTTATCCACCTCTTTCTCTTTCTCTTTCTCTTTCTCTTTCTCTTTCTCTCCTTCTCCATCCACCCTTTTTGATATTTTGCTAGGTGAAGCCAGCTCACAGCAATGTTCTCTGCAAGTAGGGGTACTGTGAGGTGCCCTAAAAGAAACATGTCAATTGTATAGTGAAAGGGACGTTAGCCTGGAACAACGTTGTTGACATGAAGTATTGCATTAAACATGAAACAAAGGTAAGTATCCTGAAATTTTGTCTGATATGAAAGCACTCTTGGGGGGAAATGAATAGCCAGACAGGGGTTCTTTCACAGAGGTCAATGCCTTGCAGAATTCACAGCTTTGGGTGTGCACTTGATCATTACAAATATTAGATTTTTCAAAAAGAATTCCTTGAATATACTATTAATATATGGGGAAGTACTTTAATCTATAGGAAAGTACCTTCAGGGGCTAGAGGCTCAAAGTCTGGGAACAGAATGCTGCATTGTTGTACATTGCTTTGGCTACTTTAAGGGACTGAATGGGCAAGTGGTCTTACCAGCAGGATACATTTTCATGTATTATGTGATCACTGGCAACGGATTGCTCTGCACAGGGGAAACATATCTTTTGGAGGCACTATTCACTCTTAATCCTGATTAAAGACAGCTGGAGTTTCAGCAGTTTAGTATCTGTGAACATCAGCCCCATACTGTACAGCCTCATTTTGGAGATAAATTAAGATGAGCAAAAATAGAGAAAAAATATATATTCAAATTAGGATTACTGCAGATGACAATGGATAATGCCCTGGGGTACAGGCTCAATATCATTTGTATCTCGGGCTCATTTAAATGTATGCAAAATTTATGTCGTATGAATGTCCGTATTAAGATTTTATAGCATACATTTTGTATGTCATTATTTCTTGGCATATTAAAAAGACTTATGGCTGCTAATGTTGCTTTTGCTTGTAACATAAAGCTGGTGAGAGCACTGAAGTGCATGGATACCAGTATCATAGCCATCTCTTTGTTGCATGTGTAAGACTTTCAAAGGCATCATGATGAAATGAACTTTTAGAAGTTTTTTATTATGTTAATTCTCTCTGTCCCACCACCTCCTCTGTCTAACCACTGCTTGCCCTATAACCCCTTTGGTCACTTTCAGCAAAGTCTGGACTCATTATTAGCATCATTCATCATCGGTTTGTTTGTATGCTGCTAATTTTTAACACACACACAAACAGAGAGAGAGAGAGAGAGAGAGAGAGAGAGAGAGAGAGAGAGAGATACCCTGCTTTGTGCAACTCCAAATCTTGTCTACCATGTTGCAGACTTTTAATAAGTTTCTTGGGGTTGTATCCAACTAAGTCCTATTCAGAGCAAACCCATTCAAATTACTGGATCTAAGTTAGCAATTTCTATTAATTTCAATAGGCCTTCTCTGAAGAGATCAAACACTGGATACAATGCTTAGCATGTAAAGGTGAAATTAGGCATTGTGCTCTTCCAGTTCTTCCATCTGCACAAACTTGCCAGACGGAACAACCCCCCTGCTTCCCCTGTGTGCTGTTCTGGGGACTTGCCACACACACACACACACACACACACACACACACCATTTGGAGGGGTACAAAAGGAGGAGTCAAGGAAAAGCCCGGTTGCCCAAGCAGAAGTTCTTATGCATGGTATCTACTTACAGGGCTCATTAGGTGAATCCAGCCCCCAACCCCCCATTATTTTCATTATTTTCTTGCAATGAAGGCTAATTTGCCATTTTTCCATCCAGGAAGGAGTTGGCAAGGAAGTTGCAGCATTATTATACTGTGAATAGCAAAGGAAGGCACGGGGTTCTTCTCTTGACGCCCTGGGCAAGCTAGCAGTCAGAGGAAAAGATGGGGCAGTTTGGTTCAGTATTTGGGAGTATCCCCACACATTGTGTGATGCCGGAGAGCAGGGCAGAATAAACCTTCATATCCTTGAACCAGCCCTTTATCAATGCAGGGGGAGAGCCTCCCAAATGTGCATTTTTCGTTTATGTGAAGAGCCAATGCATGTTCAAGAAGCAGCCCCAATACAGGCATACCATCAACACATGGATAGAATTGCAGAGGGGCCAACAGGGGACGAATGGTGGGTAGAGTTGCACAGCCCACAATGACAGTTATGTGTGACTGAATAATAATAATAATAACAATAACAATAATAATAATTTATGATTTATACCCCTGAATAGGGCTTTTTAGAGTTAGGCGGAAGGGCAGCATGGCGCCCATGTCAGCAAGATATGAGAAAGAGTTGTTACTGTTCTTTTTACTCAATGTAGGCACTGCAGAGAGTGGTATAGGAACACTGACAAATATTTAGAGATAAGAAAGTATACAAAATGAGAAATGATAGCCGATGGTGGCTCCAATGCAGGAATAAATAAGAATTTCCACAAGCTGCTGAGTCTAAGAAGATGTCTAGGTCTGGAGTATCTGTTAAAGTAGAAAAGGCCTCTCCCTTTCCTACACTAAAGATAAGAAAAATTATCTCCCCTTTCTGCTGTTTCTTCCATTTGTCCATAACTTAGATGAGCTAGTTAAAAATAAAAGTCATAGAAAAGAAGTTTGGGGAAAGAATAGCAACCATGAATTCCGGGATGCTACCAAATGGAACCTATTTGGTTTATTTTTAGGCATTTCTGAAATGAATAAATAAATAAACATATATATTTTGACATCATCAGCACTTTATACCAGATCAGATCATTGTAAGAATGAGTTACCTGGTCCCCATGACGCTGCAAGTCAAACTATCACTTGCCAAGCCCACACTGCCGCATTGAGCTAAACCAAGGTTCGGCTTAGTGTGTCATCTCAATCTGGGCTTATGGTTAAGCTCTCTGCTACCTAACCATGACCAATCTAGGAGCTGCTAGCTTTGCATGGCCCAGGTGGCTTGGTTGGTTTGGCATGCAAAGCTAGGCCAATGGAAAATATAACATGATAATTTAATTTGGAAACAAAGAATGAGATCCAACTTTGAGGGCCACTGCCTTTTGTTTTAGTGAGAGGGTTGCAGGCAACAACTTATGTTTGTGCAACAGGACTCCCCCCCCCTTTTCCATTCTATGCACCCCTAAACCTGTTCTAGGGAATTGCCCCAACACCCTGGAACAGATGTGGGGGTGGTGTGGGGCACGCATGAGAAAGGGGAGAGGCCTGCTGCACCGTTATCCCACTGGGGCAATTATTCTGCTGAAAACCACCCAAAGTTTTTAAAGGCATAGGTTTAGTTTAATAAGAGGCCCATAACAAGTTATGCATTTAAATGATAATGACACAAATGTGCAGCTGTTGAGGATATAAAGCACATTTTCAAAGCTTTTATTTTGGAGTCAATATTTCCAGAACATTTCCAGATCTATTTTGAGTCTCATTTTTGTATCTTCTACAACTGACTGTCAATACACATCCTATAGATGTCTGCTCAAAAGTAAGCCCAACTGAGTTTGATGGGATTCATTTCCCAGAAAGTGGGTATAAAATTGAAGTCTAAATCTCTCTTGCACTGTATGTTTTCCTTTGAGAATGTAAACCGCTCACCACATTTCATCACAGCTGGTAAAAACTAGGTCATTAATATTTCTAATCGGAGCTGAATCCTGGAAGGGAAATACTTTTAAAACGCAGAGTCCATCTTGCTTAGCAGTATTATTTTAAACATCCCTAAACTGTATTGACAACATGTTGCAATACAGAACATTGCACCCACAGTTATTCCTTCATTCTGGTGCTGCTTGCGTTAAAGTGTAAATTGCGCTGTTTGTTCTTTCCCCAAAAGAATGAGTGATCAACACTGTAAATGACATGCAGTAATTATCTTTGATTAGCAACTATGCTAACTTTAAGGAAATAAAGTAGATGTTGATTACCAATCACTAATGTAGTGCTTTCATGAACATCCATAATTCCACTCATGAATATACATTAATCTTATGCATGAGCTGTTATCTTTATCTGGAAATGAAAGGCACTAACAATTTCATTTTATTTTTCAACAGGAACATTTTTTTTAATGGGGAGGCGGGTAAAAATGGGTATTACCTAAAATTTCAATGGCTCATTGCTCATACTTCACCTGAAACTGTACCTGTGCTCTTTATCTACTAAAAAAAAATGCAGCACTTTATTAAGCTGGCTGATAAGCATGAATAATTGCTCACACGTGAGCTGTGTAGCGTCAAAGAAGGTACTTGTGGCAAATTGGAGAAAAAGGGAATTTCTGCTTTCCATCATGCCCTTTTCGCCGAAGAAGCTGCTGCGCTTTTTCTTCAACATTACTCATGCGAGGAGCCCTCTGCGCTTATCAGCCAGCTCTTACGAGAACAAGTTCTAAAGCAGGAAAAGGCAACAAAGCAAAAACCCATAGGTATTTTTTCATTTAAAACTTTCCTCCCTCACTTTTCTTTATAGATTAATTTCAGGCAGCTTACGGAATGAGTAAAACACATCCCAAAAATAAAAACAAGAACAACATCCAAAAATTGCTTTAAAATGGTATTGTAAGTTCAGAGCAGATTAAAATGAGTTGGGAGCTTGGGAAACATCTTCAGATGAACAGTGCAGTCCTATGCATATTTACTTGAAAATAAGTATTGTGTTCAATGGAGCTTACTCCCAGGTAAATGTGCATAGGTTTGCAGCCTAACCACATTAAAAGTTTGATGGAATAAAAAAATCGTAGCTTAAAAGAGAGGAAGTCAACTGCAACTCTCAACAGAGAGAGTTCTGTAACCTGAGCACCAGAACAGAAAAGATACTGTCTCTCATTCAAACTAACCATGCTTCTCAATGTGGTAGAACATATTGCAGGGCTCCAACATGGTGGGTAGAAACAATCATATGGCAGAAGAAAGTGCTTCAGGCAGGATCAATGAGGATGCTTACCAAATGGGGAATCCCATAATAAAAATGGTTTCCTATCTGTTTACAAGACCAACCAAGGTCATTGCCAAAAGTCTTCAGCACAGATACACAAGTACACATGCCAATATTGCTTCAGTAAATCCACACTTCCAAGGCAAAGGCTCTCTTCAAAGCAAGCATCTAAAGAAAAGAAAAAGCACATCCAGGAGAGGGATGGTCAACAACTCATCTCTTGAGAGTTTAGGTTCTAGGGTGTAATGCTTTTTCATAGTTCCTTCATTTTTGGAGTCATCCTTCAAACAACTTTAGTTAGTCGACACCTGTGCATTGAAACTCCCATTGCATAGCAGACAAGCACTATCTTACTTCCTTTTTGGTACTTATTGAAGACCTCTCTCTTCCAACAAATATTTTAAGTGGAATGTTTTATCCCAGTCCTTATCTGTGTTGGCCTAGAAATTGTATTTCTCTGTGTTTTTATTGCTGGTGTTTTTATTGTGAAATTGCTTTGGGATGTTTCATGGGAAGTGATTCATAAATGAAATGAATTAAAATAAATAAATCTTCATGGTCTATTCCCTTTATTCTCATTTGATTGTCATTTATCCCCTCTGGGAAAAGACTTATTATGTATTGATGTGATCATAGCCTTTGTGCAGAATTTTACCAAGGCAAATGGCACATGCACTGGGGGGGGGGGCCAGCTTAAATGCAAACTTGATGTGATTAAACAAACAGTTGTAGCATTATTATTTTTTGTGGTGTTTTGCCAATGTGCCAGAGTGTGGTAGCACAATACTGCTACATCTGTGGTCACATCATCATTGTTGCAAAGGAAATGAAAGCTGAGACAAACAAGCTCCAATTGTGGAATTAATTTTAGACATTGTTTCAGTTAAACAGAAATTTAGAACGAGAACAGCAGGAACAAGGGTGGAGCAAACCAGAGGAACAGTAAAAGAATGAATGGAAGGAAAGCCTTTCATGTGCACCTTGTTCTTATTTAGGCCAGCCTATGCTGTTTATTTGTTGCATCACCAGACAAGGATCTGGAAGTGCTGCCAGTAGACAAATGATATTTCAGTCAGACACATAATACCAGGCTTCACCTCATTCAGCCTGTCGGTCATACTCCAATATGGAAGGAGGCAGAGAATTCTGAGAGAGAACTCAAGAGACTGAAACCCAAAATGTGGCTATGAAAATAAAAGGCCACTCAAAATAAGAAGCTGAGCTGCCAGTAGAACAGTGCGGTGTAAGTGTTTGAAAGGTGAAAGGAGACGACTGATTGCTCCCAAACTAACTTCACCTTAGCGAGCCAGTGGAAGTCTGTACTTTTACAGTACATGTACAACTGCTTGCCTTCAGAAGCAACTGGCAGGATGGGGTGGCATTGCCTCCCTGGTATCATAAGCAGAGGTTGCTGCCGGTAACTGAGAGGGTGAGAAGGAGATAGTGGAGCAGTTGGCATGGTGCCAACAGAGCAGCAGAGACAATCTTTTGCTCCCAATGCTGTACCTGTACCCCACCTCTTTACCTCTGCTTCCCTTCCACTCAGTTATCAGCACCAATGGATTATGAGCCTGCTTAGCCATGCTTTTTTCAGTTTTCAATGTAAGACTTGTAGCCTTCTCCTCCGTTAAGCCATTCTTGACAATTTTTCATTTGGTTTTACTGATGGTTGCTTCTACCCACACCCTAGCTTCAGGGGTGGTGGGCTCACCGTGTCTGGGCTTGCAACAACTTGGATATTCTAAAACTCTTCTATGAAAAGCATTTTCCTAATGCTCTTGAAATTTGTCTCTGGAAACAAATAAATTCAGAAATAATAGAAGTAGCCTTCCAGTGAACCAGAAATCTGAGACTTGCAGTTACAGGAGAAAACAGAAATTGGAGCATGTTGATTATGGAGATATGATGGATTCAATTTTATATGCAGCAACATATTAAAAATATTCAAATTACACAAGAGTGAAGCATACTATAAACCCAGCCAAGGAGATGAAATATTCTGGTTGCTGCAGCAGCATTTTGTAGACAGTAGTATTGTATCCATTTATTGCATTTTTATGTCCCTATCTGAAGACCTATATTCCACAATGGGATGGATCTCATACTGTGAGATCTAATGCAAATCTCAACCAGAAGTGTACAGGTCATACATATATTACATGGCTCAGCTTAAGTTTTTCAATGTCATTAAATCAATGTATTGTCCATCCTAGTGTGTTTGAAAGAATGTACAGAACCAGCTGTGATGCCATCTCCAGTTATTCTAGGGGATGTGGCATGTTTCTATCCTACCCCATCCCAGAAGTTATGTGTTGATATTCATGGACAAGAAAGCAAATGTGGTATCAGTAGCAAATACAAAATACTTATTCTTTGCTTGCTGGTCATTTAGAAAAAAGCTATAACAGCTGGGTCCCCCAAAGCTCTGTGAAAGCATAATTTATGACCCTCAAAGTGGCAAGAAGCTGTTGGAACAATCTCAGCCATGAGTAATATCAACATAGTGCAAGGACCATGAATAACTGCAAAGGGGAAGCAGGAGTTGGCCTATAAATTGTAGATTTTGATAGAAAACCAAACTTGTTCAAACGCAGTCCAGAGAATATGGCTGTGGAGGGTAACTGGAATGGCTATGGAGATCTCATGGGCAGTGGTGCTCTGGAGCATCTTGGAGTCACAAGGATGGAGAGAAATTCATTTGGTTTGCATTTTAATGAGAACCTAATATGCACTTTCTGAACCAGTAAGGCAAACTGAAATATAGCTATGCCTTTAAAATTTCTTCAAATACTTCTTCAAATTTTGCAGTGCAGTGCTCCAAGCAAAAATGTATACCAAATTCCATAATTCAGAAGAAAGTGCACACTAAAATTCATGTATTAATGAAAAATGTGTATATTGGGCAAAGTGCATACAAAAGCACTTGCATTTGTAGTGTATCTGAATCCCAGATTTGGGAATGGGTTGAAACATATACTCAATTACTACTAAATTTATGTACTGTAGCTCATTGCCCCTAGTCTGAGTCTGAACAGATGTGTTTCCTGTATTGAGAAAAAAATACAAAAATGTGTATACAAGGAAAAATTAGCAGTAAAATACTGATGGATTTCCTTGAGTATTTTAAAAAATAAATCAGAAACTGATGTGGAGAACTGAATTTAAGATTGGAAAAAAATAAGAAACAGAGAAAAACCAAAACTGACAAATTTGCCCATCCCAACATGGAAATATGATGGCTTACCTGTAAATAAGTCAGTGGGAATTACTTCTGTGTAAACAGGCATAGGATTGGGCTGCAAATCATGCAACTAACAGTGTGTGAAGCTGCTGTTCAAAGAAGTCAGCCTTGAGAAGGCTTGGATTATTTCCCCTCCTTGATTGAAGAAAGCTCAGTAATCACAAATTCTGTACTCTGCAGTATTACACTTCAACCATTATTGCTAGTCTCTGTTGTCCATAAGAACTGTTGAGAATGCAGCTTGCCCCTACTTCAGAGCTATTCAATTTGTGCCATTCCCAGCTCCCCCTGAATTGTATAATAGTGTAAGATGAAAGCAAGACTTCACTGCTCTCACTTGGTTCCACAGCCTCTCCTTGGCCTTTTGTATTCCTCCTAGATTCCCTCTTGGGCTACCATTCCATGCCAGGGACTGAAGCAAGTAAAATGTCAATTTCATTGAGTTCAGCTAATTTTCACTATAAATTACCACACACCACATACGCTGTCAGACTTTCATTAGGCGCACAGCCAGCCTGAACAAAGCCCTTAACCTTTTGAAGATTTTTTTGGAGCCTAGCAAAGACTACTTCCAATTTCTTCTTTTCACATAGATATTGATATCCTAATCTTGACACATATCCTGAGACCAGCCAGTAAAATGTAGCTGAATCTTTGCAAGGGAGAAAAATAGCAACTGTGGTTTGCATCTGAAGATGTGTCCACTATCTGTAATATCAGTTTATTGAAATTTCTACAGTTTTAACAATAAGCTGTGATTGTGGCATGGACCCTAAGTTTGGGGCTGTTAACCATTTTCAGAGAAGAGCAACTTGACCCCCATTAGAAAGAATTAACCACTTTTCTTCTTTTGGCAGCATGCATACTAATACTACAGAACTGGAAATTCGGATGGCTTTATTGAAATTTGGAATCCACTTATAAAATATTCCATTGATAATCTTAAAGAATTACATCCACTGGACTCACAAACTGGACTTCAGCAAAACTTTATAGGCTGATCTGTCCTGGAGAAGGGAGGGGATATGGCAGGAGACTGTGCCACACATTGCATGTCTCACGCACATGTGGCAGACAGCAGAAGAGCCAGTAATGTTTTAGCATGAAACAAAGCTAGATTTATTTTGTTTTGTTTTGTTTTGTTTTATTGACAGCCACCCAATAACACTGTTCTCCAGGTGACCTGCAGCACAAAATGATAAAATACAATTAAAACCACAATATCATAAAATAACAATTTCCAAAATAAACACAGCAATAAAACCTTGCAGCACAGGGAAGAATAAAAGCCAATAAATAAAAATGAAAAGCAAAACCCACTGGATTGTTTTTTGTTGGTTAGTTGGTTGAAGGCCTGGATAAATGAGCATGTATTCACCTGCTGGTACCAATAGGACCATAAAATATCAGGTGGGAGGGCATTCCACAACTAGATTGGTTAACACCTGACACACTGAAAGCTTCAACTTGAATGTGATGCCCAGAAACCAGAGTCCTACTTATTTAGCACATTTGGTATGCCACTATTCCTTTAGGAATCTTGGGGCAGATGATCCTATTTTATTTTCACACCCACTTGTCAGGTGGTTTAGGCTGAGAGATCATGCCTGGCCAATGGTCACCCACTGAACTTTATTGCTAAGTTAATCAATGTCCAAGTAAGTTATGCTACCCATTCAGGTACACTGGCTTCAGTGGCAGCTCTGATCCATTGACAAAGTTCCCACACCAGTGGAATTCCCCATTAAGTTGAGTGGAGGGGGAGATCCAGACGTGGTTGGGTGGAAGATTTCAGTGCTATATTGCTGTATGCACTTTGAATAATAAGAAAAAAGCTTCCTTGCTGCATTTGATCAAAAGCACGCTTACTGTATCTGACTGGCAGAATTCAATACACTAACATGACATTTATGAATCAATCTCATGCACCAAACAAAAAAAAGTGTAATTCATTAATGGAAAATCAATTTGCATGGCTGCTTAGAAAACGAATTCCTATATTAATTCTGTCGGGTAATTGTATGCAAAAGGAGCATCTGCCTCAAGGAGATGCCTCTATTCTGTATGTTGTAGAAAGGGGTAGCCTAGCAGAATCCCACCCCCTTGGTGAACGTCACAGAAGATCACTGGCCTGAAAGCGGGTCATGATTGAGGGAGGCCTGGAAAGATGATCTGCTGTGGCTGGCAGAAAAAAAAGGCCAGTATAGCTTCATGCCCAGCTACCTTATTCTGGCTGCCACCTACCTGTCAAACCCCACCCTCCTTTCAGTGAATTAAATTTGTGTGTGTGTGTTCACGAGTGTTACTATGGACCAAAGTATGCTGCAACTTGGTTGGGGCAGGAAAGTTTCTCCCCCGCCCCCAGAGCACACAACTGGACTTGGTGGCCTGGTTTTCCCCTTCCTCATTCAGATTTCTGAATTTTACTGCTCTGTCTGTGCCATCATAGTTGGAAAGTCTGGCACCAGACAGGGAACATAAGACGGGGTAAGGCTAGAGAAAGTTGAGAGAGGCACAGAACAAATTCTTTGAGGGACCACCTTGAGAAGTCTCCAGGCTTCCAGCCCATAAATCAAACCCAATGCGTTATGCATTATTGTATGTTTCTCTCCATTCAGCTTCCCTTGGTTTTTATCTGTCAGACAGCCTGGATATGGTTTACTGAGGCGTATAGACTGGCAAGCACCAGTCTAGGAAATGGTTGAAGTAGCTTATTCAATAAAGTTGTGGCCGGCTTTCATCCCAGATCAGTGTGTTGCTCTCTGCTACCCTGACTTACATCACACAGTAGGCACTGAGAGAAAATGACCTATATATTAAAAAAGATATATTAACATCAGATCCTTGAAATAAGAAAGTACGTTTTTCTTTTAAGGCTAGATGGGGAATTTTCACCAGACTATAAAGGAAGAAAAATAGGCAGCTGACTAGATACACAACCCTGTTAAATTATTTAGGTAATAGAATCTAAGCTAATTTCAGTGGAAATTCAGTGGGACTTACTTCTTCATAATTAACTAGCATAGGTTCCTTTTCATGTTTCCAGATATGTGAGAGCCATTCTTTCATGAGCTGATCCTATGTGGCTGGAATTTGAATCTGAATGAGGGCTGGTCACAACCAGCATCTTCCTCCTCCTAGGAGGGTGCTGATACATAGGATCTACCCCAGCAGCTGGCCCTCTCCATATGGTTGCATCATTCAGACACCACCCTTAACCACAGACAAGCCACTCACAGAACAGCAGCTCCTTTGCAACTGGAGAACATCTAAAGTGAATCTCAGGGAAAGGAGAAAGAGCCAGAAGTCATCACAACCATCCCTTTGTTGCTCTGAGGTAAGTATGAGGAAACAGGAAATGGAGTTCTGCCTCAAAGTAAAAACAGAATGGCCAGTATTACACATGAGTGGCTGGGGAAACCCAGCCAGTTGGGTGGGGTATAAATAGTAAATTGTTGTTGTTGTTGTTGTTGTTGTTGTTGTTGTTGTTGTTGTTGTTATCATTATCATTATCATTGTGTGAGTACTGAACTACAGTCTTGTTGCTTAGGGAGGTCTCTGGTGGAATAAATATCTCAGTTGGATGGAGGGATATACTAGTTTGTGGAATTTCTTTATCAGGGTAGCATACTGGCGTTTGGTCTGCCTTCTTTGAAATACTTAGTTGATGAACTCTAGATGACTCTGTGTTAAAACACATAAATAAATAAGCAGCACTCTTCTCCACACATTTCTCTGCGCTTCTGCTTTAACCGGTTAGCACTGCAGCTACACAAGTGATCTATGTTATAGTCATAGTTTTCTTATTTTCCCGTGAATAACCTTAACCAACTTTTCAAAATGCATCTGCATTTCATAATTGTAAGCAAAAATATGCACACACAAACATAACTTTGATAGGATAAGATAAAGCAATATATGAATGCAATTTTAAAAAATTGGCTTCTGTTTGGGGGGGGTTTAGGCCTTAAAATAGCTTTCTTTTTTGCTAAGAGGCTTTCATTTTAGCACATAATGTATTTTAGTCTATAATTTACAAAATGCAATTAGTATATAACTGACTTAAAAATCAGAGGGAGAGAAGAAATAGCTGGCAAGAGTATGAAACTGCAGTAAATCTGATGTGTGTGTGTGTGTGTGTGTGTGTGTGTACCACAAAGATTGGGTAATAGAATGGCCAAAAGAATAAGTGGGAAACTTTAATGATAATCTGTGATTCAGTACACAAAGAAAAGTGCTCTAGATTCACTACTGTCTCTCATCTAACAGTACAAACCTATATGCAATTCAGTGGAATTTATTCCTAGGTGTTACAAATTCCCAGCCTAAAAGTGCATCCCTATGCCTGCTTAGTCAGAAGTAAGTTCAATTGTTTCTAATGGAGCTTACTGTCTTGTAAAGTTGCGGCCTAAATGTATTTTGTGCTACCGTTAGCGCTCCATTGCAAATTGTAGATTCACTGAATGACACCCTCATGCCTTAACCCAGCACTCTAGAATTAGAGATGAAGAAGAAATCCAATTCAGCTCACATTTAAAGGGAAAAGCATCTAATTCACACTTTCCCAAACAAGATGTGCACTGAAATGTAGCCATCCTTTGAAATTCACATTTTGCAGTGCCATTCTCCAGTAATGTATACAAAAGTGCATATATAAAGTGTGAATAAAAATGCATGTATTGGGGAAAATAATATACAGAATTACATTCTGTTTCTAAAATGTAATTTGTTTTAAACTGCTTTTAATGTTGTATTTTACATTGGCTAGACTAAGGCAGTCTGGTTTCTGCTAGTTTGAGGAACCTTTGGCTCTCCGGATGTTGGCTAAAAGTTCATCACACCTATAGAAAGGGCTAGGACTGTTCTAGTCTAGTCATAGACTCTGGCCACTAAATTTATATTCTACTCTGATAATGTTAACAAATACAGTGGTACCTCGGGTTTAGAACTTAATTCGTTCTGGAGGTCCGTTCTTAACCTGAAACTGTTCTTAACCTGAGGTACCACTTTAGCTAATGGGGCCTCCCGCTGCCACACGATTTCTGTTCTCATCCTGAAGCAAAGTTCTTAACCCGAGGTACTATAAACACAGCCTGCACTTATTATGCAAGGATACTTACTTCTGTGCCCGGCATCAGCATATAGTGGTACCATGGTTCTCGAACTTAATCCATTCCAGGAGTCTGTTCGACTTCCAAAACTGTTCAAAAACCAAGGTGTGGCTTCCGATTGGCTGCAGGAGCTTCCTGCACTCAATTAGAAGCCGCAGAAGCCGCAATACATCTGCGTAGCCAGCCATTGTCCTCCTATTCTATTGTCCAAGTCTATTACCTTTATACCTGAGGACCAGAAAGAAGATTTCGGGACATTGTCCAAAAGCCCAGGTTGCAGAAAGCACTTAGACAAGCAGAAATGTGCTAAAAGCATTCCTCTGCTGCTGCCCTTTATGGGTCATAGTCTTTGATCCCTCTGTGTTATAACTTTCAATAAATAGTGACTTTTTAATTATCACTATCCATTGTGGAAAGCAGGAAGACAAATGAGTGTATAGTTGTGGAGGTCATCTTATCCATTTCCGAATGGTATTCTCCTCCTGAGAAAGTGTCAGCAGCTTAACAAAGGCATATACATTTCATCAGGTTAAGAAATGTATCCAATGGCAATTGAAGAGTGCATTGAAGAAGACTAAAAGCTACAGTTGCTTACGCGGGATTAAGATGAAGGTTCAGTTTATACCAGGGCTGTGCATGCCCCCATCCTATCTAATTTGGGGCCTGTTTTGGCTATCCTGAATGGACCTGATCTGCGCCTGTTTTATCCAGGGCTAACCTGCATCTAGACCCCAAATCACTGGCCTTACATGGCGTTTAATTGGGGCTTTTAAAATGTTTTAACCCTAATTAAACCTGTAGCTGGGAGGCTGGGGCTGCATGTTTAACAGATTTGATCAGGGTTTTTTACATGTGACTGTGGGAGGGCAAGAAGAAGATGTAGGCAGGTTTGCTCCTCCTTTCCCCTCTCTTTGCTCACCCAACCACAACCACCCCTTTTCATAGCCCCAGATTGCTCTAAATGGGCCTAACCTGACGCAGAGTGATCTGAGGCTGCCTTATTTGAGCTTGAGATCTGGGAGTTGACCAAAATGGTTCCACAGCCTTAGTTAATCCATCATTCAGGGGTGTGTGTGTGGGTGTTTTAATGGTTTTCCGGAAACTGCACTTGTTGGATTCTTACCCATAGTGAAATTATCATGTGTGAATGCAACCATGCCAACAATTCAGACCTTTTTTTAGTCCAATCTGAACCTCAGCTATAAGAAGCGCTATCCAGTATATGCAAACTGTTAATTGGTAAATGAATGGGAGGTACTGAAAGTTTTAGGTGTGCACTGGAGGTCCATATAGACAGTTTAAACTGGGATTGAATTTGGGTGAAATCCCCTCTGGAATTCAAGAGTTGACCCTAAAATTGCTCCTCCAGTGGCAATGGAAAGCAGGAAGCCTCTCACATATTAATCGACTCTGTTAAAGACACAAGTTTAATATTCACAGGTTGTGGAAACATGTCAGAATATTCCCCGTTTGTGAAACTAACACACACAAATGCATTGTTTTAGGGGAAATGCCTTCACAAAAAATGTGCATATTAAGAAAAACTGCATACAAACATGTGTACATTAAGAGGAAGTCACAGGAAATGCTGCTGGGTTTTCATGTACACTTTTTAAAAATACTGATGTGGAAAAGAGAGAAAGTAAAATAAAATGAGATAAACTAAAATAAGAAGATTTCCCCATCCCTAATTCACTCAACCTATATAGTGCCTGCATGTTTTAGAAGCAATTAGCACTTGTGAAGTTCTCCCAACGCATTCTGTGATCATAGCAATCTTGATGTCTGCTTAGCTGTCAAGTTGCTGCTTTGATTTAGAGTGTCTTTTCAGGAGGAATCATTTTCTGGAAAGATTTTTTTCCCCCTTCCTCATTTGTAACAAGGCTTGGAGTTTCACAGCCATCAGACAACATTATTTCAGCAGGGCCATAAGAAGCTGGCATTCAAGCAGTCTGATAGATAGCTACATAGAATCCGACAGGACCTCAACAGCCAAGTCAATAATTAATTTTCCCTGTCCAAGATTTTAATTGTTTGCTGTATCAAAGAGTCAGGGGTCATCTAGAGAGCATGTTTTAAATACCCATCAAAAACACAAGAACAAGAGTAATAAAATCTAATTTTCATGCTGAGTTTATTACTCTTTTCTATTTTATACTCTAATATGGTAATAGGGGTTAAGCAAGTTACATAGTTTCATATCTCTGGTGCCAAACTAATAAACTACTTTTCTTTAAATGACGCTGTGAACATTTTTACTTTGATCTTCATTTATTGAAAGGTTAACCCCGAGACTGTGATTGATTAATCTAAAATGGGGAATTTACGTCCCTCTTCATTCCCATTCCCAGGCTGCTGGTCTCTTTGCAACTGCTGCTTTTAACCTTTAAAACCCTAAATATCTTAAACCCAGGTATGGCTACCTCCTCCCATATAAACCTGCCTGATTAATAAGGTCATCTTCTGAAGCCATTCTGAGTGCCCTCACTGCAATGAGTCATATGGTGACTAAGGATATAGCCTTTTTCATTGTGGTGCTTCACTTTCAGAGTGCTTTCCTGCTACTGAGTCTTAAGAGCCAAGACTTTATTTTTATTCACCCAGGCCTTTTAGGTGTGCGTGTGTATTAGTCTTTTAAATTAAAAAAATGGTTTTGATGCTGCACTAAAAGCATGCAGTAAAAAATTCCCTATTGGATGTTTGCCCCATGTATTCAGTGCATGGAAGCAGTGAATTGGCTGTGCATGCTGTCATTGCCCACAATGTTGCCACTCCAACTGGACCCACCCCCTTTAGACTGTTAAGGAAAGTGGCAAAAATGTTAATTATCCATGAGTTGACAGAAATTGCCTCTCCCTCCCCCACCCCATGTAGCTGCAGGCTGAGTACTACTGGATAGACAAAGGCTCAAGTTACAGCTGTCATTAGGAGAATTTGTTTATGATGTGGAGACTGTTGGAACCATCCTGAGAAAATGTGAAAGACGTTGTCTGAGGGAAGTTGGACAGCTTGCAAGACTTCTGAACTCTGAAAATTGCAGAATGTTGTTAGCAATTTCCCCCTAGTGCCTAAAGGCATATAATGATGGCACCATGGTGGATAGCCAAGGGACGCCAGGCCTTTCTCGCAATGGTGCCTCAACTGTGGAACTCCCCTCCTAGGGGGAGATCTGCAAGGCTTTCAGTGCTAAGGTGGGCACTTAAACATTGTTTTACAGTGGTACCTCGGGTTAAGTACTTAATTCGTTCCGGAGGTCCGTACTTAACCTGAAACTGTTCTTAACCTGAAGCACCACTTTAGCTAATGGGGCCTCCTGCTGCCGCCGCGCTGCCGGAGCCCGATTTCTGTTCTCATCCTGAAGCAAAGTTCTTAACCTGAAGCACTATTTCTGGGTTAGCGGAGTCTGTAACCTGAAGCGTATGTAACCCGAGGTACCACTGTAGCTGTATTTTGACAGTTGATTCATTGGATCTTATTGATGCTGCTTTTGAACCAGTTTTCATTATAGCTTTATCACGTTTTAATTGTTGGATTGTCTTGATTTTGTTGTTGTTGTTCTCTTGTGTTTTGCAATATTAGCCACAACTGATTGGATAATTGGAATGGACTCTTGAGCCAATCCACCAAATGCAGCTTTCCAGACTCTTACCTGCTGTTGGGACTCTCCAAAGGCCATAACTCCTCCCGAGGCCACACCCATCTTCCCAGGCCACACCCTTCAGTGTTCCTGTTCTTTGTCCTTGTTGATTGATTTTGCCTGGCTGGAACATGTCCTCGGAGTGTCATAATGCCTCTTGCTTGCCTGGATGAATACTATACGTACTTACATGCAGAAAGCTCTGTGTGGCTGTAAAGTAGCCTGCTGTGCAAAGGTAAGAATCACATCTGTTGCTACACCCACTTTTTGCCTCTGCCGTACGTCCCCCGGCATGTGGCTCCTGGAAGCCTGACCATGAGGAAATGCAGCCCTTGTGTTTAAAGGGTTCTTCAGTCCTATAAATAATAGAAAAGTGGGGTGTACATCTTTCTAAATTAACCAGACACATCTCTTGGACTATCCCTTTGCACATCCTTTTGCTTATTTTCAAACATGCCCATTCCATCCATTATTTACACTCTTCCATGGTTTACTGTAGCCAAGAATAATCTGGCAAGGATGCTAAAAGAATACAGTGGTACCTCGGGTTACATACGCTTCAGGTTACAGACTCCGCTAACCCAGAAATAGTACCTCAGGTTAAGAACTTAGCTTCAGGATGAGAACAGAAATCGTGCACCAGCGGTACGGCAGCAGCAGAAAGCCCCATTAGCTAAAGTGGTGCTTCAGGTTAAGAACAGTTTCAGGTTAAGAACGGACCTCCAGAACGAATTAAGTACTTAACCTGAGGTACCACTGTATTTCTGTATTTTCCAAAGTTCAACTGCTCAGCTATATTCGGCTTCTCTGTTTTTTTGTAGAGGTTTGACAAATCATTTGTGTTCTGCAGGCTTTATGCTATTCTAGGCCTTTACAAAAGGAACCACCACGGTGTGTGCATGAAGAAATGGGTGAGATTTGCATCTTCTAGTTGCGGCTAATTTCGGTCTTTCTAAAATGCTTTTGCATCCCAGGAAGAAATTTGTGACACGGACATCCCAAAGATTATCATCCTTGCTTAATAATATTTGAATGCCATCTTTCCAGAGTAAACCGTGCTCAAGGTAGCTCACAGCACCAAAGAGTGTAAATTCAATGATGTGCTCTTCCAGTCACTCCATCTGTGCAAGCATTGAAGCCTTGCCAAATGGAAATATCCCTTCTCGCCTCCCACTGCACTCTGGGGGTTCTGCCAACCTACTCTCTGAGCCAATTTCAGGGGGCACCAGGGGGAGAGAGTGGGGGAGCCCAATTGCATAAGCAGATATTTCTGTCCAGGACTTCCACAGATGGGGCTGGATAGATGAATCCCACCCACAAACTTTACATAATTCACTAAGGGGACTTCCAGATGGCCTGTTTATTGCGAATTCATCCTGATTTGTCTGCAGGGTGATTAGATGACGTTAGTTAATTAATGAGCATCCATTCTGATTTGCTTCCAAGGAGGTTAGATGATGCTGTATCACAACAAATGTTATCCACACTTTGCTGTGCATTTCCCCCATCAATTTCCTTATCACTGAAGTCTGATCTTTCAAGGAAGCAGGTTTGTTGCAGAAAACCTTCCAATTAACTATAATTGTGCAACTGCAGTTTGCCAGTATGTGGTTGAATCCCACCCAAAAATCCTGACACCCTGTAAGCACTCTTAACAGTTATATTACGCAACAAAATGTAGATAGGCATAAACAATAGTTAAATGGCACTGTCTCATATTAATAAACATACACTAGAAATAATAAATCTGCTCAGAATCCATAGTAATGTCTAACAAAAAAATAATAATACAATAACATGGTCCAGATAACAATATTTTAAAAATCCATCTCCAAAAAAGTCTCCTACTTTGGAGGTCTTTAAGCAGAGGCTTGACAACCATATGTCAGGAGTGCTCTGATGGTGTTTCCTGCTTGGCAGGGGGTTGGACTCGATGGTCCTTGTGGTCTCTTCCAACTCTATGATTCTATGATTCTATGATTCTATGAAAACTAAATTTTGACCCCAGCAACAAGCCCTAAACAAGCCCTCCATCCTGATGGTCTCTAGGAATCCTGAGCAGTAGAAGCAGCACCTGTAGCTGATGTTATCAGGTTCCTACTCCCAGGCCAGGTGGAAATAGACTGGACAAAGCCAAGAGAGGGTCTTGCAGGACTCGCAGCAAAATGGATATTGCTACAACAGAACAAGCTCCACCAATATGTTTGAACCATTGCCCAGATGGGCCAGCTGCTATAGGTGAAAGAGGCAGTTGAGATTTACCGTTTTAATTTAATCCTTTCCCTGGCATCCCTTCCAGGACTGGCAGCAGTGTCCAGACTTTTTCTTTGCAATGTGAATCTGGGCTGACCACTGCAAATGACTACATAATGGAGCTGCAAACCACTTCCCAGCCATTATAGGCATATGTGTTCTGGTCATAGCCATATTGGGCTGAAATGAAATGTTCTTCTCCTCTTGCAGAGGAGTTTGTTTCCCACTCCAAAGGAGCATAACATAACTTGTGGAGCAGAAAGAAGAGGAAAAAAGAGAGCAGTAATGTATTCTCTTAGTCCAGCTCCGGACCGTTTTGAGAAAATCAAAGCTGGCAAGAATTTGGCGACGGACAAATTTCTTTTGTTGAAATGTTGTCAGGCAGCCAGAGAGCATCACTTAGCTGACAAATTAGGAATGGAATATTGACAACCAAGTAAATGAAATGGCTGTGCACCTTAACCTTAGATTCTTCAATGCCTCTATTTAGTGACCACAATGGGCTAGAAATGGATGCTGCCCTGCTTTGTGCAGAAAGCTAAGGGAAAGCAATGACTTCATTATGAGAGCTACTCCTGAGACTTCAAGAGGGGCTGAAATAGCCAGTCTAATGATTCATGGGAACTTCTGGCTCAGATGCAGCAGCTTCTTGGCATATCGGCTGTGTTCTTATTGCACCTGCATGTTCAAATGAAGTCTCCAAGGGAAGCTGGGCCTTAAAAACATATGAGATTTATCTTTACCTCTCAGGTAGGTGCAATGGGCATTATTCATTTTACATTCTTTAGGGCAATTTCATACCATTAGAGCCAGTCGGGAAAATATATCACAATACACCTATGGGGCATTTCTTTATTAGGAGCATATTTCTCAGGAGCGGGTTTTGTAATTTACTAGAGATGCAAGCACAGAAAGGAGACTAAAGCACAGATGGAAGCAAGCCTGGTGCTGTCACAGAAAGCGATAATAAAGAACGTATTTCAAACACACAGGGAGCGGCATCCTTCCTCTTACATACAATGGTGACATCCAGGACTTTTGGTGAGAAGAGCGTTTAACTTACACCCTCTCTTCAGACAACCGTGTGGCGCTCTTCATGAACCAAAACAATCATGTGGTGCTCTATGAAAGAAGGGAAAGACATTTGGTGGCATTGTGAATGGGGTCTGCTGCCGCCTGTAATGCAAAGGACGGACAGATGGTGATAATGTAGCCGATTGCGATGGGTCTGGTGGAATAATAAACAGGCTTGCCAAGCCATTCTTCAGAAGAAAGGGTTATGTGGTTTGTTGAAATGAATCGAAAAGTAGATTTCTATTCCTTGGCAGGAATAGTTGTAGTCATAAACAAGGCTGTTGTGCTGGCTTTATGGGGTTCAGCCATGTAGCAGCCTTCCACAGTAGTTCTCTTTACAGCTATTAGTGCTATAAATACTGGCAAGGTGACTTAACAATAACATCTTCAGATTTCTGGTACGGCATCCAAGCATGTAATGATTTTTCCTGAAACACAGCAACAACCATACATTCTATCTCTAGACCAGAACCACAGCCAGCTAGCCTCACTAAGGTGAAACTGCCATAGTTTTTGTTATTTACCCCAACAATAAAAAAAACCTTACATAACCTTCACTCCAAGGCCAAGTGCCCATACTCATTCAAGTGTCTTGCATTTTTAGGGCCATGGGCAGAAGCTTTCATATAATGAACACCTGCTTTGAATAAATAATGCCCTTTACGCTGCAAGTCTAAGACATGGCAGAGATGAAGACAACGACAACAACAACAACAACAGCAACAACAACAAACTTAAGGCATGGGGATTTAGCTGCCTTATCCAATGTCTTGAGTGCCAGTGTGATGTAGTGGTTAATCTGGTGAACTGAGTTCGCGTCCCCGCTCCTCCACATGCAGCTGCTGGGTGACCTTGGGCCAGTCACACTTCTCTGAAGTCTCTCAGCCTCACTTACTTCACAGAGTGTTTGTTGTGGGGGAGGAAAGGAAAGGAGAATGTTAGCCGCTTTGAGACTCCTTCGGGTAGTGATAAAGCAGGATATCAAATCCAAACTCTTCTTCTCTTGCGTTGAAAAAAATGGAAGGGAAATTCATGGAACAGATTTAACCCAGCTTGTGAGCCAGTTTCAACTTTCCTCCAGTTTAGAGGCATTTCTTATCAATTGTATAAGAAGAGGAACCTACTGGATCAGGCCAGCGGCCCATCTTTTGCAACATCCTGTTCTCACAGTGACCAGCCTGATGCCCATGGGAAGCCTCATAAGCACAATAGCACTCTGCCCACCTGTGATTGCCAGCAGCTGGCATTCAGAGGCATAGAGTTGCGGCCTGGCACCGTGTCATGTGGAAGCAGATCACATATCTGTTTTCAGACTGAGTGCCACTATGCGGTTAAAATGGCCTTACCCACACACACATGGAAGTTATCTGTAGACTTGTGGGAACTGGAAGGCCTGAAGAACTAAAACAAAACAAAACCCCAACCTTTGTGGGGGGAAGCCCTCTAAGGCAGAGTTGGCTAACCTGTGGCCCTCCACAACCAGTCCACCTTAGTCAACAGGACCAATGGTCAGGGATAGTGACAGAGATTAGCCCCCTCCTCCTGCGGTTGGACGTCAGAGCACTATCACCTTGCAAGAGGGCAGAAACTAATGACATGCACACAGAAAAGTTGAAGTTCTTGCTATTAAAAAGTGAATGTCATGAACAGAGAACTGCATTGCAAAATTCTGTGAAGTGGGAATTAGAAAGGATTGCTGTGTTTCACTTATCATATGGTTTCATAAAGTGTGAATTATGTAGGTTCACCTTTAAATGTGAACAGAATCAAATTTCTCCCCCATCTCTAAGCAGAGGCAGAACCTGTTGATGGGCCCTTTCCCATGGATTCCCCCACCATATGCTAGGTATAATCATTTGCAGGAAAAACTGTTAAAATCCACGGGACCTACTTCCAGAGTTCTCTCCTGGCTCTAGTCTACTTTTTATTCAGTTCAGCTAATTAAGAGCATGCCTGTTAGACAAATAGGCAGAGGAATCAGAACCTAAGGAAAGAGGGTGGTTGTATTGCAGAGCCTGTGAAAATGGCCATTTTGAGGAGATGTTTCATTCTCACAAGAAATATAGCATATAATGACTACATTGTATAGTGAGTGTAGACTGCAGTCTGCAAAAGCTCGTGCCACAATAAACCTGCTAGTGTTTTAAGGTGCTACGGCAGTTGTTTTTGTTTCTGATCCAAAGACTGACACTGCTACTCTTGTAGGAACTATACGTTATATTAGCAGTAGAAACAGAAGTGGTGACAAACAGAAACTGACATAACAACAGGCTGAACTGCAAGGAGACTATGCACAGAAATACCTCTAAATAAACATAGCATATGTCTTCTCACTGCCGCAAGCATTTGAATGTGTTGTGTTCCACTAACTGTTGTTTTTTTTTAAAGTCTTGATTCTCCCTGCTCCATTTGCAGCAAAGACTGTTATGCTTAGCCTGAACACACACACATGAAAACTGCAGTCAGCAATCACCATCTTTAAAATGGTAGGTCTTTTCTTTCCAAACAGGAGGAAATGCTTTTGTTTGTATGCCACCTTTCCACAGTTCAAACCATGCTCAAGGTGGCTTACAAAGCATGTTCTCCTTCATGGAGAGCACGTGTTGTGGTGGGGCCTAGCAAGACATCCCTGTTGCTGGGCGGGTAAGTGTAGATGGCCACGTTTGCGACTGGGCTCCTCTGTGTTGTTGGGGTGATTTTAATGTTGCTGTTTCTGATTGACAGCCTAGTAGCTTTATATTCCCTGCACACAGTGTTGAACTTCCTCTTTTCGCTGCGCTAATCGGATCACCCGCCCAGCCTCCCTAAGTTAGGGCTTGTGCGTTTGACCTTGCTATGCCTGTCATGGAGTCATCTGCTTTTGGGGCAGGGGCCTGGTAGGAATTTTGTCCATTTGGCTGATTGGCTGCTGGTATTTGGCTTTTGCCTACTGTGTAGCAAATCGTCACAACTTGTAAGATTGCAGTTAGGCATTGGTTTTATGAATTAGTTGGTGGAGGGGCATGGATTGGCTGTGCCAATGCTGCTGCTGCAAGGGTATTCTGTTAAAGGAATCCAGGGGCTCGCCATGCTTTTGTCCTAACCCCTGTCAAGGGGCTAGGGCCATGCAAGAGCCCCTGGGAGCATTTGGGGAGAGGTGAGGGCCTGGCACCCAGCTCCATTTTTCTCCCCCAAAGGTTTTCCCTTTCTGACTTTCACAGGCTTGTGGATGTCAGTCTGTCCCTGGGCAGGGACAGATAGCCGCAACCAATGCCTAAGCAACCACTCACATTTTTTTGTATTTTAATAAAGTTGTGGCCAAAATTATGCCACAAACCTTAAACAAAAAATTCTGCGTGAATGTATTTATTTTGGGGTGGCTTGGGGACCTTGACACACGACATGAAAAAATCCCTAACTACAACATAACAAAAGTAACCATAAACAATAAATGAAAGATTAAAAATAGAGAACCAAACTGAGCAATTTCCACATAAATCGCAAGATACAAAAAAAAAACTAACAGCAACAATCCTCCCAAACAACCCCTCCCTGCAACAACCTCAATCATCTAACAATGAAAATGTGTGCTTTTACCTTCAGAACTATGGTTTGGACTCATATGCAAAATTATGTTGGGGGAATGCCATAGCTCAGCAGTAGAGCAATTGCTTTGTTTACAGAAGGTCCCAGGTTCAATCTCTGGTTATCTCCAGGTAGAGCACGGAGACTCCAGCCTGATGGCCTGGAAAGCCCCTGCTAGTCTGTATAGACATTACTGAGCTAGATGGACCAATTGTCTGACTCAGTACAGTGTACCTCAGGTTAAGTACTTAATTCGTTCCGGAGGTCCGTACTTAACCTGAAACTGTTCTTAACCTGAAGCACCACTTTAGCTAATGGGGCCTCCCGTCGCCGCCGCGCCGCCGGAGCACGATTTCTGTTCTCATCCTGAAGCAAAGTTCTTAACCCGAGGTAATATTTCTGGGTTAGTGGAGTCTGTAACCTGAAGCGTATGTAACCTGAGGTACCACTGTATAAGGCAGCTTCCTATAGTCCTACGCAGATTTAATTCATTGATTAATCAGTCACTTGACTAATTAATTGGCTCACATTTAGCAAAACTTGCCTACTCAACTCAACCCTTTGAAGATTTTTTATTTTTTTATTTACTATACTTCTTTGCCTCATAATAATCAAAGTTGTCTGGGCAATTTAACTATAGAGCCGTAGCTAAAGGGGTTGGGCTTTGGTCTCATTCCCCATGCTCTTTTAAAGTTAAAAGTAAAAAAAAACCACCCCGTTTTATGGCCTGACCAGGGACTATATGTTTAGTAAATGCTTGCTCTCCTCTTCACAAGGCAAGCTAGTGATTTCAGTGTTGAAATCAATGGGTTTATCAATCTGGGTTTGGCATTGCAGATGCTTCCAGTGCATGCTATCAGACAAGCAGGCACTTTGAAAGTACTTTGCTGTCAAATTCGAAACCTTAAACCACTTTGCAGTACTGTAATGTACTTTAAAATCAGTACATCAATTCGCTTTGGAAGCAGCAAACGCCACCCGGCACAATCCTTCAAGAAAAAATATTAATGGCCATGGCATATATAACATGGTTTTCTTATTGAGAGCACCCTCAACAAGGAGCTGCAGCCAATCATGGCTCCCTGATGTACGTTCCTGTCTTTGCAATATTTGGTTGCATTCAAATTTTATATTTAGAAAAACAAAAATATGTATGATGACCCTTGGGGTTGTGACTATATATAACAGATTGTTTAAAGAAATGAAATTAGTAATAAGAGATAGATTTCTTTCTTGCCCTGTGCTTAGATCCAGACAGTCAAAGGTATTAGACCCATTGAAGTGAGCTAGCTGAATAAAAGTCCAATTGATTTCCAATCTGGATTGAGCCAAATATATCTGCCTTCAAGTATAGACAATGAAAATCCATGTCATTCATCCTAAGTTGCTGCAGCTTGAGTTCTGCAAGAGCTTTAATTTTGTGCTACTGAATTTAGTGCAGGTGTGATTAGGCTTCCAGTATCCATTCAGTTTTTTACACCTACCTATTTAGGGAGAGGAAGATTGAAGCCCTTCCAGTATGGACCCCCAAAGGTCCCTTGAAGCATGCATTTTAATTGCCCACATCTTGGCTTATATAGCTGTAAATGTTATTAGTATCATACAATTATGTGCATCTGTCAGCTCCAGGAGCTGAAATTCAATATTCCACATCTCCAAATGCTTGTTATATTAGTCTCGAGCACACAGTCTCTCATTTCCCGAGCACTTAAAATACAAAATCGCTCAAAAAGCAGAAAACAAGTGCATTAATGTTCAACATTTTTGGTGTGTGGTATTTCCCCCCAAAGAGGTTTTATAACCTATCCTGTCTAAATGGGCTTACAACAGGTAACAACCTTCTGAAACCAAGGTCAGTACTACAGCAAACTAGGAAATGAATACAAAACAATACATTTAAATGGAAATGGTTCCAGTCCACAGATATACACATTCCTACCCAGTTATCAGTACAGGCAGTTTTGACAGCACCAATTACCTCTGTGGAATGTGAGGGTTCTGAACTGGGTCTCTTTTCACACACACAAAAATGTGGCCAACACTGTAAAAGCTAAGGACTCCAGAAGGACCTAACTCAACATGGCAATTCAAGCCCATGGGCACAACACCTTTTTATGTTTGCCTGACCAAGTCCAGAAACAGGGTGGAAGGCCACCACCATTGCAGGATCACAAAGCATATTGAAAAGCACACATGCATCCTTCTATGTCCATTTGTCTTGAGTAATGTGATTACATCTGTTACTGTGCTTTTCATCTAAACTGCTGCTGGATGAAGGTTTGGGGTTCGACAAGCAAAGTCCTGAGTCAACCACATGTTATTTCAACTCTTGCTCCTTGTGGTTTCTAAGAGGAACTGATCAAGCGGGTTCTGGAGGTGTTAATGCCTGTGAGAGGCTGTCATCGTGTCAGCTGCCTTAAAAGAGCCAGGGCACCCCACACAGGGCCATAGGGGGAGGGTGGAAGAGGAAATAGCTTAAATGTGGAATCTGAATTGCGGTGTAGTTCCGTAATGGCAGCTCCCAAATTAATTTTCCTCTTCGAAAGGCAACTGCAGGGGATAGGGTGTTAATCATTTGCTTTGATACCTAATTCCTCAACTTAAATCCCCACCCTAACAGTTAGCACTGCCCATGGAGTGAGAATTATGGTGCTGGAGGAGACTCTTGAGAGTCCCATGGACTGCAAGAAGATCAAACCCATCCATTCTTAAGGAAATCAGCCCTGAGTGCTCACTGGAAGGACAGATCCTGAAGCTGAGGCTCCAATACTTTGGCCACCTCATGAGAAGAGAAGACTCACTGGAAAAGACCCTGGTGTTGGGAAAGATTGAGGGCACAAGGAGAAGGGGACGACAGAGGACGAGATGGTTGGACAGCGTTCTTGAAGCTACCAACATGAGTTTGACCAAACTGCAGGAGGCAGTGGAAGACAGGAGTGCCTGGCGTGCTCTGGTCCATGGGGTCACGAAGAGTGACTAAACAACAACAACATGGAGTGAGAAGTATGCAGGCATAATTTTATGTCTGTATGTTTTCCCCTCTTTGGCTAATAGCAGCTCCAGATTAGGGAGATTTGGATCAAGGCGGTTGTACACAGAGAATTGGACTCTCTACTGTCTCCAAAGCTCATATCCAAATCAGGCGTGTCACTGCCACCCATTACATTTTGAATAAGAAAAGTGTGTTGGGAATTCAGTGGCAGAATTCCAGTGAAATGCATAGGCTGGTCCACCAGGATAATTTTTAGTGAAGCACTTCGAGGTGCAAGTTTCCATGTGATTTCTTACAGAGAAAACCAATTAAACTCTGTATTACTACCACAGGAATTTCTGACTGCCTGTGGAAGTAGGAGGCACTTAACAATGTGCCTTCAAACAACTTAGGCAGAAACTGACCATATTCATCGTTTGGCATTTGTATGAATTTTTTCTGTTATCAAACATAAAACGGGTTAATTCAGCCATGCTTCTTGTCAATTTGGACGTTTAAAATATGTATTTTTACTGTTTTATTGTTTATTATCTATATGGCTTCTTGTACATCCCTTTGACATTTTTGGCTATACATTTTGTAAATAAATTTTAAGCTATTAGCCACTAGATTTCTGCTGTTTCCAAAGGTCCTCCCAAGGCTCTGAGTAAAAATAAAAAATAAATGATAGAAAGACATTACGAATAAAATATCAAACCTGTGATAAAGGTAAATGAAATTTAGAACACATTAAAATACAATAAATATTAAAACATAAACCTTCAGAAACAGCTGAAAGAAGCTGCTATTTAATCATAGAAAATGCATTCCTCTTTGCTGGTAAAGGAAATATCTACCTATTAAAATATCAAGATGAAAGTATTAATATTAACCTTGGTCCTGTTCTGCTTGTTATGAATATTACCCATATCAGAAGTGGGAAGCCCTGTGCCTGCAATCTGGATGCAGCACTCAGCTTTGCTCAGTACAGCTCTTAATGCCCCTTAGCATCCTCCATACCTTGCATTTGATCAAGCAGTGCTGCTATTATGAGAATCAGCAGAAAATACACTGGCCACCAGTCATGGGCATGCAGACTTGCAGATCTCAAATGAATAAGATGGATCAATGGGGTATAGGTTTGTGTGAATGAATGGGTAGTGTGTGAGAGAGGGGGGGAGGGGGAGAGAGAAGGGTTGTTCCTGCCCATTTTGGCACCACACACATTTGGCTTTGGCTCCTCTCATTGCCAACCACTTACTCTTGAGAGAATGTCACCATTGAAAAAACTTGTTCACCTTTGAACTGAATGATCAAAACTGATCATCTTTCTGGTATGCTTCTTCTCATTCATTCCCATGAGACATTTGACAACCATATGTCAGGAGTGCTCTGATGGTGTTTCCTGCTTGGCATGGGGTTGGACTCGATGGCCCTTGTGGTCTCTTCCAACTCTATGATTCTATGATTTAAGGAAGAATTTTGGAGCAGGGAGGATATTTCAGTTGTAGAATCTATTTAATCCTCCTCATAAAACCCATGGAATCTCCTTTACTGTATTTCAAAAGAAGAGCCGTGCTAGATCGGGTCAAATTTGGCCTACTTTATTATGCTGCTTTCCACAGTGTCCAATCCAATGGGATATTCATAAACAAGGCTTGAAGTCACTAGCCTTCTCCTGCTTCTCACAGCAAGTGGAATACAGCTTCTAATTCTGGAAGAAGCAATATGGCTCCCATGATAAACCTATCCTCCATTAACTTGTCTTATGATCCCTTTTGGAAAAAAAGTCATTTACTATAATAGCCATCACCCTGTGTTTGGGTAGCATTCACCATGAATTAATGATGTTTTGTTTTGTTTGGGTATGTCATAAATCTCCTAACAACAAATAGGCCTTCCAGTGAAACTAATTGTGTGGGATAAAACCATATCTCAATCCACATTCCCATGCCATGCATCATTTTATAAACCGCTATCATTTATCTCCTTAGCCATCATTTTCCCAAATAAAAAAAAAAAGTCCCATACCCTTCACTGTGTCCATTTGCTGTGGTTATGTAAAGTTCTCTCTTCTGCGCTCCTAATAATCGACAACAGATCCTCCTTGCAGTTATACTTGAAAACTCATTAAGATAAATTTAGTCTGAATTCCGTTTCAGAGGACTGATTAGTTTGCTCACCCAGTCGTGCACTGAAGTCTCCTGCAAGAAGCAGTGTTGCCATAGGGTAAGTACCTAGGAGCATTTCAACAGCATTTGTTAATTGGTCCCACAGCTGCATATGATTAAAAGGTGATATAACATGCGATTGTGTGTATGTTTGTGTTGGTGGTGATGGGAGGGATATAAAGGTTCTTTAGGCTAATGAATCTGTTGTTAATACAAACTCTTTATTTCCTCAGTTGCTAGCCCAAATAGAAATGTTTTCCTGCTGCTTGAGACCATGGCCTGGTTCGGATGATCATTTGAAGCTACATTAACCTTTAAGAACCCACGAACAAGCGTTGGAACCAATACTTCCTCCCTTCTTCTGCTTTGGCTTCAGCATGAACATCCTGGCAAAAAGCTGATCCTAGGAAGCCTGGCTCAGTTTCTGTTAACAAACCAAGAAACTTAGCCAGAATGTGATCATGGCTTATTTTCCTAATGTGACAGCCAACATTAAGCCTGAGTATCCCAGTTTGGACTTGAGGAGGAACTCTGGCGTAGTACAAGCCAGGATCATTGTGCTCAAGACTGGCATGTAAATGGAGAAGGGGGAGAGAAGGGAAGGGAATGAACACACGGTAGCAGAGAGAGATGAAAGCTTCATAAATCATGGTTTATGAAACCTCCAACATTAATCCTAACTGAGCCATTACTTTCCACTGTTTTTTATCATTTTATTTAAGGGTCACCTATATGCATTATGTAATGTGGGTCTTATTTATAGCAAAAAGTGTGATCATGGTGTTGCATTTCAGCACTCGAGGGTCTTTCTGTGCAAAATAGCTTTTAGCACAATACATGTATGATGGTTAGGGAAGGGCAAATCTAAGTTTCTTTCAGTTTCTCTGAAAACACCATAGTATTTTGTTACTATAATGATGCAGTTCTTTCCCCAAGTAGCTTGGACGCTAGAAGCTGTGAGGTGGAATATGGTTGTTCATACATATTGAATAGCGCTTACAGTCACTATTCACACAATCCCTTTCCCCTAACCCCCATTGCATTTTTCTTTTACAACATTCAACTATTCTTCTATTTCAGCAAGCCTACCCTAATATATGTTAGTAACCTATACAGTACTTGCTTTTAAATTGTTGTTGGTTTTATCTGTGTTATAATTATTTTATGTATATCTGCTTTTAATTGTTTTGTTGGTTAGTGCTTAAAGAGCTCTTTGATTAAGCAGTTCACAAATCTTTCTAAGCAAAATAAAATGTTATTTTTTTGCAGGCAAGCACAAACCATAGTTTGCCTGTTTGGATGAAGCAACATACAATGGCCTGCCACAGACAAGGAATTGTTTATTTCATAAAATATGCTTGTTGTTGTTTAGTTGTTTAGTCGTGTCCGACTCTTCGTGACCCCATGGACCAGAGCACGCCAGGCACCTCTGTCTTCCACTGCCTCCCGCAGTTTAGTCAAACTCATGCTGGTAGCTTCGAGAACACTATCCAACCATCTCGTCCTCTGTCGTCCCCTTCTCCTTGTCTTTCCCAACATCAGGGTCTTTTCCAGGGAGTCTTCTCTACTCATGAGGTGGCCAAAGTATTGGAGTCTCAGCTTCAGAATCTGTCCTTCCAGTGAGCATTCAGGGATGATTTCCTTCAGAATGGATAGGTTTGATCTTCTTGCAGTCCATGGGACTCTCAAGAGCTTACTTACTACTTAATACTAATTATAAAAAAGCAATATTTCAAAGCAGTTTACCAAAAAATAAAATAAAAACAGAACAATAAAATTATAAATGAAAAGGATTAAAACAGTTATCTAAAACTTTCAGAGAATACTTAAATGTTGCACAACTTGGTGCAAGACCAAGTTTGTGGGGGGGATATGAAATTGATCGTTCAAGTTGAGCCACCTGATGTAATCGTGGCATCATGTGATGGGCCAATGGGCAGGCACCCTTGTGCAAATGGCCCATGGCAGTGGAGGAAGTTTATGCCATATCTTTTTGTCATAATTTCCACAAATTTTAAAAGCAGAAATACATGGTTTGGTTCCCCCCTACCCCTTTTAAAAGATATATATGTCTGTACGGTTTCCCTTTCCAATGTTTCTAAACTAGTTTTCCCTTTGGTGTTCAAAAAGTTTGCTCAGGTGTTCAATCTCTAGTCTCAGCTGTGGCCACAGTGCTTCCATTACTCTGGCAAACACCCATTCTAATTATCCTTAACACCTTTTCTAAGTATAAATATAGAACACAGCTCCAAATTCATAAGAGGATAATTATTACCACTGAATCATCATCACCTTTATCTTTTTTAAAAAATCTCAAGTACTGACTTAAGTGTGAATATTAAAATGTTTGTATATCACCTTAAAAATAACAGGCCACCTTCACTTCAGAAGAATGAATGCTTCTTTTTGGCTCGTGCTGTTCATATATTAGAGAAATACTGTTACATGTGGTTAATTTATCTTCCTAAGTGTCATTTGCTGGTTATAGTATAGAAATATTGCTATTAAATCTAACACTGGCTTTTTTGATGCAGAGGACAAAAATGGCAAGCCATAAAAACTGCCTGGTTGCATCTTCCTTCCTTCCTTCCTTCCTTCCTTCCTTCCTTCCTTCCTTCCTTCCTTCCTTCCTCCCTCCCTCCCTCCCTCTTTCTTGCAATGGAGGTGATGCTTCCTCTTATGAATGCAGTTTAACCTTTTTCTCAGATACAAAACTGCAAGAGTAAATCACACTGGAATACATTTGAGCTTCAAAACCTTAGGGTCTCCCAAAATCTAATCCTGTAACTGTAATATAGTGTTGGAAACAAATGCCCAATTCACACATGATGATTGCAAGATGAAAGATGCATCCATGTAGTCTATATATAAATGCAACACCTTTATACCAGGATCGCAGGGGATGAGGGGGTGGTGTGGCTGCTTTTATAGGTTGTTATTGTGGTTCATCTTTGCAGAACTCAGAACACCTACGAAGAGCCCTGATGGATCAAGTTCAGCATCCTATTCTGACAGCGGCCTACCAGATGCCTGTGGAAAGCCTGAAAGCAGGGCATGAATGCAACAGCACTCTGCCCACCAGTGAGTCCCAACAACTGGTGTTTCTGGGTACTTCTATTGGTAAAACTAAGAGGAGCAGGTAGGCGAAGCATGGCTGGGTAGAGATGAGATAAGGTGTGATAGGAACGGCTTGCCAGAATGAGTTAGACTTGTATTATCACCATGTATTCTTTTTGGAAGCACCAGTCACTCTTGGGCATTTCTTCCTAGGGCAAATGTGCAGAAGGGGAAGGTGTGAGCCGTTCATACTTTGTTTTCTCCCCTCAATACTGCCCTAACAGCTCAGTTTCATAAAACAGTAGCAGTAGCCAAAACAGTGATTTGCACCAGTGTAGCAACCACTTTAAGGTCTGTTTCTCAGCTCTTTCTGCCAGGAAACCCTAGCTAAACTTCTTTTATACTTTTGAGATCTTGCCCAGCGTTACATTGGCTCTTCTGCATGCCTTGGTGTCCACAGGCACAGCTTCTTTTAACAGCCCCACTGCTGGCAACTTGGCTGATGTCTGATGTAGGCGTACAGGAGCTCAAGTACATAGAGGTCTACTGCTTTGAGCAGAGGCTAAGACCCTTAAGGTCTATAGAGAACAGAAGTCCAGTCCTCAGATATCAACAATAAAGAAAAGAAGCCGTATAAACACCAGTGAAGCTGCTTAAAGTCTCCCAAGTTCTCTGTTACTTAAGGAGTCGCACTCTTAATAGTGTTGTGTCTGAGGAAGAGCATCCCACAATTTATGAGAACAAAAATACAATAAAAATGGAAATTGAATAAAAATAAGATTGCATCTTTTAAATAAATGAAATCCTGTATTCCTCCTCCTCTGTCTTTTGCTCAGGAGCCATTGTAAGGCTAGAGGAAGGCTGGTCCATTCAATTATTCATAGCTACACAGCAGAGCAAGCAATTATTGCCTTTGGTTATAAGGATGGGGCTGGCACTGAACAATGGAACCAGATGCCTCTATGCAAAACTGGCAAAATGTTAATATGTAGACCTAATTACATCTCCCCATTGTATTGAAACTGACAGCCTAGGAGGACATTATTGCAGGTTAAAATAAAATGTAATGAATCATGATCTCCCCAAAATGTGTATGTAGCTCACATTTATCTGTCCTATCATTTAATCTTCCTTTCATTGCATCAAGGTTCAATCAAGACCCATTTAAAGGAATCTTCCATTTACTGAGGCCCCCACCAGGCTGTACAGATTATGTTCTCTTTCACAGAACTCCATAATCTTAAAAAGACTAATGATTTGGCAAGATGAAAAGAAACAAGGAAGTGTCTGAAAATTGCCAGACATTCTACCTTGGAGATAAGTAGAAGGAGAAAAACACAGCAATATATGCCAACTTCTCTGCCTACATAGTAGGAAAACAAAGAAATTAGATCCCTTTAGTCTTTCAAGAACTCCAAAATGTCTCATGTAGTCACACTAGATATTCATAAGAGATTTGCATTCATTCGTGTCTTAGAAATGATTCTCTTCCATATCTGTCTCTCTAGACACTATGATTCCTCCTCATTCCTGCTTCGGTTATCTTGTTGGAGTACACTGTGACATCCCTTTTCATTTAAAAATGCAAAACACTGAATTAATGAATGAGATGAAGGCTTAATTTTGTGGAATGCACCTGTCTTGTCTTAATGTCAAGCTTCCTTCCAAGATACAATCAAGGCGGGTAAAACTGTAGGTGCCTGTGCACCTAGATACTGGCAGAAGAAATCCTTGTCAGGTAACATGACTTTGCATACCCACGTCACTTGGGTGCATATGACCACATCTATGGCTGTCCGGGGTCTTAGCCAGGGGTCTCCCTCTGGCATACATCACCTTCTCCATGGCCCTTAAAAACCCTAAGATATCCCATGCATTGAAGCAGGATCCTTCTGCATGCAAAACACATGCAACATTACTGAGCTATGTCTCCTCTACAAATCATACACTGGTGATTACTGTTTCATAAATGACCACCAATGGATCTTATTAGGAAAAAAATAATAATCTTTGAGTTTTTCCGCAACAGATTTGGTAGCAAATATAATAGGAATGATCACAGGGCAGAATTTACTGACTGAATGCCTTTCACCAGTTTAAATACCAGCATGAAGTTGCAAATAATCTCAGGTTTAAACTGCACATGGCGCAAATCACATCATTTGCCCTGAAATGCAGGGGATTTTTTTCTTGCAAAAACAACCAGTGCAGAGAGTAGGTGAGGAGGGATGACAGTGTTGAATGGGCCCCTGGTATGATGGTCATGGAGGTCCTATACTATAATAAGGGATGGGAGAGAAATTTGATTCACTTCAATTTAAAGGCAAACCTATGCAATTTTCACATCCTGAAACCATACAGGAATTTGAAACACAACCACCCTCTGAACGACGCATTTCTCCAAATATTGTAATGGAGTTCTTTGGTCAAGTAATGTTTACAAAAATGTGTATACTAGTGTGCACATATTAAGAAAATAGCATACAAAAATGAGTATCAGAGGAAATTGCTTAGTATTTTATTGAATACTAATCTGAATTCCACAGAATTCATAAAAATTGATAGAAACAATAAAAATACAATTAAAAATCAATATCAATATTTAATGTAATAGGCGTGCCACCTCCCCTCTTCAGCAACAAATCCACAGACATGCCACAGACCATCTGAATGAAGCTCCTACTGAATGAAGTTCAGTAACCTTCACAATTTCTTCAGGTGTTATGAGACCTTCCACGGATGAGGTACCTCCAGGGTCCAGATCAGAATGGCTCCCGATATCGGCAGCCCCTAGCTGCACCAACTCTGGAAGAAAAATCCTGCACTTGAGGGCAAATGGCAATGCCATTAGGTTAATTTTTGCCAGACCTTTTTGTATTATGATTTCCGAGTCAACGTTCAACAGAGTCTGTCACCAGCTGTGGAAGACAACTGTCAAGACAGCCAGAGCCTCTCAGGATAAAACTGAAAATCTCAAAGTACTTTGTCAAAAGATAAAGTCACAGCAAACTTTTCATTATGACATCAAGGGAAAACTGAAGAGGAAGGAACACAATGATAAAATGGGTTGTGTGGGTTGAGAGAACACCTAAGAAGGAAGATTGGCAGCAGGGAGGGGGAAGCAGAATGTTGGCAGGTTTTAGAGCAAGATGAGAAAGAGAAAGCTGGGGAAAATCATTTTTACAAGCAGTAAATGTATTTACAATGATGGGAGATGGCAGTAAAAGGAATGTACTATATACTATGTAATCAAGACAGTATTCCTAGGAAGCATTAATTCACAGCTCCTATTGTTAAAATATGCAGATTGGCTGCAGGTATTATTTATTTTATTTCAGACAAGCAGCAATACCCATAAAAAATTATTGTGATTGATTTGACTTTGTAACTTATTCAAATGTAAGAGAGCGTCTTAACCCCTTCTCTGAAGTATGTTAGGCTTTGGAAGTATTAGCTTGCTGCCACACACCCACACCCCACCATAAGCCAGTTAGGAGTTAACCACCAAGGGGTTAACTCGTTCTTCTCTTCATTGTTACACACTTTCCAGATCCTTGGATTTTGTACAGCATCATTGTGTGGTTCCCATCAAAACCTGCAAGCATTTTTTGCTGAATGAAACATTTTAATGGTTAGCACACCTGATGTATCATGTGCTGACAGACTGTCCTCAGCAGAAAGGAAGATTTAGTTGGTTGTTATTTGGCAGAGGGAAGGGGCCAGAAAAGTGGGCAGGGTCTGGGAGGCCTGGGAGGCAGATGGGGAGGCTGTGGGGGCTGCATCTAGCCTCAGACTGGAGTCCTTCCATCCTTGGTGAATAGCACTTTGAACTGTGCCTGGAAAATGAGAAACAACAACAGCTTCTTCTTCACTGTCCCCCTCTTCCTCACCCATCTCACTGATGATAAGGGTAGGTTACATCTCTTTGCCCCCCCCTTCACTGACACATCACAAAGTCAGGTGGGTGAGCAGATGGTGCTGGAAGAAGCAACAGCAGTTGTCTTTTCTGGGGGTCTGAAAGTGGCAAGCCAGCCCTGCCAAAGCAGGCAAGCCGGACTTTCGGAAGCTATGCATGGTGAATAACAAAATATGAATGGAGATAGGTTGTGCTAGATAATGATTCACAAGTTCTACACTGCCAAACCTCTTTGAGAACTCTTCCTACAAAACCTGCCCTGCACATTCAGATATACACCTTACCTGGGAAATGCATCAGATTTCATGTTGGCTGTGAAAATTCAGTGCTAATTAACGAGATGTACAACCTAGCAAATGTGGTAAAGGTTATACCACAGGCCTATTTTTGAATCTGCTCTTCCCGCTTTCTCAGTCCATTTCCAGACATTTCAATTACTATCATAATGGACACCCAAAGCCTGCCCACTGCTATTAATGCTTGTTATTCGTGACATAGAAAGCTTAGATATTCCTGTGGAAGAGGTATGTGGCACTAATTCACAGCCGAGAGACCATCAAGAGCACTAGACATGCTATTACATCAAATCCCTTTTTAAAAAGATGATTTTATCAATCATCAAGAACCAGTGGGGGAAAAATTCCTTTCAGTAACTTTGGATAGGAATCTCTCAAAAGAAACGGTGCCCCTTCAGGTTAATAACATATATATCTCCAAGTATATTATATTTGCTCACTCAACTCTAAAAGAAATAGAAATGAGCTACTAATAACTCCCTCATTTCCCTTGATTTTTTTTCTCCCTCTCTCCTCGTTTCCACACACATTCAGACATATCTGCAAGGATCTTTTGAGCTGTGTCTCCTTGTTTTTCTGTTCTGCACCAAGGTTAAAAGCATTTTATGCCGTCCCAAGACTGAAAACGAAGTGGCAAGGCAGGTTGCGGAGTTTGCAATAGGGCTGGATGAGCAGTTCTGATAATGGCTGGTCTATCCGACCAAATAATCGTTTTGATAATGATCGTCACCTTGAAGGATTTTTATACGGTACAGAATTGAAAGGATGGGGGAAATTCAAAAGAAATTTCCTTTAAATGCATGGCTTTCATGGCTGAGAGCTGCCAACACATAGCCAAATGCAAATGCATGTTTGCTAAAACAAAGAGACAATCAAATAGGCTTCATTATTTAGGATTAGTCCTTCATAATTATTATTTTAAACATTGCTTTCCTAAATCCCCAGTGAAGAGCTGTGTAGAAATAACTGCACAGACAAACTGTTTGCATTATCCAAAACCTAACTGTATTGATTACACAAAACCTAAGGAGACGGGCAATATATTGAGTGGAATGAATGACCTTTTCAGTCCATAACTAACTGTCTCTTTAAATGTAGACATTCATTGAGATGCTCTAGCACGCAGACGGAGGTGTGGTAAACCAGGAAAAGTAAAAGGGAGCAGGGATGTAATTTGGAAAAAGATTTCAAAACTGCAACATTCACTCTAGTGTACACTTTATCACTTCAGGTGCTACACACACCTGTCTGTTAAGGCATACCCTCCAACACCTCGGTGACAAAATCCAGGACACAATCTTTCAGGACACCATCTTCCTGTTATTTTCTTATGAGAGAATGGTGGCCATGATTTTGGTCATGATCTCATGCGATCTCATGCTGCTATCCCCTGCCCACCCAAGGTGCATTTGGGGGCACGGGCAAGCTCATGGCTTCCCAAAAACATTTTTTTTCTGGGGAGAAATTGTGGCATGAAATCACACGAAACTATGGCATCCAAAATGGTTGCTGTTCTCTCATGAGAAAAAAACGGGATGTCCCTGTTTTTGGGGGGACACTTGTGGGGTATGTTAAGGTTGAAGAGGCAGCTGCTAGTTCTCTTCTGACCCCTACAAACCACCCCTTTCTTCATTCTGCAGGCCTATTCACCATGAGCACTGTGTAGATACCCTCACCCATCAGCCCATCACACAATGCATCACAATTTTGTTGGTGGGACCTAGCAGGTGCCACCTCCATTTGTCAGGGTCTTAATCCTGAGATTGCTGCTCTGGTTGCAATTTACCTTCCTTTCTACTTCAGTAATGGGACATACTTAATACTTTTGTGAGCCCAGCAAAAATAAGTATGTACTATTTCCCTAGCTGTCATGGAAAACTCTCTCATCTTTCCTTGCATCAGACCATGCCATGGTGTTAATCCTACCACAAAACCAGGAATAAAAGGTTGCTGCAGACTAGAACTTTCCTTTGCATTTCTCTGTTTGCTCTGAAAAGGCAGAGGCATTTCAAGTGAAAAGGGCTTCTGCCTTCATAGATCTCTGCAATTTGTAAAGCACTTGGGCAACCACAGAGCTACAAGCCCAACATTATTTTGTTATCTTTGTAGGAATTTGAGCTTTTGCTGAAAATTGTTGTCCTGTCTCTCAGTGTCAAGCACTCTGTACTTTGGAAACAAATTATAAATTGTTCCTGTGCCTTTCACACCGAGGAAGTAATATCATCAGTGTTTAAGATAAGACTGCCAAGAATCCTCCTGGATTATTTTTCATTTTCCTTCAAAATCTCTTGTCAGTGCAAAGTGAGTGGTCTCAAGGCATGCTGCTGAGATGCCATTTCCCAACAGAGAGAAAGGAAAGGAGAAGGCGAAAGGAGAATTGCATTTCAGTCCCCGTGACCTTGTTGTGCTGATAGATGTCTCCAAACTGAGAGAAGTATGGCCTTTGGTTTTGCTTGATGGTTCAACCAAGACTGACAACCCTTATTCCTCTCTGTCAGACATTTCACAGCCCTCTGGTAGTATAAGAACTTTGTCCTCTGCCAGTAATGCCACACTGGGTCCTTTCATTTTCCTGCTGTTTCCACCTCCCCCAGTTCAAAATTCCTTCTGGAAATATAAATAGATATGTGTCCTTTGGCAAAGTGTGCACCACATACATTATCTTCAGTGACAATGTGTTGAATGTGATTGTCTCAGACAATTGCAAAAGCACAACCAATCTGTTAATTAAATTTCAATGACTCATCAATCAATAGTCTCCAGGAGGCACCCAGTTATAACCCTTAATATGCACTGAAATTACTTTATGCTCATTCAAGGCAGTTGTCACTATAATTCAAAGTCAAAGTCTATTTTTAACAATCTTGCTGCTTGGCCATCATTAGATATCAAACATAAGTAGTGAAAAGCTAGCGGCATGGAAATGGCGAGTTGTTGGAGGCAGCGCATAGTTAAACTATGGCATTCACTCCCCCAGGAGATAGTGATGGGCCACCAACTTGCATGGCTTTAAAAAAGGATTAGACAAATTCATGGAGGAGAGTGCTGTCAATGTCTACTAGCCACGATGGCCATTGCTCTACCCAGAACCCACCCATGTGGCAAGGTGAGGCGATTTTACTAAGTGACATTGCTCTGCCCACTTTTGCCTCTAGTTGCACTAACTTGCAGCAGAAGGAGGCCCTCTGGCTTAGAAGGATACAAGCTCCCAACTTATTAGACAGCATTAGATCAACACTTCTAGTTAGCTGCAACAGCGTGTCAGCTTCTGGCCAAAATTTACTCATCTGAGACATCTCATAAATTGGATATTCAATTATAAAATTTTGCTCCCATTTCTATCCTCTTCCAAATTAGGAGTAGGCTATATGCCAAGACCCTTCTAACCCTGGGATCCAGAAAGTGTTAAAATATAAACCAGGTTAGCTTTCTGAAGAGGTGATCGCCTGGGTGATGGGCCATTAAGGGGTACAAAGGAAGTGGATCTGTGTGAGACAGCAAATGACTGGTAGTTAGAAAAAGACAAAGGCATGAGCGGAGAGTTCAGTGATGTGAGCTAGAAGCAAAGAAGCAAAAAGGCAAAGATTCAGAGCAATGTTTGATTTTGGTTTGAATCGTATGGGAAAAACAAGATTCTTTGAGGTTGTTAATGCTGTGAAGCCCTCCATCATTGATTCAGGTTGTAGATATGTGTAAATAAACCATATATCATTTTTTTAAAAAACCAGCAGTCTTCGCTGTGCCTTATTCCAAAAGGAATCACGAACCCTGGGTAAGCGCCTGGAACCCTTGGAATCTTATACCGCTTGGAGATTGGGACGGTGTGCAACAAACATGAGCACATAAATCTGTTTAATTCAAATGCGTATATGTTTGCTTTTCCCACTCTGCTTCAACGTATCTGTAAGCCTACATGGCAGGTTCCAGCTTTGACAGGGTGGTAGTGGTTTTGGGGTAGCAGCAACTCTTGAAACAGCACATAGCACAGGTGAGCCACTTTTTCACAATAACTCTGCTCAACACAACATCTGGTGAACTTAAACAGCGGCTGGGTCCAGTGATTGGAGTGCCAGGAAAGGGGTGGCAATGGGATGTGTGTGGCCCGTCCATTAGCAGTGGGCCCGACCATGATATTGGGACTCTACCACCTGCCCAAGGATACTGACTGTTGACGCCAACTGCTGATATGGATTCACATGTCTGTGTAGTCTACTTGATTGAGCTCTTGATTGAGACAGTGTAGGCAAAAACAAAACTACTGGAATCATATGCCTTTCTATTCAGAAAGAAGCCCTGTTTCATTCACTCTCAAATATGTGCTTATAGGATTGCTATCTATATCAGTCAAGCATTTCATATCTTAAGTTGAGCAAACAGATATTCCGTTTGGATGCTGTCATTTGGGGGTGGGGAGGAATGGAGGAAATGTTCTCAGAATGCTTTTAATTATCAACTCCCAGAAGACAACATAAAACTGAACGCTGCAGAAAAACAGAGCATTTATAATTCAAGTGCAAATAATAATGTTGCTTGAGGGGCAAAACAAAATAACTTGAAAGTTATTAACGTCTGGAGCAATGTCTTTGATTAGATGCTTAGAATGGTAATGAGAAGTCACCTGCAAAGTAAATGAAAAATGAAATACTACTTTAAATAAGACCTGCTTTCAAATTGGAGCCAGGAGGAATATTATGGGATTTATTGGAGTTTTACCAAATGCACTCCCGCTTAACTGTGGGCTGAATCAAATTGCAGCCTTTAGCAGTATTTACCTAAGAGATGTTCATCATCTTCATTTATTGAATGAACACAGGCCGTAGATATCCTTTTCCATGTAGCATAAATTTTCCAAATTAAGTAAAATTCATAGCACACTGCTAAGTATCAGAAGAGGGTTGCACATATAATGGCTCAGTCCAAATGATGATGTTGGTGGGTGGTTCACTTGCCCAGGTTAGTGAGGTTTCACACATGCTAGGCAGTATTCTGCTCCCCTTGAAGGACCAGGTTTGCAGCTTGGTGGCACGCCCAGATCCATCTTTGTCACTGGGAGCCTAGGTTGCCTCTGTGCCACAGAACACCTTTTCTCAGATCACAGCAGCTGTGACCTTATCTGTACAGGGACAGCCTGGCTTCAGTTAACAATGACAACACAGGTAGATTGTTCAGAATATGTGCGTTCTGATGACGCTTTCTTTTGGTATGCACATTTCACAATTTATTGTTCCCCGGAGGTAACTTTAACATTCAGCTTTCCCTCAGTCCCTCATTTCTGTTGATAATAACCATTAATATTTATTGACCTCATGCTGCGCAGTAAGCTATTTCTAATTGTCTTACAGAGAAAAATTATTATCCTAGACCAAGTGTTTTGGACAGAGCCAAGATTTAAAAACTTATGGCTTCTCTTTCCTAGGTTTCAATAACGTCCTGCACAGTAATGCTGAGCATATTATGATGATGTTTGCTTTTAATGCAATTATGCCATTGACCAGGACAAAATAACCCTGTGCTGATCATTACCTCCTGGCCAGGGGGGTGGGGGTGAGTGGCGGCAGCTGCTAAGTAAGCAAATACTGTTTCTGAAATCTTCTGCAAAGACTGTAAAGGGTTTTCCACTCCTTTTCCCTAGGCTGCATCCAATGCCGTCCTTCCGCTCATGAAGGGCTCTTTGATTCAGTGCAGGCTTCTGTCAGTGGGAGAGGGAGGGAGGGAATTTTAGTGGGTTCTCCATCCCCCAGCAGCCTCTCCCTCTCCAAAATCTTCTCTGGGTGCTAGGGGAAGGGTTGTTTAGAAAAGGATGGGAGGTGGTACTGGACTACTGTGGGAGGAGTAATTGGCAACCCCCCCCCCCTGAAGTCTTCATTGGTTCAAAAAGCCTTCCATCGGCATGAGGGATATTTGGTGCACAATCCACTGTATTAAGCTTGATTTGGCAGTTGTGTAGGTGGAAGATTTCACATTGACTTCAGAGAGGCCTTTCTGCAGTCATTTAATGGAGGACTTCTAAACACTGAAGGGCAATCATGTATTGTCTTGCAGACTATCCCATCAGATCAGCTAGAATATAAGTCTACAAAAGCATGTTGTTGTTTAACAGTATTGAATAATGTTCTTGACACAGGAAGCTGCCTTATACGGAATCAGATCACTGGTCTATCTACCTCAATATTATCTATTGTGACTGGAAGCTTCTCTAAGGTTTCAGGAAGAGGTCTTTTCTGGCCCTACCTAGAGATGCTGGGGACTGAACTTGGGACCTTCTACAGACAAAGCTGAACCTCTCTCGCTGAGCTACAGTCCTTCCTATTTTAATATAGGAATCATTTATGAAAGAGAAACTTCTCTGGTGAGGTGAGACAAAAATTGTTTGGAAACATAATCTTTTTGCTAGTTTTACCTTTCAATGGGCTCCCCCAATCCCAAATGTAAAGCCATTGTCTAGGTTTTCTTCTAAAATATTCACAGTCTTTTTTTATGCCTTGCTAAGCTAAATTAGTATAATAAATTTCCCGTGTATTATGTCTGCTATTTCCCCTCATATCTTGATGACAGTACTTCATTTCCCTTTTTTGTCAATTTAATAGTTCCCTGATATATCCCAACCTTTTGTTTCGGTTTTTCGTTTTCGTGCCCCTTTCCCATTGCTATATAATTTTTAGCTAGACACATCTAGTGAGATTCACCTCTGGGATTATCACACAATTTGTGACATGCTTTCAGTGATCCTGAAGAAAGGCCCACATTCTTTTTAGTGAGAAAAGATAGAGCAGAGCGGAAGACAATTTCTATGCACCCTCCCTAGTCTCTTTGCAGGCAATAATAGAAGTCACTTCAACAAGATACTATTTTGCTTGCTCTATTTCTTTTCCCCTCTGTATGAGCTGCGAGTCCTTTAATGCATGCTTGAGATCCTCCTGTAGCTTTGCGGTGGGGTGAGGGTGGCTATTCTTCTGATTTCGCTAGTCCATTTTATCATGCACATCTCACTTTCATCCCATCCTTTTATTCAGATTCATCACTCAATATGAAGGAAATATGAAAAATAGATTTTATAGAATGCAGGCTTCTGTGCACTAATAAAATTAAGCATCTGATCCCCTGACCATATAACAATTAAATCTCTCTCCTCCACCACCGCCTATCCCTCGCTAATTCCCACCTTCCACCAACCTGCCATGGATAACAAATTGAAGGGGGGGGGGAAATCTATTAATGTTTCCCTTTCAAAACTGAAGTGTTCCTAATAAGAGAATCTAGCTGTTGCTGCTAATTCCCACCTTCTGCAAATTTGCAAGGGACAGTGGCTTGAAAAAGGATTAATGTTCCCTTTTCAAAACTAGTTGTAAGAAGAGAATTGATTTGGATGTTGTTCAGTGTAGGCTACTACTTTCATCCAAATGTTGAATCATGCTACATCAGTCTCTAAATTCACTATTAATGAGCTGAGCTTTCTCTATGGCAATGTGATTTATGTATTATTCAGATGTGTACTCTGTCTTTACAATAAAATATTAAGAACCCCATAAAACAAGCACATAAAAATCAGCTGAAAACTGCAAATCGATAACATGTTTTATATATATATATATATACATATATATATATATATATATATATATATATATATATCAGTGAAACAGATCGACAGAAATTTGAAAGCCTGAGGAAACAAAAATGCCTATTTCGCTTTTCCAGAAAGACACCAGAGAAGGCACCCGGTGAGCATCTCTGAGGAGAGTATGTTGAAGTTAGGATGTTACCACTGAAAAAGTCCTTTTCTCCTCCAGCTGTATCTCAAATTTATTTATTGTGTTGATATCCCAGCTTTCCTCCAAGGAGCTCAAAATAGTGTACATGGTTCTCTTTCTCCTCATTTTATCCTCACAACAAGTAGGTTAAAATGAAAGACTGTTACTAGCCCAAGGTTCTATGGTTAAGCAGAGATTTGAACCCTGATCTCCTAGGTCCAACACTCTACCACTACACCAGGTAAAGGAACCTGGAAATGACATCTGACTGAGTGCCAAAGAAATTACTAGAACAGCATAGTTGTAACTAACTCAAATTTCATTGCTTTCATTAGAACCTACAAATGAATACCTTCAGTATAATGGTTGTCGGAAATCAAGCCTTTATCAGGAGAAACTGGCAGCTCTCCCAGGCACCCGGCTTGGTCTCCTGTTGACCTCCCTGTCTGCTTTCCCGGCAGGATCCAGGCAGAGGTCGCGATAGGCGATCCTTCTCAGCGTGAGAAGAACACACCGCACTTTCCTGCCCCCCCCCCCCCGGGCAGGGGAAAGACATAGACAGAAACGTATTTACATGCCTTTATTTCTGTCCAGTAGTCGAGAGAGAACAAACACTTCCTGTCCAGCTCATATTACACTCTGAGCTAATTCCGGTGCCCTCTGCACTGTGAATTGACTGTCCCTCTGTTTCCCACGGAACAGTCCCAACATTCCCATTATGTTTTGTTTTCAAGCTACCAGCAGCTCGCGGCTGCATTGCTTCAATATCGTAACAGTAAGCACTCTTCCTTTTCAATCTCTCTCTCACACAGTCCAGGAACCAATGTTATTGAATAGACATCTTGTGAAAAATGGGATCTTCCAAACCTGCAATTACAGCACAAGCAAAACACGAACCTGGAATATTTCCCTATGGTCACCCCCACACCATCAATATTTTGCAGGAGGGAGCAAATTAATTACTGTAAAGTGTAGATTTACACAATTAAAATAAAGTGCTCTCGTGGAACAAATACACCAACTTTTTGCAGTTAGGAAAGTGATAAGGAAATGCACTAAAAAGTGTGGGATGACAATTGATTGATGGGAAGTTGTATAATCTCCCTGCAAACAAATCAAGTTGAATGCTCAATAGGGAGCAGATATCATATTATTCTATTACCTCCATGCAAGTTTTGCACAAGCAAATCAGGATAAATGATTAATAAACACATCATCTAGAGCAGGGGTGCCCAAACTTTTTCCAAAGAGGGCCAGATTTGATGAAGTGAACATGCATGTGGGCCGACCAAAGTTGTTGAGCTTTTATTAGGATTGAAGTTGTTGAGCCTTTTTTAGGATTTTACCCCATGACATGTACTGCCACGGGGGCCGGATTAAATCGACCAGCAGTCTGGATTAGGCCCCTGAAATGGACTTTGGACATGCCTGATCTAGAGGATCCCCTTTTTTGGCGTATGTAGCGTATTAAATGTGGAAACGTTGTTAACATAGAAGTTGGGAATCTAGTGTCATTGGAACCAAATGCTCTATTACATTTGTTATCATATACGTATACAGTGGTACCTCGGGTTACATACGCTTCAGGTTACAGACTCCACTAACCCAGAAATAGTGCTTCAGGTTAAGAATTTTGCTTCAGGATAAGAACAGAAATCGTGCTCTGGCGGTACAGCAGCAGCAGAAGGCCCCATTAGCTAAAGTGGTGCTTCAGGTTAAGAACAGTTTCAGGTTAAGAACGGACCTCCGGAACGAATTAAGTACTTAACCCGAGGTATACGTTTATGGAAGTCACACCTAGAAAAGCCTTGTCAAAACAGGAGCTCTTTATGCACACATGAAGCTCCATTGATTGCAAGAGTTTTCCCAATTGTTTCCCTGGAGGGCCAGTTCCGCTCAGAGCTGCTCTTTCCACTGAAATGAATGGGAAAGCCTTCTGGGATCATACTGATACTCCATATATACATCAGAGTTAATGTGGGGCTCTGGACTGGGGTTTTGTTTCTTAAAGATACTTGATTTGTGCTGAGATTTGTAACAAATTTATTTAAGAACAGTCCTATTAATGTTAACTAGGTTTTGTGCCTTATAGTCTTTGGTAGCAAAGCAAATTACATGACTGCTTGAAGCTACAGTTTATTGTATAAAATGTGAGTATGTATGCAAAAATGCAAATCAAGCTTCATTGCTTTTTATAATTCATTCCAATGATTGTTCTGTCACTCACTGAAAATTAGCCTAGCAATTGCAACCATTAATGTTCTTTTAATACAAAGGAAATGTGTAGTTGAATGTTCTAATAATAGTAAGCATCAATTGTATAGACTGATTGCCTTAATAAAGATATTCTTTATTATACCTTTGGCACCCCTGGGACCTCTTATAATTAAATCTGATTTTACTCTCTTACCAATGTAAGCACGACTGGAGGTGTTATAATTAGTTCCAATTATTCTTCCTAAAAATGTACTCTGTTTTGAATGATACTGCAGCTTTCTCATAAAAAGGCAGATCTTGTTGCTATTACTCTTTTTAACTGTACACATACCCTATAATCTGTTGACACCTATGTGCCATCAAATGGCCTGAGGCAACAAAGTAATTTACTGTATATGGAACGCAGGATTTAACAGCAACTTTAACACAACAACACAACATCGGAAGCTATGCATCCTGTCAACAGCCTATTCCTTCTTTATCAACAGAATTAAGAAGTTCTCAAAGTGTTAACATTTCAGAGCTATTTTTAATTGTGGGACAAACAATCATATAGAAGCCAACTCTTTATTTGTTTTGGGAATGAACTATTCACCTATAGGCATAACTGTGAGGGGGGTCAGTATCGGTCTTGATGGTAGTGGTTGTTGGTAGATGGTAGTTGACCAGTAGTGGTCAACATGGCAGGGTAGCACTGCTCACCTGACTTCTGGTTTGCTGAGTTGCTGCTGCTTACCAGGTGATAGAGGGGAGAACTGGTGGTGAGTTTGGTGCAGTGCAAATGCACCAGCAGGCACACCAGATCAGATCAGCTGTTGCATTTGCACTGTGCTGACCTTGCTGCCTCACTACCCCTCAACTCCTAGTAAGTAGGAGTAGTATGACTGAGCAGAATTCAGGTGAGTACTGCTGCCCTGCTAGGTTGACCACCCAATGACATCATCTACTACTGGATGGAACTTTCTGACCAATATTCCCCTTTCTGTTTGACACATGCAGTGGGGCTGGGGGCATGCACTCACAACATGCTATCCATTACTTTCCACAGGGGTATAACACATACCTAATAATCAACAACAACAAACAATAGTTGTTGTTGATATATATATATATACACACACAGTGGTACGTCGGGCTAAGAACTTAATTCGTTCTGGAGGTCCGTTCTTAACCTGAAACTGTTCTTAACCTGAGGTAGCACTTTAGCTAATGGGGCCTCCTGCTACTGCCATGCTGCCGCCGCACGACTTCTGTTCTCATCCTGAAGCAAAGTTCTTAACCCGAGGTACTATTTCTGGGTTAGCGGAGTCTGTAACCTGAAGCATCTGTAACCTGAAGCGTCTGTTACCCGAGGTACCACTGTAAAGGTAAGGATACCCATGACCGTTAGGTATAGTTGCGGATGACTCTGGGGTTGTGCACTCATCTCGCTCTATAGGCCAAGGGAGCGGGCGTTTGTCCGCAGACAGCTTCCAGGTCATGTGGCCAGCATGACTAAGCCACTTCAGCACACGGAATCGCCATTTACCTTCCCACCGGAGCGGTACCTATTTATCTATTTGCACTTTGACTTGCTTTTGAACTGCTAGGTGGGCAGGAGCTGGGACCGAGCAACGGGAGCTCACCCCATCGTGGGGATTCTAACCAGCAACCTTCTGATCGGCAAGCCCTAGGCTCTGTGGTTTAGACTCACAGCGCCACCCGCATATATATATATATGCACCCACAGGCCCTCTCATCCAGCTATGGGCCTCTCATTCCCCAGGGCTCCACACACAGAACCTTAATAATTCAAGTTAAAAAACAAAACACAACTTCCGTCAAAAGAGTTATGGCTCAGGCTGTCTGAAGGACCATATTCTCCCTTACGAATCTGCCCGGGCTCTGAGATTGTCGAGGAAGGCCCTTCTCTCCATCCATCCACCCTCACAGGTACATATGATGGAAACTTGTGAGGAGACCTTCATGGTGGCTGTTCCCAGAGTTTGGAACTCCCTTCCTAGAGAGGCCAGATCCAAGTGCAGAGTCCAACTCCATGCTGGCAAGAGCCATTGCAAAGTTTGTTGCATACCCACCCAGACACTGGCTGGAAACTTAACAAACAAGCAAACAAACACCAGGCAAAATACTTGTTCCAAAGTAAATTGGTTTGTAATTTTTTGTTGGTGGTGGTGTTGGTGTTGGATGCAACCACTTGGAGGGAGATCTCTCCTGTTTATCAGAAAGATTTGTGTTCAAAATAGAAAGCTTTCTGTTCTAGGTCACTGAAAATAACCCTCTGCTGTAAATCAGTAATTAGCCATATAGTTAAAATACTATTTTCTCCTTTGTGCGCTAAGGATGATTTCTTACCCTGTTCTCTTTATCTGTTTATATTAAGTGCAGCTGCTTCATTATTGATGTAAAGAAGCAATTCAGAATTGTATGATTAATTTTAATGTAGATCTTTCTTATCTGAATAATTGATGGGACATGATCATAGACATTCTGAGTCAGTAGCTGTTACTCCTCTTGTCTCTTCTTATCTTTGTATTTGTACTTATTGCTTAATCCCAGAGGGAAATGTGCATTTTGTTGGGAAATATTTTTAATTCCCTAGCCTCCTGTCATTTTAATTCAGGCTTTATCCGGGCATAAGACTCCACTTTGTTCTATGGAATCTAGAAATCCACCCTGCTTTACATACCGGAAAAGGCACTTGATCTTGCACCAAACACCCAACACCTTCAGGCTTACAGAAGGTATGCATTAAAAATGTAGCAAGCAAGGCATTTTTCATGCTATTATAAAACAAAATCACCCCTTGGTAAGAAGGGGGGAATCCTGACTGAGGACCCAGAACTATCTAGCTTGGCTGTTGGGAAAAATAATTTTGCTGCCTTCCAGTAAGCACTGAATTCAGCAAACAATTGCACCTGTAATGTCTGCCAATGTTGGCATACAGCTAGCTCTCTCTCCTATTCACACGCACACATCTCATTAATCGTAAGAGTGGCAGCAGTGCATTGCACAGCTGGATCGGTTACTTCTAGTATTGAGAAAGGGGAGCCATAGATGCAGAAGGATATTTGTGTGTGCTGTAATGTGAGCATGCAGCTCTAAACTAGGAGGCAAATTTAGAAAGCAATGCACCACTTATGGCATGCATAGGATTGGGCCTAGAGATCCACAGGGTCATGCACAGGGATAGCCTTCTGTCCTACCCCATCACATTGCACCATAATAGGAAGCCAAAACATGCATTGCTAAAGATCTGTTGTTCTGATGTAGATAATGTCCTCCATTCTTGAATCAGTGGCTTGCAGAAGGTTCTGTAAGTATTTCAGTACATAACATATTTCGCTGTTTTCTTGCTTAACGCAAAGGAATCTGCCTTGTTGGCTGCGATGAGGCTCTTTTGTGAATTATTAGGGGTTTCGTACTTCCTTCTCGGTCTCCCTGGAAACGGATCATCAATTGTTGATCAGTCACAAGAAAACACCGTTTCCAAAATCGAGAGCTTCGTGTGATACATGGGGTCCAGGAGGCCTTCCCATTCACTTTACTGGAAAGAGCAGCTCTGTACAGAACTGACCCCAATTCTCTGGAGTATTGGGAAATCCCTTGCAATCACCCATGTGTGCACAGGAATCCCTGTTCGGACAAGGCTCCTCCCCCAGGTGTGAACGAGCCCTGCCACACTAATTTGAATAAATGTAGTGGGATATTGGTTCAAATTAAGTTAATGGCAAGATCTCTTCCTTTCTCTTTCTCAGGGTGTGTCTGAGAACAAGAGTTCAGTCCCTGTGGAATCTCTTAGCTTGACCTTTCCACTAATCTACTGGAAGTTCTGGCGATGCTGCTAAAGTTTACCTGAGTCTGGCTCAAAAATGTGGTTTTTAACAGGGCAACTCCCCAACTATTCACAGGCTTGGATCAAAATAGCAGCAGGCCTTGGGGAGACGTCCCAGGAGCCAGCACCATAGAACCCCTGCTTTGTAGCATATGAAGATGGCCAAGGGCGATGGAGAAGATGAGGTGTGGAAATGGCCGCTTACCGTCTTCCCAGTGAGCAGTGGTTGCAGCCTGATGCGGCGCCTCCATTCTCGTCCACACATGCCGCACCATTTTTGCTGATTTTCCCATCCTTTTCAGCCGCCGCGGAGGCTCACATTGTTTTAAATGTAAAGAACAATCTTTATCCATACCAGCCAATGAAGTGGAGATGTGTAGCTCAATGGTAGAGCATTTGCTTTGCATGCAGAAGGTTCCAGATTTAATCCCTGGCACCTCCAGGTAGGGCTGGGAGAGACTCTCTTACTGAAACAGCAGAGAGCCACTGTCAGTCAGTGAAGAGAATACTGAGCTAGACGGACCAATGGTCTGAGTCGATATATGTAAGGCAGTTTCCTATGTTGGCCAGCATTAGGGAGGCCTTTTTAGGATAGTATATGCATACATCAGGAGCATAAATGCCAGAAACCACTGACTTACTGGGTTGCCAAAGTTAGCTGTGGTGCTTCTGCTTTATTAGAGTTGCCAACTTACTGGAACCATGTCTAAATAGTACAAGATATATGTTTAATCTTGACACCCACACTAACAGCTCAATTTTTTACAAGTGCAGAATGATTATTATGGGGCACCTGTAAGAGTGCCAGTTTCACAGATCAAAGTAGTCAGATGTGCACTTATGGGATAAGGTATTTCTCGCATGTAAACTGGTCCCAAGCTGTCAACAACTTCAGATACCAATGGTAACACCTCAACCATTGCCTGATAACAATTTGGCAACCAGTGCATATCTCTGAGCAGAGGTGTTATATGTTGACAGGGACTCATACCTGTCAGCGGTCATGCTGTAGCATTCTGTACTAACTGCAGTTTGTGGGTCAAATGTAAGGGAAGCCACACAAAGAATGAATAGCGGTAGTCCAACTTTGAAGTCACCAGTGCCTGAGCTACTGCGGTCAAGCTCTACATAAATCAACTGGTCATGGTGGTGTGTCCAGTTTGCTTGATCATATACTCTGTAGGAATCAAAGTATGCAACAAGAGGGGAAAGTATTAAAGAGCTGCTGCCATTTACATGATAAGAGTTTGTGTGTGTGTGTGTGTGTGTGTGTGTGTGTGTGTGTGTGTTTCTTTTTAAAGTATTATTAAATTAGCCATGCTTTTATGTTTGAGGGCATTTCTCCCCTCTCAGAAGCCACTTTTTAATCTGATGTAAATCCAATTAAGTCTTAACATTCTGAAATGAAAGACCCACTCTTTGAATTTATGTATAACTGATTTAAAGCAACTGCCAACTTCATGCTAAGCAAATAAACTATTAAAGGGAATGTGTGAAATTAGACGCAAATCAGAGACAGATTGGTTTTGTTTTTATTTCAATAAATTAATAATATAAGGCTGAGGTAAAGCATGGATTTTGTTTCAAAACTAGAAAGTTAAGATTTAATTAATCAACCTTTTTTTTTTTTTTAAAAAAGTCCCCATTCATGTGGAAAACAGAGTTTAATTCCCTAGGGGCCTTACATACCCTCCAACATTTCTCTGATGAAAATAGGGATGTCCCATTCCATAATGATAATTTTATTATTTATACCTCACATATCTTACTGGGTTGCCCCAGCCACTCTCAGCAGTTTCCAACATATATAAAACCATAACAAAACATTAAATATTGTTAAAAACCTTCCCTATACAGGATTTCCTTCAGATGGCTCGGGGGTCAGATAACTCCATACCTTCTATCATTTCTCCAATAAAAATAGGGACATCCTAAGGAAAAGTGGGACATTCTGGGATCAAATCAGAAACCAGGACGGCTTCTCTACATCAGGGATGTCCCTCGAAAGCAGGGACACTTGGGGGGTCTGACCCTACTCTTTCTGTCCTTGCACTTGGAATAAAAAGTGGTGAGGATTTGTTTAGCATATTTCAGACACACAATCATGGAATCATAAGGCCATAAAGTATATAACAGAATCCTATCCAAGCTTCTGGTTCCAGTCCTGATGCCCGAGCACAATTTCTCTGGAGCTGATACAAAACTTCTACTGTGGCCTCCCTTCTCCCTGTGCCCCATAAAAGACACTGCCTGCTTTGGAAAATTGGAAGAGTGATTGGTGCCTTTCAGCTTCTTGGTTTCAGCTCTCCCCCCCCCCCCCCCGCCCGGCTGCCTGATTTGTACTTATAGTGGACACAACAGTATGATATGCACGCATATTCTTTAGGCGTGCAACAAATGCCATTTAAAAACTGCTCCATATCCTGGGATACAGTGTCAGATCTTGCAGGCACTCACAAGGCCCAAGGCCTGACTCATTTATTGACATAAATGACATATCTAACACACATCTACTCCAGTCGCATATTGACCATCAATTTGCTCACCATCAACTTCATGGTACATTTGTTGCAGTTTAGAAAAGAAGAAAAGGAAAGGAAAAACTCAGAGATCTGCTCCTGTTTGCTGAGGGGTGTACTAGTATTAAAAAAGAAATGGAAAGTAATCATGCCTCTAATCCTAGGGCCCCATCCACTATAAGCCTCTCTCAATCCAACACATTTTGCTGTTGCAAACCCTGAAGACATGAGAACCTATTGGCCTGATTTCTCAGACTCTGATTTATAGTCTGAACTGAACCACAGCTAGATCAAAAGACCATAAAGAATAATATAACTCTTACTGAACGCCTCCCGGGTATGTCTTTGAAAGGACAAAAAGTGTAGAAGTGAATATAATATTATTTTTAAGTTTGTGGTGAACAGTACGAACACTTTTAAAAATCCAGTGTCCATTAAACCACCTAGTGCAAATGACGATGCTATAGAACTGTAAAGGACCTGTAGTACAAACTGACACAAAACAGATGGTGCGTTGTGGTACTGCTTTTTGGCAGTTGCCCAAAGCAGGCCTCTTGGGGTTGAAGGCTGCTTAAGTAGTCTGGCTGGTTGATGGCTTCGCCTTCTCTGTTTAGCTGCAGATACAAGCCTATTAGGACCAAACTAGCCGTGATACAGCTGAGCCACCTTTCCCCTTCCTCTGAACTAAAAGCAACTGAACTGGTCCCAAATTTGGCACAAAGGCTAACCTTTCCTCTCCTGAACTTGTTCACCTCCTGAAGATACAGGATGGAGGATTAGGAGCCAACTGGTGAGGACAAACCAGTAACAGATGGAATTGTGTCCTTGGAGGAGCAGGGCACTGTGGATGCTGATTCCCTGAAGCCACCAGAAGAAGGCCCTGTGAAAGAGGCATTGGCTACATCTTCATGAAAGCCATTATACAATCATCCTAAAACTATTTTTAGAATTAGACATTAAACAACATACCTATATATCTTAAGAAGCATGCAGATATACAGTTTAAAGTGAAACACTCATTTTCTAGAAGAGAAGTCTGAAAAATGCAGACACATCAAGAAAGCCGAACAGCTTTTCAGAGTCTGATTGCCTACTAAACAAATTAGAAGTGTTTGTGTGCGTTTAATAATAATAATAATAATTATTATTATTATTATTATTATTATTATTATTATTATTATTTATACCCCGCCCATCTGGCTGAGTTTCCCCAGCCACTCTGGGCGGCTCCCAATCAGTGTTAAAAACAGTACAGCGTTACATATTAAAAACTTCCCTGAACAGGGCTGCCTTAAGATGTCTTCTGAATGTCAGGTAATTATTTATCTCTTTGACATCTGATCATGTATTTTCAACATAGACTAGGAGGCTGTCCTTGGATGTAGACATGACATTGTTTTTAGGGAACATGCACTAGTTGCCCTAGCATTCCTAAAGAGTTTTATTTGGGCAAACTGAGATCAGCTGACTATGCATCTTGGCTACAGATGCCGTGGCTGTTTCTTTGTAGGAGCTCAGGGGTTGTTTACACATGAAGCTGCAGAAATACTGAAGACTGAAAGGTGTCTTTGATTGGCACACAACCCCATCCTCAAATAAGTGTTTGTGCAAACCTGTCTGTTTTGAGAAGTTGATGTTTCTTTCCCCCATGCCTCTACTTCCATTTTAAAAATGCATCCAGAATAGGATTTTAGGAATGCTTGGTGCAAGTTACTTAAATTAGTCTCAGGGAACCAGCATCAGTTTTGTGAAGAGGAAAAGAAGTACTTCCTTGACTCCTCGTAACTCAGAGGGTAGCTGTTAAGCCACATTCTTTTTTTTCCAAATATGTACATATGTATGGATGCCTATTTTAAGCAATTCTGCACCCCACCACTCCCTAGGAAAGACAATCCCTGGGGTTCCTTCCAACTCTACAATTCTGTGGTTCTATGGAAATGCTTTCAAAAGGGGATTTATTAGAGAGGTGAAGCCTTAAAGGGCAGCTAGGGAAAAAAGTGATCTCTCCCTGTTTCCCTTTTATCTCCTCTGCTGCTGCTGCTGTTTGTTTCAGTTCTTCATCTTGCCCTAGCGCTGCCTGTGAATGCTAATCAGGACCTTTTCCAAGCCTCAGGCAGCCATTTCCAGGTAATTGGTCCAGATACCCGAAACCTGACCCACTCGTTTATACACCAAAGAGGTTTGGTAATCCATGGCTATTTTAAGAATGCCTGTGGCCAACCCAGCCCACGACTAATCTGTATGCTTAAGAAAGAGTAAATTACAATAATCACAACCGTATCATGTTTTTATGATAGAGTATCATAGTGATTTTATAACTACAAAGCAGATAATAGCGATGGAGCTTTTAAAATCCTTACCATAAAATGCTTTCCATTAGAACAGCTACATGTCTCTAGTCTGGGCACCGACAGTTAATAGGTAAAAGCGTGTTTACTTATTGGCTGCTCGTCTTTCCTGGAAGTCTGAGGGTTGCTTCAGCTAGGCAAGTTCTTTACCAGGCCCCACTTGTATTGCTCTTGGATATGCGAGTGCAATGTGTGAGACAGGTGATGTACGCGGGTCAACAGTAACTTTTATGGTTGTGGTTACTCAGTTCACATTGTAATACTGGAGGGGGGGACAGGAGATGTGGTGGTGGGGACTACCTTCAGGGTCTGTGTAATGCCCCTTGGTCTTGGCTGATATGGGTGGTGGTGGTGGTAAAAGTTGCCAGGCACAACTTTTGTTAGGTAGTCTGCAGGAAAAAGTCAGTGGGTGATTTCTGATTCTGAATGGCTAAGAAACTCTGGGAATGCATGGACAGGAGGGTGGGCATGCCTTCCCCACCCACTCTCATCCAGTGGCGTAGCGTGGGTTGTCAGCACCCGGGGGTGAGTGTATGCTGAGGATGGCCATGCCAGCCCAAGCCCTCACCACCTACCAAGCAGTGGCAGCCTAAGCCAGTGACGAGTGAGGCAAACCAAGGGGAAGAAGAAAGAGGATCAAAGCCGCCCTGTGAGGAGGGCGGACCTGAGTGCAGTGGTGCCCCGTTGCAAAGGAGGAGGCAGCTACCAAAGCCTCTCACCTCTGCTCGGTGGGCAACGGCTGCAGCATCCTCCCCTGCCCTTCCAGCCAGCCCAGGGGCAGGGAACATGTGGATGTTCCTTCGCAGGCTACGAGGAGGAGGTGCCAGCGCCGCCCTAGCCCTGAAGGTGTGGCTGAGGTGTGGCTTGGCTCCTCATGGCTCCAGCCATGATAAGAGAGCTTGTTGTGGGGGCACCTGGTTGCACATCCTTGCACCCCTTCAAAAATCTGCACCTAGGGCCAAGGCCCCCCTAGCCCTCCCCACGCTACACTCCTGCTCTCATCTAAACCTGGTGTGATCTAGGTTTGTGTGCATGTGAAAGAGAAGAAAGGGGAACCTACAACTGCCACCATCCCTGACTATAGGCTACACTTCTTGGTCTGATGGGAGCTGGGAGTGCAATAACATCTAGGAGGTCACAAGTTTGCCACCCCTGGTTTAAGATGTACTGTAGATCTGCCTCAATCTATGTTCTATTTACATATATGAAAATGTACTAAAATATTATAAACACTCTGAACTCCTTCCAATCCAAACCTAGGTAAACCCCTGCAATGTTTCAGCACTTCAAGCTCATATAGGCCCTTTCCATCTAGGAAATATGCATATGTAAACCCTTAGGTGGCAGGTAAATTGGCATGCACTCTGCAAATATCTAGAGCAAATTATCAATCCTGCCTTCCTCCAACCAGTTCGTTAATTAAACAACAACAATCTGCTGCATCCCCCAGTTTGCTACTGCTGTCAGGCTGGAATGTCCTGCTCTGGCTGAAGGCAAGCCAGAAAGTAAAGACAGAGAGAAGCAGCCTGAATTTCTGAGCAACAGGAAATCAAGGAAGCAGGGTGTGGGGAGATGGAAACAAGGGCAGCACCTTGGTATCATAAGAAAAGGTAGAAGTGAGACCTTTTGATCAGGTGGTGTTTAATCAGAACTGGGTTAATTTCTACCACCTGGTCTATCTGCTCTAAAAAAGCGACTACCCAACACACAGACAGATTTGCTTTGCAGGTTTCATCCAGATGCACACACCTTTCAGCCATTAGTAATCAAAAGCACCCTTTCCTTCCCAGCCTAGTTGAATACTGTTAGTACTGAAGGACAAACTGCATCCTGCCACGTCCAAAACAGAATGAAGCCCCGCCCCCTGGTTTTTAAGACCACCCCATGGATGGTACTGGAGCAATTAACCCAATGTGTGTGGGGGGGGGGGCGGTTCGAGATCTGGGAAGCTTACAGAGATAAAGTGGCAGTTTTGCATTTAACACCAGCATTTAGCACTAGCTCAGGGTATTGAGAGCTGCTTGATTAGAGGGTGGGGTGGGGGCAATTGGCAAGTGCCTCCTTCAGCTTCCCCCCTATCTAGTTGGTATGATCCTTTCCCTCGAAAAGAGAACTTCGGGACCTCTTTCTGCAGTTCAAGCGAAGCAAGAAAAATGGCGTCGTGCATCTTTTCCTTGAGGTAATAGCGTGGTTATTTTCCTTCTGTGCGTAAGAATGAGGTGTGCGCTTAGGAAGAAAACCCAGTCTTTGGAATGGCTCAGAATACGAGTTGTGGGATAGGAAGCTTCCTTTTCAAACCTAAAATCTGGGAGGAACTCATAAAACGGCCTTAGCCAAGCTGCTTGCCTCCCGCTTTCAGTTTCCTCTGTGGAAAATGAGGACAGTTACTCAGTCGTGTCTTAATAGGATTCCTGTAGAGTTGACAGGACCCAGGAGTGGGTCACAACAGGAACACTGTCATGCAAATATATGGTAAATGGTTAAGAAATGGGTCCCCAAATTCATGTTTGGGTTAAAAGTGGGTCCTGGGGTCTGAAAAGGGACATACTACAAAGCCAGTAGTAATTATTCCGAGTTGCTCAGGTCTTAACATGCTTTCAGGTGGAGCCACACCCTTGTCCTGGTATTGCCTTTATGGTGGTGCTTTGAATACAGTACCTGATTGATAATGGGATCCTCCTATCCCTCTTTGTTCTTCACATGGTGCTAGTCCCTTTTAAGTGTGATTTACTGTATGTTCTTTTTATAAGAATTTAAAGTCTCAAATATATAAATTAAATGTTAATAAATTTACAAGGCAAACACATACATAAGTATCATCTTCTTTGGCGATCACTCATAGCCAAGTAAGATTGTCTTCCACTAACACAGTTTTAACAATGAGTCCAAAAGTGACTGTGGAGGCCAATTCTGGATCCAGACATCCTTCCACAGTGGGGACATTGGTTTCCGGGTGGGAGTTGATCACGGTGTGCATTTGCCAAGTGTGCCTTTCTCTTAGTACGTTTCTCCCTTGTGTCCTGAGTTCGAGTGTCTTCAAAACCCATGACACCTTTGGTAAAGGCTGTCCTCCAACTGGAGCGCTCGCAGGCCAGTGTTTCCCAGTTGTCAGTGTTTATACTACATTTTTAAAGATTTGCCTTGAGACAGTCTTTAAACCTCTTTTGTTGACCACCAGCATTACGCTTTCCATTTTTAAGTTCGGAATAGAGTAGTTGCTTTGGAAGACGATCATCAGGCATTCACACAACAAAGTTGATGTTGAAGAATCATTGCTTCAACACTGGTGATCCTTACTTCTTTCTAGTACACTGATATTAGTTCACCTGTCATCCTAAGTGATGTGTAAAATTTTCGGAGACACTGTTAATGGAATATTTCGAGGAGTTGGAGATGGCGTTTATAAGTGGTTCATGTTTCACAAGCATATAGTAAGGCTGGTATTACAGTAGCTTTGTAAACAAGCATTTTGGTTTCCTTGCGAATGTCCTGGTCCTCAAACATTCTGCACTTCAATCGGGAGAAAGCCACACTTGCAGAGCTCAGGCGATGCTGGATTTTGGCATCAATGTTGGCCCTTGTGGAAAGAAAACTGCCTAGGTAGAAGTGATCAACATTTTCCAACGTTACATCATTGAGTTGGATTTGTGGCGCTGCAGAGGGGTTATTTTGTACTTGTTGGTGCAGCACTTTGGTTTTTTGGATGTTGAGTGATAGGCAAAGCTTTTCGTAAGCTTCGGCAAAGATATTTAGGATGGTTTGGAGGTCATCCTCTGAGCATGCACACACTATGTTGTCATCAGGATACTGAAGCTCTTTGACGGAAGTTACGGTAACCTTACTCTTTGCTTTCAGCCTGCTCAGATTGAAGAGCTTTCCATCTGTTTAATGTATGATTTCTACTTCGCTGGGGAGTTTCCCTTCGACAAAGTGTAGTATCATGGCAATGAAAATAATGAATAGAGTTGGGTCTGAAACAGTGTAGGAAAGCAGTCCTGAAGCCATTTTGACTTTCCCTGTGACTTCAAGTGTTCCTCTGCAGTGAGGGAGGCAAATGAGGAAAGCCTCCCCATGGTCTCTTTGCTCACAAATCCTGTCTTAAGGGTGTATCTGCGTATGAATAGAGTGAGCCTGTGACCTGGATTCAGGAACTAAAGTATTCACCATCACAAAAGAGTAGCCGGACTGCCCAGGTAATGCAATCAGAGACCATTATCAAGCAATCAGTGACCATGATCAGGTATCCTGGCTTTAGGATTCTGCTGTAGACCGCCCCTTCTGTGATGTCTGTATGATGTATTGGGGGGTGGCCTTAAGCTTACAGGATGGCAATTTCAAAAAGTATAAAAGGGCTTGCACACCATTGTTCGGAGTTCCTCCTCCCTCCCGCATGTGGTGAGTGAGGACCCTGTTGCAACAGTTTAATAAAGATCAGGCTTACTAGCTGCTTTGCTTCTCAATATTCTCTGGTAGGCCTCTGTTATTTTCTCCTACCGATAGGGAACCCACTTTAGGACTCTATACAGGCTCTTCGATACCCTATAAGGGGGAAAAAGAGCAGATTTTGTTTACAACTATGCTGTTTGGCTCGTGTGTGATGTTAGCTTGCTAGTTGTGCACCTGTCCAACCTATCCATCACTGATGCTGTGGAGCACTGTATCTTGTGGGAATGTGCCGTATTAAATTATAAAACCAGCACGAAAAGCTTAATCCAGTAAAATAGGTTGTCAGATTTTTATAGGACTTCCCTTCCTTCGTTTTGTTGTTATGACTGGGATCCAAACTGATTAATAAATAGGAGTTTTGCCATTTTATTTCAACGGCATGATTGCACCTTTAAGCATTTTCTGTTAAGCAAACTGATATTTTTTAAAAAATTGATATTTTCCCACCAACCATCCTCTACTGAGTATTAGTAATAGTTTATTCTTTATTTAATAATACACAATTTACAGCTGTTTGCTTTCATTTATTAATAGCCCTTTCCACTGAACAGGATTAAGAGAAATAATTATTTTTACACACCATAGGGTCCCTGTCAAGTATTAGGTGGATGTCATTAACGTCTCAACAATTGGGAGTCAGAACTGCAAGCATCCAAGTAGGTATATAAAGCTAACAGCGTTCAAAGTTTTCTTCATCTTTCAAAAACAGTTTTGCTAGCCCACAAACTTTTGTCCATATAAAGCTGGGATTAAAAGATAAAGAGTCAGTGGAATAATGCAAGACCTACGCTAATATGTGTTAGCTCAATATGAGTTAGCAGTACAAAGGAGAAATACAGAGAAAAGTAGCATGTACAGAAGACGCAGGCTTCAGTGATTCAGCATTGCTTGGAAGATTCTGTATGCCATGAATATATGCAATTTTCTACTACCAATTAAAAATACTCTCATTGAGTTTTTGCAGATAATTATTGTAGGAATATAATAGGCTGAGGGGTAGGGGATATAGAACCGATCCAACGTTTCAGCTAAAATTTGGAACATTTCAAGTTCTTGAATAGTTGAGAAATTTCCCTTTTCTGCTGAAGAACCTTCTGCAAACTGGTCAAGTAACTGAATGGGGTAGAGAATTTCAGCCACAACTGTAGATCTGTAGATCTGGTTTTAATATTATTGGGTTTTGTTTGACTGTTTTTGAAGAAGGCAATTGGCCTGGGCCCTAATTTTTTCAGTCCTCCTTTTCATAGCTCATCATCCATCAGCATGTATTAACAATAGAGCTTAATTCAACAGTAAGTGACTGGAAATGTCTTGTCCAGATTTAACCTTTAGAAATATTCAGTGAAATGCCCCCCTGTGTTTTTCTGCCTATGATAGCAGGGCAGATTTGGGGATGTAATTTTCATTTGGGAAAGAACAAGTAACTGAAGTCCAAAATAATACACGTTAAAACTAATTGCCTGTGATGTATAAGAAGGACTGCACTCTGCATTCTGTTGCTTAGGGCAAAACAGTACATCAATCTGGATTGGGGCATTGTGCCACTTTCCTGCTGCCATTTGCCCCCAAGGGTACAGCTTGTAGTAAACATAGCCTTCAGAGGAAAATACTGGTGGTGGGATCTTTGGTATGGAGCCTCAGTCCAGATTGGGACCACATTCCAGAATAGGGTCTCTATGGCTGCTTTTCCTAAAAATTATTATTTATTAACTTTCTCTTTATTAAATTATTATTTATTGCATTTCATCAGATGATCACAGGGCAGTTTACAATATAAACACACACACACAAAAGTAGATAACAAGCAAACACATACACCCACCCCGTCCCATGGTCAGCCAAATATGTTTTAAAAGATTCATAACTAATGTAATGTGTAGTTTGGCTGAAGGAGAGATGGGGAATACGATGTTCACTTTACACTATTCAGGATGATGATAATAATAATGCATAACAGGTGCAACAGTGATGCTGATCTTCTACTTCAGTGGAATAGTGTTCAAAATATTCAGTGACAGTTTGTGGAATAGCAGGTGAATGAAGCAGAAAATGAAGCAACAGGTTTTCCCAATTCTTACCAAAAATGGTGGAGATTGTGAAACCGAGTAGTTAGCTCTACTAAGCACAATGGGGCTTATGTCTGGCTAAATATGTATACAACAGCACTGAATGGTTTTGTAATGAACATCTATTTTTACCATAAAATTCTATGCATCTATTGTGGGATTTTGGATATATTGTATATATATGCGGGAGAACATGTCTTGATTCTTCCTCCTAGAGTGAGATGGCTTAATAAGGAAAATAATAGAAGGATTTGTATTTAAAAAATAAATAACACGTAAGGAGGTAGTTGAAAACACTTCTGATGCATTTATAAAAGTAAGTTGTACTAAAATAAATCCCAGTACATTTAAAAAAAACACATTTCATACTTTAAAAAGCTACTTTTAAGATGGGAATTAAGCATTTTAATTGCACAGGGATTTATCAAAGCATTATCAGTACAAAAGAAATTCTTTTTCTCGTGCATTAGTTGCATACTAATTAACACAGTTTGATCTTCTCTAGATGAGCATGTTCTGAATTATTACAAATGGGAGAAAAGCGGTCTGTATACACAATATTATTTTATAGCATTTATTAAGAAATTGGAGTTTTTAATTGCTCCTTCAGATGTCTCAGAAACAGATGAAAAAGGACTCTAGCAATAAACACACTTCATGAGGTTGCATGTACTATTTCCCACAATATTATTGAAGTTAGGTGTGTTACACGCTATCAGTTTCAATTAAGTCATGCTTTCCACTTCTAAAGATTCAACCTCAGAGAACTTTACCTGGGGAAAAGCCCAGTGGGGCTTACTTATGTGAACTAACTAAAGTAAAGACCTCTTGAATTGAGGTGTTATTCAGAAAGGCCTTGACCCTGGGAAGGTGTATGTGTGTAATCTATCATCTCAAACACACAGTTTGCCATATGTGTAGTTCATGTGGCTGCCAACAGATCTGTGAACTGCTGTGTGACAAGAGACCACTTCAAGTAAGTTCATCCACGCAAATATATACCTATCATGAGAGCCACAGCAATTCCTACATAGTTTAATGACCGCTGTATGCTGTGCGCATATAAAGAAAAAACCTTCAAACATTCTGGACTGTAAGCCACAGCTATTTAAATACTCATAAAATTCTTTTTTAAAAAAAATCCCTGCTCTGTTATTACCCAATCAGTAAGTATATTATAGTTTAATCATTTGTATGAGCTCTGACTAATATATGAGCAAGGTGCATGTAACTATGCCTTTCTCTTAGTCAAGTTCCATCAGAAAAATGCACCATTTTAAACTAGTTAATAAATTATGCAATAATTATAAGCAAATAGAAAGCTGGGGGAGGCGGGTTTCTCCTGAACGCTTAGCATCAAAAGATTCAACCCTCACCCCCCCCCCATTTTTTTGCTTTTTCAAATACAAATTTTCTATAGTCTCCCGAGTCCATTCAGCACCACATTAAAGCTTCGAAAATGTGTGCACTACTAGGAACAAACCATTAACCTCAAGGAATCATAGGTCACAGCATGAATGGCAATCACCGGCATACTATGAGTTCCTAGCACTGAGAGTCAATGGTTTAATTAAACAAGATTTGCATGCTGCATGTAGATCACACACTGTGAAACACCTTGAGGCCAAGGCTGTCAGTATAATGTTTCATGGGACTGTGCTTAGCCTTCTGGCTGTTAGCGATGGCCATGGGAAAACAAAAGGTGCTGGCTCAGAGCAGAGAGTCGATTCAAACAGGAACAGCAGCACACAACACGCAGACAATCCTCTCGAGGTTTGATTGTGTATTTTGAAAGGAACTTAACATACTGAAGTAGTCAGGAGAACATGCCCTATAACAATTTTGAATTGTCGCTGAACTGAGGCGCAGCTCATGCACACAACCGCAGTGCTTAATTTCCTCCAAACAATACACCTCAGGATTGCACTTCGGTGACTGACTAGTGCTGGAAGGATACCCATGTCAGCACAGGATTGCAAGGATTTCTACAATTGTACCTTCCCTTTTGGGAAACAATGAGAACAGGGCGATCACTGCAACTTCATCTAGTCAAAAAGGTCTATCTTCAGGTAAAAATATGTCAGTTCAGCACCATAGGTGGTATTATTTTCAAGACCAATGTGTCAACCATTGCCATCTAGGTCCAGTGGTTGCTGGCTTTTATGCAGATTAAGAAGCTGTCCACAATAAGCCATTATTATAGAAACAGATGGGTAGTATGGCCTTGATATTCTCGCCTTCATTTAATAGATGACTTTGCTAAAACTTGTCTTTTGCCCCAATTCAGCAAAAGATTTATCTGTGTTGCTTATGCACACGGCTTCCTCTCTGTGTGCTTCAGGATTAGGAGATGAACAATTTTTGAAATTTATCTTAGTCCATAGTTCTGCATGTGTAGCGGTAGGCTGTGTGCAACTGGTATTCAACTTCTGAAGATTCCCCAGTGATACCTGTTAGGATTCTTGCCCCGTGTTTGCAGTCATGGGATTGTTATCTGTCACATGACAGTGTATGTTTTCATTCCACAGTGTGGGAAGTGACAGAGACAGGATGTTTTGTGTTACTGTGTTCCGTAATGTAGGATTATTGTCCTTTGTTCTTTCTCTTTGCTGACTGAAGAGAAAGAGGAAGGAGCTAAGTCAGAATGCTTCAAGTGTATTATATGTAAATAAAGTGGATTAGCCAAGATGCTGTGCTATTGGGTCTGTTACATGAACCGCCAATACTCTGCAGGTTCCTAAGTCTGCTGATGCTTCTTGGTATTGGTCGCTGTGATGTTTGGATTGGAGAAAGCTTTTGAAGCTCCCGAATGAACAACCAGGAGGGAGAGAACATGCCAGTCAGCCTACAGAGTAAAGAGTGGAGTGGGATGGATGACCTTTTTTGACTTGATGGCCACATTGAGAGTCAGGTCTCTGAGGGTTAGATGGTTGGACACAAGCACACTCTCAGAGTACATAGACACTTAGTGGGGGGGGGGGAGAGATTTATACAGATAGGCAGATGCGTAGACATTGCCACATGTAGTCAAGAAGGTGCATGCACACACCTTCAGCAGAGGAAGATATACAGGCCAGCAGATACACACATTAAGCCAGGTGGGGAGACACACACACACACACACACACACACACACACACACATTCAAGGACTTTTCCATCACCCTCTCCTTACTTACAGACATAGGGGGAAGGGGCGATCTGCTATTGCGCTTCATGTAGTTTTGCACCAATGCCTGATGAAGAAATACAATCTCCAAGCAGGGTTTTCATGACCTGGCTAAATGCTTTGTGTGCATTCTGTTAGCTTTATACTTCGGCTGCGCTTGAGAATAATAGCCAACATTAGCAGATGGCTGCCAAGAGCATCTGCAACGAAGAAGACTAAGTAGAACTTTTGGGGTTTCTAACAAGTCCCAGTTGACAGAAAAGTGTGCACAAGCACCTGAGGGCACATGGGGAAGCCAAATGAAGGTAACAGAATACTTAAATAGGCTTTGGCGTCTTTTTCTTTTTAGAGGAGAGATCATTGGAGATGTGGCATTTTGTAACATTTGGGTTTATTTATAAATATGGGAAGAGAACATAGGTGGAGGCAAACAACATAAGCACTCCTTCAAGCAGCAGGTCCCCTGCCCTGGGTCAGGTCCCCAGAAAGAGGCTTCTGCATCCAAGTAGGTGACTTCAGCTCACAAGCCCTCTCTTTTTCCTTCCTTCTCCCTGCCTACTTCTGTTTCTGATTCCAAAAAATATGTCTATTTTTCCTACGTACAATTCTTTGGTTAGGGTGTGTATGTTGAGGGTGGATGAGTCATCTTCTCTGGGATCAGATGGATTTCTCTGTTCCATGAATAGGGAACCTGTAGCCCCCCCCCCCCAATTCCCATCATCCTTCACTATTGGCTATGCTGGCTGGGGCCGATCGGCGTCGGGGTCTCACAACACCTGGAGAGCCACAGGTCTCCCCATCCCTGCTCTTACTTGGAATATTCCACAAAGCCTCCCATTTTATAGGATTTAGCTTCCTTAAGGAGCCATTACAAAGCTATAGGCATTCTTTTGCTTGACAAAGGATGTAAACAGGCTGGTTTTCATAATGATATGCTCTGAGCTTTGTCAATTCTATCAGCAGGACTGGCTCCTGTTGATCCCAGGATCTCAGTTTGCTGTTGCTTGTCCCTCCCTTCTGTTGCTGGTTTCTCCTGTCTACTCATAAGAAATGCCAACATCAGGCTTTTTCAAACTCAGCCCTCCAGATGTTTTTTGCCTACAACTCCCATGATCCCTAGCTAGCAGGACCAGTGGTCAGAGATGATGGGAATTGTGTTGGTTTCTGCTTCCTTCACTGTGCAGCGAAGTGCTTGTCACAAGACAATGTTTACATTCCACAGTCAGAGTACTGTTGGGTTTTCCCACGGGAATGGGAGGCTGGATGTGACGTACACTGGTTTCCTGTTTTTCACTGTTCTCTCGGTGTTCTTCGGTCCGAGGAGAAGGACGGTTGCTTCTCTGCTCCCGCAGAGGCAAGATGCATGTTTGTAATTTCTCAACTTTGAACTGAAAATAAAGCAACATTAAGCATGTGGCACGTACTGCTCATCATTCTGTTGTGCACAGGACTCTGCAATTACAACATATTTTAGTCTCAAAACATCTGGAGGGCCGACGTTGGGGAAGCCTGGCCAACATCGTCTAAGGAATTTTGGGTCTTGTGGCACTTGAGAAAGCCTTCTTGCACAAGCTCTCTCTCTTTCTCCTAACAACTGTTTTTCAGAATATTGCTTTTTTGGCTGCAGCAGGTTTCACAAAATCTTATTAGACATGGATACCCTATATAGATAAAGGGAAATAAGTTAGCATAAACAGCCACGAGCATTATTTACAATTTAGACTCCGTTTTTCTTCTTCATGGTAGTGCTTGTAATTCAGGCTGTGGAAATAAAAGTGAGTCCATTTCTCCCATTTATTTAAAGCAAAACTCAACAAACCTGCTGCACCTGGGACTGGGTGTGGAGAGTACAGCTGAATGGGACACAGCTGTGGGCATCCACCTTGGGATTGCCCTTAAAAAACAAGCCTAGAGACAGCAGACTAGAAAGATGGCTGCTGTTTCCCGGAACTCTTCTCATTGTGAGATGTTTGCAGGTGAGCTGAGAGTTTGTTTGGACCCTGAGTGAGATCCCAGAGAATAAGAGGAAGGATGTGTCAGAAGGAAATTGAATTGATACTGATTTTTATATATAAGTAACTTTGCACTAATGCAACTTCCCTTCCATATCCTCTCCCTTGTGCACTCCATAAATTTGCATTGAACCCCCAGAACATTTTTAGGGGGCGTGCAGGGAGATGAGAGGGGAAGTTAGTTCCATTGTTTACCCCTAAGTGCTGAACTGTTCAGTTGGATGCCCTTTTGTAAGCCAAGGTTACCCCCTGCTTCCATCCTTGACCCACAAATTGTGATGGGTGCTGCAATTGATGACATCTCAGAGTGTTTACCCAGTTACTTGATCCCAGGAGGGAAGTGTGGTGATGAGAGATTAGTAAGCACTATTATGCATAAGGCTGTCTGGACTGTTTCAGTTTGCATCAGGTTTTTGTACAGACGTGTTCTTTCAGGCAGTGTTTGTTCCCCTCTTCAAATGTAGCCCAGTTTCATTCTAAACTACTTTGCTGACAGGAAAAATGACTGAAATTAAATGAAATGACTTGTGAAGACTCTGCAACAAAGGAAACACTTGTTCGTCATGAGGCATATCTAGTGCATAAATCATAGAGAAATGTCATCCTGAAAGCCTGTATTCTTTCTGAAAAGCTTCATTACAATGAAGACAATATACAAAGCAGAAGCAAAGAAAAGCTGCTAAATAACAGGTAATAGTAATAAAATCTCAATAAAATCCCATTATCCAGATGCTGATTATCTGAGGGTGCAATCCACTGAAGAAACCCCAAGTGTTAAGGAAATTAAAGGAAGTACACATAACAGCTTAATTTGCATGGAAGTGGCTATGGTGATTGGCTTGGTTGGTTGTGGCATTTGGAATATTTTAGCTGGCTGGGCTGATGCTCACTAATAATGGTCTCGTAATACAGATTTTTGCTATTCAGAATAATCATTTTTATTACGACTTAAGTCACCCTTACCCTGACCTTCGCACTCTCTTCGTAATTAATAATGAGACATATATTGAGCTAATGCCCACTTTTGCATTTGCAAGGCCAGCATTCACCATACTGGGCTAGTGAGGCTCATAGCTGCTGTTTGATTATGCTCGGAACATTTTTTATCTGTGCTTTGGGCAAGTCCACATATGGGCAGCATCTCAAGTTAGCCTCACTCCTAAATAAGATTTGTGGTCCCTCTTTGCATCCAGCTTGTCTCCAAGGCTGGATGAGGAAGGGCCTTTGCTCTGGAGGATCCCTGCCCCCCCATTTCCTTCCTCTCTTGGAAACCATCTCATTTGCTTCATTTAACCTTTTGTGGGCCAACGAGCAAGCTCTCACTGAGAATCCAAGGGCTGCAATCCTATACATCCACATCTGTGGAAATAGTTGGGTGGGGGTACCTACCTTTCAGTAAGCAGGAATGAGTTTGTGCATTCACAGCAGGTTCCAATTAATGTAATAATTACACCGGGCAGCCAGAAGTTGATGCAACACTGCAGAAGTGAGATGAAAAGAATTGAGAAGCCAGGGAATGCAGGAAGCATTGATGGCTAGGGGTATGTAATTAGGTAAGGGAATGCAAAATGCAAGTGTGTATTTCAGGCATAGGTAAACTTGACCCTCCAGATGTTTTGGGACAATAACTCCCATCACCCTGGGAGTTGTAGTCCCAAAACATCTGGAGGGCCAAGTTTGCCTATGCCTGGTGTATTTGGTAAGCATCTAACTGTAAATTAGGGTTTGATCTCTTTGAATTTTCCCAGGATCAGGGAAATCTAATTTGACTGTAAAATCAACTGTGAGGTGGATGCTTCATGAGGGAAACATGTGGATGACACCTCGAACTGGCCTCAAATATGCAGTAAATACACAATAGAACTTGGTGTGGATGAGCAATTGGTCTCATAGCCCTTTTGTTCCTCAAAGCTGCAATGTAGTTTAGTCTTAGCATCCCTAGTGCATGTGTTGTTGCTGTTGCTGTTGCTGTTGCTGTTGCTGTTGCTGTTGCTGTTGCTGTTGCTGTTGCTGTTGCTGTTGCTGTTGTTGTTTTAAGTATTTTTTTATCCCTCAGAAAGGTAAGAACTAAAATTAAAACCATGGAATAGCCTGGTGCATGTGTTTGCCTCTCCAATCATAATCCAAGGCCTGCCCCTGTAATTTCTACCATGAGCCCATGGTGTCACGGATTTATGCTGCACTTCCATGGGGAAGTGTAGAAGCTGAGGATGTGCACTGCTGGAACAATACCACCATCATATGCAATTGCACAGTGTCTCAGTAGCTTATGGAGGGTAATAATTGTCTGGACTGACTCAGGTCAGATAGAACAGAAGCAATTCCCACCACCCAAGAGCCAGAAGAGGAGGTAGGCTGCAAAAACTCCAGAACACATCAGTGGAGGACAAAGCTCCTCTGACAAGAGCTCAAAACAGTCTGGCTCATTAAAGCCACCCTTTGCAGTGTCAGGAGTTCTGCATTCTATGATGCACTGAACGGCAAGTTCATTGATGATGATGGGCATTAAATTCTACCTCCTCAGAAGTTGTTAGACTAGCCTTCCCATCATCGCTGACCACTGACTATGCTGGGTATGGCTAATGGGAGTGGTAGTCCCCATAAATGCTGTCCGCAGCTTTTCACCAGACACTGCAAAGCTGCGAATGACCACAAAGGAGGCAGAATCTACCAGTTTCTAATCCCTCTGAAGGACAATTGGCGGTTCTTTTTAGCCATAAGGATTAGCTGTCAGGAGCTTAAAGGAAGCCAATTCACTTCTTACTCCCCCCCCCCTTTCTGTTTTTTCTTTTCCAACTGATACTCATCGTTCCGTAGCTCCTGGAGACTGCTGAGCATGGGGATATTTTTCTATTGAACTTGGCTCCTTATACCTCCCTTGTGTATGTAGAAACTAACATCGTATTTGGTGGCGATTTGTTTTGCTTCCAACTTGATAGGTGCTCAATCATTGTGAGTTTGCAGTTATTATGTAATAAGTGAGACATACAACAACAACAACAACAACATGCTACAAATAATCAGAGGGTGCTTTAAAAGTTCTAGTTTAGGATTGCCCAACATGGTTGTCAGGAGAACTCCAATCATGGGTCTTTGAGAATTATGTAACCACTTTCAAATTTCTGCAGTAGCATAGAATCATAGAATTGTAGAGTTGGAAGGGACCACAAGGGTCATCTAGTCCAACCCCCTGCAATGCAGGGATCTTTTTGCCCAGTGTGGGGCTTGAACCCAGAACTTGAGATTAAGAGTCTTATGCTCTACTCACAGTGCCATCACACAGTATGTTAACTTTATGTGTACATTACAAGCTGGAAGAGAGATGTGTTTATAGTGCCGCCTCCCAATATCAAATCCTCTTTCTTTAACAACTCCATGTTGTGTACAAAAAGCCCATAGCAAAATGGTGCATGTGTGTAGAAGCTCCTGCTCACATATAGGGTTCGTGTGTGATGGTCCTGCAGGACTCCTATACAAGGGCAGGAGTTTGCATATTGGGCTTTGCATATAGACACCCATGTGCAGCTGCTAAAGAAGATCTGATGGGGGCAGAGCGAAAAGCATGGCTCCAGCTCTGGTTTGGACATGGTTATGCCACAGACACAAGCAACATATACAGAGGGCTTGTGTCTTTCAAATTTCCACAGGGCTTGTCTTAGCGTTTTAAAAGATGACATCTGTATGGTATAGAACAGGCACGTCCAACTCCCAAGAGATTGCGATCTACTCCCAGTATAAAAAAACTTGCAGTGATCTACCCAAGGTGGCAACTAACTGGGGGGAGATTTGCCCAGAGTTGTTGAGCTTTTTTGGGAGGAGAGGCAAGAGGTGTTGAGCTTTTTGGGGGAAGCAAAGATAGAGGACCTGCTTTTCCATGATCACTTTCTCTCATCCCGCGATCTACCTGGGGCATCCCGGCAATCTACCGGTAGATCACAATCTACCCGTTGGACATCCCTGGTATAGAATGTTGAATAGGACTAGGGAGAATCAGCTTCTAATGCCCACTTAGCCACAAAAGTTACTGGGTAAACCTGCGCTAGTCAGGGATTTTTTTTTCCAGGAGGAACTCACCCAAACTCAGTTCCAGCACCTCTCAGGTGGGTGCCATTGCCATTCTAGCAGGAAAAAGGGAGGCGTTCATGGTGAGTTCTGGCTCCAGTCATTCTTAGCCTGGCCCACCTCCCAGCACTTTTCTGAAAAATTAGGAAGACAACATGCACTTCCCTGAGCTCCTTTCAGGAAAAGCAAGATAAAAATGTAAACAATATAAAAAGAAAAATCTGGGAGCAATAATTTAATCAGTGCCTTGTACAGTAGGGGAGAATTTTGATTCAGATCACAGCCATCCTTCACATTCTGAATTGTGCAAGGGAGTTCTTCAAACAATACTACAAAAACACATATTAGTGGAAACTGCACATTAAAATTAATAGTGAAAACAACATACAAAAACTCATTATATTAGGGGAAATTGCTAGAAACAATGTCTTACATTACTCAAGCTGCATAAAAATGTGTTTATTAGAAGAAATTTGCATTAAAATGCTGGAGATTTTTTTGAGACGATTTTAAAAAAACACGCAAATTGCTGCGGAAGTGTGGAGAACTAAATTTACGATTGGAAAAATGAGAAACAGAGAACCTTATATCCCTAACATGGACTCACAGAAGGACTTTTGATCTGGTTGAAGTGTCTGCTAACAGAAGGAAAGGGGAGGCAATTTTTGCTTTCAGTCCTACTTCCTATGCACCACCCTCCAAATATGTCCAGATTATTGGACCCGCCAGAAGGGGATGGCAGGTCGTGCGAGGAATTGTAGGGGAAGAGTGAATTGGCAAAGAAAGCCACCTCCTGGATCAAAATTCCTTTCTTGCGTAGTGGCACCAATTGGATTCCATCTAATAGCTATATTTTAACCAGAATCTGTAAGGCCACAGTTCCCATAATTAAGCATTCTTGAATAATAATAGCAGCCATTCTGAGTTTGTTTATAACAAACTAGATAATCTCCCGCAAAACAATAGCATGCAGACACAAATTGGAGAACAAGAGGGCATTGTCTATGCTGTGCAACTGGAGGATTAGAATTCTCAAGCTTTTGATTTGGAGTTTATGGGAAAAGCTCGAATTTTAAACACCAGCAACAATGTTTCTGTGCTTTGCTGGCATTCTCTGAATGCAGTTTGTGTACTGCTTCAAGATACTCAGATGGCTGTATATTTTGCTTTCCCTGCGAGCAGCCAATTTGCAAGAAAGGGTCTAATATAAAAATTGCTATTTACTCTGAAGCAAGTGGTACAGTACATTATCACTTGACACTGATGTTGTTAGGAGGATAGCAAATCAATAATCAGTTCTCATTCAGTGACTTCGTAAACCATCAGCTTCCATCATTGTGAAGCTTGTTTCCATTTCTGCACAACCCTTATTGCCAGGCTTGCAACTGATTATTTTACAACAGACAGGACTGATAGATGATCGAATGTATTTTTAATTACCTTTCTTGAAAATAAAACCAAGTGGTGAAAGGATTGAAACTTTGGACACTAACAGATGCATCGCAAATTTTTATAACTAAAGAAAAGTCGCCAGAAGTGATAGTTTCTCAACTTTGTAGAACAAGACAAGGATTTAGAATTCAGTAGCTGTGATCTTGGTTGCTATTACCAAATGGCCTAGATGTGTGTATGTGCACTGAGATCCTTGGCATGTAAACTCTTCCATTCATCTCAATGGAGGGAGATGGCTTGAATGCAAGTGGAGAAAAACTCTAGGCCAGGGGTAGTCAACCTTTTTATACCTACCGCCCACTAATGCTGCTTTCTTAATGGTAAAATTTCCTTACCGTGAACCAGTGCTTGATGGAAGGAGGATTCAGCTTGTGCCGTTGAACCCCCTACCGCCCACCTAGAATCCTGAAACGCCCACTAGTGGGCGCTAGGGACCAGGTTGACAACTCCTGCTCTAGACCAGGCATAGGCAGACTGCGGCCCGCCAGATGTTTGGGACTACAATTCTCATTATCCCTGACCACTGGTCCTGTTAGCTAGGGATGATGGGAATTGTAGTCCCAAACATCTGGAGGGCTGGAGTTGGCCTATGCCTGCTCTAGACAAATGCAAACACACACTAGTGAGAGCTTATTATTGAGCCTACTTAGAAGGCATACCTTGCTGCCTTCATGCATTCTCACTATGCCACACAGCAGAGCTTTTCCATGTAGTGAGCGGCCTCTTGCAGTCTACCCTGAAGGAGGTAGTAGTTTGCTGTGACTTGTTTACAAAGCATTTTGAGGATAAAATCACTTCCATCTTGATTCTGTTATTATAGCAGATTAATCTCATGGGGTGTCCTGAGCACTGTCTAGTCCTGTTGTGTTGGATGATTTTCATTTGGTAAGGCTCAAAGATCTGGACAAGGTGCTTGGATCGGACAGGGTGACCACTGGTTCTCTGGACCCTTGCCCCTCTTGGCTGATAAAATCTCTCAAGGAGGGGACAGCTGGCTGGGCCAGGGAGGTGATTAATGCCTCCCTACAAGAGGGGGTGGTCCCTGCCTGCTTGAAGGAGGCAGTGGTAAAGTCACTCCTTAAGAAACCCTACCTGGATTTGGAAAATCTAAGTGATTAATGGGCGGTTGCCAACCTCCCTTTCTTGGGCAAGGTTTTTGAGTTGGCAGTTGCAGACTGGATGCAGGCACTCTTGGAGGAAGCTGATTCTTGATCTATTTCAGACAGAGGTTAGGTCACCCTGTTTGATGACCTCTGTTGGAAGAGAGACAGGAAAAATGTGTCCCTGTCAGTTTTCCTTGACCTCTCAGTGGCTTTTGATACCATTGACAAGGCATCCTTCTGGATGTCTGTGTTAGAGGTGGGCAGCACCACTTTGTAGTGGTTCTGGTCCTACTTGGACGGTCATTTTCAGAGGATGCTGCTTGCGGAGTGCTGTTCAGCCCCGTGGAGCTTTCAGAGTCTATTCCTCGGGGTTCACTTTTATCTCCCATTCTGTTTAACATCTGTATGAAACCACCGAGTGGGGTTATCCGGAGGTTTGGAATACGTTGCCAGCAATATGCTGATGACACACAGCTCTCCTTTACATCTGCAGGTCAGGCAGTGAATGGGCTGGACTGTTGTCTTGCCTCGGTAATGGACTGGAAGAGAAGCAACAAAGTGAAGCTCAATCCAAATAAGACTGAGGCACTGTTACTAGGTGGTTCCCTAGACCAGATGAATGAGGGGTTGTCTGCTTTTGATGAGGTTACACTGCCTCTGAAGGAGCAGGTATGTAGCTGGATCCATTGCTGTTGCTTGAGGCTCAGGTGGTCTGGGTGGTGCAGAGTGCCTTCCTTCAGCTTTGGACCCTGATCCTTCATCATCTGAGGCTCTTCATCATGTACCCACTTCACAAGAGGTCTGGAGAGCGGCATTTTCTGCAGTGGCTCCCTATTTGGGGAATGCTCTCCTCAGAGATGCTTGCCTGGCACCATCATTATATATCCCTGTAGGTGCCAGGCAAAAACCTATCTTTATAGTCAGGCCTTTGGCTTTAATCTATCTCTGGCCTTTTAGAAGTGGGCGGGATGGTTTTAAGATACAGTCGTACCTTGGTTGTCGAACGCCCTGGAACTCGTATGTTTTGACTCCTGAATGCCACAAACCTGGAAGTGAGTGTTCCGGTTTGTGAACGTTCTTTTGGAACCTGAATGTCCGATAGGGCTTCAGCGGCTTCTAATTAGCTGCAGGACCTTCCTGCAGCCAATCAGAAACTGTGATTAGGTTTTCGAACGTTTTAGAAATTGAACGGACTTCCGGAATGGATTCCGTTCAAATTACAAGGTACGACTGTATTTCTTTTTCCTCTTGGTTTTAATTATCTTGTTGGCTGCTTTGGGTTGCCCTGTGGAAGATAAGTAAAGGTAAAGGGACCCTGACCGTTAAGTCCAGTTGCGGACGACTCTGGGGTTGTGGCTCTCATCTTGCTTTACTGGCCGAGGGAGCCGGCGTTTGTCCACAGACAGCTTCTGCGTCATGTGGCCAGCTTGACTAAGCTGCTTCTGGCGAACCAGAGCAGCGCACAGAAATGCTGTTTCCTTTCCCGCTGGAGCGGTACCTATGTACAGTGGTACTTCTGGTTACATACTTAATTTGTTCTGGAGGTCCGTTCTTAACCTGAAACTGTTCTTAACCTGAAGCACCACTTTAGCTAATGCCCCCCCCCCGTTGCCGCACTGCCACCATGCGATTTCTATTCTCATCCTGAAGCAAAGTTCTTAACCCGAGGTACTATTTCTGGGTTAGCGGTGTCTGTAACCTCAAGCGTCTGTAACCTGAAGCGCCTGTAACCCGAGGTACCACTGTATCTACTTGCACTTTGACGTGCTTTCAAACTGCTCGGTTGGCAGGAGCAGGGACCGAGCAACAGGAGCTCACTCAGTCGAACCGCTGACCTTCTGATCGGCAAGCCCTAGGCTCTGTGGGCAAGATAAAGCAGCTAACAAATTCAGTAAATAAAATAATAGTCTACAGTGAAAACCCATTTTGCAAACACAGCTTGCTCAATAGCTGCTCCTTTTGCTGCAGAGGAACAAGATAATCAAGGAAGATTCATGTCAGCAGTAGTTCTGAACATGGATTCACTTGTGGCGCATTAGTATGACAGCTGCTTATACTATATTTTCATTATTTTTTATTAAATTTTATATTAAAAGGCAGCTGCTCATACCTTTGGTTAGGTATTGTGTAGCTGGCACACAGGAGATAATCCTGGGAGAAAGGCAGTAATTGTTTTCTTAGTGTTCACGCATGTTTGGATAGTGGGGGCTGAACACGTTGAAACATTATTCTTCATCCCTGACATTAGATCCACCACCTAGATATGCTTTTGGCTTTCTGCCATTTGTAAACTGGGACTTGCAATGGCCTATCAGATGCTGGTGTCAGGAGAAACAAAATAAACCCTGTTCTGCATCCAAAAAGCATTAAGAATTGCTGCAGCCCAGGCCTCCATTGACTTTATCAAACAAATGATTTATTGCTAGCTAATTTATTTTTAGAACCTGCTGTGATTTTTTTATTGCATTATCTATACAATTCTTAAGTGGAGAGATGCTTTCGTGGACAGCTCTAGTTTGCAGGAAAATGGCATTACCTCTAAAGCTGCTAAATGGTTGGTTTGGGGTCTTCAGCAATCATTGGTGAAAGGAGAGAGAATGGAGGTTTGAAAGCAGGTTGATTTCGCTCTGCATGCGACTGTGTGCATTTCACATTGAACAATAGCTTGTCCATGCTAAAGATTTTCAGCTAGTGGCAGTCATGCTGACTCCTTGTTCTATTTTTCTAACACAGCTGCCCATTATTAGCTCTTCCCAGCGGGTCACTCAGTATGTGTATCTTAAGTAAACCTGGATGAAAAATTGGCCAGAAAAGTAATTTAATCCCCAAATAATAAGTTTAGGGCTCCATAAAAATTAATGTTGAAAATGCCTTTTTTATGTCCTCAAATTAAATGTTTTCTTGGAGACTTTCTAACTTTTCCTTCCCTTTATTCTGAAATATTTATCTATTTCCATGTTTTTATTTTTCCATGCTTATATTTTATTTTCCATGTTTGTTATTATCTTTTATTTTTAGAAAAGAGACCAAAATGATGTAAGAATTTTGTTTTAGATGTGGCATGAAAATTATAACTTTGAATCTGATTAACTTTTTAATTTTAAGCCCTTTACCAACTGAATGGTAATTCCTGGGCCCTGTTCTCCCACTGCTTTGCCCCACGGAAAACTGCTCTTTAGCGCTCAGTCAAAGCAAGTGGCAATTCAGGTTTCCCCTGAAATCCAATTTGTTCTGACCTCTTGCTAAAGAGAAGGTTTTCCCTTGGAAAGGATCAGGGCAAGGAGAAAATCTCTCTGACTTGTGCCTAGAATGCATGGGTCAATTTGTTCCCCCAACAGATATCACAGCTGGAGAGAGACCTGTTGGAATGCAATGTAAAAGTACTGTCTAAAATGTATAAAATATTGGAATGGGAGAGAAAAGATGAGCAAGTAAAATCTCAATGATACATTGGGCAATAGATATTGGTCATAATATAGACATGAAAGCATGGGAACAATTGGGGAATAAGGATATAAATTTTACAGCATGTTATGGTCTAAGAGAAAATTATATGAAAATGATATATCGATGTTATCTAACACCAAGTAAATTGGCAAAAATATAAATTAAATAAGTGTTTTCCATTTTTCTGCTCAGTAATAAGTGAGCATTGCATGCTTACTAAGCATGCTCAGTCCTCATGGACTCTTTTGAAGTTTCCCCTAAATACATTCTGTAGCTGTTGTTGTTTATTAAATTTCTATACTGCCCTTCATCCAAAGGATCACAAAGTAGTCTGTAAAAAAAAATAGTAATGAACAAAAGCAATACCCTCACAGTTTAAAAGACCACCGATTGTTCAGTTAGCCATTGGCCTGGGAGATGAGGAATGTGTTTGCCTGGCGCCTTGTTCAAACTCTGGGGTTCCTTCAGTCTTGCTTATTCCTCCTCGTCGTGTGTGTCTGTAGTGCTGTTTTGACTACGTAGGAATCAATACTCAGAATGTTTGTTATAGGTGTATTGTAAATATAATAGTACTTTATATTAGGTACAAAAGAGTACATAAAGAGTTCTGGAATTGCTTTTCTGTTTTAGAGTAGAAGGGTGGTCACCTGACTCAAATTACATTGAAAGTATAGCTTCATTTGTAATCTGATATTACCAGTACCTTATAAAATTATAGGAATATGGAATTTATTTTTATCAATGTACTTTTACTTCTGCATTATTAATTTTTAATAATATTTATTTTCAGGAATAACTCATTAGTAAGAAAAGAATAACCTGTCATCATGACTACAATAGTAAACTCACTATAGGAATTTTGAATAAACATGCATAAGATTGAACTGAATGGTGAATTGAAAGTGATAGAGCAGGACTTAGTTGCAGCTAATCTAAATTCCATTGGTTTGACCTGTAATTCTGTTGTGTGGTTCTTAGCTGTGGTCCGATTAACAAGGTGTTGCAAAGAGAGGGGAGGGAAACACATTCCATGTAGAATCTCTGTATCATAGCAGTGATTAAGACCAGATTATAGCCCTCAGTTGAATACCAATAAGTAGGAATGTGTGGGGTTTTTTTCCCTGAATAGTAACCAATATGCTATTATACAAAAACTGTGACGGTATGGCAGGTTCGCTGAAGAGAATTGTGCTGTAAGCAGATTCTTGCACTAACTCAGATGACTAGACAATAGCATAATACATTGTGCTTCCCTGCACTTGATGTGAACCAGGCATACATATTCATACCAATGTTGGCATGCACAGCAAAAGGAATTTGCATATGTAGCTCCAGAAAGTGAAGAAAAAAGAAAATCTGTCTTCTTTTCTCACCACCACAATAATACAAATAGGAGCAACATTAAAATGGATGTGTCTGATTGCTAGAGTCTGGTGAATTGAAAAACCGGCTTTCCTTACCAGAATTGCAAATGACTGCATTATTTGAAAGAGGATTTTGCTTGTGTTTTTGAATGTTACAGTTAAAAATGTTCCCCCCACCCATAGTTTCAGTTCTTCTTCACTGCTTTTCTGGGAGTAATGAGGCCACAGAATGTTCTGTGTTCTAATGGCTTGTGGAGTCTCTTAAAGTCTTATTTATATGCAAGTATAAGTGAGGAAATGATGACCCAACATATGCAACCATCTGAAAACTCTTTAGGTAACCTTTGTGAAATTTCCTGGTTGAAACAGTGAAGTTCTTTCCAAGCAGGTATCCATAAGATAAAGACATAGCATGGAATGTTAATGTTCAGATGAAGACATGAAAAGGAAAGTTAACAAAAACCTCTGTGGAATAACCAGCCTCCTATAACCAGCATGCTTAAGTCTAATTATAGAGCAAGCTGTCCTGCCGGGCTTAGCTCACCTTGGGAGGAACTGGCCATTCCATGGTAGGCAGCTGTTGTGACCTGCCATGGTGTCTCCAGATACCCCATGGAGCCTCGCCATTTTGTGTCACTTGATCTATCTGAGAAGCTCAACATGTGAGGAACTCTGATCTGGTTGCTGCAGCTCAGACCATATGGCTCTTGCAAGCCACTCTTGAGCTCCTATACCAATAATTTAAGAACTTTCACCAGTGTAACTATGCCAAGTTTTAATATGCAGCTTTTTTTGAATGCTGTATGGAAAAGCACATGAATCTGTGCTTTGAAGAATTTGTAAGTTAGCCAATTTTACCTTGCCAAACATGTGCTCTCTTTCTATGATAAGGGAAGTGGGGAGCATTGGAAGCAACTTAAAATGGGATATTTTAAAGGTCTCTCAACCTATATTCCCATGCTTTGCTTTGCTACATGTTTTGTGTTTTTTAAATCTTTGCTGGGGTTCCCTTACCCAAAGAGTTCTTGCCCCAAACTTGGATCTTGGCATCCCATCCAGGAATTCTCCTTTAGATATCTATTCTTTTTCCATGCCACTGACAAAGTCAACTTTTTGATAGAAGTTTGATTCAGATTTTCTCCATTGTGGCTGTTCCAGGTCAAGGCTCTGAGGAGTGGGGAACTTTGGACTTCTATAGCCCTGTGTTGCACCTAGTAGGCTGACACATAGTACTTACAAAAGCCCTCTTGCTATCAGTACTAGGGGACAACACATTACAAAGGGATAAACATGGCTAACGTATGAATTAGTGTGGTAACACCTCCGCTTTGGACCTCCGTTCTGGGTCCCAGACAACCGCCTTCTATTAGCTTTTCAGTGCCTTCTAAAGATGTTCAGTTTCAATTAGCCTTCCAGATCAATATCACATCTGTTATCAGTCCTGGATATGAACTTATTTTAAGCATGTGTTCTAGTTTTAAACTATTTCTATATTTATAGTTTTTTTCAAAATGGCTTTGAAATGCAAGTGTTTTTAACTGCCATTATATATGTAACATTATAAATATCATTACACTGTAAAAAAAATCATCAAGATGCCTCGTGGGAACTGATTCATAAATGAAATGATTGGTATAGGTCTTGGGTGCTGGCGTTTGTGGGTGAAAGTCACCCATAATTCTGATAATTAATCAAGGTTTTATTAAACGGCACCAAACCTGGAAATTCCTGGGTTTAGCTTATGCTAACAAGTCATGCTACCCTGGCAGGGCTAGGTGAGTGTAAGCCATTGGGCAATGGCCCATCAAGGAAACCATCAAGAGACAGCGAACACTGCCAGACAAGAAGGGGAGGGACTCCTCCGGCAGCTGTGTGTTGGTGGGCAGAGACCCAAAGGATTTGGGATTTCAGGGTGGATGACGTAAGCGAACAGGAAGTCATTTTGCAATCTGCTTGGCAAGCAGAGAATGGGGGTGGCCAGAACATGTTGTGGCTGGGAGAAACTGCATCAAAGAGACAGAGTGGATGGCTTTTTGCTGTTCTTTGATTCTAATGGTGTGCTTATGGAGGAGGACAGACCCTCTTGGGGTGTTGATGCTGTGAGCCCCTCCATCATAGTCTCAGTTTGTATATATGTGTAAATAAACCGTATATCATAAAGACACCAGAGTCTCTACTGTGCCTCGTTATCCCAAAAAGGAACACAGGCCCTAATGAGCATGCCTGCAACCCCTGGAATCTCACACAATTCGTGGATATTGGGGTGGCGTATAATATTCTGATATTTATTAAGGCAAGCCTGTTGATACAGCTCCTCTTTGATTACCAAAACCCCCACAAAGCTCTTCTTCTAGGATGTTGTCAGACACTTGTATGATTGTTTTAAGATATCTGCTAGTTGGTTATGAGCACTGCTGAAACTGGTAACAGGCCATAATAAAAACTGAGAAATGAGGCCACAGCTCAGAATTCTCAACAATGGATCAAAGGATTTCTAAAATGGAGCACTGATGTAATCACTGATTTAGAACTGTTCTGTTTAAGATGAATCTCGTACAACATTTAAATTACAGTCAGATGTATCTTCCTTCGCCAAAAAGGAGCTATATTTTATTCTTGTCAAAGTTGATCTCTGCCCTAGTCCAGCAATGTGGAAAAAGCTGGTTTCACAAATGTATCCTAACTTTGCATCAAAGTTATGCAGTATGCATGGTTCCTAGTTCTGTCCAGCAACCAGGGCTTTAAGTGCATAGCCAGAGTCAGAAAATTGGCAATTATAGCTGTGTGGGGAGGGTGAATTTAGTCTCTTCTTTTTGAACGCTGCAAGTGATAGAGGTATCATACACTTTGATGTTGCATCTCATATGCTAAGATGAAGAGTAGTGCTCCTTTAGCAGACCTTTACTCTCCATTTAATCCTCCCTCCTTTTATCCGTTCTCCTGATCAGCAGTATTATATGAGCATGGTCCATGCATATTTGCAGGTAAATCAAGCTGTGTGTCATTTGATATACATTTATGTACAATAATATTTAAATACATCACAAACTTGTTTACCTAGATTTCTGAAACTGCTTTCTGTTGAAGTTGTTTATAATAAACTTTCCAGATGGCTTTATCAATCATTTCTTGAGAATGACTTTTGCTTAAGTTTCATAGTCCCCCAAGTAATTATTTGTCTCAGAAATCAAAATATTTTAGCTCACTTTCTTCCTATACTCAAAACAAAACTTGGCAGTTTAATCAGCAATAAACCCTGGAGAAATGCAATCATAGGTTCCCCCCCCCCCCTGTTCTTGAAAAAAAATATTTTTGACTACTTTCACTTAAAAGTGCTTTTATCCCAGCAATGGCTCAGTTTACTTCAGGAGACTTGCTCCTCATTTTTGTGTTAATGAACTGCTAATCACATATCTTATTAAACTTGACTCACTCATTGATGCACCTGGTTCTCCCACAGCTCTCTGCTTGTGGCACATTACGATTTAGGCTGATCAAGGCAGCAATCTTTGGTTGTATGTGCTAATCTAGGCATGCCCAACTGGGGGCCAGATGTGGCTTGCAAAGCAAATTTTTATGGTTCCTAGAGGTTCTATCAAAATTTAATCGAAGAGTGGTAAATGCTTTACTTTCACTTTAACTCCTAAACATATTTTTTCCTTGGGCATTGCAAGAGATACAGATATTATTCTACACTTAAATGTTACATCCCTTGCAGCTCATTTATTTATCACATTTATATTACACAAATACTATACCAGTTGTATTGGTTTATGGTCCATTTCTGGGCTCAGTTGAAAATTTTAATGCCTTTTCCTCTCTAGGACCGGAATGCTTGAAAGGCAGCTTGTCTCCCTATCTTATGGGTGGCTAACCCTTTTCAGCCCGAAGATCACGTTGCCTGGTTAAAAACCCGTTGGGTGCTGTGTGGCAACAGTGGGCGAGGTCAAAATGAATACACACAAGAGTCACAAGATGCCAGTCAGGTGCCTAAAGAAAAGCTATGCTATTCACCTTCAGAATATACTAAGCTCAGTCTTTGCTGATTCAGGATCGTATACAGTGGTGCCTCGCAAGACGAAATTAATCCGTTCCGCGAGTCTCTTCGTCTAGCGGTTTTTTCGTCTTGCGAAGCAACCCTAGTAGCGGCTTAGCGGATTAGCAGTTTAGCGGCTATTAAAGGCTTAGCGGCTATTAAAGAATTAGCGGATTAGCGGCTAAAAGGCTATTAGCGGCTTAGAAAAAGGGGCTGGAGCGGAAAAAAATCGGAACACTTGCAAGACGTTTTCGTCTTGCAAAGCAAGCCCATAGGGAAAATCGTCTTGCGAAGCAGCTCAAAAACGGAAAACCCTTTCGTCTAGCGGGTTTTCCATCTTGCGAGGCATTCGTCTTGCGGGGCACCACTGTACTCAAAAAACCCTGCTCCATAAACTCCCATAGTAGCCATTGTTAGACTTTCCAAATGAGACTATGTTGTGACCAACACACGCTGATCATGTGCACATCCTGAGCCTATTTATCCACTACCATATCTTTTTGGGAGAGATGAGATTGCTGGCAGGTGGACCAGGCATTGCTGACATCCCTCCTTGCCAAAAATCCTTTCCCTCTTCTTCTTTGCGTGGTCAGGTAACAAGAAGTGCTCTGATCTACTCCAGTTTTTCCTAAATGATGCTGGTGCTGATCTGAGCCTGAGCTCCTGTTTCCAGAGTGGTTGGCAAAGAAGAGTTCCCACTGGTTTTCTGTTTCGTTTTTCAGTACTGCAGCTGATGCAACCAGTGAAAATAAATTGAATTGGGCTGGCAGTCTGTGAGGATATGTTTGGTGGGCTAGATCAGGCCTGTGGACCAGTGGTTCACCATCTCTGGTGTGTGCCCCTACTAAGGGGGGGGGGGGGAGACCAGGGAGATGGTAATCTCTATAGTGGCTCCCCAGTTATAGAATGTACTCCCTGGAGAGGTCTGTCTGGAACTATTTTACTGCTGTTTGGTTGCCAGGCAAAGATCTTTGTATTTTCCCACAAGCGCTCTCTGCCTCCAAATTGGAAATATCCAAGGAAATGTCAATAGTCATTCTGAGTGGAACAAGCTTGTTTTCTCCTGCTCTGGAGGGTAGGACTTGAACCAATGGCTTCAAGTTACAAGAAAGGAGATTCAAACTGAACATACAGAAAAAACTTTCTGATAGTGAGAACTGTTTAGCATTGGGACAGTCTCCCTCAGGAGGTTGTGGACTCTCCTTCATTGGAGCTATTTAAGCAGAGGTTGGATGGCCATCTGTCGTGGATTCCTTAGCAGAGATTCCTGTGTTGTAGGGGGTTGGGCTAGATGGCCCTCGGAGTCCCTTCCAACTCTACAATTCTATGAGTAGTCCTAGCAAATACTTTCATAAGGGCCAGTGCTCTCTGCTCTGATGAGTTGCAGAGTTGGTAAAGAGGGAGAAAGAGGGGAATGGAGGAAAAAACTTCCCTTTTTTGTAGCATTACTAATTTTAGTAATTGATTGATTTTTTAAAAATTGGCTTCTTCGATGTTTTGTTTTTTCTTATCGTTTGGATTTTCAGCATTTGTATTTATTTATTTTTTAGTTTCTCATGTAAAACTGCAATAGCATTTTTTTTAATGAACTGTTTTTTAAAATCTGTAATAAAATTAATAAAATAATAAAATAAAATAGCACAGGTGAGATTAGCAATCTATTCTAAATTTCTGTCTTGCTCAACCTGAGAAAGGGGGACATACGTGTGTTTTGATAAGCCTGCTTAAGCATACAGCCTAAAAAATCAGATTTTAGCTAGATGCGTCAGGTAGTCTAGAAGGCGGCAGGGTATGAATAGAACAAATGAGTGATGATGAGCTACATCCAATATTATAGCCGTACTATAGCAAATTGACAGTTCCAGAGCTGCAGAGAGACCCTTGAAAATGCTTGCCTGTAATGCCTTGTTTGTTTGCATATATTTGGTCATCAAGGCAAACTTAAGATGTTGCTCAGAACACTTTCATGCAGGGCAAATTCTTATATGGAAGAGAGCCACATGGGGAAGTCTTATATACAACACACCCTGTGAGAAATGCAACATGTTAAATTTTAGTTACAGATAGGTAGCCGTGTTGGTCTGCCATAGTCAAAATAAAAAATTCCTTCCAGTAGCACCTTAAAGACCAACTAAGTTAGTTCTTGGTATGAGCTTTCGTGTGCATGCACACGAAAGCTCATACCAAGAACTAACTTAGTTGGTCTTTAAGGTGCTACTGGAAGGAATTTTTTATGTTAAATTTTGTTTTGTTTACATGTACAATGCCCATGTGTGTATGTATTATGTTACACTGTAAACACACCCTTCACCCACAGAACTGATTTCTATGTAGGAAAATCAGCTTTCATGAAGCAGCCGTTCATATCTGATTTTAGAAATTAGAGTGGGACGTAGAGATTGATGTAGTCTCAAGGCTTAACAGCCTCAGTCACTAAGGACATCTGTGGCAAAATTAGAAACCTTAAATTGTATCCAGAAGGTTAACGGAAGCCCAAAGTGCTGGAGCTCTTTCATAATATATTCTTGGCAAGAGTAAAGAAGGCACATTTTCTTGTACAGACTCTGCCACCCCCGTCCTATTTTTCAGGGGGGAGGCAGTTTTGTGGCACTTCCTACCATTTAGTTTTTGGCCCTTGAAAGTTCAGAAAGCCAAAGATACAGGTTCCTCAAAGGATTTCTTCGAACAGTAAGTGCCTTGTTCATTTTAAACACAATTTTACATTAGAGGCAACATCTGTGTAGTCCTGTATTCTGCAAAGTATAGTCTATCAGATCTCTGAGTGACAGAGATGCTTCACTAGAAAGACCCCCCCCCCCTTTTAAGAGACCCTTTGAATACTAGCAGTGTTCTCTTCTCTGTTATGGTTCATTGGAAATCATTGTACTTTATGCTCTTCTTTTATCCAGTGAGCTTCTTGGCATGGAAGAAAAGGGTGACAATCCAGATTTGTAGCTGGAGCATCTAGACAGGTAAGTCTGAGGTTCTTTCCTTGTTTCAACAGCCCTTTAAATTATGCCCACTATGAAAGAAATGAAACTATTTTTGTATCAGAGTGAAAAAACAGTTAGTGAAGAAACTGTTCTGACCAATGTACAGTAAAGTGAGTGGTCCAGCTACAATGATAGATTCAATAGAGCTCCAATTATGTATTTTCCTATTCCACCCCACCCCCACCATCACTTGCCAATGTTTCAAATACAGCTAATGATCTTTTCAACATTTTCTGGCTTCAGCATTCCCTGAGCACAATCACATACTCCTAATAACAAATTGCCTCAGTAGCATTCCAACTCATAAAAGGCATGCAAATTATTGTTTGAATCTCCTAATTAATTATGACATATAAATTCTGCAATTTCTCACACTTCTCCTAGAGGTTGAAATTTAAGTCTTTCAGTGTAGCTCACCCTTCCTTTCATTATACTTGACATTTTACCTGTTGCTTTAGGAAATAACTCAATCGGACCTACAAAAAAGCAACTAATTTATTTTCTATGAAAAAATCATAATAGGATTGGGAAGTTAATGCAAATTAAGTTACATGTGTTAACTATTTACACATTTGTTTGTTCTATTTAAAACATTTTTAGGCTGCTTGTCTAAATGCCCCTCGAAAGCAGCTTACAGCCAAAAACATTTAAAGGTACAAAGAATATTACAAAATTTTACAACTCAGCAACAGTCCACATAAGTAATTTTTTTAACAGAGCTGGAAAAAAGCAATTCAACCAGATTATCACTCAGCTAATAAACATCACAAACTAAAAACGCCTTCATAGAAATTTGGCACACGTCAAATGGAAGGCAATTCTGTAACAGTCTTTCATGCGTGAAGTTTAGAAATGTACTAATATTTGCTAATTGGAAATATTGGTCACGTTTCATTAGTTCTTGATGTAAGTTAGTTCCTTATTTGAACACGTGATGCTGGTGTTTGAAAGCTTGGGTGTTCATGTGTTGCTGGGCCAGGTCTTAACTTCCTGCATTTATTTACAAGATGCCTAACAACTTGGGCCTGGGACCCCTTATATCCTTGTCTAGTCATTGAGCTTGAGTCTGTTGGGGGTCACCCATGGTTTATATGTGTGGCTTTTAACGATTGAAATTTGTTTGTTCAGTGTCGTGGACCCAAGCCTGTGGAACACCCTCTCGAGAAATCTTCAGGTTGTAGTGAATAGGTCAGTGAAAATGTAGATCCCAGTGTAGTGTGAAAAGGATAATTCCATGTCAAATATTAGGAAAATGATAAAAAATAATAATTTGAGAAGATTATTATGCCTTTATACAAGTCACACTTGGGATACTATGTACAGTTCTTGTTGCACTGTACTAGAAAACTGGAAACTGCAGAAAAGAGCAACCAAAATGATGTGGGTGAGTAGAATGGCTCCCCTATGAGAGAAGGTTAGAATATTTGAGGCTATTTAAATTATTGGAAAAGGATTTGATAAGATGAACACAAAGGTTTGCATTGTATGGAGAATGTGGACAGAGATGCACTTTTCTCGCTCTCTTGTAATACTCGAACCCAAAATCATCCGGTGAAGCTTGAAAGGTGGGAGATTAAGAGCAAAGGAAGTAGTCATTCACACAGAGCCCATGTTAAACCACGGAATTCGCTTTCATAAGATGTACTGAAGGCTGTCAATTTAGATGGCTTTCATGGAGGGTAAGGCTATACGCTACCTCTAAGATCAAAGACAGCATGGCTTGAATGTGAGCTGCTGGGGGGAGATTACTGTTGCATTCAGGTCCTGCTTGTGGACTTCCCATTGGCATCTGCCTGGTCTATGGGGGATCCAGCAGGATTCTTCTGTCTTTGTCTGTTCATCATCATGAAATGGTACACCAGGTGTGCCCTTTTTGATGCTGGACTGCTACAGCTTGTTCAGTCTAGGACTGCATTTGAAAAAGTATTTAGAAGCTTCACATGACATAGAATGCAGTGGTGATAATTTTAAACTGGAATCCACTACCTACAAATAAGACCATAGTGGAGGTATTGTCCTTTAATTATTATGATTATTTATTGTTTTACCAATTACATTTCTATCCCACCCTATCAGGATGATGTGCTTTGTAAACACACACACCTTTCATTCTCACAATAGCTGTATGAGAGAGAGAGTGAGCGGCCAAAGTTCACCTACAGGCATTGTGGCTGAGTAAGAGTTTTGCCTTAGCTCTTGGTTAGCTTTCAAAAAGTCAAGAAATCAGTGCAAGGGGGTTAAGCTGCTGAAAATCCAAAGGTCAGAAGAGATTAATAAGTAGTCAGGAGCAAGCAATGAATAAAAATGGAAAATGTCCAAGTATAAACAAACTGTCTTCTTGTTAGAAGAACAGTACATACATCTCTGAAGGGATGTTTGCAGAAAATCTGTGTTTTCAGATGTGAAAGACAGATTGGTGAACATACTGTGAGATGCATTTGCATTGGTAGAGATTCATAGCAATTAGGCAATGGGGAAGTCATTAGCATTAATTGAGTAATCTGGGAATTGTCAAAATTTATTGTATGTGTGAATGTGGTTGAATCATGAAAGAGAAGTACCACCATTCTTTCAAAATTGTACTTTCCCTCCTTATTTGCATGAGAGGCTTGAGCATTATATACACTTACACTTCTAATCAAGCTTAGAGAGAGAGGGAGAGAGAGAGAGAGAGAGAGAAGAGCAACTAAAATGTTTAAGGGGCTGGAGAAACTCTCCCATGGGAAAAAGCAACTGAGGCTTTTGGTTTAGGAAAAGAGTGAAGGTGGCATCTGAGAGTGCGGTTTCAATTCATGTGTGGTGTGGAGTAGCGGACAGAGAAAACTACCCACTTTTCTCATAGTACCAGGACTTAGGGGCATCCAAAGAACATGAATTGTTAGAAAATTCAGGACAGACAAATAGGAAGTGGGTCTCCATAAAACGCAGTTTAAATATGGAACTCTCTCCTACAAGCTGTAGTGATGGTCTTTAAAAAGTTAGACAAGATAAGGCTAGTAATGGCTGTGCGCTGCCTCTGACATCTGAGGAAGTATGCCCCAGAATGCTCCTTGTGTAGAAACACAGGTAGGGGGGAGAAGTGCTTGTGGGTTTTCCATAGGCTTCTGGCCACCATAAGAATGGATGCTGGGCTAGAAGGGCCTGATCCAGCATCCCTCTCTTCATATTATTAACATGTTTGCAATGCATGCACAGTTTCAAAGAAAAAAAGGCTGAGGCCAGGAAATCTGTACATAGGAGTTTATTTAGATGCCACAAGTTTTAAATCACTCCCTTTTACATCCCAAACCACTGCATCATCTCCTTCAGTTGAATTACCATTGGGGTTTACAACATGATTTACAAAATGGATTAATGATGCGATTTACAAATGTCCTTTGTGGATCCTATAAAACACAACTTTATAATACCATCATTAAAACAATGAAAATCAACACATAACGGATGCTAAAAAGGGGGCAACTGATAGAAAGAAAGACAGACTCTGCTGGCATGGAGTCCCATACAAATAGGGTCTTCTTTGTTGTCTTCAGGGTTGAGGAATCCTTTTTGCATAAAGGAATTCTCGGACATTAGAGGAAAACGAAAGCAGGGCCTGCACCATTAACCAGTAGACCCACCTGTGTACCAGAACAACTGGCCTGAAGGGTTTATTTTTATGTTGGATGCTAAAAATATACTGTGATAGAGCATGAATGTGTTGTCATATTCATTTTTAAAAATCCATTCCTATAATAGGCTTCAAAAAGTTCACATGACTGCAGACCTTCCATACTGTTCTGTAATACGCCTTTAGTAGAATGCTCTGTGCACAATATAACACAGAACAATGTCCACTATTCTTTCATTGCAGATACTCTACCATGGCTTTTAGAAATCAGTTTTACAGTTCCTGATTAAAACAGTTGTTCCACAAATGTAATGTGTACTTGCTAAGCTTACCACCAGACTCTGGTTCTGGCCAAGCAGTTAGATATAAACAGTAAAAATGAAGAGTATCTCACACAGCAAAAGCAGAATGAGAACAAGAAGCACTTTAAAAACACGGTGACCTCGGTTCTAAGTTCTAGGGGTGCAGGAGTGTTTGCATGTCCCTTCCCCCTCTGTTTAGCAGGTGTAGTGAAAAGCAAACAAGGTTGGTTTTTGTTTTTGGTAGATCAATAAACAAGCAAACATATCCTGTTGTTGCACTCATAGATTCAAATATCAAGGTTGACATTGTATGCAACTAGCCTATCTGGAAAGGGGGGGGGGGTTAACCTTCCCAATTCCCACTCAGCAGTCTGGTGTACCTGCTATGCTGTGGGAGGCAATCTGTGCATGGGAACTAGTTGGATAGGACTGAATCTATTGAAGTTTTAAGCTGAGACAGATTTTGCTTTAGCGCTATCGACATCTTAGCCTTGCAAAATCAAAGCAGCTACCTATCATTCAAACTTAACCTTTGTGCACATTTCAAAGTTTTAATTACAATTCTGCTTAAGTTTAGGATTTTAAACAGCGTTTACAGATGGCTAACTTAATAAATTAGATCTTTTTTGAATGTCAGATGTGGGAAATGGGGACAAGGTTGTTTGGTGAATATATTACATTTAATGAAAACTGGAACGTGGAGTGGTCCACCTTTCTTCCAAGGCTAGCATACTGCCAAGGTGATGTATGCTGAAATTATAGTTAAATGCAGTGACATTTACACTGTTCCTTGTAAGTACAAGTACAAGTACAAATAGAGATGAACTTGTTCGTTATGGCATACATAATGGAGGATGGCAGACTTTATTATGCTAAAGCAACTACATGGGGGAGAGATTATAAACATATACCAGTTTAACAGATATCAAAATCTCACCCATTCACTTAAAATCTAGAAGTAAAAAGCCCTTTGATTGCTTTATTGAATGCTGCACAACCCTAACTGAATTACACCCACATCCAATATTTGTTGTTTGACTTGCAAACTACAACATTCTGCTAAGCCTAATGTTGATAAATGCCATGGTGTTCTGGAGCACTACTGATGAAAACTGCGTCATCCTCTCTTTCCCCCTCCACACAGGAATTTTGCTGTTAGCTCTTTTATCTGCAAAAAAAATATGCTTTTTTGCCACTTCATTAAACTTGTGACATTATCCCTTTTTATATATTTGTGTGTTTCTTTCATAAAGATAGGCTGAGGTTTGATTACTTCCAGCCTGTACAAGTCAAATGTACCTTGGAATGTTTTACAATGTTTGACAGCTATGAAATATAAGTACTATGCAATTTGACTGTACATACATACATATTTTCATAAATACATCCGAACAGGGACCTCAGAACTAAATAGGCAATAGTATGGGACGAAACCACAACAGGCAGCCTTATTTTGTAGGACCTTGATCTAACCTAAAATAAAATGGGAGTTTCCGTAATGTTGGTTTTGTACACAAAGTAAACAAATCAATACATTGTATTTTACCGATGAAATAATTTCAATGCATTTGCAAATGATTTGACAGGAAACGGGTGTAATTTACAACACTCAAAACTTTTAAACAACCATTGATTTATATGTATTGTACTGTAAAAGTCACCCGAGAGAAGCCTAGCAAGGTTGAGCATGTAGTGGTAGGTCCCAAAGGCAACTCCCAAATATCTTCCTCAGACGGAGACTTTGGTAATTGTCTATTGTATAAAACTCCCATCTCTTACAACTGCATTCATTTTGCAAGTGGGAAGTTGCATCCGTTTGCCTCGCGAAAAGAGTAGTCCCAGCTTTATACTTCAGTTATTGTGAAGACATTCTAAATCCACAGAGCAACACACATTTCCATTCTGTGAGGAAAAAGAAAACAAAGCAGCCGTTCATATCTGATTTTAGAAATTAGAGTGGGACGTAGAGATTGATGTAGTCTCAAGGCTTAACAGCCTCAGTCACTAAGGACATCTGTGGCAAAATTAGAAACCTTAAATTGTATCCAGAAGGTTAACGGAAGCCCAAAGTGCTGGAGCTCTTTCATAATATATTCTTGGCAAGAGTAAAGAAGGCACATTTTCTTGTACAGACTCTGCCACCCCCGTCCTATTTTTCAGGGGGGAGGCAGTTTTGTGGCACTTCCTACCATTTAGTTTTTGGCCCTTGAAAGTTCAGAAAGCCAAAGATACAGGTTCCTCAAAGGATTTCTTCGAACAGTAAGTGCCTTGTTCATTTTAAACACAATTTTACATTAGAGGCAACATCTGTGTAGTCCTGTATTCTGCAAAGTATAGTCTATCAGATCTCTGAGTGACAGAGATGCTTCACTAGAAAGACCCCCCCCCCCTTTTAAGAGACCCTTTGAATACTAGCAGTGTTCTCTTCTCTGTTATGGTTCATTGGAAATCATTGTACTTTATGCTCTTCTTTTATCCAGTGAGCTTCTTGGCATGGAAGAAAAGGGTGACAATCCAGATTTGTAGCTGGAGCATCTAGACAGGTAAGTCTGAGGTTCTTTCCTTGTTTCAACAGCCCTTTAAATTATGCCCACTATGAAAGAAATGAAACTATTTTTGTATCAGAGTGAAAAAACAGTTAGTGAAGAAACTGTTCTGACCAATGTACAGTAAAGTGAGTGGTCCAGCTACAATGATAGATTCAATAGAGCTCCAATTATGTATTTTCCTATTCCACCCCACCCCCACCATCACTTGCCAATGTTTCAAATACAGCTAATGATCTTTTCAACATTTTCTGGCTTCAGCATTCCCTGAGCACAATCACATACTCCTAATAACAAATTGCCTCAGTAGCATTCCAACTCATAAAAGGCATGCAAATTATTGTTTGAATCTCCTAATTAATTATGACATATAAATTCTGCAATTTCTCACACTTCTCCTAGAGGTTGAAATTTAAGTCTTTCAGTGTAGCTCACCCTTCCTTTCATTATACTTGACATTTTACCTGTTGCTTTAGGAAATAACTCAATCGGACCTACAAAAAAGCAACTAATTTATTTTCTATGAAAAAATCATAATAGGATTGGGAAGTTAATGCAAATTAAGTTACATGTGTTAACTATTTACACATTTGTTTGTTCTATTTAAAACATTTTTAGGCTGCTTGTCTAAATGCCCCTCGAAAGCAGCTTACAGCCAAAAACATTTAAAGGTACAAAGAATATTACAAAATTTTACAACTCAGCAACAGTCCACATAAGTAATTTTTTTAACAGAGCTGGAAAAAAGCAATTCAACCAGATTATCACTCAGCTAATAAACATCACAAACTAAAAACGCCTTCATAGAAATTTGGCACACGTCAAATGGAAGGCAATTCTGTAACAGTCTTTCATGCGTGAAGTTTAGAAATGTACTAATATTTGCTAATTGGAAATATTGGTCACGTTTCATTAGTTCTTGATGTAAGTTAGTTCCTTATTTGAACACGTGATGCTGGTGTTTGAAAGCTTGGGTGTTCATGTGTTGCTGGGCCAGGTCTTAACTTCCTGCATTTATTTACAAGATGCCTAACAACTTGGGCCTGGGACCCCTTATATCCTTGTCTAGTCATTGAGCTTGAGTCTGTTGGGGGTCACCCATGGTTTATATGTGTGGCTTTTAACGATTGAAATTTGTTTGTTCAGTGTCGTGGACCCAAGCCTGTGGAACACCCTCTCGAGAAATCTTCAGGTTGTAGTGAATAGGTCAGTGAAAATGTAGATCCCAGTGTAGTGTGAAAAGGATAATTCCATGTCAAATATTAGGAAAATGATAAAAAATAATAATTTGAGAAGATTATTATGCCTTTATACAAGTCACACTTGGGATACTATGTACAGTTCTTGTTGCACTGTACTAGAAAACTGGAAACTGCAGAAAAGAGCAACCAAAATGATGTGGGTGAGTAGAATGGCTCCCCTATGAGAGAAGGTTAGAATATTTGAGGCTATTTAAATTATTGGAAAAGGATTTGATAAGATGAACACAAAGGTTTGCATTGTATGGAGAATGTGGACAGAGATGCACTTTTCTCGCTCTCTTGTAATACTCGAACCCAAAATCATCCGGTGAAGCTTGAAAGGTGGGAGATTAAGAGCAAAGGAAGTAGTCATTCACACAGAGCCCATGTTAAACCACGGAATTCGCTTTCATAAGATGTACTGAAGGCTGTCAATTTAGATGGCTTTCATGGAGGGTAAGGCTATACGCTACCTCTAAGATCAAAGACAGCATGGCTTGAATGTGAGCTGCTGGGGGGAGATTACTGTTGCATTCAGGTCCTGCTTGTGGACTTCCCATTGGCATCTGCCTGGTCTATGGGGGATCCAGCAGGATTCTTCTGTCTTTGTCTGTTCATCATCATGAAATGGTACACCAGGTGTGCCCTTTTTGATGCTGGACTGCTACAGCTTGTTCAGTCTAGGACTGCATTTGAAAAAGTATTTAGAAGCTTCACATGACATAGAATGCAGTGGTGATAATTTTAAACTGGAATCCACTACCTACAAATAAGACCATAGTGGAGGTATTGTCCTTTAATTATTATGATTATTTATTGTTTTACCAATTACATTTCTATCCCACCCTATCAGGATGATGTGCTTTGTAAACACACACACCTTTCATTCTCACAATAGCTGTATGAGAGAGAGAGTGAGCGGCCAAAGTTCACCTACAGGCATTGTGGCTGAGTAAGAGTTTTGCCTTAGCTCTTGGTTAGCTTTCAAAAAGTCAAGAAATCAGTGCAAGGGGGTTAAGCTGCTGAAAATCCAAAGGTCAGAAGAGATTAATAAGTAGTCAGGAGCAAGCAATGAATAAAAATGGAAAATGTCCAAGTATAAACAAACTGTCTTCTTGTTAGAAGAACAGTACATACATCTCTGAAGGGATGTTTGCAGAAAATCTGTGTTTTCAGATGTGAAAGACAGATTGGTGAACATACTGTGAGATGCATTTGCATTGGTAGAGATTCATAGCAATTAGGCAATGGGGAAGTCATTAGCATTAATTGAGTAATCTGGGAATTGTCAAAATTTATTGTATGTGTGAATGTGGTTGAATCATGAAAGAGAAGTACCACCATTCTTTCAAAATTGTACTTTCCCTCCTTATTTGCATGAGAGGCTTGAGCATTATATACACTTACACTTCTAATCAAGCTTAGAGAGAGAGGGAGAGAGAGAGAGAGAGAGAGAAGAGCAACTAAAATGTTTAAGGGGCTGGAGAAACTCCCATGGGAAAAAGCAACTGAGGCTTTTGGTTTAGGAAAAGAGTGAAGGTGGCATCTGAGAGTGCGGTTTCAATTCATGTGTGGTGTGGAGTAGCGGACAGAGAAAACTACCCACTTTTCTCATAGTACCAGGACTTAGGGGCATCCAAAGAACATGAATTGTTAGAAAATTCAGGACAGACAAATAGGAAGTGGGTCTCCATAAAACGCAGTTTAAATATGGAACTCTCTCCTACAAGCTGTAGTGATGGTCTTTAAAAAGTTAGACAAGATAAGGCTAGTAATGGCTGTGCGCTGCCTCTGACATCTGAGGAAGTATGCCCCAGAATGCTCCTTGTGTAGAAACACAGGTAGGGGGGAGAAGTGCTTGTGGGTTTTCCATAGGCTTCTGGCCACCATAAGAATGGATGCTGGGCTAGAAGGGCCTGATCCAGCATCCCTCTCTTCATATTATTAACATGTTTGCAATGCATGCACAGTTTCAAAGAAAAAAAGGCTGAGGCCAGGAAATCTGTACATAGGAGTTTATTTAGATGCCACAAGTTTTAAATCACTCCCTTTTACATCCCAAACCACTGCATCATCTCCTTCAGTTGAATTACCATTGGGGTTTACAACATGATTTACAAAATGGATTAATGATGCGATTTACAAATGTCCTTTGTGGATCCTATAAAACACAACTTTATAATACCATCATTAAAACAATGAAAATCAACACATAACGGATGCTAAAAAGGGGGCAACTGATAGAAAGAAAGACAGACTCTGCTGGCATGGAGTCCCATACAAATAGGGTCTTCTTTGTTGTCTTCAGGGTTGAGGAATCCTTTTTGCATAAAGGAATTCTCGGACATTAGAGGAAAACGAAAGCAGGGCCTGCACCATTAACCAGTAGACCCACCTGTGTACCAGAACAACTGGCCTGAAGGGTTTATTTTTATGTTGGATGCTAAAAATATACTGTGATAGAGCATGAATGTGTTGTCATATTCATTTTTAAAAATCCATTCCTATAATAGGCTTCAAAAAGTTCACATGACTGCAGACCTTCCATACTGTTCTGTAATACGCCTTTAGTAGAATGCTCTGTGCACAATATAACACAGAACAATGTCCACTATTCTTTCATTGCAGATACTCTACCATGGCTTTTAGAAATCAGTTTTACAGTTCCTGATTAAAACAGTTGTTCCACAAATGTAATGTGTACTTGCTAAGCTTACCACCAGACTCTGGTTCTGGCCAAGCAGTTAGATATAAACAGTAAAAATGAAGAGTATCTCACACAGCAAAAGCAGAATGAGAACAAGAAGCACTTTAAAAACACGGTGACCTCGGTTCTAAGTTCTAGGGGTGCAGGAGTGTTTGCATGTCCCTTCCCCCTCTGTTTAGCAGGTGTAGTGAAAAGCAAACAAGGTTGGTTTTTGTTTTTGGTAGATCAATAAACAAGCAAACATATCCTGTTGTTGCACTCATAGATTCAAATATCAAGGTTGACATTGTATGCAACTAGCCTATCTGGAAAGGGGGGGGGGTTAACCTTCCCAATTCCCACTCAGCAGTCTGGTGTACCTGCTATGCTGTGGGAGGCAATCTGTGCATGGGAACTAGTTGGATAGGACTGAATCTATTGAAGTTTTAAGCTGAGACAGATTTTGCTTTAGCGCTATCGACATCTTAGCCTTGCAAAATCAAAGCAGCTACCTATCATTCAAACTTAACCTTTGTGCACATTTCAAAGTTTTAATTACAATTCTGCTTAAGTTTAGGATTTTAAACAGCGTTTACAGATGGCTAACTTAATAAATTAGATCTTTTTTGAATGTCAGATGTGGGAAATGGGGACAAGGTTGTTTGGTGAATATATTACATTTAATGAAAACTGGAACGTGGAGTGGTCCACCTTTCTTCCAAGGCTAGCATACTGCCAAGGTGATGTATGCTGAAATTATAGTTAAATGCAGTGACATTTACACTGTTCCTTGTAAGTACAAGTACAAGTACAAATAGAGATGAACTTGTTCGTTATGGCATACATAATGGAGGATGGCAGACTTTATTATGCTAAAGCAACTACATGGGGGAGAGATTATAAACATATACCAGTTTAACAGATATCAAAATCTCACCCATTCACTTAAAATCTAGAAGTAAAAAGCCCTTTGATTGCTTTATTGAATGCTGCACAACCCTAACTGAATTACACCCACATCCAATATTTGTTGTTTGACTTGCAAACTACAACATTCTGCTAAGCCTAATGTTGATAAATGCCATGGTGTTCTGGAGCACTACTGATGAAAACTGCGTCATCCTCTCTTTCCCCCTCCACACAGGAATTTTGCTGTTAGCTCTTTTATCTGCAAAAAAAATATGCTTTTTTGCCACTTCATTAAACTTGTGACATTATCCCTTTTTATATATTTGTGTGTTTCTTTCATAAAGATAGGCTGAGGTTTGATTACTTCCAGCCTGTACAAGTCAAATGTACCTTGGAATGTTTTACAATGTTTGACAGCTATGAAATATAAGTACTATGCAATTTGACTGTACATACATACATATTTTCATAAATACATCCGAACAGGGACCTCAGAACTAAATAGGCAATAGTATGGGACGAAACCACAACAGGCAGCCTTATTTTGTAGGACCTTGATCTAACCTAAAATAAAATGGGAGTTTCCGTAATGTTGGTTTTGTACACAAAGTAAACAAATCAATACATTGTATTTTACCGATGAAATAATTTCAATGCATTTGCAAATGATTTGACAGGAAACGGGTGTAATTTACAACACTCAAAACTTTTAAACAACCATTGATTTATATGTATTGTACTGTAAAAGTCACCCGAGAGAAGCCTAGCAAGGTTGAGCATGTAGTGGTAGGTCCCAAAGGCAACTCCCAAATATCTTCCTCAGACGGAGACTTTGGTAATTGTCTATTGTATAAAACTCCCATCTCTTACAACTGCATTCATTTTGCAAGTGGGAAGTTGCATCCGTTTGCCTCGCGAAAAGAGTAGTCCCAGCTTTATACTTCAGTTATTGTGAAGACATTCTAAATCCACAGAGCAACACACATTTCCATTCTGTGAGGAAAAAGAAAACAAAGAAAATAAGATGCATTAATGCTATTAGCACAACCAGTGAATATGGCTACTATTATGACGGGCTCTAAAAACGTAGACTCAGGAAATGAGCATTTTGCAATTCAGTCCCCCAAAGATGAGACAACCAAGACTTTTTTTTATTGTCAACAGTCCTGCTTTGTGCGCTTACCAGGGACTAGTGCTTCAGTAATATAGTGGAGGGATGGCAGAACTCCTCCATCACATAGATGGGGTTGCACTCTCTCTGTAGGAACAGCTGTGCAGTTTGAGGGGTGCAACACCATCTCTGTTGCTGGAGTCTCAGGTGATCTCTGGGTCGAGGAGGACCTATTATTAGCTTGTGCGGGTATGTTAGCTACGCCCTTTCCTGGACAGAGATCACTTAGTCGCTGTGATTCATGTGTTGATAACCTCACGATTGGACTACTGCAGTGTGCTCTACGTAGGACTTTCCTTGAGATTGGGCTAGAAGCTGCAGCTAGTGCAGAATGCTATGGCCATATTACACCTGAGTTGAGGGAACTGCAGTGGCTGCCAATCAGCGGCCATGCATTCAAGGTCTTCTTGTTAACATACAACTTGGGACTAGGTTACCTGAAAGACCACCTGCCCCTGTCTAGACCTGAAAGTTACTCAGATCATCTCAGGAAATTCTACCTGTGGCACTGTATCCTGCACCATAGGGTATGTTTTTCTATGTCTGTTTCAGTGGCTTTTAGGGGGTTTTGTGCTTGTTCTTGATTTAATGATGCATGTTTTAGACGATACACCACTAAGATTTTTAAAAAACATTAACCAGTTTATAAATGCTGCTCAATAAATAGATCACGTGTCTCTTGGCTCTCATATACAAAATCTATTTCCACAAAGGTTCTGTTCACATTACCCTTCAAAAAAAGGAGGGCGGGGAGAACAGATCATATGAAGTGAACTTCTGCACAAGCAGCCATTTTCACAGAGCTGCTTCACTTTAACTGGAGGCTATTTGCATGATGGGAAGACCTATGCCATTCTATAGACTAGCCCATGATAATGTATAAAGTTGACTGTTCTAAGGAGTGTGGGTGATTTACTTTGATGCCCAAAAATGTTGATTCAGATTCTGTTGGTTAGATGGCAACAATTCTGTTGGTTAGATGGCAGCTATACAGAATCTTCCTATACTTCTTCCTCCAACTCTCTTCTTTGCTCAGAGATAGTTTGCAGTATTTTCTTGGCATGAGTACTAATATTACTTTTCTTTGAAACATAGATATATTTCCTGAGAGATGATTCTTTCTCACATGTGCAGCCTCTTAGCTGTTCTCTGATGGAAAATGGGAATTATTTTCTCAGGCTAAATGGTCAGTTCCAAAAAGGCTTGTTTGCTTACTTCCAACTAGTTAGATTCATTCTACTAAACATATTCTTAGGCACATTCTTGTGAAATTGAATTACCACACTGAAAGCTTAGCAAACCAAAAGTTTGGCATTCTAACATAGGAATACTGAAGTGGTTTAAAGAGAAGCAGGTAACTCCCCACCCCCCACCCCCTTAAGAATCAGTGCAGTTTTAACCTTGTCTATTCAGCTGTAAGTGCTACCAAATGCCATGGGGTAAGTGGGGTTAGGCTTGCAGCCTAGGACACTTGCCCCTTTAGTTACTACTGATTGGGATAGCCTCTTGTGCAGACTGAACCATTTGGACCAGTGGGATTATATATATCCGGAGTTTTGAATTATGGGATGATCTTGTTTGGTACTTCTTGTGGTGAGGTACAGTCACAAAAATTTTCAGGAATCATTGACTAAGAGCTACAACTATAGCTGGAATTCACAAGCTACAGATTCTCAATGACTTAACTGATGTGTACATTTGGTTTGCAATCATGGAGTTACTTATATCTGCTCATCATGTTGAGTTTGATTTTATTAAGCTTGTACAGGTAACTTGGGACAGTATGTTCTGTTAAGAAGGAACTAACAAAGATGCCTCTTCAAGTGTCTGATATACAGAGCAGCTTCCTGCCTGCTTTCACCAGGTGCATGGAACTCTTAATCCACATGGCAAACAGAGCAAATCCAATACCATACTAATCCTATCTTTGCTGCCATATGATTTGAGTCTGTGACATCTGAACCTCAGAGATACACAAATGGAAGCAACTATGTTCCCCTGCCACAGCTCAGCGCAGTGCCTCGGGGAAAGAGCCCCAAGGGCAAGAAAGCAAATCAAATGAATTAAAGCTGAAATACTCCAGCCATGGCTTATTGCTGCACTGTGCATGAGAAAATGGCGAAGAATACCCTGTTACAGTATTTTATACAGCATTTCATAAAACAGCATTTGGTACTTTCAGTGATCTAGAAAGGATCAAAGGAAAGCAATTCCGTCCAGGAAGATGGTGTAAAAAGAACAAGAAATCATTATTTGATTAACATGCATTGCTCAAGTGCTGCATGTTAGTCACTGTAAAAAGTTACTATTTTGGTACACTTTCATTTTCTCCTCATTTTAAATAAAAAGCATAACCTTGGGTGATAACGGATGCTAATTGCACTAAGTGCATTACAGTATTTCTGAAAGCTAAGTGGATGAAGTGATAAATATGATTTCTCAAAAGGATGTCATTCTGGTATCAGTTACATTCACAGTGAAATCTTCTTGCCCTAAACTATAATGGCTTTAGAAAGTTGCATATAGGACAATGCCACAAAACTGTGATAGACAGCACAATTTTTTATGAGGCCTGGAGCTCTTGCATGCCACTGACGTTCATCTTTTGGAGGAGTGGAGGGCTTCTTTAAGTGGCCAAGGACTTTCCAGGTTTTATGTGCCAACAGACGATGAGTCAGGGAGGTTTTCTGTATCTTGGGAAGCACTGCTAGAATGAATAGAGTGTTGGGCTAGAACCTGGGAGATCAGATATTACTCAACCATGAAGGTCATTGTGTGACCTTACGCCACAGCCTAACCTATTTCATAGTGCTGTGTGAATAAAATGGGGAGAAGGAAGACCATGTATGCCACTTTAAGGTCTATGGAAGAAAGTTGAAATATAAATAAATAATATAAATAAATGTGGCAAGACACCCCACACACCCTCAAAAAAGTATCCTGGACCACCTCTAATAGTGAATTCAGAGTAATTCTAGATTCTGTTGGCAGTGATTATGACTATAGTGACAATTCTGAAACCCCACAACTTCAAATGGGCCATTTCTGCACTAATCTAAAATGTGTGGCTTGAGGGTTGTCCTCTCCATTGTTTAATATTCCATTTTTATTCATTCCACCATGAATAGTGAATTATACTCCAGAAAGTTTATAAAACCAAGCTACAAAATAGGATTTGTGTTTCTCTTGATTTTCCTGCTTTAGAGAATAAATATATATTTCTACCCTTTACCTTCAATTTTTGCCCATCTCTGTAAGGAAATAGAGCAAGAAGCAAAAGGGATTCAAAATGAATGCAACATAAATATATTGCACCCTGCAATTGGTATTACTGTAACTGCCTTGCTAACAGGCAGGTTATTTTTGAAAATACATATTTATAAATGTCTAAAATGTTTACTAGTTATTAACATCACTATTCTACATGCATATTAAGAATACCTGCAGGGCTTTAAGAGAGACTATTTTAAAGTTGTAGAAGAAGCCTACTGAATATTTCTGGCCCTATCTCCCTGGATAATCATCACACAATTACCATTACACAAATTGCATAATTTTTGTTACTGCATTCTCATTCTTCCGTTGCAGCTCACTGCTGTCAGTGGCAGCTAAAAGCAACCTTCCTGGGTAAAGAGTCTGACTCCTACACACAAATTCTGTGTACCGCCCTCCCTTCCTCCATCTTTTACTATCAAATACCTTGCATTTGCAAGTTGTACAAGGAGACCCGAGCATTGTCCATACGGAGCCACTAAGTCGTGCTATTCCATAGCCATCTTGACAAGTTTTTCTGATATCGTAGGTTATGTTATCAGCCAAACAAGGATCACTGACACAACGAGGGCAACATTCGCCTTCTGATATTGCTGTGAAGTCACAGGTGAGAGTGGGGCATGCAAGTGGCCAGCAATCTACTTCACCTTCCTGTGAAAACAGAGAAAGACCCACAGTAAGTTACGTCAGACTATGAAACAAAACACCAATAGCAACTACTTCTTTGATCAACTTTTACTGAGTCATTACTTAAAACTGGGATGGAATAGGACTCCCCCTATTCCATTGTTGCCCATAATAGCAGAGGCTGGTGAGAGTTTGGGTACCTCAGTCTCTCGAAGGGTACAAGTTCTCCATTCTTGACTAAAATTCACTTACAAAATAGGCATATTCTGATCTGGCAGTAGTCTAAACAGTGCAGTGCTGCTGGGCACCACATTTACAGCAGATTAAGGACCATGCACACATCTCTGATGGATAAATGCAGACCTCCAACCAGGAATGTGGATACGCCATGCTGCTGTACAGTCGTACCTTGGAAGTCAAATGGAATCCGTTCCGGAAGTCCGTTTGACTTCCAAAACCAAAGTGTTTGACTTCCAAATCACAGCTTCTGGTTGGCTGCAGGAAGCTCCTGCAGCCAATCAGAAGCCAAGGAAGCCCAGTTGGACGTTCGCGTTCCAAAAGAACATTCGCAAACTGAAACAATCACTTCTGGGTTTGTGGCATTTGGGAGCCAAAACGTCCGAGTTCCAGGGCATTTGACAACCAAGGTACGACTGTATATGAAACTCATTTACTGAACTGGGTGATGTGATAATATAGAGCTTCTGAATGAAAAGCCACAAATGGTTGAATTCTGAAGCACATTTTTGTTTTGATTCCATAGCCCTGTTATGCAGATGTGCATCTTCATCACCAATTGCTTGCTGGTTTCCCACAGGCATCTGGTTGGCCACTGATGCTGGCCAAGTTGGGCCATAGGCCTGATCCAGCAGGCTCTTCTTATGTTCTTTAAGCAATTTACGAGGCTATGTAAACTACTCATTTTAACAAAAGGAAACCATGAAGCATATTACCGTATTTTTCGCTCTATAACACGCACCTGACCATAACACGCACATCGTTTTTAGAGGAGGAAAACAAGGGAAAAAATATTCTGAATGAAACAGTGGACGTATCATTTTTGTGCTTCATGCTGTGGCCACAGACATGTGATCTGATGGTGAATTTGGGGTGACCCAATGCAAAAATCCTGAGAATCCCTGTGGATCCATGCTTTGTAACCATGTTTTTGCACCATTGCAGCCCCAGGCAACAGTGGGTGCGTGATTTTTTTGGGGGGGCAGGCTGTAGCCATGGACATGCTATGTGCTCTGATGGTGAATTTTGGCTGACCCAATGCAAAGATCCTGAGGATCCATGTGGATCCATGCTTTGTAACCACGTTTTTGCACCATTGCAGCCCCAGGCAACAATGGGTGTGTGATTTTGGGGGGGCAGGCTGTAGCCATGGACATGCTGTGTGCTCTGATGGTGAATTTGGGGTGACCCAATGCAAAGATCCTGAGGATCCATGTGGATCCATGCTTTGTAACCACATTTTAAGTGGGGAGGGAAGGAAAAACACAGAAGGCTAAGAATGCAGGAGAGGGCTATAACGTGAGGAAAGGAAGGCAAAAGTTTCCCCCCACCCACCCACACAAGCCAGCCAGCGTGCGCTCTCTCTCTCTCTCTCTCTCTCTCTCTCTCTCTCTCCCTCTCCCTCTCCCTCTCCCTCTCCCTCTCCCTCTCCCTCCCACCAGCATGACAGAAGAAAGCATTTTAACTGCATTAAGAACTATTTAGCAGCGAAACCTAAGCTTTGCCATCCCTTAAGAGGTACAGACACTGTAATCTTCCAGATCGCATGAATTTACAGGCAAAACACTGTTTAAGGATTTCATCCTTTTAAATGGAAGAAAGCATATTTGAATGCTGTGTGTCTCCAAAAACAAAAAGCAGGAAGTCAAATCAGAATTTTAAGCCGAACCTGTAATCTCTCTTCCCTTCACAAACATTGTTCCCTCCGGAGCAGGGAGAGGAATTAGAAAGACGCTCTGCTCTCCTCTCTTCTTGCCTGGAGGGGAGGGGCTTTCCCTGCTCTTTGTTCCGTTTGAGCAAACACAGCAACGAAACAGAGCAGGGTGGGCAGTAAGACCCTGAGGCAGAATGCAGGAAAGCAACAGCTTCCTCTCTCACGGAGCTCCCTTCTCCCTGAAGCGCGGTTTGATTTTTGCCTCATTTTTCGGCTCCAGGGACCGCACATTCGCTGCATAACACGCACAGACATTTCCCCTTCCTTTTTAGGAGAAAAAATCTGCGTGTTATAGAGCGAAAAATACGGTATCACATCAGTACTGCAGTACTGCCACTGGCTATTTACAGTATTAAGGCTAAATGCTATGTAGTAGTTTACAGACACTAAGAGATAATGACACAGTAGTTAACTCATCCAGAAATCATATGATAACTGACACCTCAGGATACAATGATAAATAATTCATTGCATTACTCTGCAGCATTTGCAACCAAAAATGCCATGAAATTCAGATTAGACAAAGTCACTGGTGAGAAAGGTAAGGTGATTCAACCTATTCTGGATGGGGTTGCACTCCTCTTGGAGGAACAGGAACATTCCTTATTATTATTTCAGAAGTCTTTTAAAGTCGAACACCTAGTTTTATTACTGCCAGTTTAAACATGTAGCATATTGTGCATTTGCTACTGTTAGGATTTTGTTTTGCTTTTAAGTGTTAGATTATATGTTCTTTGTCCAAAAGAAGTCCAGGAGCTTTCTTTTGAGTAAGCAAGCATGGAATCACACTGTCAAGTTCTCACAACATGAGAACAGTAGTAATGCATCCTATGGTATCAGGATCTGATAAACTGTATTAGGCAACATACACACTATACCGTTAAAGCACTTTGCCCCTCTCAAAGAATTATAGGCACTGTAGTTTGTTAAAAGGTTGCTCTGTGAAGGGTAAACTATAGTTCCTAGAATTCTTTGGAGAAAAAAAATGTGCTTTGCCGGTGACGTCCACTGGAAGTTTTAACATTCTTTAGTTATTTATGCTGTGCATCACCAGTTGTTTTTGAAGCTCTGAAATCTTTAGTGAATTGCTGTGTGGCACTGAAAAGCCCTGTTCTTTGGACCCTAGTGATTCCCCCCCCCCCCCATTTCCAAGCATTATATTACTACTACAACAACAACAACAAAGCATGTATATAGTTCTTTACAGAGTTGTTATAGTATTTTAATTTTTTTTTATTGATTTTCTTTTCTCACGACAAATATACAATATCATTACTAAACATTCATTTTTCAACTCCCCCCTCCCTGTTCACTTCCCTCAGCTTCTATTTCTGGTTTATTACATTAAATGATCCATTCTATCTTATCACGTTGTTATATTTCTTGTTCTCTGTGAGTTGCAAAATTGTAAATGTTTATTTAAATCCTGCCAGTGAGCCCATTTTTTGTTGTTGTTTCTGCAGATATATTGTAAAAGGTTCCAATATCATAATAGTGATTTTGATATTACATAGTATTAGTAATCTTTACAGTTGCTTTGGGTAGTATTATTTCCATATTACATGACAAAGACTGCAGAGGGGATGAGTTGCCAAAAGTAACAGAACGAATTAACAGCAGAGGCAAGATTTCCTGTAGTGATTTCCTTGTTCACAGTCAGGCTCTTAGCTGCTGCACTACACAGATTTTGACAGAGAAGCCCCATTTTCTGGCCTTAATTTCTAAATACTGATAATGACATATTGGGAGAATCTCCATCCCTCTGTTGACACAGGGATTCCACATGGCATCGCTAATGGATAGCCATCCAGTCTCTCCTTAAATGCCTCTAATGAAGAAGCGTCCACCAACTAAAAATGTTGAATTCAGTTGTTCCCCCAAACAAATATTTGGAGTACCTGGTTGAGGCTTTTCAGCTCAGCCTAAGAATGTGCATGAGCAGCACACATTTGCATGTATATATGTTTGTGCAATCATCCCTAGGAAGCCCCAGCTGGATCAGGGCACAGTAACTGAACTAGACAGCAAAGCCCTCTCACAGTTTTCAATTTAGAAATACAGCTATCTGTTTCCTCAGTAAAACCTGCTATTACCTCCAAACTTGTTTCAGCAGCAATAGGCATTTTCTTTTTAAAACCGCCAGGCTTTCCTGGACAATTTGGTATGCAAATGTTTCCCCTAGGCTAAAGTAAAATACAGCTCTGCTTCTTAGAGTCTTAACATGTATGTATTCTGTAAGGTGAAGAGATCAATCCTTTGTGTGCATAAATCTTGATGGTCTTTAATTCATGATGACCCCTCTAACCTCTACCTTTGGTGAAATGTTCAGAATAATACGTTGCAGAGGAAGAGACACAAAATAAAGCTGATGGAAGCTTTAAATTTTTTCCTCATGCCCAGACCAAAATGGTGAACATCGTAATGCCTTTGAAGATGCTGCATTTATGTTGAAGAAGTAAGTCAAATAAGCACCTTTTAAAAACTTGCTACTTCAGATCATGTTATGCATCTTAGAATATATGTACAGTGGTACCTTTGTTCTCGAACGTGTCTGTTGATAATAATAATAATAATAATAATAATAATAATAAATTTTATTTATATCCCGCCCTCCCCAGCCGAAGCCGGGCTCAGGGCGGCTAACAACAATAAAACAGTATAAAAGTATAACATAAGCAACACTCTAAAATCATTCATTGTAAAATTAATTAATTCAGGCCACTGGCAACCATTGGGCCAGAGCTCCGCGAAGATTGCCGAGGGAGGGAGTCAGGCTGTGCCCTGGCCAAAGGCCTGGCGGAACAACTCTGTCTTGCAGGCCCTGCGGAAAGATGTCAAGTCCCGCAGGGCCCTGGTCTCTTGTGACAGAGTGTTCCACCAGATCGGAGCCACAGCCGAAAAAGCCCTGGCTCTAGTTGAGGCCAGCCTAACTTCTCTGTGGCCTGGGACCTTCAAGATGTTTTTATTTGAAGACCGTAAGTTTCTCTGTGGGGCATAGATGAATGTGATGAATGTTTCAGAACCCAAATGCTGAAAACCCAGAAGTAAATGCTTCTGCTGCGTGTTTCTGAACTGAATTTGCAGACAGCCCTTTGCACCTCGGTTTTCGAATGTTTTGGAACTCAAATAGGCCTCCGGAACAGATTACATTTGAGAACCGAGGTACCGCTGTATAGAGCTTTCCGTACTGTATTTTGTGTCATGAGAAGAGAAGAAGGTTAACAGTATGCATTTTTTATTTTTCAATATGGCGTGTCCATCAATCTTTTACTACTCTTGCATCTCTTAAGAAAAATATTTTATTGCCTTACATACCAGACAGCGGCACTGTTGACAGCTGTATGTCCAATTGTCTCCACTTCGGTACAGCTTGTGCCCACTCTGATCTAAACATTGACTGGTGACTCTGGTATCACATTCTGGGCAGCAGAAGAAATCAACACTGGGATTCTGACAATCACACGTAGTTCGTCGACAGAATATTTTGCCATCCTGTCAAGAAACAATAATCATTAGTATTAAGTGTTTCTAAATAACGGATAGATCAAATTGGGCAGTGCCTAGCAATGCGTGTTAGCAATTTGCATTTTATAGTGTTACTCATTATACTGTACAGTTCACAAATACAAGTGATTGGGAAGTTCAATGGTCACATTTCAGAAACTCATACCATTCTCATTGTTCTATAACAGGCAAGAGGTGATGCAGTATTATTAAAAAAAATTCTTCTATAGCAATTCTCATAGTTCTGCTTGTGAATGAGGTTACACAGACTCTTGCATAAATGGAAGAATTCCTGTGGATTTAGTTTCACTTTTGCCTTCCAAATGTGATGGAGCACCTTTGGAAACAATCCCAAATTTAGTGTTTGAATGTATTGCAATGCTATTTATTCAAAGAAGCAAGAATATTTGTTCATAAACATTCATGTACTTTTCGTTACTTCCAACTGATTCATTAGCAGTAAACACCCAAGTAAGAATTCATATTGGACCCAGTGCCACGTGGACTTAAGAGTGAAAACTGGCAAGGATTCTGATGGCAACTGTTCTATGATGGCACCAACTGTTGGGTGAAATGCAGTGTATGTGGCTCCACTTACAGACGACATTGCATCCATTGCTGGAATGGGGAGGAAGCAATATCAGCAACTCTTCTTCCCACCCCTCCGTCCCCTAAATATACTCCAGCAGACCTCTCAGCTGTAAACTGCCTCTCTCTACTTTCTATTGATGGATGACTTTCACCAGCAGAGTGACACCCATTGAATATCCAGATTCACCTTGATCATAGTTCTGGGTTGCCTTAAATAAATACTATGAGTATTCTCACAGACTTCAAAGACAAGATTATTTCTATTCCAAGGAGCAGCCAAAAACGTATCAAAAAGCACCTATTTTCTACATTTTTGGTGCTTTCTAGCCAATATTGGGGTTTCTGTTTTATCCTGCTTAGTTTAGCATATTGTAAATGTTTTCAAACTGAGGTTTGGATACTCTTTCCACTTATACAAGAAATATGCTCTCAAATTTCATCTTTGGAAGCTATGTGTGAATGGAAAAGTTCTCAACTTTACCACTTTAAACCATTGCCCTTGCAAATAGTTTCTTGGGTGCATTCTGAATGAATAAACGTTTCTATTAGTCACATAATGAGTATCATGAAGCAACAATTTTCTTCACAAATTTTTGAATAACCATGTAATTGTAGAGATAATATCTTCAATAATTTTGTGGCTGAACAGGTGGCACCATTAATTTAACAAAAATGCATTACACTGCAAAACCAGGCCTGTCAGAGGAATTTAATACAGCAAGTTAATGGAGGAACCTATCATCCTTTCACCTTCAGTTATATCTAGTTATGTTGTTGTTGGGTTTTTTACAGCTTGACTTACAGTCCAACAGAGGAAGTAGTAGGAGACTATGTCACCATATCTAACAACTCAGCACAATTTCACATTCCTTTCTCGCTGAAATCAGGATGTAAAAGTGCTTCACTCTAGATTGGCTCATGCTCTCAGACTCATTTTTGAAAAACTTTTTATTTATACCTCTCGGAAATAAAGCTTTAATACCACAACTGCTAAATATTTACTCCTTGCATAGGATCCTGCACATTTCAGTGGCTACAGATTAAATTACAATCCTTGTGATAACTAGAGCATCAATATTGTTTTAAAATGTAAAAAAAGAAGTATGCGTTGGCTTGATGGAAAAGGGAAAATGAGTTTATTCAAATTGTGAGGATGATAATTATAGGAATTATTGTGCTGGAAACTCTACCTGTTATTATAGGTGAATAAATAATTTCAATGCTTTTACATGCATAGCATTGAACTGAAATCTAGAATACTAATGAATTGTTTCAAATTAGGTAGTGGGTTCTTCGTTTGCTGAACGGTTAATTCAAGCAAAACAAAAAAAACCTACCCCCACCCAACTGCTTTTAAGAACAGGGTTTTCAGCCCAACTACTCATAGGTAATACTATCTCTCGAAGTTGTGCTTCCTACAGTAGGGTGAAGAAAAGAGACAGCTAGACCCGAGAAGTAGCTGGCACAGCAGCTGCTGAAACTCACTGTGCTTCTGAACTTCTGAAGAGAAAACCATTATCTCCAGGTGAGAATACAGTAACTTTGCAGTTCAAATGTGAAAATGTACATCAGTTATCAGTGGCATAGTAAATGTCAAGCTACGTTGTCAAACAGCTACTTCACCCTGAGCTCAAACGTTGCCCATGTTTCAAAGAGCAAGAATGCTGGTTTTCAGGTATGAAAGAAGCTTATCACCCAGTGCTTTTTTTTTCCCCTAGGGGTACTCAAGCGTATGCAGTACAGGCACCTTTTCTTTTAGAAGAAAAGCACTGCTTACACCAGTGCAGATAAACAAATTGAAGCAATCAGGAACCATTTCATAAAAGGTTGCAACTGGTTTTATTAATAAGAAAAGTATTTCTAGCCTTCATAGCTGTGGAACCCTGGAATATTAGAGGCAGCCTAGCAAAGATTTAGTGCCTAGTGAAAATTCAGGGGCACATCCAGACATCTGAGAAAGGGGTGCTTCCAGTTCTCATCAATCAAATTTCTGTCCACATTTTGGAGTTTGGAATAGCCTTGTTTTGTTTCAAAAGTGGAATTAGAATTAGGAATTTTGCATTATTTCTTTAAAAACAAAAATAAAACAGCAACCCTGAGTTCTATGCAGAACAATGTGCCTGAACATTACAGTGTGTCTCCCCACACAAAAACAAATCAAGCAAACAAACAAAAAGCCACTTTCAAGATGCTTATAGTTAGCCAAAGGCTAGTTCCTTTCATGTCTCGCAGTGGGTGGTTGTTATTATTATTATTATTTAAGTGTTTCACTTCATGTTTTATTTGCATCTGTTTCATTTTGGTATTCATTTTTCTCTGGGCATTTTCCCTTTTTAAAAAGACATTTTTGCTACCACCTGTGAGGGCAATGCAGCAGAGTTCAGCATCACTCAAGTTTTGCAATGGTTCATTAGTGATACGGAAATTAAATTATTCAAATTAAATATGTAGTGCAACCTAGTCCATATACTTGATGTAACTGGTATTTGGACTTAATTAGAATTTCATATTTTTCCAACACAGTTTTCAGTATCATTGGAATTATTATGCCTCTCGTAGTATTCTATGTTTTTTGTATACAGACCTGTTCACTCTGCACTCTACAGAGAGCAATTTGACCCCAATATTTCAGTGTCACAAATATGTAGCCTTTTCCGCTGCACAAAGTCTCTTGTTGCTTTGGAGTGTCAAATATCCATCTCTTAAAATAACCTCAGCAATTTCTAAATAATTCTTCCACTATGTGCACAGACTGAACAAGTGGGAAATCTAGTCTCTTTTCATCTGATAAAATAAGGAAAAGCGAGCCGCAGTGACCAACATCACTATGACCACTACCAAACACCACTACACCTGTACTTCAACTAATTACACCAAGAGAATTTACAAAAAGAATGTCATTTGAGCCCAGTGACAAGAAAGCAGCTAATACTTTGGAATAATCAGAGGTTTAGATAAAGGAAAAACTGGTGGTGAATTTGTGTAACAAGTTATTTTAAAAGTTAGATGAATAATAGAATTGTAGAATTGGAATGGACCCCAAGGGACATCTAGTCCAACCCCCTATAATGCAGGAATCTCAACCAAAGCATCCATGACAGGTGGCTATCTAATCTCTGCTTAAAAACCTCCAAGGGAGGAGAGTCCAGAACTTTCCAAAGGAGACTATTTTTCTAGTTTAAAATCATGGAGCTATAGTTTACCCTCACAGAGATACCACCCCAGCACTCTTAACAAACTACAGATCCCAGGATCCTTTCCAAAACTAAATTTCTATGAATTATAAGCACAGGTTCAAGGAATCAATTAAAATCACAAGTGCACTTCCATTCATTACTAGTAGGGTGGGTTTATATCAATAAATGAGACCTGTTAAGTATTGCTTGTATGCTCATGCCCAAGTCTGGAAAGGGGGACTCTTAATGGTGAACTTAACTACTTCCTCCTCAAGTGATTAAAACCCAAGCTTGAAGAGCAATTAAATTTAAACCCAGATCAGAATTGGTTTCTCAGTTCCATTGTCAGGATCACTGCCACTAGAGTGGATCACCTTCTTCTCAATTAACTGGTGGTGGATCACAGTGGAGAGTTGTTGCTGGTGAGGCCCCCCTTCCTTTCTCCCTAGCATGATGAGCATTAAACAGTAACATTCCAGGTGCCAAGGACCCTTGGAAATGTGGTTACCCATGGTGCCCAAGTCTTTGGAGATGGTGCTGAAGTTCCCCTGAGTCAGGCTTGGAAAAGAACTCTGGAGCTCATTAAGCCTGCCGCAGAAAATCCAAGCAGAAGAACTGCTTGCTCACTTTACACCTACTGAATAAAACGGAGCTCTGTTTCTTCTTTACATCCAGTAAAGAGTGCTGAAGCCACTGTAGGGGCAAAGAACAAATGTGAGGGAGAAGCCAAGAGCCCCATGAGGCATGGGATCCTCATTACCACTTTTGTATTTTGTCCCTGCAGGGTCTTTCATCACTCCCATATGGAATAATGGCTCAATTTATTTATACAGGGGCAGGCAGAAGACACTGTAGAAGAAGATGTAATGCTGAAAGATGACTCACAGAGTTGGCTTCTTCCCCAACCTCGCTGGTGCACCTTGATTCTTGCCCAATTCAATATAATGCAAGCTACTATGTCTAATGAGGCCATAATAAAGAGGTGCAAGCATGATAAATTGTGGTGGTAGAAGGAATACAACCTCTCATATTTCCACCCTTGAATTGACTTGGAAAGCTTTTCCTGGTTTTGCAGGGGGAGGGGAGAACCTCAAATATTTTCCAAGTGAATCCAAAGCAAATTTTCCACAGTTCACCCATCTCAAGTTCATGGTGTAGACATTGTGCTCCATAATCTAGGATATGTATTTTCCAGGATGCTTAACAGACATATGAAGGCCTCGGGTGCCTGAAGAATGATAAATCCCAGAATCCCTGGCACATGATGCACTGCATTAAAGACATCAAGAGGGAGAGAGGAAGAAACAGAGGCCTCAAGAGAGGACCTCCCATTACCACAACTGCTTGGTATGTTGAAAAAGACAGACAAGGTATTACGGGGGAGGTTCACAGGTAGGAGTGTGAGGGAATGTTTAGACTCTTGTTCTGCTGCTTGTCATGGGGCCAGAATTTGCAACTGGGTTCGGAAAATAAACACATGGTACGTTTCCAAATATTCAGAGTGGAATCCAGTTTGCCTGTTATATTAAAGGAAGAGTTTTTGATGCAGTGGATACCACCGCTAACAGAAGGAAGGGAATTTTGGCTGATTCCTTCTTTGCCCCCTTCAGCCATCTTGGCCCTCTGAAAATCTGCTCCTGAGGGCTGGGGAACACCCCAGAACTGCCCAGAGGGTGATATGGGAGGCTACAAAACGAAGGAAGAATCTGAAGATTACCTTTCCTTCTTTCCATCAGCAGACCAAAGACTCTTCTGCAAATGGAAGGGGCTCCTTCTATTTGCATATAGTTATATTTGCACCAGTTATTTTTTTTATACAAAGGTAAGACATACAGTGGCCAAGCAATTTGGTTTGTTGAGCTCCACTTTGAATCAAGCAGATGAAAATATGTACATCACTATTTAAATCATGTTTTCACCCACACACTGTCTATCTTGGGAATCTCTTTTCAGCGAACACTAGCTTCCATACTAGTAAGTCAGTAAAGCTGCTTTATTTGTGGGGAGGGGGGGACAGAAAGAAAACAGGATTAAGACAACACAGCTCTGCCAATGCTATTATAATTCACATAAGGCTTGAGGGATGTACTCTGAGAAAGCAGAGAAAATCTACTTCAGGCTACTTTGGGTAATGAATGCACTCAACTAATTAAGCTGTTAGAATTTTAATGTTTTAGCAAATTCTGCCCTCATTCATAGGAACAAAAACCAGTATGTTTAGAGAGGATTAGATGAAATATTATGTCTGGTGGATTGCTGCAGTAATCCCTTCCTCACTTATCTGTGAAATATTATTATTATTTAAAAAGGTGTCTTCACATGGTCCAAACCTGGGCACATTATGCCAGAATTGGATATCATTGGCCATGGGGTGGACGATCTAATTCCACATTCACATATGAAGCAGTGTTGGGACAATTAGGATTTTGTTAGCTATTTCAGCGAGCTAAGAGTACATTCAACAGAACATTTTATGGAAAGAGGTTTTATTTTATGTGAAAGATACCAGACTCTGTTTCAATTAAGGCACTGTAGAAAAATTCATACATAATTTACTAGAGTCAATTGTTAGAGAATATTAAAATAACTTTTAATAAATAGTCCTGACTAACTAGCAATAAACTGTATTAAGACCCATAAACAGTATATGCTGGCCTTGCATAGTCATATTATACCTTCACTAGGACTTGGAATGCTCAGAAAAGTTGAAATACTCCCACCAAATGATGATATTGTAGCTCTTTATGGTGGTATTATCCCTATTTTGTTCCTCAAAAGATATTCTCAAGAACTTCTTCCTGACTGTGAAGCAGTCCTTCTGGAGATGTGCACACAAGTTGAGGTAATTTTAATATGTTTTAGTATTTTGACTGTTGTATGTTTTAAAGTATGGTTGTGATTTCTTCTTGATTTTACTGTTTTTTCTTTTGTAAACCACTTTGAAGTTTTCAAGTGGTGTATAAATTTTATGAAATAAATAAGTTTACTGAGCCATTTTTGCCACCAGCAGTTCCTTTTGCAAGAATGCAAGGTTCCTCCTAAATTTTCAGGTAATCCTTTTGGAAAGAGGAAAAGTAGTCTTATAAAACCATATTTTGCATGCATGATTGCATCATAAATATTCTTAAAATGTTGCTTGAGGATGGGGTCCTATTATCCCCAGTGCTCCAAACTGCAGTACAACAGGAGAGTAGTGGAGATTGCTTCTGTTGTAAATATTTCTGATACAAATATTCCAAGTAAATTTCATATTTCACAAATTCACCACATTTGACATTTATAGAGTCTCAAACATAATTCTCTATGAGTGCTAATGTAGCGCAATTATGAACTATGAAATTCCCAGTCCAAATTCCATCTCTACAACAAGCTCACTGAGTGATTTTTGTGATTATAATAATAATAATAACCCTTACAGGGTTTTATGGATTCCTGCAACAATGCCCTGAATGCTAAATGCTGTGTGTGTTGCTGCCACCATACAAACCTCTGGTGGTGAGGCCACTTTTGTTTGAAAGGTATGAGTGAGGGCTATCTATCATACAGGGAAAGGTTTCCCTTAAATGTAATTTTTAGCATCCAGCAGTGTTCATCTTTTCAGTTACCTACAACTGTCCCAGGACACTGAAGTTTCTTCTCACAGTTTCATAAATAGAAGAGTTGTATAGACCAGGAAGTTTACTTGTTGTTTTCTCATACCAGTTTTGCGTGGATGCAAACCTACTTGCTAGAGTGAATTTGCTTTTTTTTTTTTAAAGGAACCAAGAAAAGATTAATTCAGATTACAACTCTCCAGGGGGAGCCCAGGTGATTTTGGAAGAATTCAGCCTGCCGTCTGACATGGATTTAATTCTTTTAAAATGGGTTTCTTATTTTTAAAAATACTCAAGGAAAAGAAGAAATTGGATTATTAAAAGAGTAAAAAAAACCAAACAGGAACTTACCTTACAAGAGCAAACAGAACACCTGTCTTTCTTTAGTGTCCATACCTGGCCATTCCGTTTCAAGCCTCCTTCATGTGTGCAGTCACCAGTGCAGGATGGTCCAGATGGACAGAGGCAATCAAATCCTCCTGCCAGGTTTACACAGGCGGAGTCATTCCAGCAAGTGTGAGTCCTCAAGGCACATTCATCAATATCTGCACAATACAGAAGAGTTTATTGGGCTTCAGCAAGTTGTGTGAGCCATAGTTCTTTGGGAACATCAAGTAGTTACTTAAGACTGGATTTGTAGGCCTGCTTTGCTAGGAGGATATATACTTTCTACACCCACACTCTTAAAATGATTTCTTTAAAAAGGTTATTTCTCAAGTTGAATCATAACCAAGTAAAAGAAATAAGAAACAACTTTTAGAAACTTCTGTTCTTGCATTATTATAACTCTTCCTAGATGCTTAATGGTTAAGAGATTATGTTGCTTCTCGAGGGCATAAAACAATGATTTAAAAAAAAAAAAAAACAGAAGGGGACCAGTAGTTGTCTTTTTAAAAAAACATACTGAGTAGGAGTAAATTGCTCCTAAGTAGCAGGCTATTCTTGGATTTGTACAGGAAAAGGAAGTAGTAAGGACATAAGTAAGCTTTTGCATGAGCAAATACACTTCCACGCTAACAGCAGTCATAGGGTTTTCCCATGTTAGAAGCAGGGCATGAAAAAATAAAAGCCAGACATACACTCTGGAGGAAAGGGAAAGTGCCATGAATAAACCTTTAGGCAATTTGGCCTTAAGTGTTTTGGTTTTTTTTTTAAAAAAAAAAATTAAGGGTTATATTATTTTATCACAAATAATCTAATTTCAGAGACTTCTTTCCTCCAATACTGTACTGCTGACACAAGGAAACCACTCACATGAGCAATTAAATATGCCTACTTGGTCTCTTATGTGTTTTACTCCAATGCTATACTGTTCATATGTAAGAGACACAGCTAAGATAATATATGAACCAGTTACTATTACAGATGAAATAAAACACCTGTCTTTAGCAGAAATAAGACAGTCCTCTCAAGCTGAAATTTAGGGTAGTAGCAATAAAAGTGAAACAGAAAATCCACCTCATATTTCTTGGTTAGAAGACGCACTTATTCTAACCCCAAAGGAATCCAGAGCAAAACGTATTTCTAATGTCTCTCTATTCTGGGCTTGTATTCAAGTGGCACGGACAAATTAGTGTGGATCTAATTACAGAGCATTAGCAAAGTAGCACTTGCTCTCTAGACAAGAGTCACTCACAATAATAATTCTACAACAACAGCCCTGTTTACAACTTTCACAGCTAGTGTGCTTTGCAGGCCAATTGAGGAAATGAGCAGAGATGATCTTGTCTCTTTATATGATGAGAAGAATTCGTGAAGTTGAAAAGATTCAGTTCAGGGATCATCCAGTCATTCACACACACATATTTTAGCTGAGGAAGTGCAAACTACACCAACAATGGAGAAGCAAAATAATAAGATACAACAATATATTTAACTGAACGCTGCATAGAAGACAGAATTGTGACCCTACCTGTAAGGTTAAAAAAAGAGCCTTTGAGGATGGGGGATTCAGAAGCTCAACAATATCACTTACACTGTGTCCTTTTTTAGCTCACAATTTGTTTTGTCTTAGATTGCAGGCATATCGTCCCTGAGACCCTAGGACCCATCAGATCTCCCCAAGGGAAGGAGGAGAGAAAAGTCCACCTTTGGAGAGGAAGGTGTTGAAGGTTGTGGAAAGGTTCCTGCAGAAGGTTCCTTTCCAACACTGAACAGTGAAAAGGAGGTGCTCACAAGGGGTGTTCTAGGCAAGGTTGCAGATCTGTCCTAAGCTGGCATAATTTATTCCACTCCCATTAAATTCTTTGTGAGGGAAACGTTTCTCAAAAACAAAGAAACCCCCAGAAACAAAAAAAAATAGCAACAGCCACTTAGAACAGGAAAATAGGAAAGCACCACCCCACCTTCTGCCCTATCTGGAAGGACACAGGAAAAGGGAGTTAGTCCCCCTTTGTTCCCCTCTGCCTACCCTTTTGGATTGTCCTATTTGTTTCACTGGTGCTCAATGAGCAGCTCAAAAGTTTGCATGTAGACATTTCAGCAGCAAACAAAAATTACTGGTTCATTTCCTCTTAGAGATGTGGCAATGTTAATTAAATACCGCAGAAAAGCAGCAAAACATATGAGCCCCATTTGCACAATTCTATTTTTAGCTACAATGCTAATGACACAATTAGACTTCCTATTCTGTTATATATATATATATATATATATATATATATATATATATATATATATGAATGATATGATATGATATGAAAAATGATCTTACCATATATTAGCATAGCAAAAGATTTTCTTTCAGCTGTGATTTAAAAGATTACATGCAGTATGGAATGTGCAATTTACAACACAAGTGGCAAGCAGCGATTCTATCGTCCATTAGAATGTTGTTGAATTGTGCACTCCGGGCATCAATAATAGGGTTAAATCTACTCCTTCACTGCAAGCTCCTTAAGTGCTTCTCCCTTAATTATGTTTCATGTCCCTCCCCGCCCCTGGAAAAGAAAAAGAGCCACAAGGGAAGGTCTATTTCTGGTTGGGAAAAGGGTTAAAAAAAGCCTCTCTGTGTCTAGTTTTCTATTTAAACGCAACCTTCCCCAGGCTGCACACACATATACCGGTACATCACAATGCTCTGCTTAATGTGTAGTTGAGTCTCAGTTTACAATAATGTTCCATTAGACACTTCTCCTTCCCTAGAAGACCTCTCTTGCAATGATCATTTTGCTGCTTCATTCTACCAAAATAAATAACCATAATGTGGCCATCTTCAAGGACTATTAATGTGCACATTATTTATTAGTTTTTTTCTTGATTTTCCATATAATAAGGAATGCAACTTTAAAGGAGCACTTGGCCTGGTACCTTCAAACCAAATACCATGTACTGTGTTCCAGCTGCAAGAGAATCATGAAAAGGAAAGCTATATACTTGTAATAAAACTAAGGCCATGAATAAATTGATAGAGAAGTAATTGTTTCAATGGGAAAATACAAACTAGTTACCTTAACTTTCTTCGCATTGTTTCTCTTTTCAGTAGGCTTTCACTTACACCTCTGGTTAAAAATGTCACTACAGCCATGCTTGGGTGTTTTTGCATGGAAAAAATGCAAAATAATGTTTTCCTTTGCTGTGTTAAGGTTTCATTCTACACCATGCGTAACATATGAATCTGGGCTAAAGAATAGATTAGAGGCATAGATTTTACAGTTCAAAACTAAAAGAATTTCACAGATGAGCATGGGGCCATATTGCCTACGAAGTTCCATGTAATTGCTTTACTTGCAACACAGACTCTAATTCTACTTCCGTGCAATTTAACAGATTTATGAGAAGCCAGATGTTGGCAATTATGGAAACCAACATTATTCATATTCTCAGTACAACAGACCTGTTTGCACTGCAAAACCCAACGTAATCTATTATACATATAACCAAAGGAGAAGAGGCATCCTATTTACATACCCCCAAATACTTCATGCTGAGAGCTCATAAACAGCACTGCCAAAAGCAGCAAACCTTGCCAATGAACAAATAATAAAGCAAAAAGCCCAACACCTTGTCATAACTCCATTTAGGAGCCTAATGCAAATTATAGTTTATTATGTTCTTGTGTTTGTTATTTAATATCAGCCAGTAATCAAAATATCAGGCTCAAAAAAGTGGCATCCATTCCAAGTTCAACTTGGAACACAATTAAGACTACTAAACAAGGCAAATGTTTTAAACCTATACATGAAGCATTTTTAGTGCTTCATGACACAATTTAAGGAGCTAGTTTTGAAGCAGAAAGTCCAAAATGAACTGGGTCTGGTCTACATGAGGATTTTCTTGCCTACAAGCCTTCTCTTCTTTCCTTACAGTCTCACCCTTCCATTGTAGTCCTTAAATGGGGCCCTGCTTTTAATCCTTCTCAATTCAGAAACATTAACATGGTAAGGATCCCCAACACCACCACAAAGCTTGGTCATTTACCCCATAATGCAAGTTAAGTAATGCATTTCCCTAGCTCGTGACAGGAGCCAGTAACCAGAGGCAAGCAGAGCCTTTGCCTAGCTTGCCTTACTGCTGAAGTGGAAATGAAGGTTTTAAAATATGCTCAAATGCATCAGAATCATAGGAACTGTAGTTGACCCTAATCTCCTCCTCTTCAAACTGGTGGAGTGATTGCATTTGTGAGCCATTTAAACTACTTGTGATTCCCAGAAACTGGCGTTCAGAGATATATTAGATGGGCCTAAGTACTATCAGGGAGGGAGAAAAGCTTGTTCTTTTCTTCTTTATCTACCCCTGCATAACCCTATACACATCTATCAAGTCCCTCCACTTTGCCTTTTCCCTAAACTAAAAAGCCTCAAATGTAACCTTTCCCCAAAGGAGAGTTGCTCCACACCACTGATCATTTTGGTTGCCCTTTCTGAATGCTTTCCAGCTCTTAACCCTCTTTAGGTTATGAGGCTAGAACTGTACACAATAGTCGAAGTACGATTACACCATAGATTTGCAGAATGACGTGAAATATAGGCCGTTCTATTTTCAGTTAAGGGACACAGGTGGCTCTGTGGGTTAAACCACAGAGCCTAGGACTTGCCGATCAGAAGGTCGGCAGTTCGAATCCCTGCAACGGGGTGAGCGCCCGTTGCTCGGTCCCAGCTCCTGCCAACCTAGCAGTTCAAAAGCACATCAAAGTGCAAGTAGATAAATAGGTACTGCTCCAGCGGGAAGGTAAATGGCATTTCCGTGCACTGTTCTGGTTCACCAGAAGCGGCTTAGTCATGCTGGCCACATGACCCGGAAGCTGTCTGCAGACAAACACCGGCTCCCTCGGCCAATAAAGTGAGATGAGCGCCGCAACCCCAGAGTCGGTCACGACTGGACCTAATGGTCAGGGGTCTCTTTACTTTTGCCTATTTTCAGTTGCTCTTTTTTCTTGGGTGTTCTGGTTCCCACCCCAAACACCACAACCGAGGCGCCTAACGTGTGAAAGGGAAGAAAGCTTTATTCAAGGCTAACAATGGTACAGGTCAGGCTACAGGGGCAGATCAACAAAGGCACACCTAGACAATTCAAGAACAGCATCAGGACAGTGCCAGATTTCAGGTGGATTCCCTGCACAGGGGGTACAAAATAACAACACCACCTGTATTGATACGGGTTCCTACTCAAAGTTAGGGCCCAGTCAGGCAGGTGATTGAGTTGCTGCAACTATGATACCGTGCACTTGAGAGCATGCACAGAATGGAAGGCAAGAGAGAGGAGGGCATGAAAATAAATATTTAGGGGGCACAACGAAATATGTCCTCGGGACACCATATTACCAAAGTCTGGCCCTGATCAGGAGTCAAAGACTGGATGGAAGCTGCAAAGATGTCTCAACAAATGGCCATGCCCCACCCACCAGCTTTTAACAAGAGGCTTCTCTAAGGGGTGCCAACCAGTTCTCAGTGATGGAGGTTTTATTTGGGGGGGGGGTTGTTGCTGCATTTTGATTACATTTTATCATATGCTTCCTTAAATCTCTGAAAATCATACTTTTAATTTTTTAAAAATAGTTTTTTTTAATATAAAAACTCTGCTACGTTTATTTTTACTTACTGCATTTATCGGAGAACCAGAACAAACAGAAAGAGCCATGCCTTACTCAGTTGCATAAAAAAACCAGGCTCTGAAAAAGGGAGAGGCCTTATGAAAGATTGTATTACTTGGAGGTAAGTATTATTGTGTTTGTTGGGGCTTCTTCCCAATGAAGTGCACATAGTCTGTGCGGTACCAAAATGGCTTTAGAACAGAGAGAGACTCATTTAAACTGAAAAATTCTTCCATTTTTCAGATTGTAAACGAGGAGTAAGAAAAGCACATAATGTTAATTGCACTTGTAATTAGGAAAAATTGATATAAACTTATCTTAGGTAAACTGAATATTTTTCTTCCTCTTCTTGGCATGAATCTTAAATCAATTTATTCATGAGAAGAGCTCTACTGAAATCACCTGAACAAGCAAAGTGTGTTCAGCATCACAATGGATAATTTCTACTGACATGTAGCTTGATTAAAGATTGTGTCCAGGACTTGGTGTCCAAGACATGGATGAAAAGTAATGAAATACTTCTGATTTTGATGTAATTTGCATCTCTATTCAGACAGTTTCTTGCTTGTCAAAAATGCAAATATCCTCATGAAAACTGAAATGCACAAAATTCAGCTCAGCTCCAGTTTAGATTACTGACAACACAATCCTATGCATGTCTACCAAGATGAAAGTTCTCTTTAGTTCAATGAGACATACCGGTACACCCATGTTAGTTTCTGAATGGCTGAAGGATTAATCACATGGAAGAGATGCGAGGGCTTGGGTATTTCTAAATAGTCCTGGAAAACCCATGTGTGATTCAGTCATTCAAATGTAAGCAGAGTGGTTCGGGATCCAGCCATAAGAAACCAGCAATCATATACTGGTATGTGCAGAAATGGGCAACAAGCCTTCACTGAGTTACTGCTCATTGGGGTTGGTAGTGGGTTCAGGCACTTCGCTGGCCCCAATCTGGCCAGCTACCCCTCACATGCTCCTACTGCTCAGAATCTATCTCTACCCTGTGCATTTGAGAATGTAGTCATAATGGATCGAAGTAAAGTTGTTGCAGAATTTCACATATCTGCCAGGGATGAGAGGACATAAGATATTCCAAGTTATATATATATATATATATATATACACACACACACACACACACACACACACACACACACACACACACACCACTTTTAAATGCTTAAAATAGCTGTTTAAAACTATTTACTGGTAATCTTACTGTTTTACTGTAAGCTACTGTGAGGTTGTAGTTGTTTTTACAGCCAAGTGGTGTATGAATTTTATGAGGTAAAATAAATAAACCCAATAAAAATTCAAAACATCCTGGTGTTGTAAGAACTATCATTTCCAGCATCTGTTTAAGAATACGTATTTTTCATTTGTCCTAAACTGTTCCACTGTAGCATAGTTTGTTACCTTCATCATCCAGTCATTAGAAAGCAGCAATCATATATGTGCAAAATGGATAACAAGCCTTCACTCAGTTACATCACCATCATCAAAACTATTTCTTTTAAATCTAAATAATATGCCTTTCCATCTAAACCCAATCTACCAATCTCTCTTCCCATTATTCTGTCTTCTAAACCTCTGCAACTGTCTCAGTTTTCAACTCTTATCAGCAACTGGTCCCTCCCCTCCCCAAGATCCCCAAAGTAGTTCCTCAATCTATGGCATAACCAAAAATATATGCTTATAATAAACATGTAGTTTTGTAATATATTCAGTACCTATTACACAGTTGATATTGCCACAATACCATTCAAAAATCTGACCAATAGTGGGCAGAAGTAGTGGACAATAGGCAGGAAGATCTTCAGTTTGGTCTTTCTCATATCTTCTGAATACTTTGTTTTTAACTGATTTCTACTGAGAATTTTAGTATTTTATTATATATTTTTTAAACATCTTAAGAGGGTTTTTTCAATTAAGAGGTATATAAAATATGTTAAATGACTGCTGCAGAAGTGCAAATTATATGGAGTGCCAGGCAGTTTCCCCTATAACACCGTAGGTGGCATCAGTTGCAAGAGAGAATTCCCTTCTTAGATTTCATGACTATATATTGATAAATTGATTATATCAAGATTATGCCAAGGAATGACATCTGCAGACTTGATTGTCAATGAATTTGTTATTTATTGTGTAAACAGTATGTTATATTTAAAATTCTTTTTTTGGCAGATTCATGATCACTCATGAAAGAAATAGCTCTCAAACTAGCCTGATTTCTCAAGTAGAAATACTACATTTTGATGCGAAGATTTAACGATATCAACTATATGAAATCCAGCAAAGCTGCACGATAAATATGACCCTTGCATTTCTTTTCTGGGAATACAATATGTACATCCATCTGTAGAAAACTATTCTGATTCATTTACCTTAACATTTCTAGCTTCTTTTAGACAGACTGGACATTTGCTCTTAGTATTTGATGGGAAAGTACCAGTTGCTATTTTTTATTGCTATTTATTTGGTGTTATTACTGTATTATTTCATTTTGTTTATATATTTTTAAGAGATGCAGCCACGTCAACTTCAATGCAAAGAAAAAGCAGTAGGCAAGCAGAGGAAACAGGGAGGTAGGCAAGTCATAGAATCAAACGTTTTGAAAGGTACCTCAAGGGTCTTCTAGTCCAACACTCTTGCAATGCAGGAATCTTAACTAAAACATCCATGGCAGATGGCCATCCAACCTCTGCTAAAAAACCTCCAATGAAGGAGAGCAAGTGCCCACTGAGTGATGGGCTCAGATGAACAGCCAGGAAGGGCCAGGACAGCTCCCAGCAGCTGTACTGCTCAGCTGCTACTGTGCACCTGCCCCTGAGGCTGCTGTTTTGGCTTCAGCCGTGTCAGAGGCTATGGAGGAAGAAGCGTCAGCAAAGTAGGACTGTGGCTGGGAGCTGCCTCAGCAGGGAAGGGGCCTCCTTCATTGACCACCACTCCTTTTAATTCTCCTCTCCATAGCCACTGATGACAGTAACACAGAGCTCTTGGGACCGGGGTGAGCTGTGAAGGGATTGGAACTGACCCCAGGGTGTAGAGTTTGGAGGGTAGGAGAGCTGTGAAGGGGTGGTGTGTTTGGCAATTTATAAAGAGAGGGGTTTGGAACTTGGGTTGATGGGTAGGCAAGCAATGTAAGCCAGGGCAGGAGCCCCTGGTTATTTTACAATATTTATATGCTGCCTTTCCAGTGAATTGTTTGAGTTGTGCATGACTGCGCAATGTGGTATGTATTGCATTTCACAGAGTTTGGTAAATAAACGAAACTGAGTGGGAAGAGGAGTGAGAGGTGGGTAGCAAGGGATGGATGCTAACAGAGTTGGCTTGTAGTTGGGGCTACAAAGATTAAGCTGTGTTCATGTGCACATCCTTGTGCATTGCAAGTCAGGGGTGTAGAAACTGGTCACCCAGATGTTGATGGACTACAACTCCTATCATCTCTTACCATTGGTAAGAAGTTGATAGACGTCCGAGCCCAAATCCTATTTACACGTTTTTGTTTATACTGTATCATTTTGTAAAACTGACTCATTAAAATGCCAGAAGCAGAACACAGTTTTTCAGAGGTGCCACTTTCTCCCCTCCCCTTTGCTTAATTACTTCTCTGAGTAATTTACCTCTGTGCTTCATTATAATTGCAGCAGAAGGCAGAGAAACAATGAAAGCAACTACTGCAAGTTCATTTACTTTGTTTCCCCGACACTTAAAATGTTCCTGTGGCACCAAACTTCATCAAGAGTAATTCTGCATTTAGTGGGCATCTATTTTTGCAGGACTTTTCACACATAACACAGTTCTAAGAGTTATCCTGTCAGGGTGAGAAAACATGATAACTGTCACAAAGAAGAAGAAATAACTACAAGAGTGCTAATTTCAACTTCAATGGTACATTAAGCCATTACAATATAATCAGATATAACAAATGTATGCTAGGCTTGCAACCAACATATGCACAAGTTGAAGCTATAAACATTGCTTTGACAAATCATTCTTCACAGGCAACTTGCCATTTAACATGCAATTTATTTCCTAGTTTTTAAAATGAAAGCTAGTAGCACATCTAAAAAGAAATAGCGTGGTTTTAGTGAGACCGTGAAACATGTACTATGTTAACTTTTAATACTGTTGAACTTTAGAATATCCAAAGCCATAAGATAATTTTTGAAATATGGTTAGTACACTGTTTCTTTCAAGCTGTTTTTTTTTTAAAGAACAGAACTGTATTTTTAAAGAATTGGATGCATTTTTATGAGTTCCCTTCTCTGTTTACTTACAGTTGATATTTTGCAGTGCATTAAAGATAAAAAATTTAAAAAAGAAAAAGATTCCAATCAGAAAGCTAGCAAAATGTGTTTGGATTTTGCCACCTCAGATTGTTAATACATAGAATACAGAATATAAATAGTATAAAGTAGCACATACACACAATGCAATGGAAAACCATTGAGATTGTTTACCTTGTACCTTATAAAGTCTGGCAAATTGGTCACTTGTACTTTATGGCCAATCAAGCTGAGGCATCCACCATTATGAAGGGAAAGGAAGATAATGCTGGCCAGTTTCTCCTTCTGATGCAGCCCCTCCCCCAATTCTGTGTGAGAGGATTGTGGAACTTAAATGGGTCAGGATGGCAATACCTCAAGGGCCACCTCTCCCCTGATAAACTAACCTGGACCTTGCAATCAGCATCTGAGGCCCTCCTTCATGTGTCCCCCTCCCCCAAAAGGTGCCAACATGAGAACGGGCCTTTTCTGCAGTGGCTCCCTATTTGTGGAATGCCTTCCCCAGGGAGGCTTGCCTGTCACCATCATTATATATCTTTAGCCACCAGGCAAAATCTTTCCTTTATATCCAGGTCTTTGGCCTTTAATGATCTCTGGCCTTTCAGAAGTAGTTTGGATGTTTTTAATGTATTTCGCTTTCCTCTTGGTTTAATTGTACTTTTATGTGGGTTTATTGTCTGTTTGGTTGTAAGTTGCTTTGGGTTGCCCTGGACAAGATAAAGCAACTGACAAATTTAATGACAACAACAACTATAACTACTACAACAACCACAACTTTCCAGAACATCATGGATAGAGGCAAAGTGTGCAGGGGGACAGGTGGGATCTGTGCTAGACTTACTCTCATGCACACAGTGCAAAACTGCTCTGTTGAATTGCAGGGTGAGAGGTGTTTGCTCCTGATTTCTTTGGATGCTGGCAAGGAACAGAGTGGGAATACTTGCTACCCATTCTTATCACTCTTAAAGAGTTGTATGTCTTCATTCCAAACACATATGCATAGAGCTGCATAGAGTTGGCACTAAATCCAAAGGTTGGAGTCATCATATAATTACCAACACTTACAAAAATACAATCCCCCAGGGCTGGGGATTGTGGGTGGCACTAGCTTAGTCCAGGAGCAGACCCTAGCTAAGCTAAAACATAACCAATAGGCCAGGTAAGGGGGGATCATGCCCCCTTCCTAGTAAAATTAAACTAAAATACCCAGGTCATTTTCCTCCTGGTTAATTAGCAATCCTGAATCATTAAATCACATATTGTATTAGAGTTCTTTTATAAAGTAGGGTCTGAAATATGAAAACCTCAGCTGCTGCGCTGCATCAATGATGCCACTGATCATTGATAAAACATAAGATGTTTTTATACTTTTGGGAGCACAACCAAGTGGTTCTATTGGTGCAGATCAAGTTACTGTTTTCTGTCATACTGTTCAAATTGAATTGCAGTAAACTACTAATCCGGATAAAGGCTTGATATGCAACTCATTATGATTTTGCTCCACAATGTATTCCTCATGTATGATTATGAAGTACTCTGGAGCCTCTGTGGAACCCTCCAAGCACCTGAATGCTAACATCCCATTCATTTTTATGAGCCTTCAATCAGCTGATAATTTTCAGAATTGTAAAGTTATATATGATTAGACAAGATCTGTTCACTGTATTCATATTTTACTTCTATAGTTATTTCTGAAGCCAGTGGAACTATTACAAGCAATCAGTGAGCAATCCCTTTAGTCACATTTAAAAAGAAATTGACTGAAGTACTTTTAAAACATTACAATCTGCTTCAGTATTACATAGCTGCAACTGTTTCTAAAAATTAAAGCCTGTTGGAGACCAGTTTATATAGAAAGTAAAAACTGGTCTAATCTTTTGGCACCAGACTGCAACAGCAGATGGCTCAGCAATGCTATTTAATTAAAATAACCCCATTAATTTCATATTCCATTTACATCTTACACCTGGACAACAGTGTCTAACCTTGTGAACTTCCACATCGGTTGGCAGGTCAAAATGAGGGCAGTGGGGTTTGAAAAATAATAAAACAACAATAAAATGTTGCTGTGTGTGTTGTTCCTGTTCAGAGTTCCAGCCACCCAAACATGATCTCTTCCAGAATTTTCAACTATTTTCCTCCTCCCACTCAGTTTTTCAGATAGCAGTCCATGACCACTTAGCATGTTCAGTACTCACTGGACTCTTTTTGGCTTCCTCTGTTAGGTTTTTGTTCCCCCTTTACAAAAATGTACTTATACAAAACTTGGACCTTCCTGAAGCCTGCCAAGACTTCCCTGTTCATAGGAATGGCACCATTTTGACTACATATGAACCAGCATTCAGAGAAAGAATTGTTTTTAGTATATCAGGAATGGCTATTTTATAAGCCTGAGAGCTGCAATCCTTCCCAGCATACTACAGGGAGAGTAGCCAAAAGAAATAGACATGCTTATCCGATGGCCTTGTGCACAAATCACACAAATGAAGTACACATTGCACACACACATCAGATCACATGATTGCACATCCGCCCACACACACGACACATAGAGCCCCTATGGATGCAGCAGAATACCACAGAAAACAGCACAAACTTTGCTGGAAAGGGAGGTAGAAGACAGATGGAAAGAGATGTGATTTTCCTCCTCATCAGTGCGTTCTATAGGAGGGGTAATGATTTTCCTTCACATCTATCAGTGTTGTGATAGAGAGGAAAATCACCTTCCTGTCAGGATGCATCAGATCCCATCAGGGCACTCCCATCTCCTAACAATTGTGGCAGGAACAAGAGAAGAGATGTGTCATTCACCACCAGCAGTAAAATGGGCTGAGGACTAGTGGGCTGGAAGAAAGGCTTGTAGGGCTAGGCTGGGGGTTTGCCACCCATATGATATTGAAAAGTACCCTTTTCACATATGAACCAAAGCTCAATAGGAACATATTCTACATATTGTGAAGGATATTAAGGCTTGTCTGGAGCATTTTTTAAAAAAGATAAAAAGTACCCACTCTAATGACTACATTGTCCTAGATATATCCGCATAAAGGTCTTCTGCTTTCAGTAGTTCGAGGGCACCCTGAGGTGGAAAACTTACTTTTTTATATATACAATTCTTACCCCACCTTTTCTCCCTTAGGAGCCAAAGGTGGCTTACAATGATAAAACAGATTAATATTCAAATACCATTCTAATGTTTAAAAAATTTTAAGAGCGGCAAAACAACTAAACAGACCACAGGGTGCATAACACTAGCTCTTCTGCAAATCATCATCTAAGGGCCTGAATGAGCAAATAAATCATCAATTTAAATTTAAGCAATCCAACCATGGGTGCATTTTCAATGTTCCTAGATGAGAGTTCCACAAGAAGAAGAAGAGGAGGCATTTGGACTTGATATCCTGCCTTTCACTCCCCTTAAGGACTCTCAAAGCGGCTGACAATCTTCCTTCCTCCTCCACAACAAACACTCTGAGGTAAGTGAGGCTGAGAGACTTCAGAAAAAAGTGACTAGCCCAAGGTCACCCAGCAGCTGCATGTGGAAGAGCGGGGACATGTACTCGGTTCACCAGATTACGAGTCCACTGCTCTTAACCACTATACCACGCTGGCTTCCACAAGTGGGAAGCCACCACAGGAAAAGATCTCCCTCAGGTCCACACTCTCCTCACCTCAGCCAAAGGTGTAACTATGATTTGATTGTCTGTTGCACAGCGTAGAACCCTGGGTGATTGGTACTGGGGGAAGATGCTGTACTTGGGTCCCAAACTGTTTAGGGCTAGACCCAGAATTGAAACCAGTACCATACTGGCAGACACTGCAAGGTGATCCCTCCCTCTTAGTGCATAAGAATTCTTTCACAATATCACTTTACCGTGATAAACAACAATAATAAGGGGGTGAAATCACTGGTGCCAACTTTAGCACCACAGAAATGAATGAAACAAGTTGTTCCTGAGTCTGCATATATGTATATTAAATCTGTGACTGCTATTTTTGAACAGTAGTAGTTTTTTGGTTTTTTTTAGTAATCCTGATAAGGGTAGAAGTAATGGTGGATCCATTATAAACTCCAAACCCTTAGGGTCCTTATTGGGTTATTTCCATTACTGTGATTTGCAACATAATAACCTGGCAAAATTTGAAACATCCAATAATGACTTTAAGTATGAATGACTTTCATGTGGAGTATTATCTATTAAAGCCATGAAATACTGTGAAATTCATCGTTTTTGACATAATCATGCCTGTGAAATCCACTGCTGAGGATTTATTGGGCATACATTGCCTCATAGCAACCATCACGTCAAGCCAGAAAACTACACAAAAAAATTAGTGGTGTTGGTTACTAAGCCTTCTAAAATCCTATTTTAACATGCCAGTTGTAGCCCTTTTCTTTGCATTTGAGAGAATCCCGCACTGCATTCCTACCAATATTTTTAAAAGTACAGTGACTGACTGATAGTGACTGATAGTGGCACTCCAAAGTTTCAGACAGGACGCCTTTCCAGCCATATCTGGACATATTTTTACATGTTCTGACAGGAGCAAAGCTGATTTCTGGTTTTGTTTTTCCTCATAGCAACCACAGACTGTTAACACTCAATTTACCTGAATCCACTTAAAGCCTCAATGTATACACCATGTACAGTACACAGCAGACATCTCGCCTTAACCAAGATCTTTCTGCATCTCTCTCAAAGCAGGAGCCAAAAAGGAAACGCCCGCTACACAAACAAGTGGGGGCAGCTCAGTGACACTTGAGGTTCCCAAATGAAACTGGCAATGAAAGACGAAGAAGCAACGCAAACACTGGGCTGGAACCTAGGTTTCGACACAGAACAGACCCTCCCCATCAGCTTTTAAGAGCGTGCAAACAAGAATCCAAAGTAGGTTACTGCTTCTCTCTTTCCCTGGCCAGGTGATGGAGGGAGCAAGGGATGTAAAGGTGGAGAAATATTTGAGGTTTTTTGAGGGTGCGGGGGAGGAAAGGCTTGTGGTGGGAAATTCGGGACTGCATGGCAAAGTGAGAAGCCATGATGGCTTAAGGGTTTTTGTGAAGGTCCCGGCATTTTTGTGGCAATTGGAGACTATTTATCCAGCCTCTTACCCTAGAAACGGCCTAGAGGAAAACAACACCCTCCTCCAGAGAAAAAGACAAACAATAATACACACAAAACCATGCCCAATAAAAGAGGGTGAGAACTCACCTTCATTGAACCCTGAATACAACCCCTCCCCCAAGCAAAACAACCTTATAGACTCCCCTCTCCAGCACCATAGGCAGGCTGGTTTGGGGCATGTCCTGAGCAGCTACTATCACAGTCTGGTTCACGGGCGATCGAAGTCCCGGCAGGGGACATCAGGACCAGGGGCAAGATGGCGGGGTGGGAGCAGGAACGGGGGTCCAGAAGCCAGGAGTCAAGAAGCCAAGAGTCCGAAAGCAAGGAGTCAAGAAGCCAAGGTTCAAGGATCAGGAAGCAAGAAGCCAAACACAGCAAGGCAGGAAGCGTGTTGCTGTGGCAAAGAGCTGAAGGGAAATGCTGACCTTATATCCCTTCCCAGCTCTTGCCACCAGGTGCTGTGAGTTACCAATCGGCCTCACCTGTGAGGCTGTGCGTTGCCTCTTCAGAACAAACTTAGGAAGACCCCAGTCCTGCAAAGTCCTATTGGTCACAGGGCCTGGCTCCTACACGCACACCTGACAGCTACAGCCACTCAGGCAGATTGCTGACAGCCTCAGCAGGGCCTAACCCAGTTGTAAATACCTGCTGGAAACAACAAGCTCTTAGAGAAAGCATTCTTCTACAAGAGGGCAGAGAAGCGGTTGTTAGTCAATACCTCTCCCTTTGAGCCAGCTGCCTCGCCCCTTTTTACCTCCTTTTGCTGTTTAAATGACTTTGCTAACAGTCCTGAGCAAAACCTAACAAGAATGTTGTTCTTCCTCCATTACCTCCTCGGTCTTCACAAAGACAGGTGGCACATAGCCCTGTCAGCATTTGCCTGCTTGGTGTGCAAATGTGCTGTGAACAAAAAGTTCAGGAAATAACTTACATGCAGGGAGGTTAAGAAAAATCAAGCTCAGCCACAGATAAATATAAGAACCACACAACAACACACATGGAATCCAATCACCTTCCTGTATACAGCACAGCTACCCACTATATCCCCACCTCTCTCTCTCTCTCTCTCTCTCTCTCTCTCTCTCTCTCTCACACACACACACACACACACACACACACCACATATTACACAATCTATCTCACTCACACATTATCAGCACACATGATTGACAACCTCACAACTCAGTTATAACAACATGCTCTATGTGGTGCTGTCCTTGGGCTTGCTCTGAAAGCTCCAGCTGATGCAAAATGCTGTGGCAAGACTGTTGAGGGAGACAGGCTCTGGCCACCACATAACCTTAAAACTTATATCCATATGCTCCCACACCACACCATATGCTCCCCCACACAAGGCTTTTAACAGCTTGGGTCTAGAACACATTAAAGACCGCCCAGTTCCTTATATCCCTGCCTGATTACTGACGTCCTTGGGAGGGGGGAGCCACGGTCACCAGTCCCCCGTGGCTCTGATGCATGGCTCATATCCACCAGTATTGTGGGCCCAACTTTGTGGAACTCCCTTCCAGGTGAGATCAGACACAGTTGGACATCCAGAGCCTAGTGAAGAGCTTTTTATTTCAGCAGGCGTCATTTCTGTTCTTATAGTTAGTTTTCAGCCAATTTTGCCTCTATTGCATTGGGTCCGCCTACTGTACACCACTTAGGAACAACTGTAATGGAGTAATATAGAAATAGCTTAAATAAATAAAACTCATACTGCATATACAACATGTGTCGTCGTCGTCCCCCAATTCTCTCTCCAATATGCACAGAAGAAATGCAGATACTAACTGGAGTAGTGAACCTTTTCCAAACTCTTCATAATTAAATTTGAGCTATTGGCACCAGCAGCCAACTCTGTTCTGTTGTTCGCTGACCTCTAACACTAGCAGACACCTAAACTTCTGTAAACAAGCCCAGCCTTAGGAGCCTGGCGGGCGGGGGGGGGGTTGCCTCTCTCTGCGTCCATCACTGCCCATTAGTTCAACACACCTATCTGCTTCTGGCTGGGCCTCATTTTTGTTCCATATCCACACAAGCACCCATTTTTCTTAATTATTTTTTCCTCACAAAGGCAACAGAAGAATCAAGTGTTCTCTGTTAACTGAAAGAAAAGGTAACTGTGCTTTTGGTCACTTTACGATAAACTACACAAAACGTGTTGAGAGTTAACAAATAATGGTAAAATTAAACAAAATTCCAAATGTGGTCAATGGAGGGAGGGGGGAATGCTGACTTACAATGTGTCGCAAAATCATTGTGCAGGAAATGTTAAAAGATTTGTAAGTTAATGCTTTACATCCTATAGATTTTGCAGCATAAAGAAACATAGATAGGGCCTGTTTTGTCTTAAGTGACCTACCGAGTATAGCTAAGGGAGGCAAATCACCAATATGACCTCTAAATGCACATTTTCTGTATTACATTCAGAGATTTGATGGTTCATCTCTCTTGTAATAATATTTAAATTATATTACACAGAACAGTGCTGAGCTTAAACAAATGGTTGGTTACATCCTAAGTTTAGCGTTAAATGTTGTCTTTGGACATGATAGGCTGTTCCTAGTAGTAAGGATATGATACCATGCAGAACAATAACATAACTTCTCTGCTGTTCTTTGCTTACCAACACAGGACTCCCCGGAAAGTGAATAGGTTCCATTGTCATGGAAACCGCTTCTGCATTCACAGTGGTACCACCCTGGGAGGTTAACACAACGTGAATGGTTGTGACATTCAATGATGCCCTCTGCACACTCATCAATATCTGCCTCAGAGAAAAACACAAGCCAGCCAGGATATTAATTTCCTTTGACAACAACATTTGCGATACTTAAACACACACACTCTTCTAGAGATAAACAAATATAATACATATTTTAATGAATGGGTGGGCAATCTATCAGCAGCACACTGGAATTTTACCATTCCTTACCCTAAGTTCACTCTCTGCAATCCTGAGGACTAAACATTTACATTCTTTAAAACAAATGCAGGGAAGTTCCAGAGGGTTTTAATCAAGACCCCCCACCCCAAGCTTTGGTGACAGCTAGTTGCCAATCTCTTTTAACACAGCAGAAAAAGAAACACCTTGTTTTAAACTCTTTAATCCCCTTATCTACATATATTGTTAATTACTATAAGGATTTGGAAGTGCAATTAAACGTTTAAGTAGGAATTTTTTTTAAAAAAAATCAACTAGAAAACTGCTCCTTAGTTTTGTGTAGAAACAGTTGGTTCATAGGTTGAATAATTAGATTACATATATACCAAAACGGAAAGCTATGATTATGGTAATGATTGAAAAGAATGTGCAAACTCTGTGAATTTAAAGTCAGACCTTTGTTAGAATATGCAGATTTGCAGGGGGGAAGTTAATTGCTGCTTATCTCCCCACCCCACCCCCTCAATGAAAAAGGGGACCTTCTGAGCGTGTGTGCATGTGTTTTGTTTTCTCCCACCAGTTTTTCCTGGGTTCAGCCATTTAAGTCTCTTCTGCAATTCTCATGCTGCAAAATGGAACTATTAGACTGAACCGAGGAATTTAAACAGATTGATGGGGAGAGCTTCCTGTATCACACGCGAGATCTTCAGGAGAGACAGTCCTCTCCAAGGGTGGTCTGGCACCTTCCCACCTCCTTTTTTTTTTTAGTTCCAACTGACAAAGCATGCCTGGGATCATGGGAGAGTCGCAAAGTCCCTTGGTCCCTGGCCCCTTGGTCTCTTTATAGATTTGGCCATGCAAAAGTGCCATTTGGAGGTTTTAATGCTCAGTAGTTGAGATAGCGTGAAGCTAGGAATTCTTGTCTGGCTCAGATTTTACTTCGTCTATGAGGTACCGGTAAATATTATGAGACCCTGAATTGAGTCTGGAGAATGATAGGTATCACTTTGAATTTCTGCACCTAAATGGAAAAAGGGGGCAGTGGAGAGAGAGAAAAAGAGAAGCAGGAGGCATCATTAGGGAAAGCGCGCCTCGGTTTAAGAACGGTTTTGGTTTAAAAATGGACTTCTGGAACGGATTAAGTTCTTAAACCAAGGTGCCACTGTACTAGCAAGCACTAATACAACATTCACCCAATCAGTATACGATCACCTTCCTTTCACATTCTCTACCATCAACAGGTAATCATTCCATCATCTCAGATCTGACAGTGCTCATTCATTCAGCAGGTTTTGTGTTTGCTGGGTCCATAAAATGTAAATACAAAATGTTAATCGTCCCTTATCAACTTCAACCCTGGCATTAAAGCTAATGAAGTTCTAACAAAGATGCCAGGCTAAGAGCAACCTTGGATTTTCAAAGGAAGTGGCAAGAGGGGATAGTGAAGTGACTCCCTCTTCCTACAGTTCCAAATCTCACCCAGAGGGAGGAAATGCACATCTTCCAACATAAAGAACGCAATAATCAGAACCAAAACCTATCAAATAGCATACAAAATCATGAAAAATCCATTTAACAGTAAAATGCAAAAAAGCCCTGCTATTTTTAATATTTTATTTTGTAAACTATTTAGAGATGTGATAAAGCAGCATAAAATATCTTAAATAAGAAAAAATGAATTACAAATTTAGATGTGATGGGATCCTGTAGGATCCAAAAATGCATTTATGTGTCCTCTTCTTCCTGCTTGGTGTCTAAAGGATTCCCCCAAACTCTGGCAAACATGCACAAAAAGGGAATTCTATAGTTGTCTGTTAGCTGCACATCTCTAAATACTTTCAACATAGACATGAGCCACATTTTAATGGTTGAAAATATCAGATTTCCTGCTTTCTTGATAACTCATGTTTCTACTCTGCCTTATAGCTTGTAATTTCAAAAACATTGTATCAGGACAAGTTAGAGAATATGACAAAAGAGGCAAATATATTTTAACAGCAGGTATGTGAGCAGCTGTAGATGCAATGAAGCAAATAAGAGCATACTTTTTATTTTTAAATTGGCAAGTCAGATCTCCCAAAGTACTCCAATAAACATGTGTTGCCTTTACAAAGGTTCCCACCCTCCAGTTCTTCTGCAATGTGGTGCTGATACAGAGCTCATAATCTATAATAAACTTGGCAGATTATTATTGCACCTGGAAGATAGTCTCCTCTGAGATTTTATGCTGTATGTTTTGGAAGGCAATGTTTAAAATTATCAAATTAATTTTATGTTAACCTTCAAGTAATTAAGAGGCTGTAAAATTTTTGAGGCTGTTCACAGGGAAAAATGGCTGAATCTTCTGTTTAGATAGAACTATTACAAAATCCTCACTTGGATGATTTGCAGGATCACTGCAGGGGGTATCACCAATAATAAATTAGTGTCTTTCATTAAAAAAAAGAGCTGTTTTCATTCACTGGGAATTACTTCTATCCAAAGAGGCAAGATTAAGAGCAATCTGAAAATAAATTCCTTCTCTTCAGATTAAGTACCGGTTTACACATGGCCGGGGCATGTGATTTTGTTCATATGTTGCTTTATCCACAGACCACAGGAATGAGTCTTGGATTCAAGGACCTTTAGTTGCAACAGAAACTAGAGCTTATTGGTGCAATCTGTGCAGCAGCACCACAGTTCTCATTGCAGGCTCATATGCAACAGCAGTGAGCACACAAGATAAAGACTCCAGATGAATGACATTTGGTCCGTTTTTAGCTTGTGGTGGTGGTGGTGGTGGGGATTGAGCTCTGTTGTCAGGGACCGGTGTGGTGTGTGGTGGAGGCAGAGGACCAGGGGAGTGAACCAGGAGAGAAGACCAGTGATATATGGGTGTAACACCACCCAAAATGCAGGAGCCAGGGGAGGAGGGAGATTCAAGGTAGTCAAAGGTGGAGGAAGGTGTGCAGAATGTGGCAGAAGAAGAAGGGATGATTCAGGTGAGGGACGGTTCAGTAGTTTCCCCACCTTCCCGCACTCCAATGTTTCCTAGAACCAGAAGGGACTTGAAAAGGAAAGAGCAGCAGCAACTTCTGTGCAGGAGAAGTCTCAAGTTTCAGGCACACAACCCATCAGAGGAGGGTATATAAACTGGAGGAGGGGAGGGGCTGCAACTGCGATAGGGCCCAGACCTGTGGACAGCTGCCTAGAGACTGGAAGCATATGAGTGTGTATCTGGAGCACGGTGGAAGTTGCTGTGTTTCTCTTGCCAATAAAGAGTTAACTATCAGATGTGTGTCTTCCTTATCTGGGATGGGCCATGACATCTGTTGATGGGTTAATTGAACTGGTTGTTATGTGTTTGCTATGGATTTTTACTACTGCTAGATGGGATTTTATTGTTGCTAGGTGGGTTTCATTATTTTATTTGTTCAGGGTCAAACTTTGATTTATATTCTCATTGTTTTGTATGTCACCTAGACACCCACTCTGAAGCTCACTGCACAAATAAATTAATTGTTAGGATAGCTGTAAACCTCAGAAAAGAGGGCTTGTAATATTATAAATGGAAACAGATTTCAGGTAAGGTTGATGATGGCACCCACATTCCATTTAATACAACCCCTGTTCAACTATAACATTAATATGTGAGTGAAGAACAGGAGAAAAGGAGCAGAAATCATATACCATGTCAGCATTTTTTCAGCAGGAACTTGCTGGAACTCAGTTCTGGCACCTCTCAGGTGGGTGCCATTGTCATTATAAGAGAACAAAGGAGGTGTTCATGGTGAGTTCCAGCACCTCTTTTTCTAGAGAAATAGCCCTGACAGTGTTCATTGCCGAAACCTGTTTTAAACTGTGCTATTGTCTGTTTTACATCACTTCATCTCAATGTGTACAAGTTGCAAAAATCAAACAAGTGTCAGAATGCTTTATAAATCCTAGTTCTATGGGAATTTCATTGTGCATTGACAAGAAAAAGAATTGTGGGTAGGGCAATAATTAAAAATGTGCACTTTAAAAACACCTTGCATGATTTCTAAATATTAGGTGAGCTTTTAAGGAGTTTGTTTGTAGACTTCAGTGCTGCCATGGGTGCTGCTGTGTGCTTGCCTTTGGATAATCTTGTAACGTTACCTTTTATAGCACCAGTAGGGCCAAGATATATCTGGATCACCAGCTCTAAGTCTTATTATTTATTTCTGTATATTTATTTCTGCTTTGCAGATTAGCCACCAGCTTCATTCAGATCACATTTATATTACAAAATGCCCTAATAAAAGGAAAACCCTTCTGTTATTTAGCGCCAATTCATTGTTATTTTTAATCTTGCCATAGTAACAAAATGTAAAAATGGTCACTTGGTATTCACTCTAGAATAGTCCAATATGATAATTTGACATAGCAAGCAAGCAGCCACACTGTAATCTCATGATTTATCATTTTGCCTTATGATATATTTAGCCTGGTGATGCTTTCAATTCTGCTCTTGCAGCCTCTACTGCTGCTCTTCCTGTTAGCTGGAGAAGTTAATTTCAGCTTACGAATGCAGCACAAAGCTAGCTGCCCATTACTATGGTTTGTGTGGCTTAAAATATTAAGCCTTCTCCAAGACAGTTTTCCTAGAAGTGGAATTTATCATGATCTATTCATGTGCTGCCGCTGATAGAACAAGTTAAATCCTATTGAGTAAGTCCAGCTGCAGACCATTTACACACAAACTCCCCTTTTTCTTTCTTCCTTTTGTATTATAATTCCCTAGCATTCTGATGTAAAGATTGCTTCCATGGATCAGTCTCCATCTGACCTCTCTAAATTCAATTTTCATTTTTTCATTTGCAAAAATCAATAGAATTTTCCTGCAGTTCACTCTTGTGGCCCAGTAACATTGAAAATATATTTGATTTAGATTTATGGAGATAGATGTTAACTGCTTGGTAGATTGCTCCCACAACATTTAAAACATGAGGAACTCTGGGTCCTTGTTAACTTCTCTGAATTATGGAGAAAAGGGTCAAACAGTGCAATGTTATGTAAATTATTTTAGGAAAGTGAAGTATAGGACTGGATTACTTTTAAAGTAGATCACTGTCACATGTCAGAATTGCAACATTATCTATCTGATGAAAGAGCTGAGGTTAGAATTGAAAACTTAATATCTATTTGGAAGATACAAGAAGGGTTGTTAATGTACCCTTCATGTCAAACTCCAGCACTTACACAAAAGCTAAAGGGGGGAGGATCAATGAAAAGGGCCTCAAGCTAGGCATATTTTCATTCTGACTAAACCAAATACAGACAATATGTCACTGCTGAGCTGACACATAGTGGAGGGTGATATGAATGGATTCCTTGCTTCATCAAACACTGGATAAGAGTGATTCAAAGAACACAATAATAATAATCCTCTACAAACTGGAATGAGCAACACAGTGATTATTTATGAATAATACTTTTGATACTTGTACATACCACTTTCAGTATTCAAAGCACAACACATACAGCATTACTGTATCCATTACAACAACTTTGTAATGTAGATTCATATAATAACCACGATTTTCTCTTTTGATTGGTCCAAAATACTACTGTTGAACTGAATCATGACTAGATGAAAGGAACATATCTTGCCAGTCCTAGCTTGACTGGCTGCCATTTTTTTCTATGCACAAACCAAAATGTTGGTGCTTACCTTTAAACCTGCATATGGATTGAGAGACAAATACATGAAAGATGGCCTTTGCCCACATGGAGGTGCCTGCATGGCAGGGTTAGCTGAATAAATGGTTCTGTCAGTTGTGACACCTTACCTATGGAACACTGTTTTCTTAATGTCTTCTGGGTGCCAAACGAAATCTTTCTATTTATCCAGGCCAAACTAAATGATATGTGAAATGCATGATCATACATGGACTGCAGTACATGAGAAAAATATCAATTAACCATTCTTTCTAGCTGCAGTAATGATGAAAATCACAGCATTGGGAGAAAGGTTTGCCACTTCACTGCACAACAAAAACCCCATCCTGATCATCCATCCCATCGGCAACTTAAAGTGTGCAAATGAAAGAAGAAAGAATTTTACGTGAAATGTTGTCATTTAAGTCTGGCCCTTAAATATTACTTGAACTGATCCATAATCCAATCAATCAATCAATCAATCAATCAATCTAATCTCTGCTGTGGGTTAAACCACAGAGCCTAGGACTTGCCAATCAGAAGGTTGGCGGTTCGAATCCCCACAACGGGGTGAGCTCCCGTTGCTTGGTCCCTGCTCCTGCCAACCTAGCAGTTTGAAAGCACGTCAAAGTGCAAGTAGATAAATAGGTACCGCTCCAGCGGGAAGGTAAACTGTGTTTCTGTGCGCTGCTCTGGTTCACCAGAAGTGGCTTAGTCATGGCTGGCCACATGACCCAGAAGCTGTACGCCGGCTCCCTCAGCCAATAAAGTGAGATGAGCGCCGCAACCCCAGAGTAGGTCATGACTGGATGTAATGGTCAGGGGTCCCTTTACCTTTACCTTTACTTGTACTTCCAGTTTACTTGGTAACCCCCCTCCCCGGGAAAAGCTAATGTTTGAATAGCAGCTGGTTAAGGAACAACATTGAGCAGATGCCATGATTTGATTTTATCTGGACTGTGTGTTGATATGGCAGCTAGCTGCAGTGGAAGGCTCCTGGACTGATTCGGCAGAAACACCAGTTTGTGAAGAGAGGATGTGAATTTACAAAGGGGAATCTTGGACTACAGATTTGGACTATAAAGAAGAAGAGTAAGACATAAAATCCACACAGAAACATTTTATTTGGACTTAAACTCACTTGCAGAATGAACGCAGAGGCTGTTGGAAATAATGAAGTATTAACATCAGAATGTATTAAGGGAATTATTGTAATATTTTGAAATGCAGTAGAACTATGAGATGATTAGGATTCCCTCCGATCTCAAAGCATGGGAAGTCAACTAAAAAATAATAATTTATAATTAGGCATAACATTGGGATTTGTTTGATTATTGGATAATTTGTATAATTTGGAATATATAGTTTGGTTTGATTGGAAAATTTTAATAAATATTATTTTTAAAATTCAATCAATCCACTTAATATGCTTTCAATGCTCTGCTGTTTTAAAATGTTTTCAACAGTTGATTATATTGTTTTGTTTTGATTGTTTCATATTTCTGTCAACAGAGTGGTACTGAAGGATAGGATTTAAATATTCTAAAGATTAAAAAGATTGAAAGTGTTGCAGACAGGATGCAGCGGCTGAATGGAAGTAGCTTGCCTAAGATCACACGGTAAGTTCATAGCACTACCTGAGTTGTGGTGCGGTCTCTTACAGAGAAATGCAGGCTCTGCCTATTATGAGCATCCCAAACAGCAGGCAGTAGCCACCAACCGGTGGCATCCTCACCAATGGTAGCCAGCAAAAATTCCTCAAAATGAAGTGTTGGATCCTGTGCCAACCGTGTGGCTGACATTTGACAGCAAAGGACCTGATCCAGGCCTCTCTGCTGCTTCAGCCTGGGAGAAGTTAGGGGGTTGGACTGGATGAACCTTGGGGACCTTTTGAAATCTACAATTCTATGAAGAAGTATTTCCCCCTGTTCCTGTCTTCTAGCTTGGCTGGTGTGAATGGTGGGGCTGTGCAACTGCCACTCTATCAAGCCCCACGGCTGCTGGCCAAGGGCTTGGATTGACGCCTTTGCCACAATGCTCATTGACATCAGTTTACTTCAGAGGCCCTTTTCTACTCACGTGGGCTCCACAAACATTTTCCACGTTTCTAAATCACATATGGGGCCTACATTAGTAGAACAGCTTTTTCATTTGATATCTCTCTGACTCATGAATGGCAACAGAGATGGCAATGTGGGATAGGAATGGAGCTAGTGCACTCATTATGCCACAGCCACCCCATCACACAAGGTATTTAGCATGCCTGAAAACAGGGCTCATTTGCTGTATTAAGTTTTGGATTTGATATCCCACCTTTCACTCCCTTTAAAGCGGCTAACATTCTCCTTTCTCTTCCTCCCCCACAACAAACACTCTGTGAGGTGAGTGGGGCTGAGAGACTTCAGAGAAGTGTGAGTAGCCCAAGGTCACCCAGCAGCTGCATGTGGAGAGCGGAGACGCGAACCCGGTTCCCCAGATTACGAGACTACCGCTCTTAACCACTACACCACACTGGCTCTCAACACAGAATTCATCTCTAGTCCTTTACTGTTCCCCATGATTCCTGTTCAGGTGCTTTATGAATAAGGCAGCTATTCACAGATTCTATTGCATGTTAAATACTTTTTCTATCATGAACATAGCTTTGCTAACAGGTTGAACAACGTCACCCTGTAGTGACTTTTTAAGTACTTTTTTAGTCAAGTGCAATATTGTTTTGTTTTGTTACGAAATAGGAGAAGAACTGAATTTTGAGGAGGCTGCATCAAGATGCCAACCCTGTCCTTTGAGAACAGGCCCATTCTGCTAAAAAAAAAACCCAAGCACTTTAGCAGTTTGCATTATTTATAAAGTTATTTATGCAGGCATGATAGGACAATTTGCCTCAAAAAATAAAACATGATGGTTTCAGAACCTAGTAAAAAACAAAGAATTAAAACAAGTCATTCTTTTAAAATGCTTCATCATCTTCCTGCCACACTAAATATACTGAAGGAATGTTCTGTTAGGTTGTATAATACCAAGAAAATATAAAGTTTTAATGAGACAGAAGTGGGTTTTTCAAAATCACAGCCTTTGTTCATAAAAATCTTAAAGAGGGTTGCTGCTTGCATTAAAATAAATCGTATGTCATTTCTCTCTGGCTTTCGGTTGAATAATTAATTAAATCATAGGACCAGCAGTAGCAGGTGATCAGATCCCAGCCAGGCTAGGATTCTACAAACATCAGCTCCAGAATAATGTAACCAAACTGAATAGAGGAGAAGGGAAAACTCAATCACATAGAAATGCTTTGGCTGCTAATATGCAAAGAATGGAATGGCTCTGATTATTTGGCTCAATAGCTTTCCAAAGACTTATTAGAATACCTCAAGCCATTACCAAGAGACAACACTAATATTTCCTAACATTTCACAAATAAAAAAAGAGGCACTCTTGTGCGCTTAAGGTGCTTCCTTCCTGCGCTGCTCCTTTTGCCAGGCCAACTCTTTGTCCTCCTTGATAGTGGCCTGAGGTGGAAAGAGGAAGGGCTAAGGGTTTAGTAGGGTTGGCAAGGGGTAGAGGGTTTGGTTCTTAAGGAAATCAGCCCTGAGTGCTCACTGGAAGGACAGATCGTGAAGCTGAGGCTCCAATACTTTGGCCACCTCATGAGAAGAGAAGACTCCCTGGAAAAGACCCTGATGTTAGGAAAGATTGAGGGCACAAGGAGAAGGGGACGGCAGAGGACGAGATGGTTGGATAGTGTTCTCGAAGCTACCAGCATGAGTTTGACCAAACTGCAGGAGGCAGTGGAAGACAGGAGTGCCTGGCATGCTCTGGTCCATGGGGTCACGAAGAGTCGGACACGACTAAACGACTAAACAACACCAACAACAAGAGGGTTTGGTGAGGTGAGGTAGGGAGTCACTGAAGGGGATAAGCAGGTTTGGCAAGATTAGCGAAGGATTGGAGTTTTGGGTAAGGTGTATGTGGGGGTTTGACAGGGTCAATGAGTTAAGCAAGCAGGGACGCAGCCCCTAGTATTTAAATATTAATTTAAGTCGTTCTCATATTTGATGGCCACCAGGACACATTCTGCATTCCTTAATGGACCTTTAAAGATTATGCTAAATTAAACAGTAACTTCAGGATACAAAAAAGCTTCACCCTGATTTTGCTATCCAGTTCCTAAGGTTGCTAAAGCTTCCAGTTTATCCCCCCTGCATTTTGCTATGCATGCTGATATAGAAACAGTGGATATTGGCAGATATCCCACATACATAATAAAGAATCCTAACACTCTCCGTATTAAGTTTCTCTATTTTTTAAAAAATGAAACATTTCTTGCTCTTTAAAGAGCTGAAATTAAAGAACAAAGGGACAGATATATATTTTTGACAAAGGCAAGCAGGCTGGCACTGAAGAATTAAGGGAAAGTTTGTCAAGAAGGAAACTAACTGTTTTAGAAACAGAACAATCTCCTTAAGTGGGACATGGCAGGCATCCAAAATCTTAACAACTCCAGGTTACAAAAACATGACTATTATATATGTTTGGACCAACGTTGGGGTCCACATTCAATTTCTTATTCAATAATCTGCTGCCCCCAAAGTTACAAAAATGTATGTGTGGTTGTTCAACTCTTATCCCCCTTCCCCACTTCCCTTCCTTCCTTTCCTTTTTTCTTTTTAAATAGAGTCAAGCCCCAACCCATTTCATTAAACCATTCTGAGTTGGTCGACTTTGAACAGAAAGCAATTCTCCCAATTGGGTGCTGCTTCAGACATCAATAATTCCAATTAAGCCAATACAGAGATATGACTACATCCTTTTGCTAAGCAATTTTAAAAAGACACAACTGAAATAAATGGAAAATCCTGCAAGAGAAGCTAAGGGACTTGTCAAGTTTTATTATTAATAATAATAAAGCTTTTCAAATATATGACACGTGTTCAAAGAAATGTACTTTAGTTATAATAGATTGTTGTGAAAGAAGTAAAAAGATACAGCTATATTTTATTTATCTTGTTGTTAAGCCTCCTCTTGTTGTTGTTCAGTTTAACAAACCCTTAATATTCCTGCTTCGTTGAAACTGAGGCCTGATTCCTATATAAATGGACACCACAATTTCTTACGGCTTCATGCATGAACACACTATTACTTTCAGCACACCCTGTAAATATTTCTATTAAAAAGGCTGTGTCTGGGGCGATGGGTCACCTCTGATTTTTTATTTATTTTGTGATGTCTATGTCACATATACTAGTCATAACTTGATCTCATAGTTTCTGAGCAATGAAGTAATGAACAAATGTGTATCATTATATACATACCCTCAGGAATGAATTAAAAGTGAGGAGGGAACAAAGTTCTCTTTAAGGAGCCTACACCTATGAATGATTTGTACTGTGAATTTTACCGGAGTGTGAACATCCATTTCCTGAACATTTTTGTCTGTCATAGAAAGGATTAATACACCCTCTCCACAAAGTAGATATGCTAGCAAGAATTCACTGAAAGTATTTTGTGCAATATTCTCCTTTTGAAAAACAGACTTGGGAGTAAGGCACACCTTCTTGAATGTCATCCACAGAACTTTCTAATGCTGTTTGCTTGTTGCTTCCTATGTAAATGCAGCCAATGTTTGTTCACATCTCCTTCTCTTACCTGCAAGCAACACCCCTCTAATCAAAATTAGCATTGTGTCCTATGATTTATTTGTGTCCTATAATTTACTTGAGCAAACATCTACAAAGTGATAAGAACCCAAAGCATATGCCAGTTTGGGACACTGCTTGTTTTTGTTCGCTTGTTTGTTTTTACTTAAAAAATTATTTTAATACTGCTTTTTGGTCCCAAAATTGTTTACCCAGAAGATGGAAACAAACAAACAAAATAAAAAATCAAAGCCTTTTAAAAAATTAATAAAAAGAACAGTGTGTGATAGGGATGGCTAGAGACCGTCCCACTGTATTTTTCTGTATTTTTCACCTGCTTAGAGACTCCAGTCAACAGGGCCTGTTGGTAGAGGATGGCTGTGAAGGGACAACACAAGCAGCTTCCCCTCCCTGTGCAGCGACCTGATAAAGCAGATAGGAAATAGCTAGGATGAAATGTAGCTTTGGGGCTTGAGGCTTTAGAACTTCTTATAACACGTGAGGGAGCAGGAGCAAAAGACAAGCAGGGAGAAAATGCTTGGAGAAGGTTGCAATGGTTGGCTGGCAAAAGGGAGGGGAACAAAACTACAGCAGGGGCAGTGGATTTTGTTTCACCACCTGAGATGAAATGGGATGTACTGCCATGCCGCTGAAGCATCCCTTACCTAGGTTGCGCAGCAGTGCCTGCAAAGCTCTTGAGAGATTTTAGGAGATTTCCCTGTTTGTCTAAACACTAGCAGCGAAGGGCTGAGCTTCATCTGCCTTGGGAGTAAATTCCACAACCAGGGTGTTTCCACAGAAAAGACTCTGTGTTTTTCTCCAACCAACCAAGCAAACCTTTCTTGGTGGAGAGATTTAACAGTCCTCTAAATTTGATCTCAACCTACATGCATTTTCTCCCTGCTTGTCTTTGTCTGCAGGTAGGTTACCTAGCAAGGAGTGCATTGTAAGCTGCTGATCATATTTCAGTTATTAGTTCCAAGCTTTCATGTTTCTGAAAGGTTCAGTGCAGCAGCAGATGATGTGTTGGGGCTGCGCTGCTCACCTGACCTCCTTCCTGTTGTGTCACTGCTGTATACCAAGATGGAGAGGGAAAGGGCTAAGGCAAGGGCACTATAGTGCAAATGTACAGGAAGGAACAGTGGATTGCCTCCACCAGCACTTTTGCATCACATTGACCTCACCACTGCCTCATCCTTCCTTGTCATTACCCTACAGCTAGATGGAGGTCAGGTGAGTGGCAAAGCCCAAGACACTGCCCATTGCTGGTTTGATGGCCACATTTCAAAGTACACACACACACTCCAATAACAGTGAGTTGCTGGATTAGATTAGATGCAGTACCATTTTTCTATCTGCCTGATAGAATTATATAAACTTAGGACTGCTAAAGTTTGGTTCCAGCCCCAAAAGTTCTTCAACCAAAACATTTTGGAAACTGAAAAAACAACAACAATCTAGCACTTGAAGTACAATCACTTGGCAATAAATACAAACACACATCTTAATTATATAGATAGCTCTAATGCCACTGATCCATGGCTGCTGGGAGAAGGTCACAGACATTAAGATTTTGCCTTCAACTAAGTATAAATCAGTGATGTCTTCCTGTAATTTAATAACCAATCCACAATTCCCCTTAGTCTGCAGTACGCTCTGTGTAATTGGTGGCTAAGAAGCTGATGCATCACTGTAGGGTTAAGGGGTTGAGCAAATATGGGAGAATACTAGTTTATTTCTACTTATATTGTAGCTATGCTGAAATGAATAGAGAACTGAATCCTGATAGAATTAATGCTACAAGTGTTTTCTCAATGAAGGAACTGCTAAGCTTACACTGCATTACCTTTTGGGTTTTGTCTTGACTCTATGCTTAAACCAGGGAGTCTCTCCCTCCCTCCCTCTCTGTTGAATACTTTTGTATTTAACTGCAGCATAAATAATTACACTGATGTATGCTACTAAAGGACCAGTCCACTGGTGCGGCTGAAAGCCTAGCAACTTTTGGTGCTGCCTCCTTGAAATTTCCCTCTCCATGTAATCATGAGAATTGGTGCTCATCACTTTCCTGGTTAGTGTCTGATGTGGATCCTCACTCTCCACCTCCTTCTCGGCCAGCCAGACCCACATGGTTGCTGGCAAATGCCCCTCAGCTGTAGCAACCATGGGGGCACTACCTCCCAGCCAGTAAGCCAGGTTCAAATGTACAAATTAGGGCCCAGGTCTCGCAGAATTCTTTTGCTGGCTGGCCGGACATTGGTCACAGCCATGACCAGCAGGATTTTGCTGATTTCCTTCTTCCTTCCAGTGTGTTTTCCTTTTGTGTTACATCTTTTTAGATTGTAAGCAATTTCAAGTTATTTGTAAACTTCTCTGGAGCCCTTTTTGTTGGAAGACAGGAACAATTAAAAAATCCCCAAATAAGTAAGACATATCCTTAGACTCAAGCATGTTGTCAGTTGAGACATGTCTTTCTATTCATTCTTTCCTGTCGTTTCTAAAATACTGCTTATCCCTATTTTGTCTTGCCTCATTCACTCACTTTCCATTGTTATCCAGGAAACTATTCATTTGCCAACACACAGAAATTTTAATCAAATGTTTGCAGGAATTGTCAGGTTTTATTTTGAAGTATTTATATACGACCCTTCATAATATTGGTCAGGGCTACATATCTATACAGGTAACTTTTTCTGTCTACATGTTGAGAAGCCTGAATATTCCTAACCCTGCTGTGCCACTGAAGGGGGAAGGGGGGGGGGAGAGCGGCTGACAATGAAGATTCTGCTCAGCAGCCTCTTCCAGCTACCCTTAAGCTTTCCTATGGACCATGAAGCTCTTCTTTCTTTTGTATGGTGTGCTTGAGTATGCTGCTTCAGTTGACTCCCCTTGATTGATTTTGTCTGGGTGGTTGCCTAGTCCCTGGCCACCGCTGGTGTTTTAAAGGCCTGTTTCACGCTTCCTTTGTTTTCCCTTCAGCTTGTTACACTATAGATGCTGAGTTCATATGGGAGGCACAGATGAGCACTTTGGAGTCACCATGTTGTGAGCTTGTCAGCTGATGGGCTTCCATTGTGCTGGCAGCAATAATAATCTTAATGCTCTGCATCCGATATGATGAAGGCTTCTGCAGTGCTTATGTGAGGTTATTTGCCCAGAAAAGCTGAAGATGAATGAGGAGAGATCATCTTGAGGGAGGCATTGTTTGGCTGACTTACATGCAAGTAAGCTACTGGGGCTGTTTTAGCCTCTTTAATGTGCCAGTGGGAGATATTGGATCAAGAGAGCAGTAGGAAAGATATGAACAAGTCTGCCTCTAACAATGCTTTAAGGGAGATATATTTCACAATAAGCCTTTGCTTGGTTTTTATTGCTCATTTACCCATTTTTATACTTTCCTGTTCTCATTCTCTCTCTTCCCCCTTCAATATTCTACTGTTCCAAATGTAGATGCTAGTAAAAAATAAAATAGAGTGGTTTATACACACAGGAAAGGAGTATTTCTGTGGAACTAATTTCTTATATTTCAGGGTTTTAATATGTCTTTCTCTTAAGAATCAAATTCAAAGATCAATGTATGGTAAGCTCCAAAGCTTGTAGCAAACAAGCTGCATTCTTTAGGGTATATGCTCACGGGCATCTACGCTTTATTCCAATGCCTTGTTAAAAATGATTCCTTTGCAAATCTTGCCAGTCAGTAATAAATAATAAGGAACTAATAACATATTTATAAAGAAAAAAAAAAAAGTAAAAGCAAGGGTAGAATGCCACTGCCCACTTATTGCAATGTCAAACCATGGGGCTTATGTCTATGTTTATCTGAGTGAGCTGCACTGCGCTATTAAGCTTCTGGGCTTAATTCAGTGCTTCTTAGTTAAAACACCCCTGGTCCAACAAGAAGCAGGGGTTTTCCAATCTTGGTCTTGAATTATGTCCCTACCTGCAGCTAGATGGTTTTAAAAAAATGGTTAGGGCTGACCAAAACTATGTTTCATCTGGCAATAAAATAAAACAAAAATAGAGTGTCAAAAAGCAATACCCCTTCCCAATGATTTTTCAACCTCTTTGCAAATATATTTGTCTATTCATTTACATTGCCCCCCACTCCCATTTTCAATTGCCTTCACAATGGTATCATGTGATTCATTATCATTTTAGATTACACATGTGATTAATCCAGGAAAGAGAATGTAGCTATCCAAGGATACAAGATTCTGATATTCAGGGGGAAAGCAACACAATGTGAATGTTTATACTAAGTGTTGTCTACGAAAACCAATGTTAAATACATGAATTCACTGAATGTGTCTTTCCCCCACCTTTACAAAGAATAGCAGCAAGGTGCCCTGATCAGTTTTTGAATGATTGATGTCAATGTTACCTTCTCTCCCAGTGGGAACAGCAGCTTGGGGAGTGGTGATCACTGACACCATGACAAGGGGAAAATAGTTAACAAAACTTTCCTGCAATCCTGATCCAGGATGTTAAGTGCATCCACTTATTTTATGCAGCATCCAGTTTGGCCCCCCATTATTAATCCTTATCATCTTCTGAATAGGAAGCATTATTATAAGGTAATAGGTCTTGTGCTGATCAAGGTTCTGCCCATCTGCCCATCTTTAAGGTATGTTTGCAAAATTCAAAACACTTTCTCAAACACTTCTTCCCTTTTAATATTCTAGTATGTATGTAATGGTTTCAACATTTTATTTAAAGCAAAAGAAAGTATGTTGCAAAGTTATTCAGTTTTATATATCCAGTGGCTCTGTAAACCCATCATCACTGAGAAGTTTCTGGCAACTTGATCTAATATTGGAAAATTAAACAATATATTAGAATGACAAGGGGGAAAATACTCCTTTTCATTTCTGAAGGCTAAAATAACATCTTGAGTGAAAATGTAATTGCCTAAAAGAGAAGTTTCCCTGGGTTTACTAATCTTACCCTTGAAATACTGGTACAGATGAAGGCAGAAGGGGAAAATAGATGGGTGGGTTTTTTCCCCTTTCAAATTATTAATGAGGATGCTTCTAGCTGCTTCTAGAGCCAACTTTGGGGTGGGTGGGTGGGTGGGTGCAGAAGTAAAGAAGCCCCATTGCACAAGGGGCAGATCCTCTGCACCCCTAGTTTGAATTCAAGATAACAACTCAAAGTAAGCATCAGGAGTGCACTGCTAATCCTTTTGCATTTTAATAGCAGCTTGAAGAATCCCAGATCTGATGCAATATATGTTCACAGGCAAGGGAAAGGTGGGCATGGTTTGCCCAAAATGGCCTTACAGAATGATTTCATCCCCACTATCTCATTTTCAGAATACAGTGGTACCGCGGGTTAAGTATTTAATTCGTTCCGGAGGTCCGTAATTAACCTGAAACTGTTCTTAACCTGAAGCACCACTTTAGCTAATGGGGCCTCCCGCTGCTGCCGCACCACCAGAGCACGATTTCTGTTCTCATCCTGAAGCAAAATTCTTAACCTGAAGCACTATTTCTGGGTTAGCGGAGTCTGTAACCTGAAGCGTATGTAACCTGAAGCATATGTAACCTGAGGTACCACTGTATATATTTGCCTGAGGCAGAAGAATAAGCAACTGTATAAAGAAATCAACCACCACCACCACCACCAAAGATATACAACCACCACCACCACCACAAAAGATATGCTATCCCATCAATACTGTCTTTGTGGGGCAATGTGATGTGACGCCCTTTGGATCTCTGTGAATAGTGTAGTATGGACTCATACTATGGGGTAGGAAATGCCTAATCTTATTCTAACCTTAAGGAAATTATATTGTTTCTGCGAAGTATACTAAACGTGCAATACCTTTGTGAAGCTGTTCTTTTCACATGCAGCGTGTGCAAAAGCCATAAGGAGGCTAGCATTTCTGTTAATTTGGTTTTGAAATCAGTGTGGTAATCTGTTTCGTGGCTTTTTGTTTCCTTCTTTACAGTTTAAGGGAAGTGAATATAAGAGAAGCAGTGCAGTATGCATAATTGGCTTACTGCTACAATGGAGGCCATACCCCTGACACCGAGAACAATTGCTAGCTGTGCTGGTTGATGGTTTTAAATTGAAAACAGTGTTTATCATTTCCAGGAAGAGCGCAACTATTTCTATGTGCAGTTAACAACTTGGAACCCATTTATTGCCTTCTTTATAATTTAAATTTGCTACTATTTTATTAATTAAATTTAGGGAGTTTTTTTTTATTTCTCTGCGAGTTCAAAGTGCTGTAAAAACAATAACCTGCCATGCTCATGGAACAAGATTACAGATTCTGACTATGCTACCAGTCACTTAAAAATACTAAAGGGGATTATTCCTCACCAAATACATGTGCTGGGTATAGTATTGTTAGTACAAAATTTGAAACTTCAGGTGAATCAAGGTCAATAAAACTGTGACACATGATAAAATAGTCCTGTTTCTTTATTTCAGTCATTGGCAATAACATTTATTAAAATATTTATAATACAGTACAAAGGCAGCAGAATTATCAGCAATATATGTTCAACTAACAGTGCAAGACTATGCACATCTACTCAGAAGCAGTTCTTTTTTCCAAGAAAAACAGGTGCTGGAACTCACTATGAAGTTGTTACAGTAAGTTGCCAGGCGCCTCTGGGAAGCCCTGAACAGATGCAGGTGCCCTTGGTTCTGACACAGGTCAGTTAAATGCGCCTGCACCTCCCTTGTATAGGCCTGGCTGGAAAGCTTAAAGCATGCCACTGCTATACAGGTGACGGATTGAAGAAAAGGAAATATGGATTGGCCCCACCCCATAGCTTGACCAATAGCAGCTAAGAGCAGCTAGGAGCTCAGTGGAGTCATAGATCGAAAAAAGTGTAGACTCACACATGCTGACCAGCTTCCATTTTGACTTGAAATGTTCATTTTGGGCTTCTCAGAAGTATGTAAAGGCAAAAAGTAGGCGAAAGGAGCACTGGCCTACAATGGAAACCACCTGAGAGGTGCCAGAACTGTGCTCAAAAGTAAGTCCCTGTGAATTCCATTGTCATTACTCCTAGGTAAGTCTGTATGTACAATTGATGTGAGCTATAGTCCTCATTGGCCTCCCCTGCTTTAATACAATCAGAATTCCTCCGAACTATTTCTCATAGGCATTTTTTTAGAGTTAAAATTACAGCATGAAGTATTTACTGTGTTCAGTGTTTCAAAGGTTAGCTACATCAGGTGTAGACATTAGGATTCTGAGGTATTATTTCGAAAGCACATAATCCTCTCCTCCATTTTTTAAAAAGTTTGTGTGCCTTGCCTTTCTGATCAACTCAGTGAAGACGTTATATTTTGAACATTTGAATATAAGTAACTTTGCACTTGTAAGTAATTTTAAAAGATAACTTATTTTATGGGGAGCTGCACTGCCATGGAGAAAGGGCTGTAGATCAGTGGTACTCCCTTGCATGCAGAATATCCTAAGTTCAATCCCTGACATCTCCAGGTAGGGCTGGCAGAGACTTCCATCTGAAACCTTGGAGAGCTATTGCCAGGAAGCTAGCTGGACCAATGGTCTGACTTGATATAAGGCAGCTTCCTATGTTCCACCACATTTATTGTTGTTGTTTAGTTGTTTAGTCATGTTACCATGGACCAGAGCATGCCAGGCCCTCCTATCTTTCACTGCCTCCCGCAGTTTGGTCAAACTCATGCTGGTAGCTTCGAGAACACTGTCCAACCATCTCATCCTCTGTCGCCCCCTTCTCCTTGTGCCCTCCATCTTTCCCAACATCACGGTCTTTTCCAGGGAGTCTTCTCTTCTCATGAGGTGGCCAAAGTATTGGAGCCTCAGCTTCAGGATCTGTCCTTCCAGTGAGCACTCAGGGCTGATTTCCTTAAGAATGGATAGGTTTGATCTTCTTGCAGTCCATGGGACTCTCAAGAGTCTCCTCCAGCACCATAATTCAAAAGCATCAATATTTTGGCGATCAGCCTTCTTTATAGTCCAGCTCTCACTTCCTCCACCACATTAGCAATGGCAAAATATTAAAAGTAAAGGAAGTGGGGAAGAGGAATGGAGGCAGATGAGGTACGTGAACAGAGGCCCAAAGCTGCTAATTGCCTTATATTTCCTATATTTTTTTATGTACACTGAAGCCCTTTCATATATTTTTATTGTAGTTCACATGATTAACAGTGCATCCCCTGCCATGCTCTACACACCAACTACACATTGGGAGAAAGTGGGCCATGGGGTAGCCTACCCTATGAGTTATCTGCTCCCGCCAGGATCCCAAACCCTATATAATCATGGTTCCAGATCACAAGGAGAGCCTAGCCTGTTGCAGACATTCCAGAGCATGGCTCGCATGAGATGCGGAGGTGGGGCCAGCTGTCACAACCAGTTAACAGCTCTTCACAGGACTTTTAGACAGATGGGAGGGAGTGCCTGGAGGCAGCTTGAATCTGTGCAACAAATGGCGGGGGATCAACCATTCTTCTTTACTCGTAGTGGAGCCCTCATCTCTCCCTGTCATCTGGCCATCTGATTCTAGACATATTGAGTACACAAGGGACGCAAAAAATAATTATAAAGAATCTTTTGAGCTAAAGTGGAAGATTATTTCGTGAGTATGGAAAAAAGAACCTAAATTAATCATTTACTGCCCTCTTTTCTGCTAAATTGGAAGCTAATTAGAATCTAGCCTTATAAATAATTATTTTACCTATATTTGTATGCAGCAGCTGTTATATATGATCTTGACATCTGTGTACACTCATTCAAGAGGGGATATTCTTTATATACTATAAGAGAAAAGGATCGCATAAGTAGGCAGTGATTATAGGCCAATTATACATCTCTTGATTATAGTAAATCGGGTTTTGCCATATTTTAGTTACTTTATTCAGCTACCAGCATTCTCTCGATAAGAATGAAGATTGAGTACTATAATGACAAAAGAGCTCATGTAATTTTAAGCCAAGATTACACTGAATTTCAAATGATAAGTGAATGACAAGGAAACATTTCCCATATTATTGACAACCTCAAACACTCAGATGTGTTTGGGATCAGGCTCTTGAATAGTTTCTATGGGAAGAAAGTAATGCTGAGAGCTATTTCCAGACAGGGAAAACACAAATCTGTTCCATAACATCTTCCAGATTATTAAAAAGTGTCTGTGAAATCTTCCTAAATACTCTGCGGATCTGCTGGTAGAGTATAAAAGATTCTATTATTTGTTGTAAAGAGATTGGAGGTTCTGAGGCAAGTCTCAAATAAAGAGGGGCAGCAAGCAAAAAAAAAGCTTGGGAAATCTAAGTTCCTTAAGGATAGTTTTGTACCAAAATTGCTAAAGCAAAATAGCTTACGTTTCCTCAAAAAAGAATGCCTAGACATTAATGACATACCTTGATAAGAGAAATGGTTATGGAAGATGAAGCAAAATGACTTTTCTCTGAACATTCATTTCCGTTTAATAAATGGTCAGGCAATCCATTTTCTTTTTATTTATCTTTGAAGGCAAACACACTATAGGTTCAATTTCCAAATAAGGGCTTCTCACCAGGAGGAACAAATCATTGATTTGAATGTTTAGCTAGACAGTTAGATATACTGCATGACCAAGGAACTGCCAAAATGCCAGTTGGAATTTTGACAAGAAAGCTTTTGACATGCTATTGAAGTCTCTATCTTTTGAAAACCACTTCTTCACAATGTGTGCTTAGCTGCTCATGCACAAAGGAACAACAGACAAAAATTCATTCAGCAAACTTAGTGCCATAGCCTGACTAGAAGTCAGGTAATTATGATTGTTTTGTGCATCTCCAGCTTCACTTTTCAGGAGAAATTTAGTTCATTCAAGAGAAACTTAGTTCATGTGCAAGGCTATTTTCCAGCACAGCAGTGTGTTGTTTCTGTTGCATTATGATGACACTAGTACTTCTAAGTGACTATGGCCCTATGTTTTGTTAATCACTATTTATGCTTCTCACATGCCTTCTTGATGCATGTGTCATTCGGGGACAACAACAATTCAATTCAACCTTTTGAGTGAAATGCATTCACATTCTTCTAGTGTAGGTACAAGATCTTCTAGACACATCACTGTCAATATTTTTTAAAATGTGTTGTCAGGGAAACAGAGGCATTTATTCAGGACCTTGCAGTAAGTATAGAAGATTCTTGCTTTCAGCTAATTTATTTCAAGATATGTACGTATATATAAAAAAATTCCTTCCAGTAGCACCTTAAAGACCAACTAAGTTAGTTCTTGGTATGAGCTTTCGTGTGCATGCACACTTCTTCGTATACACTGAAACAGAAGTTGCCAGATCCTTCTATATAGTGAGAAGGTGGGGAGGGGTGTTACTGAGAAGGGTGGTGGGAATGGGAGATAGGCAGATAGCTGAGAGAGCCTCTTGACGACTCTTAACGACTGTAATAGGTCTTACAGGAAAAGGCAAGGGGTGGGAAGGTGAGAAATGGTTTAGTTATGTATAGTGAGATAAGAATCCAATGTCTTTGTTCAGCCCAGGTCTTTTCATGGTTTTAAGTTTGGTAATGAGTTGTAATTCAGCAGCTTCTCTTTCCAGTCTATTTCTGAAATTCCTTTGTAGTAAAACAGCTACTTTGAGATCTTGTATAGAATGTCCTGGGAGATTGAAGTGTTCTCCTACTGGTTTCTCTGTTCTGTGATTCTTGATGTCAGATTTATGTCCGTTTATTCTTTGGCGTAAGGTTTGGCCTGTTTGTCCAATATAGAGAGCTGAAGGACACTGTTGGCATTTGATGGCATACACAATGTTAGACGATGAGCAATTAAATAGTCCCGAGATGGTATGTGTGATGTTGTTGGGGCCAGTAATGGTGTTGTCCGGGTGTATGTGGCAGCAAAGTTGGCATCTGGGTTTATTGCAGGCTCTGGTGCCAGTGTCTGTGTTAAGTCTGGTTGTAGTATTATTGTGGGTTAGGAGTTGTTTAAGATTGGGTGGTTGTCTGTAAGCAATGAAAGGTCTTCCTCCCAGAGCTTGAGAAAGAGAACTGTCATTGTCCAGGAGAGGTTGTAGATCTCTGATGATGCGTTGTACTGTTTTAACTTGGGAGCTGTATGTGATGACTAGAGGTGTTCTGTTATTTTCTTTTTTGGGTCTGTCTTGCAGCAAGTTCTCTCTGGGTATCAGTCTGGCTCTGTTGATCTGTTGTCTAACTTCATCTGCTGGGTATTTTAGTTCTGAGAAGGTTTGCTGTAGATCCCTTAGGTGAGAGTCTCTGTCTGTAGAATTGGAACAGATGCGGCTGTAACGTAGTGCCTGGCTATATACAATGGACTGTTTGGTATGTTTGGGATGGTAGCTAGAGGCATGTAGATATGTTTGTCGGTCAGTTGGTTTGCGGTATAAGGTGGTGTCTATGCGCCCATCCTGTATTTTTATAGTAGTGTCCAAAAAATGTATTTCTTGCATAGATTGATTCATTGTAAGGTTGATTGTGGGGTGAAAATCATTAAATTTCTGGTGAAAGGTGTCCAGGGTCTGTTGACCATGTGTCCAGATGATAAAAATATCGTCAATGTATCGCAGGTACAAGAGAGGTTTGAGTGGGTAGGAGTTCAGGAAACGTTGTTCTAAATCTGCCATGAAGATGTTGGCATACTGTGGGGCCATGCGGGTGCCCATTGCTGTGCCGCTGATCTGAAGAAACAGGTCATCACCGAATTTGAAGTTGTTGTGGGTAAGGACAAATTGGCAGAGTTTGGTGGCAAGGTCCGCTGTGGTTTTATCTGATATGGTGTTCCTTATGGCTTGTAAACCATCGTTGTGTGGGATGTTGGTATACAGAGATTCCACATCCATAGTAGCTAGTATAGTATTGTTGGGAAGATTATTTAAAGATTGTATTTTCCTCAGAAAATCTGTGGTGTCACGTACATAGCTGGGAGCATTGATGGCATATGGTTTCAGAACAGAGTCCATATAACCGGAGACACCCACTGTAACAGTGCCAATACCTGAAATGATGGGGCGTCCTGGATTTCCTGGTTTGTGTATTTTGGGTAGAAGATAGAAAGTTCCTGGTCGAGGTTCTGTTGGTGTGTTGGTGAGGATCTGTTCTTGGATGTGTGGGGGTAGCTCCTTAACAATCTTGTTTAGTTCTTTCTTGTATTCTTGTATTCTTGTGTGGGGTCTACTACGTATATATAGTTAAATATATAGGTGTTCCTCAAAAAAAAAAAAAAAAAACCAATAGAAACAACTAGCCTGTTTAACTTAGCATCAGAACAGGTAGCATAATATTCTATCCCATGATGTTTTGTCATGAAGAACCTCACAAATATCAGGGTTTTCCTATTTAATTTTGGGGTGGGGGCATGTGCATTATGTTGCTGGAGGAGGGCATTTAAAAAGCCCAGGATTGGGGGGGGGGGCTTAAAAAGGCAATCACAACCCAAAAGGGAAAAGGGCCCATGATTGTCAAGTATTGCACACACACATACAGCTCCTCCTAAATAACTGTGGTATGCACTTTCAAAACTAAATTAGAAAAAGAAAAATGATGCCCACAGTAGTACCCAAAATACTACCCAAAATTTGTTGTCTTAGGTGAGCAACTGCCTCATTTGATCTCAGTGATGTGCAAACAGTCTGGGCCCCTGAAAATCAATATGATCCTTCATTACTTCTTGCCAAATTCTCAAAATGTCTCAGGAGAGTTTAGAGAATGCAAAAGAAAATCTCAAAGGGATCAACTGTTGGAATACCCCCCTCACCTAGTTCCACTTTACCCTCTGCTAAGGAAAAGTACTCACCTTGGGAAAGTGAGTAGCAGGTGGTAAAGCACAACCTTGCAGACACCTCCTCCTTCCAAAATGAAATCCTGGCTGCACCTTTTTCCATTGGGAATAATGGGTCTGAACTACAAACCCCAGAAAATAAAACTGGCCAGGAATCATGGGGTGTGGTCCCTGACAGCAGAAAACACCCCCAGCATAACATCTTGAGCTTGTTCTATTTTCTTTGAAGACCTATGCCACCTGCTATCCTACACCCTCCCTTAAAGTTAGGGTTTTGTTTTGATGAAAGAGTGTGGCAGTGCAACAGTTGGCCACAGGTAAGGAGGATGGAAGCAAAACTGAGGTTGGCGGTCTATTTGTAGCAGGCTGTGTCTGCCTCAATTACTCTACTAGTCTAAAAATGTCAGGAACAATAAAACTGCAGCATGTAAGGCCTGAAGTCTGAAAAGTGCTCCATATTTTAACAAACCTTTAAACATTTGTAGTCCCAGATACTACATAATATTAACATTACAGGACACAAGTGTCACCTTCCTTATTTTTCATTTTACAAATCAATATACTTACTTACAGGACTCTACTGTATTCTGTTAAATGCCTTCCTTAGACTAGAATCTATGATATTTAAACAAAATTTAGAGCATATCAAATCAGAGAAATTCACTGCTAAAATCTAAGACTGTAGGTCTGTCAGTTCAATGACAGAGGTTTTAATTTTCTATGTATATTGCAATAGAGTTACAACTAAATCATTCCCTAAGCTAGTAAGTAGACATCATGATTTGAGGACTGCAGACTTTACTGATTTTGATCCCATGTGTCATGGAGAAAATCAACACCAGCTCTATAAAACTAGGCAGTAATAACAAATTATGCTTTCTACCTTGGAAACCACAATGAATTTAACATTTCTATCAGGTTCGCTATTTATTTTTTCAACCAAATATTGTGACCTTCCATTAAAAATTTAGCTTTCAAGGTCACCTATGAGCTCCATGTTACAACACAACCATAAACAAGAATAAAAGAGCAAACAAATCAATTAACAGCAGATATATCAATAAAACAACTTGAGTCAACTAATATCAGTTACTGTTAAAGGCTTGGGCAAACAAAATGGATGCAGTCTGGCATCTAGAATATAGAAAAGTGAATCTTCCACAAATAAGGATGGCAACACATAGAAGGTCCTCTCCCCTGTAGCCACCTGCCTAAGCTTCAAGAGTGGAGGCATCCAGAAAAAGGTTTCAGAAGATTGTTTTAATTTTATATGAGAAATTATATTGTATATACATTGGTCCTAAGACAATAGCTGCTGTAGCACTTCTTAACCCTTAAATTCGGGGATGGAAGCAAGATTTTTTTGAAAAAGATCACACAAGATACATTTCAATAACATACAAAAAGTGAATATGAGATTCTATTAAAATAAGCATCTAAAACTTAAAAAGAATCAGGTCAGCATTGATCTCGCTAGAATTGTTTTGTTCAGATTTAGATATCCTAGTTCAAAAAGTATTCCAAATCTGAAAGGATTCAGAAAGCAATTATGAATATAGTAAGTGATGGAAGACAAAACATGCTCAATGCCAAGAAAAGTGTGAGAGAGAGGAAGGGACATCAGAGGCTATATATTAAGAACAATAATTTTTCATTCTTATGAGTAATAGAACAAGAAACCATTGTTTCAATGTTAAGACGATAGGATAAAGTGCCTTCCTAATTACAACAGTAGTTCACAGTAGAATCAGAAGCCTAGGAATGCTAATAGGAGGTGAATAAGTTTCCAGCTGCCAAACTGGATAGCTCTTTCAGCATACAGACCTCAATGACCTGTACTGTTTAGGAAAGGCTTGGCTGCTTTTCTTTGCAATTCACTTTATAATCACGTTAGATGGCTCCCACATCAGTTACTGTCTACATCTACTTGAGTGAAAGACAGATTTTTCCAGACTGGATAGCAATGTTCCTGAGCCTTCAAAGTGTATGATTATCCAGTGCATGTGGAGTTACTTCCCAGCTAATATGTCAACTTTAAAATTTGACTCTCCCTCCTGTTTGCTCTTGTTTGCCAGATGCTATCAGCCTCTTGGGAATGACTAGAAAACTTTTAGTAATAGTAATTGCTATTTGCACTGGCAAATAGTAATCTTGCAAAGACTGAGCAGGACAAATACAAAATTAATTAATTAATTACATAAGGATGAAGTAGGCCCAGTTCATTCTTCTGATACATGGCAAGATGGCAAGGTGTCCCAGATTTAATTATCATTCACTTTGGTGTCAGGATAACAATGGCCAGGATGGGAATTCATCATTTAGACGCAGTGGGAGAATTACAATGCTGCTGTGCCACTTCAACTCCCTGCACCCTAAAAAAAAAATCTGTTCTAGAGGACTGGTGGGCCCTCCAGGACACTGTGGTAGATAGCTTGGGGGATGCAGAGGAAAGGGGGAACTGGCAAAAATTGGGGGCCCTTCTCTCATGTTGGGAAATGTGCCTCTGAGGGATCAAACGTCATTGCAAATATATTAGATTAAACCCAGGATGATTTACATCATACACTGGAAATGTGCCATGGATTAGGATGCTGTGATGTGACATGCTGCAACATCAGGTATGTCACACAATTTCCCCTGTGAGAGTGTGTTGGCCCCCCATGAGAACTGATATTTGGGTTATTTCTGCACGTAGCACCATCATCCAGGGACAGGTAAATCAATTCTATTTTTAAAGGAGGTATTGGAAGATGGCCTGATCCTTCTACCTCACCCCTCACCCCTAATCGATTTCCTGTTTAAAGCAAGCAAACAAAACCCCCTGAACATGTTATCTACCCACAAAATCATTGGTAGTGTGAATTTGAATGAGTGAAGATGTGACATCTTTCTGCATTGCATCCTCGGAATCTATCTCCAGATGATGGCCACCTCAAGGATTCTCTCAGATATCCCTTCAAGGAATACGACATTTAAGCATGCAATGATTAAAGTCTCTTGTTAGCATTATGTAGTAGTGAGGAAGCTACACTAAAGTGGAAATAGAAAGACTGGCCTTTGTTCCTCTACTGTAATGTGTTGCTAACCTGAGACCTGGATCCAGTCCCCACCCCTGCAAATTTGCAGTTTGAAAAGTGGAATGACCTCTCCTTCAGAACAGGCAGCCATCCTGAAGTAGAAAATGCCCACTTGGAACCTTTTATAAACAGAAATTCATGAACATTTCCTATTTTATTCAGGCACCTAGTGTTAATAATGTGGCAGCCTAAGATTAAATCCAAGTAATGAATTTCATATATTTAAGTCAAAGCTCGTGTGGAAATACAACACTGTTCCCATTTTTAAAGTAAACATATAATAGTAGGAAGCTGGTACGCACACATTTTTAAGAGTCACAGCAACTAACATGAATTCTCTGTATAGAATATATATTCCACTTTATAAATGTTTCTCAGGACAATAGATTTCTCTGCTGCTGTTGTTTTTGGTCTTGACTGTCATATGGGAATATTTAATCATTTGCAAATTGGATATAGTTCTTTTCTCCCACTGCTAACACCCATTATCCTAAACTATAAACTGTGTCAAATCAGCTATGAAAGGCAGTCATGATTCCTTCAAGATTATGAAAGACTAATAACTCATATACCCCATAAATATGAATACATTATTGAGGGGTTTTTTTCCCAACACAAAGGAAGATAATCATTGCCTTTCAACTGTGATGCATTTTACTAGAAAAGTACTTATGTGAAATAACTGAGCATTTGCATGAATTAAGGTCAAATCCTACCCCCCAACTACTCAAAGAAAAGGCTCTTTGACTACCATTTTGCTTAAAGGGTATATTTAGTGGTTCTTTGAATATTATAGCAGTTACAAATGGCTTTAATTTCATATCCTTCAATTTAAGGGCAAGCACAAACAAAAGGAGGATATAAAGGTGATCTGTCTGGCTTTGTTCTACATAGTGGCTTTAGGTTTTAGCTAAATATAAGGTGCTGTTAACTAATGCAGAATAGAAAACATGACATTGTGAAAATGTATGGGGCTATAATTTATTTTTCAGCAGTTATTTAGCTCCCACAAATGTTGCATGTCTATTATATAAGGATCAAGCAGTACAGCAGCATACTGGGTTTCACCCATATTTTTAGGGCAGAAAGTGGTTGCCTGATGCTTGACAGCTGACAGATTACATAACACCAATGCAATGCAATGCAATGACTGCCTCCATGCTTCTAAGCCCAATTCAAAGTGCTAGCATTCACCTATAAGGCTCTTTACAAGTCAGAGGGTGATGAGCAGGGAGAGGGCCTTTTTAAATTGTGGCTCCCCATCTGTCTCTCTCCAGCGAGGTTTCCCTGATGCTTTTGCTGACATCTTTTTGGTGCTCGGTTAAAACTTACTTCCCCTCCTCTACTTTTGATGAACTAAGATGATGTTGTTTTGCTATTAGTATGCTGCCAAAGCTTCCTGTGGCTGTTATGGTGTGGATTTTGTGTGCATTACCATATAAATACATACCATAATTAAAAACAAAAGCAATACCCCACCCCACAGTTTAAAAGGCCACAGATAAAGATAAGTAGCGAAGATGTGTAACAAATATAAAGACCAACAGACACAGATATCTATCTATCTTATGTTTATGTTTTGCAAGTTGCTTGGATAGTAAGTCGAATAAATATTCATAATTTTATTTATCAAGAATTATATATCAATTAAAATATATCTAAGCAGTTTACATGAAATATCACAAACTATTCGTTAAAAATAGCAATAGAAATAGACTTTCAAAACAGTATATAAATTTATCCACAGATAAAAGCAACAGTTTTAAAAACATATGCAATCAAATTACCTCTCTGGCTAGGCTTGTCTAAAACACTATTTTAACAGGTGTTGAGAACAGTACAATGAAGTTGCTTCCCTAATATTAATATGCAGGGAGTTCAAGAGCACAGGAGGTGTCACACTAAAAGGTAAGATTTCTTGCAAAATGAACATTACATGGCACTTTGTAGATCAAAGTAGTCTAGTGGGCACATATGGTGTAAGGCAAGACTTCAAGTAAACTGGCCCCAAGTTGTTGAAGGCTTTATATACTAGTAGTAACATCTTGAATTTGGCCCAGTAACCTACTGGCAAACGGTGCAGATCTTTGAGCCAAAGTGTAATAAACAACAGTGTCTCACTCCTCTCAGGAATCATGCCGCACTGCACTGCAGCATTTTGCACTAATAGTGGTTTCCAGAATAAGCACAAGGGAAGACCCAAGACAGAGTGCATTACAGTAATCCAATCTTGATGCTACCAATGCCTGAACTACAGGGCTAAGCTACCTTAGTTCAGGAACAGCCACAGTTGTCATGCAAGCCAAAGTTAATGGAAGGTGCTCCAAGCTACTGGAGCCACCTGGGCCTCCAGTGACAAAAAAAATGTTTTGTAATTATAGCCAATTATATCTGTGTGCATAAACACAAAGCTAGGTTTTCCATAAATATTCATTCCATTCAGGTATTTGTTTTCCAGCCTTTTCATCTCCACTTTTTTCATGCTCTGGCATGTCTTAGACTACGTAAGTGTTCATCAAGCTAAATGCAGCTTTAACTTTTGACTTCTGCCACCACCCCACCATGCTGCCCACTATTGCCTCAGTCTCCTCTTCATGCATTAACACTTCCACGCTACTCAAGAAGGGAGCAGGGATATGCGGAGAACAATGCCACTATCTGTGGCAATGGATCATTTGTGCACACAGTTGTATGCACAAAGGCTCCATTTCTAGACAGCTGCACAGGTACCAATGAGCTATTTGCACACACACCAAGGCAGGGTTCCTTGGTGCATCTTGCAAAGGAGCATTTTTACCTGAAGAGGGCTCATGTGTTACAGACCAAAACTAGCAACTTAAATCGCACGTCAAGATAGAAGCCAGTGAAGCCCTGGAAACAATATGCTGTTCACGTGAAAGTTGTGCCAATAGTTTGAACTGCAATCTAGATTAAACTGTGCTCACGTAAGTACAGCAGGTTTGCTGGGTAACTTCATTTATTTAAGAACAAAGCTATAGATGCTACGAACTCACTTTGTAGTAAATCTCTTTTTTCTTCAAAATATTTCACTGTATCTTTATTTTGCTGCCTTTTGGAGTGCGAACTGTAGTTCGCATAGAAACAGTTGTTACAGCTTTGTGCACAGTGAATAGCTTGTGTGAAGACTCCCAGAACTATTATCACCCTTGGATGACACATTCTTTAACATCATCGAAATGGGCTTTGGACCTGGGGCACAATCTTCCCTTGAAAGAAGAAAAATATATCACTGAATTTTTTTTTTTTGGAATCCAAACTGTGTTAAATATTTTCCTTTGTACAACCTGTCCTTGGATCATAGCCTATATAAAGAAGGACAGTTATGAATAAAAAAGCACCCCTTATATATAATGCTGACTACCTACAGAGGGAAATATGAGGAAGGAAAAATGTTTTTTGTTTTGTTTTAGTGGCACAAACTGTCCCTTTTCTTTCATCAGTTCTCCATAACATGCTCTGAAGACAGATTGAGATATCTCAGTGGCTGACCTCAGGGAGGCTGGAAAACAGACAATAATCTTGTTTTCAGCTGGAGATCAAAACAGTCTTTGAAGAAATGAACTCCAAGCTTTATTTTCTTACTGGAGAAATGCAGTTGTTACCCAGTATGTCAGAACAGCAAAATATCTATGCAAGATCAAAAGAATGGATACCTCACACACCACTGAGTATCAACTGTATACCGGAAGCCCACAACGTATGCGGGGATTACATTCTGGGGATCACGCCTAAAGCCAAAATCATGTATAGTCAAAACAAATTGGTTCAATTGTCCTTTTTTCTGGATGTCCACCCCCTTCTTCTTCTTTTTTTTTTTTGCTGAACGCAAAATACTTTACACATATACTAGTTAGTAAGCCTTATTGAACACCGCAAGACTAACTTCTGAGCAAGTGTGCATAGCATTGTGTTGTTAGCATCATTTGGTCACACAACATTAGGAGAAAGTTGCATAACATACTCCTCCTCAAGATGTAAACAAACACTCAATGGATTTTATGAAGCATCAAATTGTAAATAGAGTGGCACCTCAGGTTAAGAACTTAATTTGTTCTGGAGGTCTGTTCTTAACCTGAAACTGTTCTTAACCTGAAGCACCACTTTAGCTAATGGGGCCTCCTCCTGCTGCTGCTGCCGCGCCGCCACCGTGTGATTTCTGTTCTCATCCTGAGGCAAATTTCTAAACCCGAGGTACTATTTCTGGGTTAGCGGACTCTGTAACCTGAAGCGTCTGTAACCTGAAGCGTCAGTAACCAGAGGTACCACTGTATATAGTAGTGTTATATCCAAGTAGAAACTCAAGAACTGAGTTGTGCACCGAACTGTCTGGGCATCGTAAACTATCCTAACCATGCAGTTTGTTCTCCTGTTTAGACTTCCAAACTTAAAAATCAGTGTCTTTTTTTTTCTTTCTTTCTTTTTTGGCCAACCAATTTACAAAACTGCCACTAAGGACTCATAAAGTGCTTATTATTGGTCATAAAAATAAAAAGTCTAAAACAATCCAAAGAAAATTATAAAGGGACTCTGAAACAAATTATAAAACACACAAGCAAAGAAGAAGCAGCAACATTCACACATGTTTAGGATTTCTACTTAAGACCCTAAGAAAGAGATAAACCAAAAGGAAAGCTTAAGACTAACATGGCAGCAGTTGTCAGCATGTGTTGTATTATTTGTGGCATAGAATTGTTCACCCCTCAATCCTGTTCACAAAAAAACGTCAACAAAATAGTCACATATATTTATCATGGAACTCAGTTTCAAAATTACAAATAAATCATTCATTCACTCACTGTATTTCTCTAGTAGTAGAGATTTCATTGGCACAAGATATGCACTTTTCTAATTATCAGCTTCTAAGTCAGGTTACTTTTAAGTTTATTGCCTCTACCACATAGGTACTGCTTAACCATTAGCTTTTTATAAGATAGAAAGATACATTAGATCAGTTTTATTCAACATTCTCAGATCCATAACACATTCTCAACAGTACCTGCAACATGGGACCCCCTTTTAGTTTCAATTTATTTCTATTTTATTTTTCCATTTACATTCCTAGTCTACCTCATCCCCATGTCCGTTACAGTACAATAAGAAGATACAAAGCACACTTGTAAGCATTTGTAATAGGATACTTTCAGAATACAAGTGAGGTAACCTTGATACTTAATTAAAGTCAGAAAGCGATGTATCAGTCATTTAAGACATCGCCACTTATCATTCTGATATAGTTGTAAGAATATGTCTGAGCACAAGTGCATGATTGACTAGAGCCAGCTAGGCAATAAATAATACTAGAGATTCTGACACTGATAAGGCTATCACACAGTCATGATTTTAGCTTAAAACACAAGGCTGTAGAACAAAGGAGACAAAAATTAAAAAGGTAAAATTGCCTGTAATGTATTATCTCCTCTGGACCATATTAAGCTGTCTATGACAAAAGGTGATAGCAGAAGAAACATAATTATATTAATCACTGGGTTGCTACATACTGAGCTTTTGACACTGGAAGAAAGGAAAATGACATTTGTGTGAACAGTTTTTGTCAATATAGAATCACTGAACTGTACAGTTGGAAGAGACCACGAGGGTCATGTAGTCCAATCCCCTGCAATGAAAGAATCTCTTGCAGCCCAATGTGGGGCTCAAACCCACAATCCTGAAACAATTTAACATCACATTTTACTTTCAAATGCTACTTAGAAACAATGCTAACTTGTGTTGTACCAAATTGTGAACAATTTCCCCAAATTCTTAATCCCCACAACATTTTGGTTACATTTTTAGGCTTCATTTTCCTTTATAAGGTGACTGAAAATATAATAATAATAATAATAATAATAATAATAATAATAATAAAATTATACCCCGCCCCATCTGGCTGGGTTTTCCCAGCCACTCTGGGCAGCTTCCAACAAAATATTAAAATACAATCTGTCAAACATTAAAAGCTTCCCTAAACAAGATTATTGTTCTTGGCTTTTAAAGAAACAAAGCATTTTCATACCACTACCCCTCCCCCCCCCCCCACATGCACACACACACTGGTTGGAATGCTTCCTGGGATACGTGTGGAAGGACTTCATCATGAGCAGCTTCCACAGGCATTCCAAGAAGTGTACCAGCAAGACTTCCCATGGAGCTGCAGACAGTGGTGCAAGGATTTCTGTTTCCTTGTTTTCTAATCTAAAAGGTCCCTGCAAGTCAGATATATTACTTTGAAGGAGGAAGAGAAAAAGAGACAGGACAATCTTACGCAAGTTATGTTCAATGACTCTTAGTCTCAAGTAAGTGTGCAGAGGATTGAATTATTACTCTTGCAACCATATTCTGTACCAACTGGGTTGGGTTTCAGAGTTACAAAGTTACAAAATTATTTACTATTCATTTCTGTCAACCAGAAACAGTGGTGTCTTCAGGAGGGGTCTTTGTGACATAATGAACAGAAAGGCCCTCAAAATGCAGCAGAACTGACTCACCCCATTTTGAGGTGAAGTATACACATGACCACCTCAAAGAGAGAACTGGATGTAATATCATTACAGTTGGTATCTTAAATAGCCTAACTGTGCCATTGGGTTGGCTTTTTTTTTTTAAAAAAAAAATGCACTTTACTTTGGAAATGTCAATAGTTTCAGAATATGGCTGTCAGAGTTCAGCCTTATACCAGGAGGCAATATCATAGTATGGCACTCAGATACTAGCTTCCCTGGTACAAATTTGCTGTCAGGTTTAATTCAAGCTGCTTGTTTTGACCTTTGAATGGACTGGGTCCAGAGTAGCTTAAGAATCGTCTTGTCCCTCACTTCTGAGAGAATTGTTTTATTTCATGAGGCAAACAAATCCTGGAGGGGATGGAAGGAAATTGGGAACTTCTGTCATATGTGATGGGAGTGCTCCCATGTGTAGGTTTACTTGGAGATGAAAGGAAATACCACAAACACTGTCTCAAACTGTAAATCATAATTCATTACTTTCCCAATGAACAAAATAATTTGCTTCATAAGAACTTAACTGTATTTCTCCTGCTGACAACTTGCATATAGAAACGAAGCATGGCTAACACCACAAAATGTGGCAACTGGAGCTATCTAGTCAGTTAACAAAGCAGTTTTGGGAGGGATGTCATGACTACTGAACCGGACTCGGCGATCATCACCTGAGGCCCTTCTTCATGTGCCTCCTCCATGGGAGGTCCAGAGGGTGGCAACATGAGAACAGGCCTTTTCTGCAGTGGCTCCCCATTTGTGGAATGTTGTCCCCAGGAAGGCTCGCCTGACGCCTTCATTACATACCTTTAGGTGCCAGACTAAATGTTTCTCTTCAACCAGGTGTTTGGCTGATTAACATTCTATGGCTTTGTTTGTGGGAAGTGGGGGTTATTGGTTTGTTTCTGCTTTTGTTTTATTATGTATCTTGTGTTCTTATTTTGTTTCTTTCTGTGAACCGCCCTGCGATCTTCAGGTGAAGGGTGGTATACTACTACTACTACTACCACCACTACCACTACCACCACTACTACTATTAACATAGTGACACCTAGCTTCACTTCATACTCAATGTGAACATGGACTCATGGAAAGAAGATCCATCCAAGTCCTACAGAATTTGAAAGCAGAGGTCAGCATTGTGCATGTGGGTGGGTGGTGGTGTATGTTTGTAATATCTGATAGACATTTTAAGGATTATGTGTGCTATACAGCGTATTGGCCTGAATATAAACTGCACTTTTTTTTCCAGATTCCAACCGTGAAAAGTGTGGCTTAAATTTGCGACCTTACAAAGACTGGCTTTTACGATATCACTGCTGAAACAGACATATGGTAAAACGGAATGGGTGTGAGTGCCTGTGGAATTTATATTCGGGTATTCCCCCCCCCCCGAATTTTAAAGGTGTGACTTATTTGCGGGTGCGGCTTGTATTTTGCTTGTTAGTGTTTTATGTTATTGTTTACTGGAAAGCAATAAAAATAGTGCAGGTGGTGTGTGTGTGTGTGTTTTTTAACTGCTTATAGATGGAAACCAAATGTGGTTTTGCAAGACAGGGCACCTGATTTTTGCCAACCTCCCTATGCTATGCAGCCCCCCCGATGCCCCTTAAAGCATCTCTTGAGGTTTGGAGAACCTTCTGGAACAGTATGGAACAGTATGGAATGTGGCACAGATGTCTGCCTCAAGCTAGCAAAAGCACCTCTCTTGCATAAAGTCACCTTTAGATACAATCCATTTGCTGTAATCCTGGATGAGAGACCACAAACAATAGTGGGGTAGAACTTTTGGTATATATCAGTAAACATTATTACGGTTCTACAATGTTACATGCACTACTAAAATTTCTATCATAATCATATTAAATAGTAAAAATTTATTTCCACTGAAATCAATGGTATGTTGTTCCAAGTAAATGTACCCTATTTAGGATTGGTGTGACAACGCTTCAGAATTCATTGCAACTACCTTCCCATTATAGCACTGTAAGTGGATTCAGAATAAGAACCAATCATTCACCAGTGACTGAAATGCAGCCACCTCTGGGGTGAAATTGTTTCTATCATTCTGTGCCAGCAGCAGTGTACAACACTTTAAGAGGAAAAGTGAATACTGAAATTGTGAGAGAAGGCACACAAAGTAATTACCAAAGCTGGAATTGGATCTAAGTTCTATTGGATCTTTAATGACCACAAGTGTTCAGGGCCTCCATTTTATGTCTCATTCAAAAGATGGATGAGTATCATTCCCAAAGTGCACAAAGGCTAGGTTGGCAGTGTACAAAGAAGAGCTCTTCAATACGATCAAATAAGAAAGGGAATTTCACTCTTTCACATGAAAGCCCCTACAAGATATATTTAATACATATTTCATGCTGTAAGAAAAAAATAATTCACTATTGAAGACTATTTAAGATGTTGCACTTCTTAAATAGTAAAGAACTCATGATATTTGACTGCACAGGTTACTAAATTAGATAGTCCATTTCCAAAGAAGAAATGATTGCTGTGCTTAAGTGAGCTCTCTGTTCAGGCGAAGATCAAGGTCTGGAGAGATTTTGTAACAATATAAAAAAAAATCTCAAAAATCTCTTTGATGCTCACTTCCTTGTGGTAAGGAAGTTTGTTACATTTAAGTGATATCAAAAAACGAAGTGGCTAGAAGAAGAATCAGTCTAGATAAATTCAACTTCTTTTACTCTTACTGCATTAGAAAATAGCAAATTAATATTTGATGTTTCCTAGTTTATGAGACAAATGGTTTATTGAATACAATTGTCTCATGATTTCAACACTTTGATAGTGCCTAATTTGTACTTGTCAAGATAAGGATATATATATATTTATGGAGCTTAGATATATGAGTATGTCCAGATTTTATATGAAAGATTTGTTATTCCTTTTTGTGCATCTCACAACCTTATGAAGCTGAAGAACTTTAATGCCTAATTATCCTATATGGACATAGAAAACTTCAAAATTAGTTAACTGTCACAGAACTAACTCTACATATCTCACTGTTACAGACATCATTATCATTATGATAGACAGAAGTATACTATTAAGCAAAATGTTGACTGTGAGCCTACAGATACTAACATGCTTTCAAATGCTATGTTTCGCAAAACACCAAGGCAGAAGTAGTTTTTAAAAAGTCAGTGCCAGAACTACTAGCATTTTTAGAGCTAAACCAAACCAACAAACAAAAAGAAAGAAAAGTCTGTTTTTTTCACCACAGTTTTAAATCCCTCAAACAGTGTCCTCCCCTTCTAAGCATAAAATGTTTGTTTCCCAGTGCTGCTTGATTAGCTGAAATGAAACTGTCACAGCAAAACTGGGGCACAATTAGAAGTGGAAGTCCAGTTGCTCCCATCCAGAAACAGTGAGAGAAAATGACTGGCTTTGCCTTCACTGATGTCATCATGCAGCTAAAGATAATTAGATATAAACTGTCATTACATTAAGACTTTTGTGGTCCCTGATTGGCTCCGGGGTAACGTGATAAAGAAAAGAGAAAAATTTTGGTTGCAAATAGGGGGTGGGGGGAGGGAACAAAAAAATTAATGGTAGGACGTGTCCCCTATGCCTTGGCCCAGAACCTCTTCAACCCCTCAAAAACATGTTTTTCGGTCCTAAAATTGTTCATAGTGAAACACTACAGAGCATCATAAGGAACTAGATGTCTCAGTTAAAAAGCAGCTAGGTAAAATTTGCAATCAGGGCCAGCCCAAGACATTTTGGCACCTGGGGTGAACCACAAATGGGATCCCTCCCTGGCTTGAGAAGAAAGAGATCTGCTCCAGGAACAAGGAAGATATACATCGAGAACAAGATGGGAGGAGACCAACAGTTACTCTTACTCATTAAGAGGCCACTGTGGAGGCATGGTGGGGATAGCTTCCAAAGAGGGGTCAGAGCTAGCCTCCACGGAGCACGCCACAGCCATCACTTCTACCATGGCAGTGGCAGTGAGCAAGGCAATCATTGAAGACTGGATCTGCTGTCCCTGTGGATCCTGCTGCCTGAAGCAGTCACCTTACCTTGTTTCATGGGTGGGCCAACCCTCAGCAATCTTGCCTCAGCTGCTGTATACAAAGGCAAGTCCACAGCTGCACTGTAATGTTTAATTAAATCGGATCTAAATTGCAAAGGCCACCATTAGTAGTAAAGTCTTCTTAGCAATATGCTACATTATGCATTTGCACAATTGACTTAAAGCTCCAATATCATCTTCACTTTGTGTTCTGCACATGCCATCAACATAAATCCTGAGCATTCGACAATCACTAAATCTGCATTGAGCCTAATATCATCACTTCTGTGGGGGGTGGCTAATGAATTACTGATCATTCTTACTAGAAAATAAAACTACTTGCATTTTGGTAATGGTTTTTAACTGTCACAAGCTTGTCTTACACATTTCTAGATGCTAAAACAGATTTAGACTATTACAAGTTGAGCCAGTAGAAAATGTTCTGTTCTTGCAGATAATGTATAAAAAATTGTCCTGTCCCACCGCAAAGGACATATCTGAATGCAGCATAATGAACAAGAGGTCAGTGAAAACAAATTGTTTCACTATAGGTATTTGTCCATTCACTATGCATTTCTGTAGGATAATAGATGCCTGGGTGCATTCCAGCCATGGATGAGAATACAGTTAACATCATTTTATTCTCTTTGGATAATTCTACAGCATGAAGAGTATGCCACTATGGGTTAAAGTGTAAAGTTTCATCTATTTTTAGTTCATATTAAGCCGACAGATTTCACCTGAGATGCACTGTAAAAAGAGTTCATAGTGGATATAAAATGTGCCCAATTTAAGCCATCTTCTTTAATCACATAAGCCAATATAGCCATCTGAACAACAGAAAGAAGGGAACATAAAAGAAAAGAAAAGAAAGTAAAAGGACTGTAAGCCAAAGCTCCAGTTCGCCCCTTGGAATTGCTCACCAGAAGTGTTGTAATGAAAAAATTAGTATGCATTTGAGCCTGGTTATCAGTCAGGCCCACCTGGTTTCTTTTCTGTGGTCTTTTTGGTAAAGTGACCTTTTTATTATTTCTTCAGGCTTTTTAAATATATTTAATTTGAGATATCTAATTTTTTTATTTTTTCTGCAGTTAGAAAACAAAGGGTTTAGCTTGTATTTTCATGGTTTTAGTTTTGCATTTTAATTCTATTATATGTTAATATTGCATCTTACTCCCTGTTCTTTAAGCTGTCCAGAGAATGTGTATTGATAGGTGGCTATATAAATATGGTAAAGAAATAGAAGTTGGGCACATGCTAAAGGTATGCATTCCCACAATTAAATCTACAAGTAAACTATGTTGATCAACTAGCAGTCTTTCAAATGATATAGCACATTTTCTAGCATATATTAAATGCAAACCGGTCCTTTTATAGCATAATCCAGTAGCATCAGACAAAGGATGTGGAATAAATAACTAAAACAGTCCCAATTTTCTCTCTTTCAATAATTTAATTGCATAGTTCATATAAGGAGATTATCACTTTTCTGTAGCCCAGGTACTCCTTAAAGATAACCATCTATTTCAGGGGGTGGGGATCTGTTTCCCACCCAGAGATATTGCAATTGTTGCTATTATCTCCACAGAGTTTTCTTCATTTCTACCCTATCTTTGAAGATATCCATGTAGTATGTGCAAAGTATCTCTAAGCAACTTCTGTGCAGGTATGTAAAAACAAATAAATGCTGAAAGAGGAATAATCAAAGCTCTCAAGTAAGCAGCAGCGGTTCCCTCTGTAGATAGGTCATCTGGGATTGAGGGGAGGCAGTTGGCCTCTGAAGCCTCCCCTCTTGTAGATTTCCTTTTCTGCTGGGGGGGGGGAGGTGGGGAAAGGGAGGCAGCGGGAGAGAGAGAAGCAGAGCCACATTCTGTCAGCTGTCTGCTGGGAAGCACCACCCTGAAGGACTTCAGTAGCCCCTTGGAGACCCACCATAGGCAACACATCATCTCTAGGGAGGGACTCCTCTTAGAATAAGAGTCTATTACTTTCTTTCGAATGGCCTCATGATAAGGTTCAAGTGAGAGGGCGTGTTTGGCTTGGCTTGTGGTTTTGTTTTCTTTTGAATATGTTCATTATTTTGTGCTTTTAACTAAAACCATTGTTTTATGTTTTAACTACAGGCATTTGGATTATGCATTCTGTGTTTTTATATCGTAATTTTCTCCTGTGAACCGTCCTGAGACCTGCAGGTATAGGGCGGTATATATATATATATATATAAAATAAATAATTTAGTAGTAGTAGTTGTTGTTGTTATACTAATTCTAATGAGAACAATTCCATGTCATATATATTTTCAGCATCTTGCTTGACTTATGAGAGAGGAGGCCTCGTTTTTTAAAATGTTAATTTTTCTGTGTGACCTATGGGCGTTTACTGTGGGTGTTCATCTGTTTTGGAAAGCTGCCTGTGGGAGTAGGTTTATTAAGGTATTAAGCATTTTAATAAATAAGTCTATCAACCAGACACTGCTATGAGGCACTGGACTGGTGCTCAGTTGCATGTTTATTATTTGGTTTAAGGACCTTGTGATTACTGATAGCTTATACTGCATCTATTTAAAGGGTCGTTATTACTTATGAAATATTTTGTTCATAGTATTGAAATGCTTTGGTAGGTTGTATTTTGTAGTAGTCTGTTATTCCTGGTATAATTTAATGGCTTATTGCTATTCTGCTATTGCGAACTGCAATACATTTATGGAAAAACAACAGACAAGTACACCTGATGAGGATGATGACTATGTGTTTATCCCTTGCTCTCCAGCATCTGGACAAGCCCTTCTACTGTAGAGAATCTCAAAAGCAGTTTCACTATTGTTGCTTGCAGCCTTTGAAAACACTTCTCTACATTGTGCACAATTATCCAAGCTTACTCTCTGACAAGCATGCACGAGAGTTTGCACATCCAAGTTCCTGCATTTTTCCTCTCATCAGCACATGAAAACATTTGTGCATCTATCAGCTGATCATTCCTCCCCCCCCCCCCCTCTCACCGATTGAATTTCTGTCAGCCAGAATTGGACATAAGAAGCTTCTGGCCATCTATAATATTTGCCCACATTCATGCAACTACAATATATACATATATATATATTTGAAATCCAACCCGGCAGAATATTTTGCTATTAGACATGGGGAAGTTTTCAAAGTATGCTACATAAACCATGTCCTGATAGAAGCACTCAGTTATAGACTAACCAATAAAAATAAATATCAACAAATAAATCTGTATATTGATTGGAAAAGAAAAGCAGCATTTTATGAGCCAGGATAAGTCACTGATAAGAATTTGGAATGTTACCTTTTTCACAATGATTTCCCGTGAATCCAGAAGGGCAGGCACACTTATTAGGGGCTACACATGTCCCACCATATCTGCACCCTTCCTCACAGAATGCTGGAAAAAAACAACAACCAGTGATTACATATGCAGACTTTTTCTCTTTTTATGCACTTGTGAAACAATAAACGAAGAAAAACAGAATTCCTTATGGCAAAATAGCCCAAGTCCAATCTGCTGCAAGCCAGCCAGCAAAACGTTACTGCTACAAGGGAGAAAACTGAAAGCCTCAAGGCAAATTGACAACAAAATTTTAATGATTATCTGGCATGGACGCTTAAAGAATAATACATACCATTTTGGAGCAGCACTAAACCCAAAGCGATATCTGCCTTTGGGTGCTCTTAGTAACCTTTAGAGGATGTGGTGAAGAGCAAAGGAATTCCATGTTTCATTTTGATGATTTAAGAGTCAGCTACAAGTGTGATATTTAATCTTCTATGTAGTAATTCACTAGCAGAAATGTTCAATGGAATAATGTATTCATGGACCACAATCCAGAGAGCTGTGAGATTAACGCCATACAGGTTTTTTGACATCTACTTTGAAAATGTGGGAGACTTTCAGAAATTGGTTGCAGTATTGCATAGGATGGGACTGTCTGGAGAGGGGGAAAGAAAAGAGCCCCCCACTGGAAACCTCACAGAGTATTTTTCAATGAACACTACAAAACTGTGGTTCATGCTGTGGAACACTGTGTGTGAACATTATATTTTTGACCTTCTAAACAAAATTATGCTTGGGCTTTTTTATTTAAAAAAACCTCTATAATATATTTGTGGAACACTAAACCAATTAACAAATTATAGTTGACACATGACAGAGTACTGAGGCAGGAAGGAGAAGTGAACAGGATATAGAGAAAATGTAAAAGAAATTAGCTTTTGAATACATTCCTTACATTGTTTGTGCAACTAGTGCAAATAAATTTATGCCTGATTCCAATGTTATGCAGTTACTTCTCCATGGCTAAATTCCACATAGCTCTGGTAAAATTTGAGTAATGAAACCACACGGGATGGGTGGATCACAAAATGTCCAGATAAGTAATCCCACAATTTCATTATTCAAAGGTTATTTGATCAACAGGGATTTAGCCATGAGAAAGTGGCAACTACATTGACAAGAAACATTGGGCCATAGTCATGTATCCTATTATACTACAAAGAAGAGAACAGTTAAGTCTATGGATTTGTATGCAAAACTGCCCCCTTTCCCCATGGATGCCACTGGAGATCTTGTAAATGATTTTGGTTGAGGCACCCAGAGTATTGAACCCTCATAAGGAATATAAATCAAAGTCCTATGCACAGTGGTTCTCAAGGCAAACAGAAGATAAACCACAGTTAATATTTAAAGTGTAGCTTCTGCCTCAGAGTTAACAGCAGAGCCACCAAGCCATATTGTAAGACGCAGTCACAGATGGAGTGTTGCTAAAGAAAAGCTTCTACTGGTCTGACAAGGGATATAGAGACATGAAACAGAATAGGTGCTTCAGATTTACTGTGTGATATACCACAACCAAGAGGGCACAACTGAAGGAGTGGGTTTCTGTGTAGTAAGTTCAGTGGCGTAGCGTGGGGGGTGCAAGGGGGGCAAGCCGCACCGGGCGCAACATCTGGGGGGGCGTGCTCGCTGCCTCCGGAGTCGCCGAAGAGCCTCGGGCGCAGGCTGTAGCAGAGCCGACGAGCTGTGCGCGCGTCCGGGCTGAAGGCGCCCGGCAGGCAGCGGCTCTCAGTGCTTGCCGCGTAGGACGCACCAGGCAGCCCCTCCTCACAGCCCCGCCTCCGCCGCTGCTGCTGCAGCTGCTGGACCATTGCATTTTTCTTGCCTCTCTGCCCCCCTCCTCCTCCGGGCAAGTGGCGTCGTTTGGGCGGCAGCGCCAGCGGCAACTCGCAGGTTAGGGGTTAGGGGGGGCGCAAATTACGTGCCTTGCCCCGGGTTAGGGGGCGCAAATTACTTGCGTTGCCCCGGGTGCTGACAACTCACGCTACGCCGCTGAGTAAGTTTAAAAACTGACTCAACCCCCCTTTTTTGTTCTTTCAAAAGAGAGCACTTTTAAATGCGTAAAACTTGAACTGTTGAGCAAAACCATAATAAGGACACAACTGCATAAACAGTTCTCTCCTTTATCAGTCACGGCAAGGGATGGCCTTGACTCTCCAGGGGAACAAAGGAAACACGTCAGAACTTTCTCTTATGTGCTGACCACAAAATATGCGCAAGACCAATGTCCGGGGAAAACGCCAAAAGCGTGTTCCCAGAGATTATGACGTCTTCCCAGATAAGAGGAGGAAGAGGAATATCCTTTTATGGTCAGAAGTACAGGAAGGAAGATCCTTTTATGCTTGAGAGTACCAGAGCAGGAACATATGTGATGTCAACCTGCGTATACAAGTTGACGTGGCTGAGGAAGGGGGAGAGGATGTCTGGAGGATATAAATACTGCATGAAACTTGTCATTTCTTTGGACTTGCTGGGGACTAATCACACAAGTGCCTTCTGCTATCCGGAGAGCAGAATAAACTCTTTCTTTGAACCAACTCGGTGTCATTTTGACTTCCTTCCTCCTGTCCCGGAGCAACACAGACCCAATCGGTGAACTCCAATAAGGCTACACAACCAGAAGGGCACAATATTGGCCATTAGGATTTTAATTATTATGTGTAACTGCTCAATGGTGAACAGAGCAAATGAGAGTACCAGCTCCTCTTTCAGTTAAGATTGCTTAACTGGTCCATGCTGTTCCAATGCTATACATCATGGGTCTCTTTGTGGACCACTATACAGAATAAAGAATAAAAATGACAGTTAACTGAATAAGAAACCTTAATTTGAGATGAAATTCTATACTTTAAATATATCACAAACAACAAAACTATTAAATGATGGTTATCCTGCTTGCTGACCCACATAAAAAGACAATGCATGGATCAGTTGGCATGGCAACAGGTAGAGTTAAAGCTACAACAGTTAATGAAACAGCACAAGGCAGCCATCTTCCACTTACGCAACATGATCATTTTGACAGCAACCAAAGCCAGAGTAGTCATGACAGCCAGCTATATAACTTTTCATAACATTACACCCAAGCTCAGTGTAGTTTTGTAGATAAATTACAACTGGCTAAGCTAAAATAGAAGAATGCCATTTTCTAAAGATAGTCATCTTTTTGATGCTTCAGACATACTATAGGAAGTCAGGATAGCAAGGCCACGCACACCTGAGATGCCTTTAAGAAGACTGTATCTGGACTCTGAAAGTGCTCTCAGGCTTTTTAGGTTTTTCTAATGTGGAACTAGTACTTTAGTCTTCTCTGTTTAGTTTTTCTAATGCTTTGGTGTGTACTAGTGTTTTTAATAAGTTGAGTGATAGCCAGATACTTCGTACTTGAAGCACTGAAACTTCTGGCTTTTGCATAGGTGGAATGGAGCTTACTGTGCTGATAAGAGTCAAATCGGCTGCTCCACTTCCCTCTGCCTCTGACCCTACCCACCACTGACATGCAGCCCCTAAGAGGGGGGAGGTTCCCCTACAGAGGAATATGGCCCTTGAGTTGAAAAAGGTCTCCCCAACAGTTTTATGGTATGCCCCTCCCTGGTTATCAGTTCAGATGAAGGTTGGTCTAGAAAGATCTTTAATAATAAGCAAGCACACAAATCACATTTGTCAAGTCTGCAGTGATTATGATGATGCATCCCTAGTTGTTGTCGTTGGCTACAGACAACCTGTGAAATCACAAAAGTATGTGGCAGCTGAGTGGATATAAAGGTGGGCCTTTCTTCTTCCCCAATAGAACACAACAGGTGGCAACTGCTACGATATTCAGCATTGCCCATTCTCCTTCCACTTGGAGGAGACGGATTGACAGATGGATGAAGGCGATCAGATCTTTTCTTTTTTCTTTTTTTGAACAAGCAAGAATGCATTCTGACACCTTGAAGAGTAACAAACTGTATAATGGCACGAGAGTTGTTGCTGCTGCTGCTGCATGTAGATAGTGAAGCCAGAAGGAAATTACGGTAAATGCATAGAGTACTGACTGGCAATTGCATCATTAACACCAACTGTTCACAAGAGCAGTTCACAGCAAGCTTAGTTTGCTTAGAACTTTTGCCAGAGGTGCTAAGGCAACTTGTCTTAGGTCAGAATGGTCCAGTATAATGAAGAGTAGAAGAGAAAGTTTCCGTATACTGAAACCTAAATTATATTACAGAATAACTCCCACCCTCCCCACACCGACAGCTAATTCCGATCAAATTATTCCTTTCTAGGGAAAATGAAATTGCTTAGTACTTGACAAAATTCAAGTTGAAACAATGAAATCTTTATTAGCCTCAGAGATATCACTAAGTAGAAATGATATTGAATTAACATTAAAATGCAATACTGTATGGAGGGAATTAGTATTCCCAGCACAAGAGCTGTTGAGAGCAACTGCTATGTACAAAGAAGGAAAGAGAAATGAATTGTCGGTCTTTTCATCAAATCATGATGAACTTATCTCTGGCATATATTTCAAGATAACAGTACATCTCAAGTGTCAGGTGTCATTTAATGTGTGTGGTAAGCACATGGCATACATATAGTGTTATATTTAATGCTGTATTTCCTGTCAGAAGGCTTTTTGATATAGCAAGTAGATGGTTATACGAATTGAAGAGGAGGGGGTTGTTTTATCTGATCCTGCTTTCCCTCCATATCTGTGCCCCTCCAAATCTGCTCCAGGGAGTAAGGAAAGAGTTGTGCAGAAGAAAGGGCAAACTTGCAAAAAATAGCCTCCCTTCCCCTTCCATTCACATTCCACTGGATCAAAGAGCCACCCACAAACAAAGTAACAGTATTGGATACAACACATCATGAAATAGAGCAGATGTGAATCTGGGGTTAGGGAAATAAGAGTTCCCTATACGTAGAAATCTTTTTTGCTGTTCTTTTATCTAAGTGTGATGCAATTTCCTGTGATCCTGTAAAATAAGAAAGACACCTTTGAGGGTGTGACTGCTATAAGATACTGTAAATTCAATGCGATACTGGGTTGTTGTTTTATTGAATGGGTTACAGTGCTTGGGATTATGCAGCATGATAACTTCATGAAGCCATGGCATTGTATTGACCGTGCATTTTAACCCTTTGCAATAACTGAATGTGAAATATATGCTCCTACAAAACAGTGGTTCTGGCTAAAAAAATATACCTTTATATAATCTTTGTAATGTTTTCATTCGGGTTAGCTATTTTGTCCACACAGAAACCACCTTCTGCCAGCACTGAAAGGGTGAGGTGGGGAATAGAAATCAGCTCACTCAATACACAGTTAATTGAGAAAAAACATGTTTGTATCAACTGAAGCTCTAAGTCTCTAATGCAATAGCCTATCTTTGTGCTTACACTTCTTAATAAGTCTCATAGCTGTTTGCGTCAAAAGACGTCTGCTGTGTTTCAAACCCTTCAATAACACAGTTTTCTTAGGGAACAACATAATACTTCAGAACAACACAGAGGATTTTCAGTCCCTCATAGCAGGTTCCTGGTAATCTGAGAAGGCTAAACTAAACTTGATAAATCCCTATAGAGTCGTGTACTGCTAATATGCCTCCATTAATACATTTTATCCTTGTGCCTGTTTACAGGTAGAAATGCTTTGTTAGAATAGTGCTTACTGAATCTGCAATAAATCACTTTATTGAGTAAATTAAATGTGAACATTAGTAAAATAAAATCCCCAGGAAATCTGAATATGCCAATGCTGTAACACCATAATCTTCAAAATGATTTCCACATAATTTTATCCATGAAGAACAGAATCACCACCACTATTTTCAATGTGGATTAACCAATGATAAACAAAATGCAATTTTACAGCCATATTTCATCCTTCCCCGTTCTTTCAAACATCTTTCAAGAGTTGAGTGTGAAATGTTGTTTCTTCCTCTGCCTCCTGGCTCCTTGGTACAGACCGTAAAGGTATCATGACTGAAATTGCTCAGGATATTGCTCCTGTTTGGATGACCAGGCAATGGAATATAAGTGGGATGAGGTGGTCATTTAGATAACATATAAAGCCCTCAACAACTTTTGACTAAGTTAATGCCACCATTGGCTTCATGGTATATTCCTGAGCGTAGGGTGAGAAAACAAGCTGAAAGATGGCTTGGGCGCTAATGGAGGAAATTTCTGGTCAAATGCAACTGAACACTGGTGAATGCTCATCATTGAGCCTACCTAGTGGCAGTGAAGGCAGCGAAGAAGGCATACGTGCTGCTTCCATTGCAGCCTATGTCGTCCAGTAGAGCTTTTCTGGGTAGTGCCAGGCCTCTTACAGTTGGGCCCAAAGGAAGTGATGGAATTGTGTTCTCCTCCCCTTCAGAACCTTCTCAAAATCATATAAGATACAGTAGACGATAAAGATCAATAAAATACATTTCATTGAATTAACTGTTTCACACCTGAGATTCCAGACTGTATACATCTATATTCGTCAAGGGATTAGATAAATTACCTAATAACAACCTATATTGCCACATTTTACTTATGGCTAGTGTAACACCATGCCCCTATCTCTTTAAAACTATTTGCCCATCCTTACTTGTGCAGTGAAGTTAAACCATAAACAGAAGTCTCTTCATTTTCATCTTTCAGCTCTTTTGGAGCCAACAAACATATTCTGTCAGAGGCTTCTGACAGGAATTATTTCAAGTAGACTGACTTTTCTCTCCTCCCCCTTCTCCAGATGTCACAATGAAGAAAGCACAAGTAGCAGTCAGCGAACTATGCTTCATTTAAAAAAGGCTTTTAGATATATATACACACTTCACAAAGCCACTGACCTGTTCAATTTGGCAGAACACTGAGCTGCAAGCAGGCCATAATTATATTTGGTTGTGCTAAAGGCTTTTCTACCTGTACTTATGTTTATAGATTTATTTTATATATAGGAAGGGTGGAGACATTGAACCACACACCATTAGCAGAAATGTGCCTTGTTTTTTTCAAAATGTACCAATATATGTCCTGAGGACTCTCTTTAGAGATCTAGCTGACTGCACAGAAGCTGCAGGTAAGGGCTGTGTCTGTAATCCCACTGCTTTAAGTTTCCACAGTGCACCATGTTCTTCCCCTGAACAGGTAAACATTATCAAATAAAACAAAGGAACATGAATTTCTCCACTGAGTGCAATTCTGTAAGAAATTAATCTGTTAACCTAGCCCTCTAGATGGCTAGCAAAAAATATTATTAAATAAAACAGAACTCCTATCAAGTTGTACAATAAAATATCAAGTACAAAGCTGGTTATGTTTTAATATGTGTGCAACTCTTATCTGAGAAGTTCTAAATTCTTCCTCGATATAATGGGAAAGGTAACTGCTAAATTAATATTGTTGCTGATCAGATTTCATTTGTATCTACATATACCGTAATCCTTGACAAGCAAAAAGAAGGCAAGGCTATACATTCAACCCTGAAATGTCACTTCAACAGACCACTAATGTAGCTGTCCACTGGAGGTGGAGTTGGTTCCTCCATCTTGAACTGCCACTACTGCAAAGGTCCCTTTGCAGCATTTCAGAAGAAAAGATGCAACTGAGTAAAAAGAAAGTGGCACTTGTATCCCAGGCAACCAGAAAAGGAAGAATTGTGTCTGTAGAAATAGTATAGTATATGATTTCCTGAAGCTTACTCGCGTCTCTCACCCCCAGGTCCATGAAGGTTTGGAGCTAACTCACCCAAATTACTGCCAGAAACAACATGGAAATGGCACAACTATACACCATAATGAGCAGAAATGATTTAGTTTGGGTGTTCCCAAGGACTGCGTTTAATCTGACAGATAATTAAATTAACTCAAGTTCATTATTTGACAAGCACACCTTAAAACCATTCAGATTTAATAGGAGATTGATGGTAAGAACATAAAGAAGCACAGGTGGATCAGGCCAGTGACCCATCTAGTCCAACAACCTGTTCTCATGTTGGCCAATCAGTTGCCCATGAGAAGCCCACCAACTGAGTTGGTTTCTGAGCCTAAAATCTGAGCTGAAATTACTCACATCACTACAAGTTACAGTAGAGGGTGAATATATCTTCTGCAACCTCTGCGCACATTCACATAAAGCGCAGAATTGAGTATTAAAGTTAGCAATACCCACCAATCCAACGCCAGGATCTTAGTCTCTTGCAATTATGTGTTTGTTTCTCACTGTAGAGCTGTGTCTAATGCACAGTGAGGACATCTACAGAATGCTTTCAAACCACATGTGTGGCAAATGATGTTTTTCCAAACACAAGAAACATGAGAACATATTACCAGTGATTATAAGAATCACACATAGTTTGGTTATCTACAGCAATAAAAAACTAATTATTTTGCTTGGCTTCTAGCAAGGGAGTTAATTTCCAGAGTCAGAATTTATCTCTTTGATTAATACTGTTGTGGTGGTGGTGGTGGTGGTTGTTGTTCCAGCAGCAATCCCCTCAAATTCCAGGGAGCAGGCAAATATCTAAGCATATTTTATTGCATAAATTATCTAAGTACATAAGAAGATAAAATATGTAAATATTTGTGATCTCACAAGGGTTTTGCTCATGAGCAAAATATACAGATAAAAATATGTCTAAATGTCTGTTGCTTTATGTTTATCATGAGAATCACATTACATCAATTTGCTAAAATGTATATAAGTATAATTAAAATTAATTGAAACAATAAAGCACAGAAATAGCTCAATAAAGTACTTACTGTGATAAATTTCTTTTTTTGAAAACACCCCCTTTCCCCTACATCTTTCAAAAAACTGTATCCTAAAACTGTATCATGTACTGTGATGCTCTTCAATTTTAGCAGGATTTCTTTTACTTCAGGTGACAGAAATACACACTCCGCACTTTACATCCATTGCAACAGATGGCAGTGTACACACACACACACACACACACACACACACACACAGCAATCCATGTATACCACTAATCACTGAAATGTACAAATACAAAAGCAAATAAAATTTTAATCCTATCAAGGTTATAATGCAGATATCTTATATCAACATTATGAACTCTAAAGTAAAGGTAAAGGGACCCCTGACCATTAGTTGCGGATGACTCTGGGGTTGCAGCGCTCATCTCGCTTTATTGGCCGAGGGAGCCGGCGTACAGCTTCCGGCTCATGTGGCCAGCAAGACTAAGCCACTTCTGGCGAACCAGAGCAGCGCACGGAAATGCCGTTTACCTTCCCGCCGGAGCGGTACCTATTCATCTACTTACACTTTGATGTGCTTTCGAACTGCTAGGTTGGCAGGAGCAGGGACCGAGCAACGGGAGCTCACCCCGTCGTGGGGATTCAAACCGCTGACCTTCTGATCGGCAAGCCCTAGGATCTCTATAACTGTATAATACCTCATCTTGTATGATAAACATGAAAAGCATTAAAAGGCATGTTATCAGGATAATTGTCTACACAGTTTAAATAAATAAACGAGTCCTCCCTCAGCATAGATAATTTTTTAGAATCAACCAAAACTGTATTTCATGTTAAGTTTATATATAAACCATCACATTAAAACATATGTATGACCCATTCATTAAAGATTAATAGAAGCATTAAAATTATGTTAACATGATGAGAACTTGCAATGATATATATAATGGAATTATATTATAGTCCTAAAATCACTTCCATTAAATGCTACATAGTCTTAAAATTTTGATTATTTTTTTTGCTGCTAAGTAACAGCAATGTCCACTGAGAGACAACACTCTCTCTGAGATATTTACTGTGTTATTGTTTTAATGAAAACTTCATGACATCCTCAAATAATAATGTTTTATTAAACGCTGAATGAACGCTGAATAGCCTCAGTGCTTTAAAAGTATGCCCAGGATTTCAATAAAATAAAATTTTATGTAAAAAATTTAATTGCCTCTATATATAGAGAACCCTGGCATCTCCACACCACAAAGAAGTAGGAAGGAATTTTCCAAGACTGGTGTAAAGAAAGGATATTCCAAAGGATTGTACAATCCAATGTACAATGGATGGAGTCTTCCTGTGGCTTTGAGATATGCAAGTGTGTCTTGCATTCAAATTCAGCTGGAGATTTGTCATTAAATTTAGACAGTAAACCGATTAGGGAGGGTGATCTTTTCCTACACAGCATTTATTATTTGCTCTAGTCTGCTAGGACAGTGCAGCCTACCAAGTCAAGAAATATAATATCTCTAAGGCTCCATCTGCACTATATGTTTAAAGCAGTAAAATACCTCTTTAAACAAAGAATCTTGTTCACCCCCTGTACAATGGGGGGCCCTGGCTCCCTCCAAAAGAATAAATAAATTGGGGGGGCAAAGTGCTTTGGTCCCTAGTAGTCTGCACCTATGGTTCTATGGGTTGTATTCAATGTAGCATGAGCAGAAAGCTCACTCAGCTGATCTTTACCTTCCCTCCCTAATAATAATAATAATAATAATTAATAATAATAATAATAATTTATTATTTATACCCCGCCCATCTGGCTGGGCCTCCCCAGCCACTCTGGGCGGCTTCCATAAAAACCCTTCCCCTTCCCCTGCAGCCCCTAGGGGTACCTATGCAATATTGAGGGCTATGTATTATGGGGGTCCAGTGGGAAGGGTGAGTCACCCAAAATCAGTTTCAGAGCACAAGATTCCTCCACTCAATTTCCCCCTCCCAAAGCAGCCCTCCAAGACATTCAGAATCTGATTTTGACAATGAAACTTAGAGAAGTTCAGAACTAAGAATTAGTTTCCACAGAAGTATCTGGATTAAATGGAATATAGCATTTTATCCATATAGCCACTTCTAAACTTCTCTCACACTATAAAGAAAATGAAAATTGGTACTTACTGTAAATTTCTATTTACGGATTGAGCTGGAGGACATTCTGTCAACAGAAGCCAGGAACTTTAAAGTCTTTTGACTCCCACTCTCCAGAACAAACGAGCAGAGCATAAACTCCCACCCACCCCCCAACTCAGCTACACACACACACACACACACACACACACGGGGGAAAAACACTGGGGGCGGATTCAGAATAAAGGGCAACACTGAATACAAACTGGACCAACACATCTGACACTAAACAGAATGTACAGTATGTGTGATGTAGACCACAGCCGTAACTCAAACCACCACTCCTCCAGAAAGAAGAAGAAAAAGAAGAGGAGGAGGAGGAGGAGTTTGGATTTGATATCCCGCTTTATCACTATCCTAAGGAGTCTCAAAGCGGCTAACAATCTCCTTTCCCTTCCTCCCCCACAACCAACACTCTGTGAGGTGAGTGGGGATGAGAGACTTCAGAGAAGTGTGACTGGCCCAAGGTCACCCAGCAGCTGCATGTGGAGGAGCGGAGACGCGAACCCGGTTCCCCAGATTACGTGTCTACCGCTCTTAACCACTACACCACACTGGCTGGTCCCAGAGCAAGGAGAGGTGGGTGGAAGGTCCTCCAGCTCAATTCGCAAATATAAATTTCCATTTTTACCAATGTTGTGGAGACCTCAGACCAAGAACTATACAGAAAGGCATCAAATGAAGCATCAGCCACAAGGGTGAAATAAATATTTTTGAGACCATCTTTAACAGCCTTCGGTAAAACATCTCTCAACTCCCTACAGCCATATATAAGCAGATTGTGAGAAAACAATTGAAGTTGTTGCTGCCCTTTTATTGAAGGCGCTTGTATACTTGCACTAGGAAGTTTAACTCTGATTCTACGAGGGCCACCAAAATGGCTTTTAGGATCAGGTCCTAAGTACATTTGTCTGTACATCATAATCGTATTCTGGAGATCAGCCTTCATCAAATAAAAACAGCATAGAACCTTTGGGACTCTTGCATAAATTACATAATTTTATTATTATGTAAGCTTTCATGGACTCACTAGCCCATGAAAGCTTATGTCTGGATAAAATGTCTTAGTCTTTAAGGTGACACAATCTTCTGTTACCTTTGCTGCAGCACACTGCAGCAAACTAACACAGTTCCCATCATTCCAGAGCAGTTCTTCTGACAGCAAAGAGAAAAACCCCAGAAAATGCAAGTATCATGCTCTTTATCAGCTGCCCTTCAGTTCAGTGTGGTTTAAGCAGGATGACCCCTCAATGGATTATGATTTTCAATCAAGATTAAATGCTTCTAAAACCATAAATGGGATTTTAGAGAAAGAGTATTTCTAAAAGTAATCTTTACAAACAGAATGAAGCCACAAACCTATGACTCTTAGAAACTATTTCTAAATTTGCTGATTTAGCTGTGGGATCTCCCTACATCAGTTCTGCTTTGCCATAGGAAGATGCTCAATAGATAGGTAGATAGATATTGCTTCAGTATGCTTAATGCGGACCATCAAATCCTTCTCAACAGGGAGTAAAGCAACAAGTACCCAGCGTCAGGTCAGCCTCAAGTGCCAACTCTAGCCACACACAAAATTCAATTGAGTCACCAGTGATTAATTTCAAAGAAAACCTACTACCAATTCTGGGAAGAGGGCAAGAATCAATAATATTCTGTTCAATTTCCGGCTGAAGTAGATTCATGTTTTCGGAGCCAAATCAAGCCCTGTAAGAAGTGTGATAAGTGGAAATGTTCAAGACAGAATCAGATTGTTCTCACTTCCCTTTAAAGTAACACATTATATAAGTCGGAAAGTTGGTATGTGTGCACTGGTCCCAATTTACGCCTAGTATATAAACAGGATCAGTATAATAGTTTCCCTAAGAGAAATTCAGTATTTATAATATTTCAGTGGTTATGAAAGATTGCCTTGCATGCTCATTTACAGATCTCAGTGGTTATGAAAGATTGTCTTGCATGCTCATTTACAGATTTCTAGACTTCCACTTTTATACACTTTCACATTAAGGTCTAAAGCTCATGGACTGTCATGCTGTCACAACTCTGGCTTAGCTCAGACCAAGGAGGAGCAAATAAACTATGACATCTCCAGAAGCCCACATGTTAGAACAAAACCAAGGGTTGACTTAGCATGATGTCTGAACAAGACTATTATATTGTGAGAGAGAAACTTAAAAGATTGTTTCAACTTCACAAATGAAAACAGTCTCTCTCTCTTTAATAACTGTGGTCTAGTTTTGTGTGACAAACGGTAGATGAAAAGACTTAGAGGAAGTTACAGATTGCTTTCATTCCTGCTCTTGAGAAGAAGTCCTAGAGGAACCAAAATATAACATAGAACAAAGGAACTGTTGATAGACGTGGCCATTTCTATGTATCATGTGGCATCTTGTAAATTCTGAGTGAATTTGGAAGAGTACTTAAGTCATAAGAATTAGCCTCAAGTATTATTCAGCTAAATGCTTATTTTATTTTTATTTATTCCTTGTCAGACTGATGCTCAGACTTATCTCTGTCCACTGGCAGATGCTGTTATACTTTGTTTGATTTGTGTTCCATTTTTTTTAAAGTTAGCATATTTTATACTTTGTGTTGATCACTTGACTAGAAGAGCAGTAAATACATTTTAGAAATAAACAGAATGAAACACGTATTCTGCTCACTTCCTAGCTGACAATGTAAATATATCTTTAACATAATGGGAGACATTATAAGTCCACACTGGCAGTCCCATCTGAAGCTGCAATAAGCATAGACAGCTTGTTCATTAAAACCAACCCACAGCTGCTGGGTAATGAACTGTGCCCAAAATATCTAAAATATTTTTGTGCTAATTAACTCTTTAATTTGTCAGGAGATGGCTTTTTGCAAGTAGCACATGTTGAGCTTACTATGTAGTGATAAGGAACTCAAGCAAACTGCAACAGGCCTTAAACAAAACAGGTTACTTTGGATCGATGGTTCTTTCACATAGCAGTTGATGTCTGTTTCCAACTGTTCCACCATATGAGTTCTTTCCATTTCACCCTGTCCCAGGGCTTAAACCTACTGAATGTCACAATGCCGATGTCTCTAGTCCTATCTTTTCCATCTCTCATATGACTTCCTAAATATGGAGAGGAAAACTCTGAGAATTCTTAAGTGCAGTTAGAAAAACCTGCCTGGTGTAAGAAACTAATCCATTAAGCATAACTTTACAATCACGGTTCTATTCCTGTCTGTTATCCAATAATTTCTGCATAATTATGTGATACTGATAAAATCCTATATTTTAAATGTAAATACACATGCACAACGTGTGTCCCATCAAGCCCAATACAGCCCATCTACAGTTACCTGTCAGACAATCAAACCACTTATTATTATTAACTGGCTAAGACTGTAAGATCAAGATAGTTATTGTTAAATGACTCATATATAGCTGGTGGGGAGCGCTCAGCTTTGCGCATCACACACTATGAAGACCTGGTTTAGAAAGTGTCTATTTAAAAGATTACTCATAAAAATAGAAGTTATCTCTCTCCCTTACAAACACACACACACACACACACACACACACACACACACACTGAATGACCCATATTCAAATAGGACACAAACTCTTAAGTCTGCTAAACAACAGCAGCAGCAGCTGTTTAATAGGTTTTGCCTTGTGGGCCCCAGCTAACTGCATCCACAGTGCCAAGTGTTTGCTAGTTTAACTTAGTGATTCTACCACAATACCTTACTAATAATTGATGCCTATCTAAAAGCAAGAAAAATTAAATCTACTGAAAGCAATAAAAGTGAAGAATCTTATTTCCCAAGTACATTTTCAAAAAGCAAGGAATCACAAGTACAATTATCACTTTCTCACACAAGCAGAAAAAGTTGAACCACTGGTTTACCAGTGGGGATTTCAAGTTTTAATTATCACATTTACATGGGAAAGGACTTCCTTTGTGTCTTTAGTGCTACAAAAGAGAATAGATTTTTGTTTTGGCAGATAGTCTCAAAATATAGGCTACAATCCAGAAAATGTTAACTGCTGATTGGTTCAATTAAGTTTCTGCACATCCAGCTTTCCCAGGATTGTGATCATAATTCCCAGAAACCTGTATTATTGTATGCAAAGAGAAAGCACAGCTCGGTTTGTTTGCCATACTAAGGACAGGTCACAATTTGGGGAGCTCTGAGCATGGCAGTTTACTTGAAGCTGAATGAAAATATTTGTTGCCAGTTCACTATCTATCCATTTCCATGTGATCTGTTAAATACAAAATATTGAGAAGATGAAACTGTCACCTATGAATAATTTAAAATTGTGTATCCTCATAGACATCCTATTATGATGGCAATCATATGCATACTCCATCTGCCCAAATAAATTTATCAAGACAGATGATAGCTTATTCCAAAGTAATTTATCTGACTCTTGAACTTATTCCAAGTACCCTAGCTTATACACGTGTCAGTTGGCGGAAGAGTAAAGAGAGAGAAAGTGATCATTTAGGCAATTCTTTTTAAAACCTGTAATGTCACCAGCAACAGCATTAATTTCTGTATCTGTTCTCAAAGAGTGAAATTAAGTATTATTACAAAAAAGGAAAACTGAGAATAAGTTAAATCCATAGTCAGAAGGCTGACATGACTTTGTTCAATCTGTTGTGACAGCAGGTATGTTATGTTTCAGCATCATCACTATAATCACCAGAGTGCTTCTCAGTTATATAACTACTTTCATCTCAGAACACTGATGCATATTAAAAATCATTAAACTTTAAACAGCTCTTCTGTGCGGTACATACACATTAAAGGACTGAGCTTTTTACTATATATGCAAATATGTTATTAACTCTAAGAGTAGGTTACTTATTTTTTTCAAAGCTGTCATTCAATTAGAAACACTAAGGGCTTTTCCGGATTAGTGTTTTACTGCAGGTGTATTTTGCAAAATATTCTTGACACAATAAAAGTGTATTAGTGGTGGATGTATTCTGTTTTATTAGTTGTGCCATGCTTCTGGAAAGCTACATTATACTTGTCCATATCACAGTGCAGTGCAGTGCAACAAAGCAAAATCAATTTTAAAAGCCAGCAATTTTGTGGTATGAAAAGTTACGAGATTTCAGCAAAGAATTACAGAGTACTGTGTGCACTACTGGAAATTGAGCAGCATGAACACACCAAAACTTTTGTGAGTGCAACTGGTATTCAAAACAGAATCACATATGACTGCCCTGATAGCATCGTGAGCACAAATGTGCAATAAAAATTATTTGGGGGTGGCGGAGGGTTATGTATGCTAATTAGTGGTTATTTATGCTAACTTTTTCATGAGTGCCAAGCTCTTGAGAATCAATTCTCTCTCTCTCAATAAAATAGCTGTTGCTGATTCTGCTTTCTCACTATTTCCATTCTAGGTGGAAATAGATGGATGAAGTTATTTTAAACTTTTTTTAACATTGTGTTTTAATGTTGTAGCCCACCCTGGGAGCTTAAGGTGAAGAGTGGGTAACAGAATAATAATAAATTTACGTTTTTCTAGTGAAGTTGTTCTTACTAATCCAACACTGAAAGCCAGTGGTTGAGCACTATAAACTGTAGAAATCATCTAAATATCAGTAGCAGTGCTATTGACAAGTTTCTAATTCCTTTCTTGCATCTGAAGTCCACTCCCCACATGTTTATATTTATATGCTCTGAATATATTGCAAATTATGTGTTGTCTTAAGCAATGATTGACTTTCTCAAAAATACTGTGGTGACTACCACACACACCATTTTCTCTTACAGTATTACTTGGCAACATAAAATAAAATGTGAGAAATCTGTCTTAGGTCTAATCCTTAAAAAACTGATATATAAAAAGAAAGCACTTTGCATGTACACTTTATGATTTATATTTTGGTCAATTAGTATCAGATGCAGATAACAGCCAATTTATATATGGCATTCAGAGGTAGAACAATGCAATGAATATTTCAGTGTTTCTGCCTCATAGCACCAAAGCAAGCATTTATCTGAAATGACACCCATATGAAAATCATAAAATTAACCATGCCACAGTGTCAGCTAGAAATCTAGGCTTATCTTTGATGCTGGCAAATTCCACAACTGCACTACCTCTGAACTATTATATTATTAATCTATGTGGTTCATTTCAAGTGATATAACAGCCCCCTATGCAAAATACGCCACATGCAAAACTTTTGGCACCACGCAGCTACATATGGCAGTGGGCAGGGAAGCCATATGTCTACAGCACAGCTCAATCATCCATAAGGAATTGGTGGATCAGAGCAAATGGCCAAAACACACGAGGTAAAATCAGAGAAAATAATTTGTTAATACACAGCAGCCCTATTCAAAGTTTTAAAAGAATGTCCAGGGGCACAAATGGTATATGGGTCATGAGTCTGTATGTGCCAGCCCCATCCTCGTTCCCCCCAGCTTACTGGCCCCACTTACTCCACCCCTAACCTTCCTACATTGAGCAGGAAAATCTGATGGATGGATGTGTGTGAAGCATTCTCAACTGAACAGACTCAGGACACTGAAAACACTGTAGAAGGGACCCCTGATTATGCATAGTTCCCAGTTGTGGACATAACTCTAACCATGTTCATCTCAATGCGATTCTCCTTTCAAACCTTGCATTCAATGTGCAGATGTCAGGAAGAAAGGGGAGAGGGACAGAACACATAGGGACGATGTGGGTGGTGTGCATGACCCTGCGGTCCCTACATAGTTTGTTTCCTTGCAGTTTGACTTCAGCCCCAAGGCACACTCCTGCAACCAAGATCTTTTGAACATCAATATTGGGTCTATACTTTACAATATTGGGCCTAAACTTTCAGAAGGGTGTTCCATCTGAAATTTATCATTTGTCTCTCTAATTCAATTCTGAATTCTTTTCTGAGTACTTGTATACAATAAAATGAGCAAAGTTAAGATATTTGTGCGTCTATCTGATTTTCTCCTCTAGACATGCAGTAAAAAGGACAGCAAAGCACTCTGTATCTGCAGAGCTATAACAGCTTGCAAAAGAATGAGAACAAGCTGACCTCATAAAATGGAAAATCAATCCTCTTATGAAAATACGCTACTTCATATGCATCTAAGCATTCCTTCTATCATCATAAAGAGACTCTTAACATAGGCAATGCCAAGTTATAGAACCATGCAAAAGTTAATAGAAATATCCTCATTCAAGCCAATTTTATTAAGATCAGGTACAAATGGCTACTGTAGATCATCTGGAAGCTTCTCCAGTTGTTTATTTAGATAATATGAGAATTAGCTGGTTATTGTGTTAGACTGCTGCCAAAATGAAAGCTAATTTGTTGGACCAGGTATGTTGGTGATAAGCCAGGGGGACCTGGGTTCAAATCTTCAGTAAATCATGAAGTCACTGCTGACTTTGCTCCAACAGCAATCTCTCCACCCTTCCCTGGGCTTTGTGGACTAAGAACAAAAGAGAAATACAATGGACAGGATGAAAGCTGCTATTTGAGATTTGGCAAGGATTTGGGTATATCCAGTGAAGTTCTTTTTTGTCTCTATATTTAATTATCAACCCACACGCATGCCTAGTGAGCGAGGGACTCACCTGCTGCTGAGGGCCTTAAGGGCCTTGCCTGCCTCCTTCCATGTAGGCAGAGAGGGCTCCATTTTTGTTTTTGCTTTTTAAATTACTTTTTAAAAAATCTATTTCATTTTAAATTGTAATTGTTATTAATGCTGTATTCTTTGTTTTAGATTTTATGATTTGTGTGGAAATCATTTTCCATTTGATTGTGTACTTTTTGATGTGTTTTATTGATTGCTTATTACTTTTGTTACATTGGTAATTATGTAAATCTTGTCATGTTGTAAACCGTCTTGAGCATTGTTTTAACTATGGAAAGGCAGCATACAAATAAAATGATGATGATGATTATGATGCTATATTAGTAGTGTAGTTCTTCAGATTCCAAACAACAACGAAGTTTAAATAATGGAATATAAACAAGAAAGCTACAGCCTTGTCTTCTGTGTGATGAGCACTGCAAACTCTTACTCTTTTTTTAACTAGCCACCCTCCATTGTGTGGCAGATTATTTTCGTAACTTATTGTGATACAGTATGGAGGATTTGAGTTCAAAGAAATAAACAAACACAAAGTCCTATATGGCATTTCCAAACTCTTGAGAATGCCTATAGAAGCAATCCGAATCATAGCTATGACAGTATTTTTCTCTATGAGGTTCTATTTCAACAGCAAGGTATTATGTAACAGTGTATGTGCTCCCTAAAAGCAAGCAATATATTTTTGATCCATAAATGAAAATAAAAAACATTTTATTAGATACAGTCTATGTTAAATGAATGAAGTTTTAGAAGGAAGGAAAAATAGGTTTTCTATAGATTTGCATAATCCCTTTGCTTCAATGTAGTTTTGCTACATTTAGTTTGGAAATATTGACTAAAACATACCTCATACATTGCTTTGAAATGCTACATTTACTTTTATGGCACAGATAATGCATTTCTGTTTACAAATATATCAGTACCCTGATAACATCAATAAACTACTTTACAGCCATTAAACACTACATGGGTAACAAACAAAGCTGTGGTGTTTATTTCCTGTTACTGAACTATGCAGATTAATTTACAGCTTGTAAAATGATGCTTCCCACACACTGTAGCACAACAAGCATCATCCTTTAGCCTCTGAAGTAGAATCATTACCCATGTGATTAAAATGAAAAATAAATATACACACAAAATTGCATATAAATATATATGGTGGCTCTTAATGCTTTTGGTATCAACTCTGGAGATAATTAACATTAAAATTTGGAGAATATGACGTAATAGCAGTTGTAATCAGCTTCTAAACACCTCTGCTCTCTGATTAACAGATCATCAGTTTGTTTCTTCAGCATTTAACGTTGAAGTAGGATAATTATCCTAGGCACAATTCACAAATGTTTGCACTATGCTTTACTCCTCCAGCACCAGTACAAGTAATACAGCCCATCATATAAGGTATTTCACACTCTCATACACAAATATACAAACAAACACCCAGGCTTGCAGTGCCAATTATTTCTGGGAGACCATGACATTGTTGGCATGGGTCTCGATAAAAATAAGTTGATGAGTGATTGGAGAAAAAGTGGGACTTCTGTGGTGTCCCACAAAATGAGGTATCTTACCGTGCTAAAGTCTCCTTCCCCTGGAGTAACATCACTTATATCAGGCATAGGCAAACTCGGCCCTCCATAAGTTTTGGGACTACAACTCCCATCATCCCTAGCTAACATGACCAGTGGTCAGGGATGATGGGAGCTGTAGTCTCAAAACATCTGGAGGGCCGAGTTTGCCTATGCCTGACCTATATCAACCACAGCAGAGGGTGCACTTTAAATTTCATAGCTGAATGATGGGCTGGTCCACTCCAGCAGCAACACAGGTTATATGGAAATGGTTGAGGTAATGTGCAACAGAGAAGGGGAAATCCCTGCATCCCTTTAAGCTAGGTTCAGTGTGAGAAAACAGGGTGTATGCCTTGGTTCACTGCTGCATTGGTGAGAAGAACATTTTGCTGAGGGACATGGTAGATGTGCTCCTTCCAGCACTTCTTAAGGTGAAGACAGAGAGGAGTGTCCCAGGGAAGTCTCTGGTAGGCATTCCCTCTATCCTCCTTGCATAAGATTTCCTAAGCAAAAAGTGAGAAATTCAAGTTTCTGAGATAAAAATTCAGATTTGGCAGTATGTAAACAGTACCTGGCCTTAGGAAGCGTTACTGCGATATGGAAACTTCTCTTGAAGATCAAGAGTAGGGAAGAGGGTTTGGGGGGGGGGGTTAAACCCACTTACTTATGATCATAACTTTACATGCTAACGAGGCTGCACCTAAATTAAGTATTGGAACTAAATGAGGTTTTGGCACCTTAAATTTTGCATATGTGGAGTTTCTAACTTTAAGAAGCGCTATGCAATTATTTGAGAATTAGTTACCCATGTAACAGATTTCAGTATAAATCAGGCTTTAAATAAGGGAATATGTCATTAAAACATTGGGAGGAAATGATCTTAGAAATTCCACTGAAGAAGGCCAGCAGGCAAATCTGTTCATACCTTCCCCCCCTCTCTAATTGTCCTAGAGAACTTTTTATGGGGCAGCTTACAGAAAATGTTAATAAATAATATGAACCCTTGAAGCCCTAAGAGAAATTTTGGACACTTTGGGTGGTATTCAATGAAGTAACTGTGTGAGTGGAATGACTTCCATTTGTGTAACTAGACTTCCCTTCCTCGTCTCCCACTGCACACATCGACTCCAGAGGCTTGGGGAACCCCTAGAACACATTTGTGGGGTGTGGAGAAAGAAGAGGACAGAAAGTTCCATTGTGTGAGTGGATGTTGTTCTGCTTGCGCAAGGTCCTACATAGCTCTGCTTTGAATACCACTATTTTTTCCAATCCAAAAATTATTATAGTGATCCTCTTTTCCAAAATAAGCAGCTAATCATAATCATGGTCTTTATAAGTAAACAAAAATAATGGTCTTGTAAGTGCTGGAAATATTAAGCACAGTATTCTTTCTGAAGCTAAAACTAATACAGCGTTGTTGTTTTTAAAGTGGTTTCAATGAGGCTGGCATATTTAATCCTGCTTAAATACATATCTTTGCATAAACTAATCAACCCAGCAGGATTCCCACTACAGAAGCATTTTTCTTCTTACATGTCTCTTAACATAGCAGTCCCTGAAGTTCAGCAAGTCTGTAAAAATAGCTGCCAAGCTTGATAAAATTGTAACTATGGAAAAATGATGCTAATATCTGGAGAGGATGTGTATTGGAGAGCTATAGTCCAAATTCAATTGAAAACCTTCCACCTAAAAGAAATGGAAGATTTAATGTCCCTAGGTTGTGAGTTACTAGACACAAAAGGAATGCCTGAAGAATCAATCCTCATTGCAGAGATTTCCCTTCACAAAGAGAACGCGGGGGTCCTTGGCTGGCAAAGTGCAGAGATTCCATCTTTCTCCTCTATCACTGAAAAGAACCAATCGTTATCAGCAAGAGAGTACAATGAGAGAGACTAAATGGATCTCTTCCCTGGAACTATGTTCTAAATAGGATATAAGGAAGAGGACAAAGCAGAAATGACTGCTGGCCAGTATGAGCAGAATTTCAAATATGACCTTCCTGGGACATTTAGGTGAAGTTGGTATTAAAAACAGTAGGACATCTGCTAACAAACTAAGTTACAGAGCAGAAAAGAAAACACACACACACACAGACATTTTTTGTGGAGTGGGACAAAGCAATATAACAAAGTAGAAAATGGAAAACAAAAATATAGCAAAGAAAAAAACACTGCTAGAATATGCTGATAATCTATTTCAATGCAGGCTATTTGCACCTTAAAATCAAAACTAACATCATTCACCTGAGTTAAGAAGTCATAGAAAGAATTGAATAAATTTCTAGTGTTTCCATCTATTTAAAAGGAACTACAGAATAAAAGACATTGCAGATAAATATTTATATTTATAATTTATATTTATCAAAAGATTTCAGGGTAGTGCACAACATCAGAAACACATTACAAAACATCAACGATAAAAACAGGAAAAACATAGTAAAAAGCAACTGACAGACAGCCTTATAGTAAAATAACCATAACAATAGCAGTACTCTCCCCCATACTTTCACAGGCCATAGATTATAATAGCCAAAGGCCTAGGTCAAGAGGAATGCTGTTGTCTGGCATCTAAAGACATGTAATGATGGTGCCAGGCAAGGCTATCTGGGGAGAGCATTCCACAATTGGGGAGCCACCACAGAAAAGGCCTGTTCTCTTGTCGCCATTCTCTGAACCTCTCTGAGAGTGGGGAGATAGAGAAGGGCCTCAGATGACAAGCAAGGAGTCTGGGTCGGTTTGTATAGGGAGAGCTGGTCCTTAAGGTATTGAGGTCCTGAGTCATGTAAGGCTTTATAGGTCAACACCAGCATTCTGAATTGGGCCCAGAAACTAATCAGCAGCCTGTGCAGTTGCTGTTATATGCTCAAACCATAGTATTCTGGTGAGCAATCTGGCCATTGCATTTTACACCAGCTGAAGTTTCTGAACCATTTTCAGAGGCAGCCCCACCTATAACACAATGCAGTAATCGAACCTAGATGTTACCAGAGCATAGGCCACAGAAGTTAGACTATCGCTGTCATGACAGACACCATATTGGAGGCCCCATGGTGCTGAAAAACAATCTCCAAGCATCCCCCACTGAAAACTGGACTGGAACCACAGCAGAGCAGTGTCACCCACCCCACAACTCAGATAGCCTCTCCAGGAGCATACAGTGGTCAATGATATCAAAAGCTGCCCAAAGTACACCAAAGGAGTGATGTTCCATCTGCACCTCTTTAATCATGTACACAGGAACTTTTAGGACAAATCCCCAAAGAGTATTATGTTTGTGTTCCATGATTTGCATTTTCAAACTGGATATATTTATAATTCAGCTCACAAGTCCTTAAGAAAGTTGTTTTCAGCATTTGAAATAAAAGTAACATAGTGTCCTAAATACTGCAATAGTTTTACTGCTGTCTTTAGTTAACAGCTGCACTTAACAGTTGGCTTTAGGGGTGCTTCTTTAATAACTCTCGGCACATCTCTCAGATGTTAAATCCCACTGAGTTCAATGGGACTTGCTCCTAAGAAAATCTTCATAGGATTCCCTTGAAATTTTGCAGCAAGGCTATTCTACCATTTAGCATATATTAACCTGCCAATTGTACTTCGTATTTTGAAGCACATTCATTTATATCTCTTTGGCAAAAATGAAATCTGGTATGAACTGTAGCAGACCAAATGCTTAGCGTTCCAAAACTGACAACAGTACTCCTTTTAAATTTTTACTTTTGCTTTCATGATGTTGATTTCTAAACATTTTCTAATATGATTATAGATTCTGAGCTTCTTTGTTTCAGTGTTTCTTCATTCAAGTCTGTTGCCATTTAAGTGTAGCTCTCTACTGAGTGTGTGATAGGTATATTTGAGGACATACATGGCTATCTCAAAGGAAACTATAGTTTTATTATGCTGGGCCAGAATATCTGTTGGGATGGCCTTAATTACTGTTCTCTTTTATTCTTATCCTGAAATTTCAACCACACACAGCATTCTTCTTTATTTAATGTCAAAAACCATTGGCAGTATTACTCTGCTGCTGGCTGTAGCACATAAAGTGAAGATTTTATTATTATTTAAATATTTCTATTATTTTACTTATTAAATTTAATTATTACTTCTATTACTTATTAGATTTCTATGCCATCATTCATCCAAATAGCAAAAGGTGATTTACAATATAAAAAACCACAAATACACACCATAATAGCAAACAAATCACACCCCACACTGTTTAAAAGGCTGTAAAAGGTAAAGGTACCCCTGCCCGTACAGGCTAGTCTTGACAGACTCTAGGGTTGTGCGCTCATCTCACTTAAAAGGCTCATCTCACTTAAAAGGCTGTAGATTGTTTAATTAGCCAAAGGCCTGGGAGAAGAGGAATGTTTTTGCCTGATGCCTAAAGATATGTAACGAATGTACCAGCTGAGTCTCCCTGTTTAGTCTATAAAGAGCTTCAGGTACTTTGGAATGAAAAAGCTGCTATACATTTGAGCTATGCCTTTTCCTCTTCTTTATGCTGAAGTATAATCAGAGACAAGAAGAATGCAAAAACAGGGGCCCAGTACAGGAGTATGGTAAAAAAGGTAAAGGACCCCTGGACAATTAAGTCCAGTCAAAAGTGACTATGGGGTTGCGGCGCTCGTCTCGCTTCAGGCTGAGGGAGTAGGTGTTTGTCCACAAACAGCTTTTGGGTCATGTGGCCAGCATGACTACACCACTAGTGGTGCAACGGAACACTGTGACGGAAGCCAGAGAGCACAGAAACGTCGTTTACCTTCCCGCCGCACTGGTACCTATTTATCTACCTGCACTGGCATGCTTTAAAGGAACTCCTAGGTTGGCAGGAGCTGGGACAGAGGAACGGACGCTCACCCTGTTGTGTGGATTTGAACCGCCAACTTTCCAATCAGCAAGCCCAAGAAGCTCAGATGTTTAGACCACAGCACCACCCGCTCCCATTACAGGAGTATAGGATTCTGTCTTACACCATTGCACTATCTAGCACAGTACTGTGTGTCATTATTAGCAGTAGCACTACAGGGTGTCAGGCACAATATTTCCATTACCTGATGCTTCATCTTTTTTAAACAGAGATGCTAGATATTGAACCTGGGACCTCCTGCATGCAAAGCATGTTCTCTGAGTTATGATCCCTTCTCCTGTGGTCTAAAACATGAAGCAGAATAAAGTGGTATAATTCTGATATATTAAAGATATATATCACGTCTCTCTGTGCTTAGGGATAAAGTTAAAAATGTCACTACTAGAAAAACTACAGCAGCAGAAGCAACAACAGCAGCTAATCATCATAGTCACCACCATCATCAGGGAGAAAGATTCTAGTTCTGCTTCCTGGTTCCCCCTTACGTTTTCATGTAACGAAGCATTCAGAATTGTGTTTCACAACCTGTAGCCCCTTGCACCTCACTCCTGAATATGTAGATCAGGCCATATTTATTCTCTTCTCCTCCAGCCAGTCCAAGTACATTCATTCAATTAACAACCTCAGATACATGTTTTTAACTACAATGAAATTTTCTCACAATCTGAGTAGAAAGAGATAACACAAATATAAAGGAATCTATCTGAGAAACATAGGGTTGCATGCAACAAAGTTGCCATGTTTGTGCAAGGGCTTCCACTTGCGTGATCAAACTTGCCCTATCCCTGCATGTCCCCACACGTCTCATATGCTCCAGAGGGTTGGGTGGACCCCCAGCGAGCAGATAAGGGAAATGCACAGGGGATGGAGAAGGTGTTCTGTTGTTGTGCAAATGAAAGTTATTGAGGGAATGGGATGCCTTCATTGGATGCAAACCATGCATTTCTAATGAGAAACACAGAGTTTGGAGAAGTTGTGAATTATGACTAATAGAAAGGACAGGACTCCAACTTTGACAGGCCACGTAATTCATGGAGGGATACAATGAAGTGTTTGAGAAATAAACAATTAATGCTACAGCTGATGCTGCTGATATAAGCATTATATAAACTTTTATAAATTTATTTTTATGTGTAACATAATTTACTGACTGCAAATGAAACACATTTGCTGTGAATGCCAACATTTTACAGATTTGCATAGCTAGAATATGACTGTTAATTTGAACATTAAAAGGGCCTTGTGAATCTGATTCCCACGCACATCCAACTCACTAAACAACTGGTTTTGTCTCTCCAAGAAAATACCAAGAAAGCTCAGGAATACCCCAAGAAAACACCCTGCTAACTCTCTGCTGTTACCAGTTCTCTGTCATCACTAGTTTTTCGTTTTCTTCGTCAAGTTATTTTATGATGACTGCAATATAGAAACTGAGGGCAAGGACGGCTGGAAATGGTGAAGCCCTCATTCTTAAGTTCCCAGGCAGTAATGTAGATTCCTAACCATGCCCACAAGGATCCACTGGTATATCTCATTCACAGAGCACATGATTTCCATGCAGAAGGTTCCAGGATCAATCCCCAGCATGTCTAGGTAGGGCTAGGAAAGACTCTTGTCTATTTCCATAACAGAGCTGGGAAAGACACTGCCAAACAACACACACAACTCCAATCTAGATAAACAAATACAGGTATGGGGAAGAAATTTAATTAAGTTCACATTTAAAGGTGAACCTACCAAATTTGCAGATTTTAAAACCATGCAAAAACCGGAAAACAGCCATCCTTCAAAATTCACATTACTCCAAAATTTGCAGTGCAGTTCTCTGGCTAAGAAATGTGTACAAAAATGCACATGCTAGGATAACATGTTGTGCTCCCATTGTTATTGGAATGTGTCAAGGGGGTTTGTGGGATATTGGAGCAGTATTTTGTATCTTTGCTATATCCCTCTGCTGTCAGGAGAAGGTTTTTGAAGGTAGACAAGGGCCTAGTGACTGCTAGAAGGTGTGCAGTTGATGATGGGTTAGTCAAGGTATTTAGGTATCCCCTAGTTTGTCTTGTATTTCTTATGTTGGTATGGGTTTTTTGTTTTTGTAGAAGTTTTTTAGACAGTGTAGGTTTTTGGCTTGCCAGGTTTTTACCTGGAGGTTTTGTAGTGCGTGTTGGAATAGTGGGTGTAGATAAGGGCCAAAACATGACCCAGATTCATTTTTTTAAAACCCCACAAAACATTTCCCAGTGTGAAGTTATTCCACAAAATATATCATTGGACATAATGTATTTCACAACCCTTTAACTTTTTTTTTAAGTTCTCCTTCCAGCTGCTCATTTATAGTCTTTATCTTCAGCACAATGCACAATATATATTTCACTCTTTTTGCTTTTTATTTTCATACAGTAGTATTCATACAGTAGTATTTTATATAAAAAATACTAGCTCTTTTTAATTCTGAACACTTTAATTAAAGTAAAAATGTGAAATACCAGATTTCCAGACACAATTAATCATAATATGCAGTTCCAGATCAGAAGGTATAATTAACTTCTCAGTATCTCCTATTGCTAATAATCACCCAGTCTGTAACTGTAACCAGAAATCCCCCCTGCAGGCATCTCATTCCTGATCCTTAATTGGAAATCAAACAGTTCCTTAAATGTAAACTACCCAAGCATCTACTTGTATTTAAATTTCACATTCACCAAAGCTTTTAGTGTTGAAAAAGACATTAATTATCACAAAGGAAATACAATTTGTTTTCAATATACAAAGCTGACATTTTAGCAATGTCAGTTATAAGCAGCGAAAGATTAATTTCTTACTCAATTTGCTTGACATGTAACACTCATATTTGGCAGATTGTAGTCAGGAGAAGAACTGAGTAGGGGAGAACAATTCATAAAAGGTCACTGGGATCTGAATTAAAGAAGCAAATAAACAGTGCAAATTGCCACCATTTTTGCTTTCCCTTATAAAGCGGTGTGCATAGGTGAGTTGACTATGACCAATGGAAGCTAATTTTTCAGCCAGAAACAAAATACCACTGTTCACGCAATCACTGGGCAGGTAGGAGCCACATAAACTTGCAACCTGCCACACAGTTCCTAACCCATGGCCAGATGGGTCATGTGCAGAATAAGACTCTCTGCACTCCCACCTCAGCATTATGCTTACCATTCATATAGCACATTTCAATGGTACAAAGAGCCAGGGGCGTAGGAAGGGGTGTGGTCTACCCCGGGTGTCACCCTTGAGGGGGGTGGCACTTAACTCGGGGCCTGGCCTGCAGCACGCCCGAGCCACGCATCTCTCCTGGGAGTGACATGGTGGCTTAGGGCCCCCGCTGCCCAAAACAGATCACCGCCGCACCCCTGGGTGCTGGAGCAGCTAGCTACACCCCTGCAAAGCGCTCCACAAACATCTCATCAGCTTTTGCAAAAGTCCTGTAAAGTGGGCTGGTATTATAATCTGCATATTGTTTGTACAGTGGTACCTCGGGTTACAGACACTTCGGGTTACAGACTCCGCTAACCCATAAACAGTACCTCAGGTTAAGAACTTTGCTTCAAGATGAGAACAGAAATTGCGCGGTGGTAGAGGGGTGGCAGCGGGAGGCCCCATTAGCTAAAGTGGTATGTCAGGTTAAGAACAGTTTCAGGTTAAGAACGGACCTCCAGAACGAATCACCATATTTTTCGCTCTATAAGACGCACCAGACCACAAGACGCACCTAGTTTTTGGAGGAGGAAAACAAGAAAAAAAAATATTCTGAATCTCAGAAGCCAGAACAGCAAGAGGGATTGCTGCGCAATGAAAGCAGCAATCCCTCTCACTGTTCTGGCTTCTGGGATAGCTGCGCAGCCTGCATTCGTTCCATAAGATGCACACACATTTCCCCTTACTTTTTAGGAGGGAAAAAGTGAGTCTTATAGAGCAAAAAATACGGTAAGTTCTGTATGTGGGCCGGTAGAGCCAGGGACAGACTAGCAAAGGGTTTATTGCTGAGGTGAAATCTGAATGTGCCACTACACTGCATCTAATACGATAGTTTTGCAAGACATTGAAAGCAGTCTAATTCTGTGTGGCAATGGCTATCATGGGTGACTGGCTCCAGCCAGAAAACTGACATGCTCAATGGTTACAAATGGCTGCAAAGCATCCTGAGTGCTTGTGAACTGGTCCTCAAAGTTTGCTGGATCAGCAGTTTGGGAAAGAGTTCGCTTCTAACTGTTAATTGATAAAATTGTCAATTTCACACCTGCTAACTTAATGTAATGTAGCATTCAGAAATACTACTCTGAAGCAATAGAGTTCTGTAGAACGGGAACCATTATGCTGTCTTTGTGGAGAATACTAAAGTATAAAATCCTTAGGGATAACAGTTACAGTTCACATAATGTTTGGTTAGCCACAGCATTTAAAAATCAATAAACTGAAAGTGCTCAAGTTGTTTCCCATCTAGCATGGAGGGAAAGCATATTTACCTTCAGAATCACATCATGCTGCAATGAAGGCTACCATGGTGATGAAGCAGCAGCAGTTTATCTATTGTCATCTGGAGACTGGGGACAGGAGTGACCTTTGCATGCTCTCATAACTGAGGCTGCAGAAAATAAATTCATTCATACAGATAATTTGCTTTATCTTATGGGACAGGAAAGGCTGTATCCTAATACTACAACCCAATTAACTCACTGCTCTATGAAGCAGTACTGATAATGCGCATGGGGGGTGGTATAGGCCCTGTCCTTTCAACAAAACACCTGGAACATGATAGCTGCAACAGAGAAGATGGAGAGGAATGAAAGGGAAGTTGAAATGTAAATGATGTTCAAATAGCACCCACTTTAAATTTCAGTATCCTGCAAAGCAAAATAATAAAAATTAATACAACATACAACTTGACACCCCCCCAAAAAATCCTAGGAACTGTAATGTAATTCTCTAAAACTACACTTCCCAGGACATCATCCAAATATATTTTCAGAATACGAATCCCAAGGGTTACTGTAGAAACATTGTTTGTTTGTAATGTTATGTATGAATGAATGAAAGGTAGCAGGGCAAATAAACGGAACCTTTATGCTGCTTACAGAAATTGTATACTGTTTTTAGTCTCCACGCTTTCCTCAATATATATATAGAGAGAGAGAATGAAAAAGATCACATGGAAGGTCCATTTAAGTCTCCTCAATAACTAGTGGTCAACGATAGTGACAGTAATATTAACAAACTAAAGTATCAGTTCAAATCATTCTACAGAAGTGAAATTAATAAGTCTGACATTCAAGAACACCCCTCCCCTCCGTCTATATTCTGCAAACTACTCATTATGGGAACAACTTTAGCACCATCTCATTGGATTTCTCAGGGTTGGCATCACCTCAGATTTAAAGGCCATGCTGGAGACACTCGGGCCCAAATGACCCAGAACTGGTCACTGTAACAGAAGCCAAAGAACATGGAAATCTGACAGTTTTTCTTTTTAAGAATCCCAGGAGCACAAGTCAAGGATGTCACTCTGGGAAAACAGTCAGATGGATGATATTCCAGTGCTTCAAAAAGAATAAATTGGCAGAGAAGCAGATTAGGAAGGTAAGGCTGACAGGAAGTTCAAAGAGCAGGGAGGAGTCCAGTATACAGGTGTGCATGGACAGCCTGGATACATAGGTCGACAGTAACAGAACCTTGTCCCTACTAGATTTTATTCCTTACTAAATAAACCAGCAACCCATCAGGCTGCAATTGCTCAAAGCAATTGGAAGTGAGAGACTACAATGAACAGAGCCAGAAAGTCCATCGACCCTGACAACAAAGGCTTTAAAAAATTTTTAGACATCATGTGTTTAGTGCTGTGGGTGTATCAGGCAGAAATGTTCCTGAAATTTTCACTACACTTAAAATGTCCATATCCTGGTCCTAAACAGGTACTGTTCATATACTTCAGACTTTACTAAGGTTTTTCACAGAAACACCTAGCTTCTAACACTCTTTATAGCCTGATGTACTTTAAAATAGAATAGTAACTGTGAACAATTGCCTGAGTCCATACCTCTACACAATCTTTCTTCTTGAATAAAGCCTCAGGCACTGGTTGCTAACAGGCTGATCCTTGACAGATCATCTGATTGTACCCTACAGTGGAAACTACATCCCCAAACCTGTAAAGCATCTCAAAATTCTCTTCCCAATCGCAGAAGGATGCTCCTTGCCAGCCCTGAGGCCTCAGCCCTAAAGACTTCATGCTCTGATATTCCTGGGCCTGATTCTGATACAGATTATGTTGGTACCCAGTCAAATAAAGATTGTGTGCTGCAGATCCATTTGTACATTAGGCTTCCTGGACCTATATCAGTTCACAGGCTATACAAAATGTTCAACCGGAATAAAACAGACACGGTACAATAATACACATCTGCAGTTTGCAAATATGTGTAAAATATCTCCAATTCGCAATAAACATAGCAGTATTGCGATTTCTTTCATGACAGCTGCAAAAAAATTAAAAATTGAACACCCCTCCCACATCATAACGAGAAATAAATATATCCAACATAATTACCTTTGATTCATAAGAATCTCTCATAAAAACACTGGCAGACATTCCAAAACATATAATTACTAAAGTTTAATGAGCAGCATCTACATGACTGAATAGAGCTGATTAGTGAACTACGGACTTGCAATGAAGAGATGGTAATGCAGGATTTCAATAACTTCTCTGATTACATAACATTTACAGCCTCTACCCCCGATTATAAAAAATAATGATTTCAGCAAACACAAGAAAAATTATTAGTGTACTAGTCAATGAAAATGGGGGAAAATCAATTCATATTTGCAAGCTTTCCTAGTTCTACTTTATAAATCATGCTGAAAGAAACCACTTTTACACAACTGGAACTTTTCCATTTACTTGCATACCAAGTTTGTCTAATTTTGGGACATGTCTATACCCATAACCTCATTAAATATGCCAAAGGGGCATTGAAAAAGCATGGATTAAAACATTCCAGAACAAATCTTTTCCAAATGAGGCATGACCACAAACTTTAAAATGTGTGTTTAAACTGCTGTGCTACTAGCTGGGAGGTGCACATAATTCTGTTTAAATAAGAAGTTTTTCCTCAACCTTGTGCAGCCATCACAAATCACATAAATGGATGAAAGAAAGTGCTTAAACGTCTCAGCTAAATAATGGTTGTGCTATATATTGGAACAGACAACTTCTAAGTTCTAAGAATAAATATAACAAACTTTCGAGCACTGAGTCATAGGAAACATTTCAGCTGTACAATGCATTATAAAGACATGAAAAATGTGCAAAAATGTACATATTCTTTATCATAAATGAATAAAATGCCGTTTGCTTGTCCTGTCTTTATAGGAATCATGTAGAAAACTGAAAGGGGAGGAGTTCTGAGGTATGTTAAAAAAACTGCCTTTGCTTATTGTGGTAAAAATGTCAGCGAAATATATTAAGTGATAAGAATGTAATAGGTATATTGGGTAATATTCTGAGGCGGCTATAACATGCCAGGTGTCCTGAAATTAAATGCAGTCATGTTCTTTAGCATATTTTATTAGCAATGAAACTCAACATTTTTATATGTGGTTTGAATTAGGTCTTTCTTAAAAATAAATAAATCACAATTTGGAGCTCAGGCACAGTCCATAAAATATTCACATTAAATCTCTTGCCTTTTTAATGTGTAATTATTTTATTTTCAGTTTTAAGCACCAAATATGAGTAACTCCAACTCTCAAATTTGCAACAGAACATGAGAGGTTTGTTGCATTTCTTCAACATTGTAGGTAAAATTTACAAGTGTTATTGACATAGCTCCACCAATGATAAATAGACCACTTCTTGCCATCATTAAGCAACAGCAACATAAAACAATACATAGTGAAAATATATTTAATCTAGGAAGCATTTCAAAATTCTGACATCCCTGCAGGGATACTAGTGCAGCAAGGGGGAAACTTGCTAAGACAGGGATTTGCTAGGATTTGCTAACAGGAATCCTGCAAGTCTTCTTGTCTTCCTGCAAATGCCTGTCACAGTTATAAGGCTGCTTCTTACCCCTTTCACTGTTCATTTGAATATTCATTTTTTTCCACCCTATTTTCACTGGCTGTTTTCCATTGTTCCAAAGGCAAGGGAAAGAGGAGGGGGCAGGAAGAAAAGGAGGCGACTCATGTCTGTAATAAATGATGGGGGGGGGGCTTAAGGGAATGCGTTGGTGAGGGGAAGAAGGGTCTCTCTGTGGTTGGTTTAGTCCTTTTGCTAGTGGAGGTGGAATTGGGGAAGGGGCAGGCAGAATTGGATGGCATGTGGAAGAATGAAGGGGGAATAAGGGAGGAAGGTATGTGCATGAGAGAGACAGTTTAGGTCTCTAGTGACCAGGAGGAGAAAACTGGAGAGAAGTAATTGCAAAGGGAGCAAATGGAAGTGGATTGAGTTAAAGGGGCATTTGCAGTGTTGTAGAGAAGCAAGAAGAGGGAACTGGGAGAAATGAAAGGGAACGTGTCAGTGTCCCTCCCTTCTTGCTGTACTCAAACTACTCCCTTTCCTCAAATGACTCATACGAGAGAGATAAAGGATGTAGAGCCCTCAAATATTCCATCGTACCTTCAATACAATGTCTTTCATTCCAGGGTATCACGTGATGTCTTCAGCATGAATACCAAGCCACAATGAAGTAATTTAGAGCTGATATTTCAGTAACAAGCCCCTCCCCCCATGCTTGTACTATATCCAACAACTGAATATAATTTACTCTAATTGAACAAGCTAACTGACAGGCTTGCTCTTAACATTCTATTTACCATATAGAACATATACCATAACGCGTGCACGCAAAATGGCCTGAAGAATAGGAGACTGGAGGAACCATGGAAATGGAGTGGTCTGTGTGCAAAGGAGAGTTGAAAAAAGGAGGAAGGAGGAGGTAGGAAAATGGGGTGTCAATGGAGGGGGAAAATGGGGTTGGAAAAACATGGAGGAGTAGGAGGCATGGTAATGGGGTGAAAATGAAATCAGGGGTACAGGGGAGGGAGGCATGCAGATGAAGTGAAGGTGAAAACGGGGGTGCAAAGTGAGAAGCACCAGTTCCTAAAGTTATAGATGTGTTATAACAACGGGCTTCAGAAACAGGGTTAGGATGGTGAAAAGGAGGTTTAGTAGTTGCATGGAGTGGGAGGAAACTCTAGGGGGTTAATGTGTGACAGGGAGCAGTGGCGTAGCGTGGGTTGTCAGCGCCCGGGGCAAGGCAAGTAATTTGCGCCCCCTAACCCGTGGATTTGCGCCCCCTAACCTGTGGATTTGCGCCCCCTAACCCTAACCCCCAGATGTTGCGCCCGGTGCGGCCGGCCCCCCTGCACCCCCCCACGCTACGCCACTGACAGGGAGTGGAGGTTGCTGAGTGGAGCAAACAGGAGTCAGAGCTCCCCAGTATAGTGATAAGGGTGGGGCTGGCACTCCTATTTCCTTCTTGCCACCATGGCAGGCAATTTCCAGACAGGCCATGTTTACATTTGGCTGTGTTGAGGCCAAAGAAGGCTGAAGAGTGCAGTCACCTGTTTACAGCCCCTGACATTTGGTATATTTTAAATAAATACAAAAATAAAACAAGGAATAAAAAGTCAGAAAATGAAAAGAAGAAAAAAATGCCCACTAAGCAATAAGATATTTGTATTGATTTCTGCAAACCATAAGCCATAAATATAATATTACTAAGAAAATTCCAGGAACATGAAACGCAACATTCTATAACCATAAAAAGCATTCACTGACATGTACAATGCATGTACATCTGAAACTTTAAAATGAAAGGAGCCTCCTTTTCGTTACAGCAATTGCATGGTGGAGCAGAAATGCAAGTTTTGCAAGTTTGACCAATAGGCTGTTCCCATGGAAATGCAGTACAGTGGTACCTCTGGTTACGTACTTAATTTGTTCCGGAGGTCTGTTCTTAACCTGAAGCTGTTCTTAACCTGAAGCACCACTTTAGCTAATGGGGCCTTTTGCTGCTGCTGCGCCGCCACCACATGATTTCTGTTCTCATCCTGAAGCAAAGTTCTTAACCCGAGGTACTATTTCTGGGTTAGCGGAGTGTGTAACCTGAAGCGTATGTAACCCGAGGTACCACTGTACGTAGCTCTTTATATTATGTACACGGGCCTGGATAATGTGGCTATTGCTATTTTAAAAATATATGCCAACTTATATAGTATTTCAAAGTTCTGAATTGAAGCTGGAATGTATTGGATGAAAAAAAGAATCAAATCTTTCCTAACTGAATATTTCACAAGAGCATAGAAATTTGAGAATGTTTAATCATATAATACTGGGGGGTGGGGTGGGAGGTGACTTTCACACAATTAAATTTTGACTTGTCAAGTTAACACTCAATTTTTATATTGGACTTTTGCCTCTGCAAACTCATTGCTACAAAAGTATTCATGAGAATCCATAGGAATGAGCTTTACTAAAAGTCCTGTGATACCAAAATATCCCAGTTGAAGTCTGCTTCAAATATTGAACTAAATCTAAGCAAACCTGAAGCCAAAAGTGTTATCCAATAACTAAATATGTAAACATGAGATTCCACTTCAGTTTCCAACCTAAGCAACTGGGATGGGGGTGGGAGAATCGATCAAATGATAATATTTGTGTTGTTCCTAAAATGCATAGGATCCCCACATTTCTGCTCTAAAAGAGATTTAAGAATGCAATTTGGTCAGTAAGATTTTTAAGACAGGAAATACTCACCTGTCCCCATCTTGTCTCCAGAACATTACAATTGCATTAATTGACTGTTCTGGCTTCCATCTAACAGTATGAAAATGTTCACACCATCTGTTTGTGTCTGACAACAAAATCCCCAGGAAACAGCAAGATATAACTTGTTCTACAATTCAGCAATTAATTCTCCATACTTTTTTTGTTTTTTGTTCTCCTACTGAAAAAGGGAAGTTTCTTACAATGAATTTCTCCTCTCTGAAGTTGCTTCCACGACTTGTTTATAGAACACTCATCACAATTTGCTTGCACAGAGTTTTCTGGGAGGTTCAACAACATTTACTGTTTACAAAGCATTTGTTCCAATTTTGCAGGAAGGTTATACAATGTGACATCAAGCACTTGTTATCCCACACTCTCCAGTGCATTTCCCCATCACAAGTGGCAAATCCACTTTAATTGTTCAATTATTGCTGGTATGTGACTGAATCCCATCCATAGAACAGCAACAGTTAGGAAGCACCCTGAGTTTCTCAGAGGGCATTCTAAGTCTTTAGACTATCCACTCCCTCTGAAAGACCTCTCAACGGGAAGAGATGCCTTAGCCTTTCTAGATTAGACTGGAAAAGCCAAGAAACACCCCTCTGCCCCTAGCAGAAAAACTATTAAAAAATGAAACCTCTCTAAAAAGTTTACCATGGGAACTAATAAACCTGAGTTCCACTACATAATTAGAGAACTAACAACTTCAGTTCCAACATGTGAGGAGACTGAAGGACAAGGAAGAATGAAACCCAGGGCACCCAAATTGTCTTCCCCACATGTATGGCAAGACAGAAGTCTTTAAAGAGGATCATGGTTTGCTGAAGGACCAGGGAAGGCAAAATACCCTCTGGGAACACAGAGAAGTGGAATTCCAAGTCCTCTGAGGTATAAAAATATCACACAAACCCCAGGAAGGCCCACAGTGGACCACAGTCATTGCAAATGTATCCTCTGCAACACCCTTCTACTAAAGGTTGTGTCTACAGAAAACAAAGCATCCACATTGTCGTATTTCACAAAAGTGTGGAAGCCAAAAGTGCACATTGAGGACTGGGCTGTGATCCCTGCAGGTGAATTCCCAAGATTGATGTTTCTAGGATTTGAAACAAACCCTTCAATTTAGCAGAAGAGTTGGAGTTATGAAAATTGTACCTTAAACCTTTGCTTTAACCTGTGTATCATGTAAACGATAAAGATATTGCATAGTTTTACACGTGGTGAGAGTAGATGCTGTCCTACAGCTGATGCCTACCCTGTTGTCCTGGAACCGGGAGCAGAAAGGAAGCACCCTTCCACCTCAGACAGGGGACCCACATCACTGCAAGGGAAGACCAGCCTGGCCCCACCCTCTGATCTGTGAAGTTTGCATCTCCACTCCCTGACAGAAAGAATACTATCTTCAATCTTCCATTTGTTTTAGGACTTCAGAACTGAAAGTAAGCATATTCTGGTCCCATCCATCAGCTAATGTACTATGAGCTATTGCATACGTATGCAAACTAAGGTCCAGGGGCCGGATCTGGCCCAATAGTCTTCTAAATCCGGCCAGCGGACGGTCCGGGAATCAATGTGTTTTTACATGAGTAGAATGTGTCCATTTATTTAAAATGCATCTCTGGGTTATTTGTGGGGCATAGAAATTCATTCATTTTTTTTCTTCAAAATATAGTCCGGCCCCCCACAAGGTATGAGGGACAGTGGACCAGGCCCCTGCTGAAAAAGTTTGCTGACCCCTGAGCTATTAGATTGTGTCTATGAATTTGGAGGGGGTATCACATTACTACATGTTTCTTTGTAAGCTGCCTTTAAAATCATTTGAATGAAAGTCAGGGTTTAAGAAATCTTACAAATTAATAAATAATAGTAGATGACATGATGTGGCGAGGGAAAACTGGGAAGGACATAGAATCTGATTTAAAATGCACCCATCAGAAAAGGCAGCTTCTATCAGCTTTGCTGAGAAACAAGCTCTTTGTTTTTTTCTTTGCCCTAGCATTACATTGCTAGGATAGGAGAGGGAGATGCTATGAACCAGAGCCACTCTATCAGCTCTGCTGAGAGACCATATGCTTTGGATTCTCCTATCCATGAGCATTTTGTATCCCAGCCTTTTGTTACAGCAAATTTATAACTTTAAGAACCAGTGCCTGATATTTTCCCCTCTTCCTCCCTCCTCTGTTGTTATTGCATCATGTTTTTTTAGATCGTAAGCTGAAGGAACTGCCTTGCTTTTTATTGACCTGTAAGCCATTCTAGGAACCTTTACAGCTAAAGAATGGGGTAAAATGCTTTAAATGAATGAATAAGGACTGATGTTTTCATATTAAATACAGAATTAAACCAACCAAGTTTTGAGGATTTGCCAGCGGTGCTTTACTGGCCTGGTCTGATGAACGCTGACTATGCAGTTCCCTAAGCAGGACGTTAACTAGCAATACAGTCATACCTCATGTTACGTTTGCTTCAGGTCACGTTCTTTCAGGTTATGTCCTGCGGTGACCTAGAAGTACTGAAAAGGGTTACTTCCGTGTTTCGACGCTCGCACATGCGCACAAGCGCCAAATCACAACCCGCGCATGCGCAGATGCACCACTGTGAGTTGCGCTCTTTTCATGTTGCGAACGGGCCTCTGGAATGGATCCCGTTCGCAACCAGAGGTACCACTGTACTTTCCTCCATCCTGGGCTGAGCAAGTTCCAGCTGCTCAGTCCCACTCTCTTATCCACAGAATTCCTCTGTCAGAACTGTTGCCTCAGCCTGAGAACTGCTAAGTGTCAGCAAAGAAATACTGGGCTCCATCACAGACTGAGAACGTTCTAGCTGTTCAGTCAGACTTCTTTGCCTCAGAGGTACTTACAGCAGGAGGGGTTGGCTTGTGCCTACTGACTCCAAGGAAAACCAAGCATGAGGGCAAATAAAAAAATAAAAAATAAAAAGCTGCCTGAATAAACCTGCCATAATTAACATTATAAGCCTGCCCTGCACTTAGATACACATGAGCCCTACACTGGATAAAAGCTTCCTGCATTGTAGGGGCTTGGACTTAGATGATCCTTGTGGTCCCTTCCAACTCTACAATTTTATGATTCTATGTGCATTATAATTCTGTGCATTATCACATAAAACACTGGTTCCCAGAGGTATACAAAAATGGTAAGAGTGTCAAGCTGCTTAGACATTTTGATGATTATATTATATAATTCATGTTGGAAATAAAATAAATGAAAGACTGGGCAAGCACAAGTCCAAAAGGCATGAGCAGTGCCCTGTCTCTGGAACCGTAGTGAACTTGGCCAAAGGCAAATGGATGGGGAACTAGAATGCTAACACCAAAATCTTTAAAATGTGCAATTCAGGTAAGGTGCAGTGGGAAGCTTCCATGGACTTTAAGGCATGTTAATTTATTGCTGTGTGTTTTGGGGATCAGGGACTTATGCCTGCAATTGTGTTGCTAAATGGTGTGTTTCTATCTAATGACTGCATAGGTTGAACAGACCATATATTGGTCACAGTAGAATAAAATGCTGCGTGATGCAGTCATGCAATTTCTCCTCTTCAGTATTGGGTGACTTTTGGATGTCTGAAACAGGGTCAGCAAAAAAGTAGGACAACTGCTGTAAAAGATATAGCATACTGTCTATTGTCATATTGTTGAAACTCTATCATAAGAGCCTATAAATCCTAGCCAGTATGACATGAAGTGGAATTACAAGTTTCAATAGAAGATATGAGCTAAGCAGGCACATTTCAAGTGAACATCTTCATAAGGATGACAAATCCACACAAATTTTACACCAGCTACAGTTGTTGTTCCCAACACCTTCAGAATGACACAAGTAGAAAGCAGGAGCATCCAAGGTCACTAAACTGAAGATACCTTTAGCAGAAGAAATAAGCTGAGTAAATAAATAAATAAATAAATAAATAAATAAATAAAATAAATACTTTCTGGAAATTAATATACAAAACTCACTTAAATTTAGCCTTGCTACAATCAGAAAAGAAAACCCATCAAGGTCACTGCCTGACACTGATGATAATTCACTTCTAACAATAAATAAGACAGCTAAATCTTGAACAGGAAAAAGTTCAAAGTACTATATTTGTACAGTCTATTCTTGCAGTCTCTTTTATTAGGGCAAGCATATTTTTGAGTTCATGAAATAAGTCTTGACTTGCTGCCATTTGTGATGGTTCCCTTTGTGTTGTGCCACAGCATGAAGCAAAGAAGCACACTCGCTCCATGGCTGGACGGTGATGTTGCACTGCAACCTGGACAGGTAACACCCCTGGAGGTAATTAGCAGATCTCATAAAGGTACTTGTATGTCTCCTTCTCCCCCCTCTCTCTGTGAAACTAATAAAACAATACTCGTCCACCCATCTCTGATGGAGGTGCTTCAGGGAAAAATGGTCACCTCCCATATTTGTGTCATTTTCACATTCTTCAGTACAACTGTGCTCATGTTATCTGAAGATCCTCATCATGGATATTCCAGATCACATCTACTTTATTTCTTCAGCAGGATGGAAACAACAAAAAGAGAGATGGAGGGCAAAGGTAAGAAGGGATTGGTGTGAGCAAATGTAGTTGCATGTCCCTAAGCTTCATTTCAGCTAGAGATGAGGCATCAAGTCAACATGGGCAAGATTAAGTAATATCAGAAGAGGAGCCAAGAAGTATCAGCCCCTTTTCATCTCTATCAGGCATAACTTGCCCATTTCGTTTACTTTCTATGCAATTGTAAAGTGCTTTTTCCCCAACGCATTTTACTTTTTTAATATCCCTTGGGTCTATTCTGTGTTCATTTTTCAAACACAGTTTTATAACAGTCTCCTTACTGATAATTCATATGTCCCGTCTCACAGAGTCTTTTCCTTAATCATGTTGTGAAAAGCTTTAGTGTGCAGTATTCATGGAAAACTATACAATATTTTTGTACATTAATTTGTTCTTTTCACTGGGGAAATATTATGGCTTGTTACTGTTCAAGTTTTCTGAATAGGTTTATTCTCAGTTTTATCCTTTTTATTTAATCACAGCATTGTTACTACTACCTAGGGGCACAACACAGCTAATGTTGAGCACCTTAAAGTCCAACTGATTTCAGTGATGGAGTTAAGCATGTGCTTAAAGCATGGGTAGGCAAACTAAGACCCAGGGGCCGAATTCGGCCCTGGTTGCCTTCTGGATCCAGCCCGTGAATGGTCTGAGAATCGCCATGTGGATCAGATTGTTCAGGCTGCGCCAGCGCGTGTGTTCGGCAGTGCCTCCTCCCTCCCTTCTCCTGGCTTCTCCCTGCCCTGCCTAGAGCCAAGAGGAAGGGGGCTGGGCTTTGTTGGTGCCAACAGCAGCAGCATTAACACTCGAGTGACCGCCATTGTAAGCAGGCTCAATTTGGGCTTTGTTGCTGCCAGCCCCTCTCCGGAGCCCTTTCATGCGCCACTCATCGTCCTGCCACCATCAGCCCCTGACGCTCGCAAGACACAGGTAAGCAGCCACCGGGGCTCATCCGGTGCTGTGGAGAAGGGAGGGGAGAGTCGGGGGTGTGTGGCTTACCTGAGTAGAATGTGTCCTTTTATTTAAAATGCACCTTTGGGTTATTTGTGGGGCCTGCCTGGTGCTTTTGCATAGAATGCAGTGTCCTTTTATTTAAAATGCATCTCTGGGTTATTTGTGGGAATTCGTTCATTTATTTATTTTTTCAAATTATAGCCTGGCCCCCTACAAGGTCTGAGGGACAGTGGACTGGCCTCCTGCTGAAAAAGTTTGCCAACCCCTAGCTTAAAGCTTACCCTCTGAAATACATGAAGATTGCAATCCTATACACACTTACTTAAGAGTAAGTCCCACTAACCTCAATGCAATGTTCACATATTCATGAATAGGACTGTGCTGCAAGTGCTTAACTCTGTCTAGATTGTTCCCTAGAACAATGACCTAAAATGAAGGTCTTATTTGAGAGGGGTGTGTACATGCTGAATTTAAACCATAAAGCACATTAATATACCTTTGTGGGTAAAATGTTTCTTCGCATATGCACTATCTTTGTAATTCTGAATCCTATTATCTCTCATAGAAATAATCTCTAAATATTGTCTAAGTACATACAGTAGCACAATGGCCCCAATCTTGCTAGCTTCCATTCTAGTCAAGTTGGCTAAATCTTAGAATCCTTCTATCACAGTCAATGGTTGAGACCCATTGGAAAAATGGCTTTTTAATGATTGCACCCATAGGCAAATGGCACGCACAAGTCCAACTCTTTCATTTAAACACAGTCTAGGCCAGGGGTCAGCAACCTTTTTCAGCTGTGGGCCAGTCCAGCGTTCCTCAGACCATGTGGTGGGCTGGACTGTATTTTGAAAAAAATAATGTACAAATTCCTATGCCCCACAAATAACCCAGAGATGCATTTTAAATAAAAGGAAACATTCTACTCATGTAAAAACACGTTGATTCCCGGACCGTCCGTGAGCCAGATTTAGAAGGTGATTAGGCCAGATCTGGCCCCTGGGCCTTAGGTTGCCTACCCCTGGTCTAGGCCACCATTTCAGCACTGTAGATACTTTGACTTAGATTGTGCCACACAAATGCATAACCTTCCTTAATTGTCTACCCACCAAATGTGGTGACATTTGAAAACTTATCTACAACAACTTCTCTTGAAATAAACTAGATTTTGCACAAATGGTCACCACAAAAATGGTGTTTGACAATTTATATGAACTCACAATAAGTAAAACAGGAAATTTCCCCATTAGTGGAAGCCCTGTCTTATCAGGTTCTTCAACTGCAATAAGAGTTTCTAAGCGTGCTCAGACAAATGCATTTTAAACTCCTCTTCAAACCTTCATACAAATTGCACAACGGTCAGATGACTAGCTATGTGATTGGGGACTCTTGCACATATGCCCCTTCCCCAGCACTTAGTTTCACTTTTTTTGTATACTCAAGTAAATGCTTGAAAACAACTTTGTGGTAATCATTTGTGCAAAATCTAGTTTCATTTCAAGAGTGGTTGGTTATCTATGTTGCCTTCAAATGTGACCATATTCGACGGAGTATGGACCAATTCCTGTACCTTTCTAAAAATTTCTGCCCGATCAAGTTTCTGCTTTTTTTGGTGGAGAGGGGGGGATAAAGCCAGTTGATAACCATCTAGGTAAACCTTTCCACCTGGAATCTTAATTGTGTCAGTTGTCCTAAATGACTCATTATGAAAGCAAGTAATTTACAGCAGGTCATCCAATGGTTTTAAAGCCAGGAAATAGCGACTGCCTCCATGGTATTTTACCAGCACAATCCGATAAATGTCTATTCAGAAGTAACTCCCACTGAGTAAGGAAGGTAAGGTGAGTTGGTATGGAACTGCAATCTAAGAATTCTTTTTAGGTGCAGTGTTCTTAATAATAATAGTAAGCAAAAGAATAAATTCCACAATGAATAACTTTTGAGTATTGTAGTAATTTCCCAGCTACTGGATCAGTGAGTGGTGCCATCTTCCTTGAAGAGTCTCATCTTTATTTAATAATCCTCCACAAACTACCATGTTATTGTATACAAACTGATGTTGAATAATGTATATTTTATAGTCTACTCAGAACCTACAATAGCAGTGGTATCTCAGAAATGCAGACAAGTTTATTAATGCACCATAAAGCAAACTGCATCAAGAACAAAAATCATATCTGTCTACCACTCCACATATTCAGTGGTTCTTGGCAGCTTACTCTACTATAAAAGAAAATTATGGTCACAGTTTAAAAGCCACATGGATCTTGTTTAAAAGACAGTTATTCTAGCTTAAAATCCACATGTACCTACCCCAAAAGATAACTGTGGGATCCATTACACTGTATAGTTCAAAATGCAGTTTATACCACAATGAAAAGAGTTAAAACCTATGTAAATAATCATATTCATGAGCAGTAAACCAAAAGGTATTTTAAGTGCCTCAGAATACCTTTCCTGAGTAGTAAATTATGCAAAAATCAATTCTCATAATGTCTGTGCATGCAATAGTTGCCAGATGATAAATCAGACAGTGAATTCCTAACACAGCCCAGCATCTTGTGCAGGCTGAACTTAGGCAACTGTCAAGGAATATTAATAGTGTATACTCATTTTATCAAGTTGTTGGAGAAACAGACCCACCTCGGCAGATGGTCCCATTCCCCACATATCCAGGCTTGCAGGTGCAGCTATGTCCCCTGACTGTGTTAGTACAGATTGCATTCTCATCACAGTTGTGCTGTCCGCTGTCACATTCATCACGTTCTACAAGAAAACAATGCAAGAGAAAGTGAGCAAGGGGAGGGAGGGAAAATAAATTTTCAGCTTGCTGATCTGACATTTGAAAAGCTAGTTATAACTAATGAATGGTTACTACAATGGCTGAACACAGCAGAAGAGACATTAGATGCAGAAGCCTGACATGGACCACTTCCATTTCAGGTTTTGATTCATGGCAGACAGCCTACAAATTTTAGACAGAAAAAACCCCTATATAGTTAAAAAAAGGATAGAATCAGAATAGAGTAGAACAAAAATGCTATCTAGGGATGAATATGAATATTATCTCTACAGGAGCATGCAGCTTAAATACTAGCTCTGTTATACATTTCTCCCTAGATTTCTCGAGTTATTACCCTCAATACATCCTTTTGCAGAGCATCTGCCCCCTTTTTGTAGAGTATGGATGCTAAAAAATCAGCAGATTTACCTCCTTTTGAGATACATGGATTAGAGGCAATTAGAGGTGGTAGGATCAATAAACAGGCATGTAAAAAAAAATGCAAATATAGTTGAAAGGACAGAAAGGCAAGCAGAAAGTTGGAGGTTTCTCTTCCTGCTCCATCAAAAGTTAACTCTTCCTCTTCCCAGCAAGCTGCCAATTTGCTTAGACAGGCTGTAGGAAGACATGTTTCCTATTGGCTTCAAGCAATCTGAACTGAAGAAGGATTAACTTTCGAAGGGAGAGTAAAGCAGGGAAGGAATAGAAGTCAATATGTGGTGGTGACCAAGTCTCCCAAAAGTCTATTCACCACAACACATTGGCCTTCATTTACAATAGTGAATGGATCAATGGTTTTATTTATATCTGGAAGAAAGTTACAACATGGGTTTCAGAGAGAATCTCTTCTAAGTTCCCCATTTCCCCTGTTATTCAGTTTTCCCTGACTATATACAGTTCTGATTACTTAGTTCACTGCTGAAAAGAAACCATGAGAAGAGGACAGAACTTACCAAAAGCCACATACTTATCAACTCTAATGTTCATATAATGGCCACAACCATTTCAAAGTGCATCTGCAGAACAACTGTATCTCCAAGCTACAGATAGTTATTACTGACTTGCTATTCAGACAAGGGAAGGCTTCCTTTAGAGCATCACATCGCTTCGACTTTGATTTAGAATGTGAATATCCATTTATTATGTGAATGCTGTCAGCACGGTGAGGATCCAGAGAATAGCAGCAGAGGTTTTGGAATATGTGCTATACAAGGACAATAATGAATGGACTAGGCATTCTTAGCTTGGGGAAAGAAGATTAAGTGGAGCTAGTAGAACAGGTTTAAAACTGTATATATCAAATGTTTGTCATGAAGAAGATGGAACTTTTCCCCATTGTCATTGTGAGAAAAGCGGGGCACAACTGAATTGAGCACCAGCAGCATGCAGACAGGCTGGCTGTGAGGGAACAAGGTTTGCAATGTGCCAGATGGACTAAGGATCAAACAGCTGTGAGAAATTATGGAACTTTTATCACTAGAGATTATTAAAGAGAGGCCAGAGATGTATCTGCCAAGGATGCTCTAGGTAAGAATTTCAGCACGTAGTAAAGCACTGGAGCAGATGTCTAATGGTATCTCTTCCAAGTGTGTGTTACTATTGCTCTATTGATATAGGAAACTTGGAAGAGGGTATTTTGAGATAACAACAGTATTTATTTCCACATCTTTAATGCCAAGCTCCCGCTATAGGCATTCTGCAAATTTTGATTCACCTGGACACCTTAGCACCAAACTTAGAATCATAGAGTTGGAAGGGATCCCAAGGGCCATCTAGCCCAATCTCCTGCAACACAGGAATCTCAGCTAAAGCATCCATGACAGATGGCCATTCAACCTCTGCTTAAAAATCTCCCAAGCCACTGGTTTGGGTCCTACCCTCCAGAACAGGAGAAAACAAGCTTGCTCCATCATCCAGGTGACAGCCCTGGATGGCTATCATATCTCCTCTCTGTCTTTTCTTTTCCATGCTAAACATACCCAGCTCCCTCAACAGTTCCCCATAAGGCTTGGTTTCCAGACCCTTGATCACCTTAGTCACCCTCCTCTGCACATGTTCCAGCTTTTTAAATTGTGGTGCCCAGAACTGGACACAGTGCTTCCGGTGTAGTTTGACCAAGGCAGAATAGAGAGGTACTATTACTTCCCTTGATCTGGACACTTTGCTTCTGTTGATGCAGCCTAGAATAGCATTAGCTTCTTCTTTTTTTACTGCTGCATCACACTGTTGACTCATGTTAAACTTGTAGTCTACTAAGATCCTTAGGTCTTTTCCACATGTACTCAGTTTAGATTTATGCAGCTAGTTATTGCTGTCTAAGAATAGAACCTTACATTTGCCCCTATTGAAATTCATTCTGTTAATTTTGGTCCAGTTATCCAATCTGTTAAGGTCATATTAAATCCTGATTCTGTCTTCTGCAGCATTAGCTACCCATCCCAGTTTGGTGTCATCTGCAGACAGAATGAGTAGATCATCCAAGTCATTTATAAAGATGTTGAACAACAATGGGCCAGGGACACAGCCCTGCAGCACCCCACTTATCACGTTTTTCCAGGATGATGAAGAACTATTAGTGAGCACTCTTTAGATTCAGTCAGTCAACCAACTACAAATCCACCTAACAGTTAGCTTGTCCAGCTCACGTTTTACTAGCTTCTCTGCAAGAATATCATGGGTGACTTTGTCAAAAGCCTTACTGAGCTCAAGATACACTACATCCACAGCATTCCCCTGATCCACTAAGCTTGTAATTCTCTCTATAAAACTTCATCTGCTTCCCTCCCAAACTCTTTTCTCTTTTTATGAAGAGGAGCTTGAAGAAATTCTATCATCTGTCAACACAGTGCAAATAGCTTCTGTAGAGGTGAAGCTCTCACACTCTCTTTTTATATTCTTAAAGGGATAAGATTGGAGAACCAATGACATGCATGTATCTGCCATGGCACTGTAGTATGCATCAAATGCAGGATAGAGTAATAAAAACTTCTCTTGTGGTTGTCTGATTCTCTTAATCCAAAATGAGTAGTGGGTCTTTAAGGCAATAGAAAAAAAGACAAGAGCAACATCTTCAGTACCATAGCATGGGGCCTGAATGTGCAATAACACAGCTTTCACCATTCCTGCTGCTCATTCACCCCTTGCCTCTGACACAGTCAAAGCCAGAAGACACTGAACAATCACAGCAGAGCAGGTGAAAGGAAGCAGCAGAAGCATTGCAAAATTACATGGAGGGTGGTAGCACAACTGAGTAGTAATTTGTGAGTTGCACATTTATTTTTGAAAGCATCACATTTTGTGTTTTGATGCAGCTGTCAAAGACCACACAAAATATGTGAACTTTTCTTATTTACGACAGATGTTCATCCATTCATAAAAATGGAAGCTCATTGAAATAATGACTAATAAATGCTTAAATTCTAATCTTAAATGCTTCCCTACGAGAAACTAATATTTACATTAATTAAGTTTACTTATAAGAAATTGCTGTAGATAATTGTCAAAGTTAATATGATAGCTGTGGCAAAGCATGATGTAATTTATAGATTTTCCGTGTGTTTAGATACATTTAAAGGGACAGGGTGGCGCTGTGGGTTAAACCACAGAGCCTAGGATTTGCCGATCAGAAGGTCGGCGGTTCGAATCCCCGCAATGGGGTGAGCTCCCGTTGCTCGATCCCTGCTCCTGCCAACCTAGCAGTTCGAAAGCATCTCAAAGTGCAAGTAGATAAATAGGTACCGCTCCGGCGGGAAGGTAAACAGTGTTTCCGTGTGCTGCTCTGGTCACGGCTGGACCTAATGGTCAGGGGTACCTTTACCTTTACTAAAGAAACTATTCTCATCCCATTCTAATTCCATTGTCTGTATCAGACAAATTTTCATATCAAAGCCTTGGATATTATTTTAAGAATGTACAGTTACAAAGAAAGAGATGTAGCCTTGAAAATTGGATAATTCTACTAAATCTCTCAGTAGTGGTCTACAGATTAATTAGTAACTGCAAGGTGTTTTTATCTTTTCATATAGAAGGCAGTACAGGAGATCAAAGTAGCAAAGTAGTTATCAAGTAGTTGGTGAACTGCACTCTGCTTCTTTAATTCCAGCTATAGCATTTGACAACAGGAAGATTTTTGCTCACCTTACCATCGACCTTGCTGAACAGCAAGAGATACAGTGCTTTTACTGAGGGTAGATATACATGAAAAGAGAAACTGGCTTTTCACAATGGAGGGAAATAACCAAATGAACTCTGTTGTGCTCTGTACTAATTCATATATTCATAAGAGATTTGAATACTGAGATGTACAATGAGGTATCCATGTTCAAGGATAAGAACTCAGAATGGGGATTTTTTTACATATTCAATTCTGCATACAATTGAGCATGTGGGAGAAAAAGAAACATCATATCAAGTGGCCCTTAATACACACAAGGGACTTCTATATTATTGCTATCACTACTGCTACCATTATCACTACTGCATTGGCCCGAATATAAGCCGCACCTTTAAAATTTGGGGGGGGGGGGGAGAGACAATACCCGAATATAAGCCGCTCCCTTAAAATTCCGCAGGCACTCACACCTGTTCCATTTTACTGTTTTGGCAGCGATATCGTAAAAGCCTATTTTTGTAAGGTCATGAATTTAAGCCACACTTTAACTTTTCACGGTCAGAATTTGAGGGGGGGGGAGGAGTGAGGCTAATATTCAGGCCAATGCGGTATGTCACTCTCCTCACAAAAGTGACCCACAAAAGCAAACTTACATTAAGACCAATTAAAATAAACAGAGTCAGTAAAACACCCCCCCCCATCAGAGGCAGGAGAGGAGCAGCCAGTCAGTAAAACTTAAACCAACTTGCTGCCCTGCTTTTGCTGCTGCTTCCCGTGAAAGAAAGAGGAGGGCCATCCCTGGATAACCCACCCACATCCCTGGAACATCCCTGGAGGACCCAACCACAGCAGCTGGCCTTGACGCCAGACTTCTTGGTGGGCTGGGCAGATTTTAAAAAACAACAGTAGGTTGGTGTGAATAGTTTTGGGAAAGGGCATCAATGGTGCTAGTACATGGGAGTATTGTTTTTGTTTATTCTTTGTGTACTGCTATTGTTTTCCCCTCAATATGTTGCATGGAATATTATTGTGTTGCATGATTCCCCCACCCCATTCTTCTATGGTATAATGCATTTGTGCATCTTTTCAACTTAAGTCACTTGGGGACGCTCTGGATGACAAGCAACTATTAAGTTTAATAAATAAGAAATCATAAAAACCTCAAAGCACCTCTATACAGATAAGAGACAGGTCTTACAGATCCTGCCCCACTAAAATAGGCCATAGATGCTCGAAACCCTTCAAATTAAGGTCCAAAAGTCTGGGCAAAAAAGTATAGGTGGAAAAATGGCAAAGACAGCTTGTTTACTGGAAGCCAAAGCACAGGGCAAACCAATGCAGTGACTTTTGGGAACTGTGTGATGACAGCTTCTCCCAGGACCTGATGGGAACCATCAACAGTTGCAGGAATAAAGGATACCACACCATATATTGACGGAAAAGTATTATGGAAAAAACTGTCACACGCAGGAAAGAATAAGGATTGCAGCTAAAGTTTCTCACTTGAAACTTTATCAATTACCTATTATACCAACAAAGACGCGGGTGGCGCTGTAGGTTAAACCACTGAGCCTAGGACTTGCCGATCAGAAGGTTGGCGGTTCGAATCCCCACGATGGGGTGAGCTCCCGTTGCTTGGTCCCTGCTCCTGCCAACCTAGCAGTTCGAAAGCATGTCAAAGTGCAAGTAGATAAATAGGTACTGCTCCGACGGGAAGGTAAACAGCATTTCCGTGCACTGCTCTGGTTTGCCAGAAGTGGCTTAGTCATGCTGGCCACATGACCTGGAAGCTGTACGCCGGCTCCCTTGGCCAATAAAGCGAGATGAGTGTTGCAACCCCAGAGTTGGTCACGACTGGACCTAATGGTCAGGGGTCCCTTTACCTTTACCTTTATTATAGCAACATGAATAGAAATCACAAGATTATAGCTTAGAAGAATGTACTCAACTCTAGCATGCGAGGGGGCCAGTTTAATTAAATTGTATAATTTGAAATTTGTATTAAGAATTGTATTAATTGGATAAAATTGGTATTCTTATAATGAGGCTGTTATTGGAATGATATTGGAAAATCAATAAAAATGTTTTTTAAAAAACAAAAGTTTGGGCTTTTTTCCTTTTTTCTTTTGCCTAAAATAGATAGACATGATTCCCTGGGGAGAACATTCCACAAGTGGTGGGCCACCACAGAAAAGGCCCGTTCTAATGCTGCTACCTTCTGGACCTTCTGTAGTGAGAGCATAAGAAGGGGGGCCTCAGATGATGGCTCACATGCTCTGAGTTGATTCATGTGGAGAGATGTGGTCTTTGAGGCACTGGGATCCTGAGCCCTTAAAACCAGCCCTTTGAATTGAGCCCCAAACCTAACCGGTAGCCGCTAATTGGTAGTCATGCCAGAATTTGTGTTATATGTCCAGGCTGACTTGTCATCAATCTAGCTGCTTAATTTCGTACCAGGTGCAGTTCCTGAATCAGCTTCAAAGGCAGTCCCACATATAGCACATTGCTATAATCCTATCTAGAGTTCACCAAAGCTCAGAAAGTCAATCTATTCCTGCCCAGTTCCCATCAACTCTGGTTACTAGCCATGCTGGCTGAGGCTGATGGAAATCCAATATCTGAAGGGCCACAAGTCCCCTATCTCTGTTGCAGGCTGCAAGAATGATGCTAATATTCAAATCATGGCAGTCTATATTTCCCCATAATGTTCCTTTTCATCATCTCCAGGAGACGGCACAACTGAATTTGTTTAAGAACTATTCTAATTCAAATTTAATTTTTAAAAAAAGATTGAAAAGATGTCAAAAAGCATGTTTATTTTTACATTTCCATAATAGGCCATTTCATTATTCAGTGTAATATAAATTGTTGGTACTATTTTTGCCCCTAGACAAATGAATATACATTTCTTTCCATTTTCCAATCTAGAAAGCTCATACAAAATGAATCACAGATTGGAAATAAAACTTTAAAAACACAAGTGGGTTTTGTTTTGTTTTTAAGTTTTCCTATTTGAATTCTGCTGGATATGTAAAGAAATGTGAAGTAGAAACATCTTGCCAAAGTAAACATAGCTAATTATCTCATTTAAAATATTTCCATTAGTGACCTTAAATTATTTTGGCCTCAACACTTCACTGTGCAGGCTTTTAAATATGCAGTAGAGTAGCACCTATCCCTCCTTTCCTCCCTACTGTGTGCCAAAATTTTAAATTAGTCTGTACCCTGAGATTTCTGCTGCTGCACTATTTTATAAAGATCAGTAAAGGTCAGTGCCCTAGTTGAATTTGCATTCCCAGACCCCACTTCATCTATTCCTATATTTTGAAGTACTGGTTATGTATTACTCAGTAGATTTCTTTTTCAAGTAGTTATTTGAATTTCTTTCTTTAGAATATATTTATAGCATGATGACAGTCTCCATACATTTATTATCGTTAATTAAATTTTGACCTTCTGACTGGGGCCATGCAGAGAAAAAGCAGCCTATGACTGCCAAGGAGCTGAAGCAGTAATGAACAGTAATGACAAGTGTTTTGTAAAGTCTTGGATCCACACCTACAGAGCCACAAGACAGAGGGGAAGAAGCTGAAGTTCATTGTCTTTATATATCCAAGTAGTGTTGGTGCTGTCTTGAAAGTCTGAATATGACCTAGGTGTGATCAATGGACAGCATAACTACTGCTTGCTAAGGTTTTCACGTAGTTCTCTGATCTACTCATTCTGTTTGCTCTGTTTAATACGGATATATTGAAATACCTGTGAAATTGCCAGATTTGCTAAATTGCTTCTGCAGCACTTGGATGACTTCCTTGGCCTCTTAAAAACTGGCTTCATGTCTGCAAAATCTAGAAAAGGGGATGGGATGTGGAATGTATTTGTGTTTGCTATACTAAGCACTACTATTGCCTGCTTAGGGTTTTGGGGATGTTTTCGCACCACACTTGTGGTCATCCTTAGACAATACATTTGAGTGCATTCAAATGAGAGTACATTCAAGTCTTTTGAACTGCTGAATATGTCTTGTGTAGCTGAGATCCAAAAATATGCATGAATACAAAAGAAATGTAGTCACTGCCAAATATTTTAGATTTCAACTGCTGAAGAGGCAGGTTACTTCCTTGTACACATTTTTTTTATTAAAAAAAATCAAACTGAAAAATAGGCTGCCTCTTTATCTGTTATAAAACTTCAAAGCAACGTCTTATTCCTTTATAATATGTATCCCTATGCAATACATAAAAATGCACAGACCACTGAAGCAGACCCTCCAAGTGTCCCTATTTTCCATCCCTGATTTAAAGAAGCCATCCCAGTTTCTGATTTGATACCAGAATGTCCCACTTTTCCTTAGGATGTCCCTGTTTTCATTGGAGAAATGTTGGAGGGTATGGAGTTTTCTGACCCCTGAGCCATCTGAAGGCAATCCTGTGTAGGGAAGTTTTTTGAAAATGTTTAATGTTTTATTATATTTTTATATATGTTGGAAGCTGACCAGAGTGGCTAGGGCAACTCAGTAGGATGTGTGGGGTAAAATTATCATTATGGAATGGGACATCCCTATTTTCATCGGAGAAATGTTGGAGGGTATGCTGATTATCCCCAGACCACTACTGATTGACAGCATAGAGAAGTAATACTTTTGCTCTCAGCTTATGTACCAATAATATGGGTTGCTATGCACACCATAAACTAAACCAAATATGAATACGGATTTGATAGATTAAGTGAGGGCATATTCAAGTCTCTTTTCTTACTAAATAGTAATCTCCCATTTCCCTGTGCTCACACACATTTTGACTGATGTACCTAGCCTTTATTATTTTGACTGCAAAGCTATACGACACATATTTTCACACCATTCTATGTGTGTTGTCTATATGGAAATGGTACCCATAGAAAGAAAGACATATTTAGCTACATTATAAATGGACCTTTCTTTTCTTAGCAGAAAGCAGATAAAATTTTGCTGTCAAAAACATGCAAAATGGAGGCGGTATCCATGCATTCTATACTGCAGATACAGCTGCAATTTGCAAACCGCCCTCAAGTGCATTTTAATTTGGGAAAACAAACTGTTGGAATATTTATCTGCAAAGACAAACAATGCTTCATTCTGAGTAGCACCAAGAGCTGACAGAATAATGTTCATCTTTCATGTGCTAATGGATAAAGAAATTGATAAAAAAAAGACTATGCATACCTATCATGCAGTAAAACGAAGCAAACCCTGGAACTCTAATGAGCACAACTGTGTCTGTAAAACTATTGGTGAGGATCATCTCATAAATTTGCACAGGGAAAGCTGCTTTTGGTTCACTATAGCTGTATGTCAAAACTTGGCAGGACCTTTTCTATGAAATCTCTAGAATTTTGGAGTAAAGTTTCATTCCTTCATAATGTCTCTTTCCTAAAATTCATGTCATCTCATGAGGAATGCCCATATTTAAAGAAAGCAGAAATATGAATCCAAATTTTCCCAGTGGCTCCAAGTTTAGCTTACTACACAAGCAACACCTCTTATTGTATTTAGCATACTGCTGAAGTATAGCAATTCCTAAGGTACCTGGACCTTAAGGTGCATGCAAACTACACAGTTCTTGATTACTGGGGGACACTTGTCACAGAATTCTATGTCTCATAGAATATGTCTCAAAGCACAAAAATCACTGATGTTAGAGACTGGAAGGCACTTGTCTACCTTAATGATGTGGTATGGAGCCAAATGTCCACTTAGTGCAACCTGATTTTGTTCCTTTTCCTAGTCTTTGAGTTCTACCTTTGCATACTATGAAGACACTATAATCTTGATTCCCGTATTTCTACTGATGTCTGCTCCAGTCCTTCCATGTCTGCACTGTATTCTATACGCATGTTCCTAGATTTTATTATTTCAGTGTAACTTTAGAAATATTGGAGTCATAGACTTATAGAGTTGGAAGGGACCCCGAGGATCACCTAGTCCAACCCCCTGCACTGCAGGAATATGTTGTAGCTGGGCTATACAGAGATCGAACCTGCAACCTTGGCATTATCTGCATCACGCTCTAACAGGCAAGTTGTGTTGCTTTAAATGTATTTTTATTTTTATCCTATGCACTGTTTTTGCATGTTTCTCTTAAATATTTTGCCTTGCAGTTCTCTGTATATATTAGCATTTTCTTTACACTGGAGTATCCACTATTTATTGTTCTGCCTACAGCTGAGAATATTTTTGGTAGAACTTTGTGACTCGGATATTTTGATGTTGCACCCAGTCATCAAATGACCGCCACCCAAGCTCCCAGAAGATTTCTGACTTGAATACCTGATGAACTTGTGTAACACTTACAGTTTTCAGTTATTGCTCTCTGTTTGATATTTCAAGTTATTGCTTCTATCCCTCCTAAGCTCTGTGCCTTGCTGAAAAGACACTTATCTTACTACTCCTGTCTTCCTGCATAATCCTGCACTTAAATTCTTATTTTTCTTGGATAGTAATATGGTTTAGCACTTCCCCATTGCCTCATGCATTCAGAGTATAAATTCAGTAGAAATGAATTTCCTCTTAGGCTTAACATCAATCAACCATGTATTTTCCTATCTACAGTATCATCTATTTAGATATTTGTTGTTCTTATTTATTTTGAAATAGATAGGTTTATGAAACAGAGCTGTATTATTGTTAGCTAGCAGTGAATTCAAATAACAGAGGACAAAGAAGCACAAGATCACAGGGGCAACTACTGCACCATTCAAGTCTTAGGGCAGATGTGGGACACCTTTAGTTCTCCAGATGTTGCTGAACTTAAACTTCTTTCATCCCTGGTCATTGGCTACACTTGTTGGGGGAGTTATAGTTGAGCAACATCTAGAAGGCCAAAGATTCCCCACACCTGCCTTAGGACATAGGAGCATCTATATGGATTGCCCACATCTCGGTGGTCTCACTTGTTCTACTTTTAAGCCTTTCCACTCCATCTTAACTGCTGTAGCTCATGCTATTTTTCAGCTTATCATTATTCAGTTCAAGTAATTCATTTTATACTGCTCTTAGCTGCTGCCCTCCTCCTTGACAGCACCTTAAGCTTCTTGCACTTTACTTTGAAATGTCTACAGGGTCTTGGTCATGCATCTTATTTTTGCCCTCTATGTGCTTTTCCTTGGAAATTACATAAAGACATGTAAACTTGTTCTAGCGAAGCCCAAGCTCTATTCCCTTAACACTTCAGACTTGCGTTTTCCCTCAAACATTGTGTGCCAGGATACAAAGTGGCATATACGGTGTCCATTTTTTGCTCACTCTTCCTAAAGCGTGCCCGCCACCTTACCAAAACTATTCTATTTGGTGTAACATCGGACACAGCAAGAGATGGTGGGGGGAATTCCTGTGCATGTACCTATGGTAGTGCTATCCATACAAGTATCTATGAGGAGATGCTTTGCATTTTATAAAAGCATTGTGACTGCTATCACCTATCATTTTTACTTTGGTATTGAATTCTTTATTAGCTGTCTATTCATACAACAGAAAAAGAAACACGAAACGTCTGTTCTGATGTAATTGGAGCAAACTATTTCCCGAAAACTGAACTGAGCAGTGATGATGGCTAAGGCAAGAATCAGTATTCTTAATTGTTTATACATGGGATTTACCAATTCCATCTGAGTCTGCTCACTATGTAAATGTCCTATATGGTTGACATAATTTTCATCAAAGCATTTGCTTTTTCTCATGCTAGAAGCTTGCAGCTGCAATGAGAAATAAGAATTTTATGTTGCAGATTTCTGTGATTAAAGAGAGAGGAATCTTCACAGCCTCTTCTTTTCTTTTGATGAATACAATTCCTTTAGTTCTTGGTGGGTACAGGAGACTGACTGCTGACCTATGTAGCAATGTGCAGTGTCACAGCTTCTGAGTTTCTGAACTCACTTTGAAGATTCAGATAGTCTTTTCCCTTCCTCACATTTTAGCAGAAAAATACCGCAACAATAATTGCTTTGGAGGATGCAGATGGACTACTCTGGGGGAGGATGGGTGCATATCAATAGGTTGCAAGCTTCTCTTTTACATTTGCTTTGGTAAGATCATCCTTTATCTCATTGAAGTTATTTGACAGAAGGAGGTTATCCTCAAGCTAGCTTGCCTTATTTATTTACTAACTAGCTGGCTTGCAGAGAAGAGTGTGATTTAAATATCTCTTTCCAAGACAAAATATTAAATACTTTGCTAAACTCATGCCTATACATTTTAGATAAGTATTGGCATTATATTAACAATGAAAATAAAATGATTATAAATGACCCTGTTGTCAAAAGTCAACAACAAAACAAAAACAAAAAACAAAAGTCAACTTTTGTTGTTGTTTAGTCATATGGTCGTGTCCGACTCTTTGTGACCCCTGGACCAGAGCACGCCAGGCACTCCTGTCTTCCACTGCCTCCCGCAGTTTCATCAGACTCATGCTGGTAGCTTCGAGGACACTATCCAACCATCTCGTCCTCTGTCTTCCCCTTCTCTTTGTGCCCTCCATCTTTCCCAACATCAGGGTCTTTTCCAGGGAGTCTTCTCTTCTCATGAGGTGGCCAAAGTTTTGGAGTCTCAGCTTCAGGCTCTGTCCTTCCAGTGAGCACTCAGGGATGATTTCCTTCAGAATGGATAGGTTTGATCTCCTTGCAGTCCATGGGACTCTCAAGAGTCTACTCCAGTACAATAATTCAAAAGCATCAATTCTTCAGCGATCAGCCTTCTTTATGGTCCAGCTCTCACTTCCATACATCACTACTGGGAAAACCATAGCTTTAACTATACGGACCTTTGTTGGCAAGGTGATGTCTCTGCTTTTTAAGATGCTGTCTAGGTTTGTCATTGCTTTTCTCCCAAGAAGCAGGCGTCTTTTAATTTTGTGGCTGCTGTCACCATCTGCAGTGATCATGGAGCCCAAGAAAGTAAAATCTCTCACTGCCTCCATTTCTTCCCCTTCTATTTGCCTGGAGGTGATGGGCCCAGTGGCCATGACAATCAACTTTAGGAAGGCTCAATTTTGACATTAGGAATTTGTACACTGCATTTTGGTTTAAATCTTTTGAGCTGGTTGCTGGTTTTGAATTAGTTTTAAGGATATTTATTTCATACAAGTCTATATTTTTATAGATATATTCTGTAGCCTATTTTTTATCCCTTGTTTGTGCAGTCTTTAATCACTAAGAATACACAAGCAAGGGGTCAAAATTGAGGCTTCCTAAAGTTGACTGATCCCTTGCTTGTCTATTCTTAGTGATTAATGACTGCACAAACAAGGGATAAAAAATAGGCTACAGAATATATCTATAAAAATATAGACTTATATGAAATAAATATCCTTAAAATTAATTCAAAACCAGCAACCAGCTCAAAAGATTTAAACCAAAATGCAGTGTACAAATTCCTAATAGATTTGTGAGAATGACTATAGGCAACGATCAGCCTAACCTGATTTAGGAACAGAACACCTTAGAAGGGCTGCTGATTTGCATGTTCCCTCTTTGTGGTTCAAGCAATCTCATGAAGTTGGAAATGCAAACATTTTTGCTTCTTTCACAAAGCTTGGAATATGAATTATAGCTATCATCCGTCCCAGCCATCAGGAATGCTTGGACTTGTAGCCCAATAACATATGGAGGGCCACAGATTAGCCACCCTTGCTGCAAGCCAGTCTTTCTCTCAATAACCACTTGTGTGAAAAGGAATAGTTATGGCTTTGCAGCCAGCAGATGTTGCTGAACTAATGTTATTATGCTGAAATGAAATGCTCTCCCATAAGCAAATCAATTGGGACAAGGAAGGAGAAATTTCAGAATGCAACAGAGGTAATTCAAAGAGGAAACAGTATGTGAAATGTAAAGGAATTGTGTTGAATGATACACAGGCAGAGTTTAGCAGTTTTCCCCTGTGATGTATAATTCTAGGCAACAAACCAAGAATGGCTAAAGCAAATTAAGAAGACGCCTGCTAAGAAAGTTGTTAATAAAATTCCTGTGGGATAGAACATTTCTCCTCAGCATCACCTTCTGCAAGTTTTCTGACAGAAACAAAACTACCACAATGTAATATTATCCAGTTCCTACCCCTGCCAGGCAGCACTTAAGGATACCATAATCCACGGAACTGAAAACCATCCAGAGACCCTGGAGAATTAGTAAGTTTACATTATCCATCTATCCTGTGGAAAAGATAATCCTGAAGGTCATTTTGGTCCCAAAATGTGAAACTGGACTGAAATTGGGGCAAATAATAACAATCCATTTCATCCAAAAGTGCCTGCAGCTGAACAGTCACAATCTACTCAGCTATCTTGCCCAAGTATGATATATGAGCTACTGGCTTATAATTACCCAAATGAGTTGGATGTAACAATTTAGTAATGCCACAGCCAAGAGGAGAAGGAAGAAGAAGAGGAGGAGGAGAGACTAGATCAGGCTTCCTCAACCTTGGCTCTCCAAGATGTTTTTGGCCTACATCTCCCATGATCTCTAGCTACCAGGACCAGTGGTCAGGGATGATGGGAATTGTAGTCTCAAAACATCTGGAGGGCAAAGGTTGAGGAAGCCTGGGCTAGATTTATATAGGGATTTTATTTCTGAATAACAAAATGCATGTGTGAAGTATTTTGATTTATATAAAGGCTTTTGCTATCTGAAGACCATCTGTAATGCTGATGATATTTTAAAGTGGAACACTGTTCCAGTAAGAAAAACAACGTGGTTTAGCCCTGCTACCAGGGGGTTCCAAATTCTAGAAAAGCTGGTTAATTTATAACTGTTAACAATGCAAAGCGAGGGCAGCCAAAAACTTAATTAGCAATATCTGCTGCAGCGAGGCTCCTCACGGGGTCTCTGCCATGGGAGCATATTCACCCAGTGCTTTTCAAGCTGCACTGGCTCCCGGTGGAGTACAGGGTCAGATTTAAGGTGCTGCTTTTGACCTTTAAAGCCCTTCACGGCCTAGGACCCTCGTACCTACGGGACCGCCTCTCCTGGTATGCCCCACGGAGAGCCTCAAGGTCCATAAATAACAACACCCTAGTGGTCCCAGGCCCTAAGGAAGTTAGATTGGCTTCAACCAGAACCAGGGCCTTTTCAACTCCGGCTCCGGTCTGGTGGAACACTCTGCCTCATGAGACCAGGGCCCTGCAGGATCTGATTTCTTTCCGCAGGGCCTGTAAGACAGAGTTGTTCCGCCTGGCCTTTGGCTTGGAGCCAATTTGATTCCCTCCCTCCCTCTCTTTCTTTTTTCTTTTCCTTCTCCTCCTGCGATGAGGCTACATTTTAATATTTTAATGTTCCATTATTTTAATGTTGTATTTTATTTTTGTTTTTAAGCTGTAATCATTCATCTTGTTTTTATTATTGCTTGTAAGCCGCTCTGAGCCCGGCCTTGGCTGGGGAGAGCGGGGTATAAATAAAAAATTATTATTATTATTAGTCTCTGTTAGTCTTCTATCCCAGCTTCAACATTAGGGAGCAAAATTACCTTACAGTGTTTTGTAGCTGAATGAAACACTGGGTAACTAAAGACAGGCCTATCGATACAAGAGATCATAAAGGACCAAGTCCCATCAGCAAAGTAACACCATGAGTTGCAGCAGCTAATATAAGAAGGATGAGATAAAGAAATGAGAGTTTTAACTCCTGGTCCATCCCAGAAGACCAGAACTATTTTTCCAACACAAGTAGAAGGAGCTCATGACTATAACAATATGTTCACGATCCAAATGCAGTTTTAATTGTGTTAAAAGATCCTAAGGAAGCACCTTTGATGGAAGTACAGGTTTTCTATTTTTAAAAAGATAGACTATGAAAGGCTTAAGTAAGCTTCCCTTTGAGACAGAAATTTAAATAGGTCATTGTTTTCAACTCTAAGGATTTCTGTTCTGTTAGGCAGACAACATGTTTGTTTTGCTTTAGTCTTGATTCTATCAAATTATTTTGACTTCCCTTGGAATTCCATATTATTATTATTATTATTTTGTTGTTGTTGTCAATTTTCAGCTTAGGAGAATACTAGTGTCAATGGGGAAGGGTCATAGCTCAGTAGCGGCACACCTGTTTTGCCTGCAGGAGGTCTCTTTTCCAATCCCTAGCACCTCCTAAAAGAGGTGAGAAGGACTCCTGTCTGAAAACCTGGGGAAGCTGGTACAAGTCAGCTTAGACAACACAAAGCTAGATGGACAAATGGTCTGACTTGGTATAAAGCAGCTTTCTGTGTTGTAAGAATTTTTTTACGATTCTTATTGAAACATGTCTGGATTCTCTCTATGAATTCCTTAGGTATTCTGCCTGATGATAAGCCCCTGAATTAATGTAAGGAAATTTCAACAGCAGTTTTAGAGAACATTTAAACATAGTCCAAGACAGGCAGTTAAGAAAATGTATAATGATACTGCATTCTGTAACAAAGCATCTAAAAACATCTAAACAAATACTGCCAAATAACAATAACAATTGTGTAGCTGAGCAATAAAAATTCTATAATCTGCAATATTCCCAAGTGCTTGCAGTTGGTCACACTATGTTTCTTATTAGGTTTACAGGATCATTTTGTCAGGTGCTATGTAATGCAAGGGATAAAGAGAAACCTAAATTCTTCACTGGCATAGGCCTATGAAATATCCAAGAACTCAAGTTTGTCCCAACTCTAAACAGTTGCAGTTAATACTATCACTAGTAGCCTTCTATTGGTTCAATGCTCTCACTTTTTTCCTGAAATGTTTCCTGAAATATTGATTTAAATCAAGCCTACAGTGTCCTAGCTAATTTATTTTAAAAATTCCCAGTGTTCTGCCCATAATCAGATGCTGCTTCTTTTTTAAAAAGATATGTTAAGAATCACATTTTCATGTTAAGTGGTTAAAATGAAGAACGTCTGAAATGCAGCACTGTGTCCTATTGAAACTATATCAACACACATAATGGGAAGGATTTATACAAATAGCAGCAATTATCAATTTTCTCAGCTGAGCGGAATGAAAATCAGAAAAATGATTATGGCTTGAAGATTACTGCAATATTCATGTATCTGCTTAACTGGCTGCTTTTGATGGTCTCATTTGTTTTCGTTGAACAAACGAGTAAAGAGATTTCAAAAGATTATGATTGTTTAGGATTCTAAAAGTAGATGGATAAGATATGTGACAAAGGTACTTTAAATAAAGAACAGAATCACAGAATCCAGAAGGCATTTTCTACTCTTTTTGCATAATATCAGATATCACAAAATGATATACTGCACTATTAACAGCACAAAGCAAAGATTGCTAAATGTTCTTTGTTACATGTAAGTGGTAACCACTGATTAAGCCTTTTAATGCTTAAAATGAGTGCAGTAACTGATGTTAGAGGTCTTGATTATTAAAATGTATTGATCTACAACAGGTGGATTACAGAGAGTGTAAGACATTACTAGACATTTCTAAGTCTAATAAAAGGATTAGCTCCAGAGATAAGAGAATAAACTTGCATGGGAAGTTCTGCTGACAAAGAGTAAGGAAAGCAGGCATTCTGTCTCTATATGTTAAAGAAACATACACAATGGAAGTGAAGCCTCATTTCCCCCCTCTCAGCTGTCACACATCTTTTCCTACTGCTTTCCTGCTGCTGTTACCCCTGTGACACTTGATCACAGCACTTGATGGGAAAATCATGTCTAACAGATAGTGGACAAGTCAAATTGGCAATACACTGCCGCAGATCTTGAAACTGATCCTTCATTCACCAAACTCTCAACTGGAGAGCATCTTACGTCACTGAGTGACAATGTCATAAAGGATCTGTCTACTGATCAAGCATACAAGTATCAGATCACACAGGCCATAGGGACACAAAAATGTCCCACAGATCTGGGCCCCCTTCATTGCATATGGGTTTCAAAACATGGTCCTAAAGGCAAAACCCTCAACAACTGATAGCAGAACATATCATTTGCGTGTACCCCAAACGGAAATTGGCTTGGGCCTCCCCAGGCCCACGCTCCCTTAATTTTATAATTATAGATTTATCTATCTACAAACACAAGTACACACCATGCATTATGCAACGACACATTCTACAGTACTCAAAAACTGACTGAAGCTTTTGGTACAATTCTACAAACAATAAAAAAATTCCTTCCAGTAGCACCTTAGAGACCAACTAAGTTTGTTATTGGTATGAGCTTTCGTACAAATAACAAACTTAGTTGGTCTCTAAGATGCTACTGCTACTGGAAGGATTTTTTTTATTTTGTTTCGACTACAGCAGACCAACATGGCTACCTACCTATAACTAATTCTACACACAGTTAGGTACTGACTTCACTGGTTTTAAATAGCCAAGAAGTGCAGCTTTCATTGCAATCTGGACATTAATTTTGTCAGCAAATTAATTGGTATCTTTCCTTCTGTGTAAAAGTAAACCCCACACAGGGTAATAATAACTTTTAGTCCCCAGTCAAATTTATTATAGTTAATCTAATGGTGTAGATTGGTGATTTATTAAGTATAGTCTCATTGCAACAGATCAAATATAAAATATAATTTCAAACAGCTTAGTCCCAGGAGTTCATCAGGGGTGGGGGCACAGTGCAATGAGCTTAAGTTTTCTGCTAAAGAGCAAGGCAACACTTGTTTTTGCAATATTACTGACTTTACCCAGTTCTTCAGCAGCATAATTATCAACTTAGCTGTTTAGCACAATAAAAACAACCATAGGACCGAGCAGAGTCCTTTCCATAGCTGCTTCAGGGCTACAGAATTCAGCCTCCATATGATTGATCATAAAACAACAACAAAACCACCACCTATCATTCACCAACAGGTCTCAGGGTTGGTTATAACAATTTAAAATACAGAAAAGACCACAATCAAAGGAAAAGTGTGGGCCCTGAAAGCACTTGTCTCAGATGTGTCATCAGATGTGTATCTAAATATGCATCTTTGCTGGCTTTGAATAAAATACTGCTTTGTTACAGAATGCTCCAAGAAGTTAATGAGTTGGCTGTCATTTCATTGCCAGTATATGACTGATGGATTTTAAATTTTAATTGATGCTGTTTAATTGGTTGAGACCTTATCAATATGATATTGGAAAAGTTCTTGGGTGCCATGTTGTGACCTTGAATTATGGAAAAGTGAGCTATGCAACAGTATTATTTATTAGAGCCATGGGTAAAGCAAGGCTTTACTTACATTTCCCTCAGATTTGACACATGCCCATAGGGTTGGGTAACTTTTCCTACTACATCAGAGAGGAGGAAAAGATCTTTCGGGCTTGACCTCTTGAAAATCTAAATACAATCCTTCTGCCTCCCCTGTGATGCAGGATTAAACTTGTATTTCATATTTCAGTGATATTTGTTTTTCTTAACACACTTGACTTCCGGCGTCAACAGGTGACTTTTCTATAATCCTATTGTCTCATCCTGCTATTTCAGTGCCCTTGGATTTAATCATTTCTCAGAGCTGTCACAACCATGCAAAAGCCATGGTCTACAGCTCTAAAAGAATAGACTTGTGCCACATTGTTGTGCAATTTTCAATTAAAAAGAAAAGCGAGGGACAAACATATAAATTACAGCAATTCTAATGCCTATAAAAGATCATCAATTTACAGGTTGCCCATGTTTTTATTTTAAATCTTTACTCCTTTCATTTAGGATGCCTTCCAAAACAAACAAACAAACCTACATATTTTTACCTAAATCACAGCTAGAAATGTGGAATGTATATATATATAAACTTTAGAGGGAAATCAAATTGCACAACGTATCAGTGATGATCAATTAACTGAACATTAACAAGAAACCAAACAGCTATAATATGTAACATTTACTTTTTGTGACTTTCCCCGTTTACACAAATTTGGAAGACTGTCATTAACCCACAACATGTGGGATATTATAAATATGATTTACTTATAATTACAGCTATTTTTGTACTCAATGGTACGAAGAACCAACGCCCTTCTTTCCTTCCTTCTGGCACTCATTTTCTGCTGGCACCCACAACACTTTTTCAATGCTGAGTACCTCCTTTTTCTTTAAGACATAACCGCAAAAGTTGTGATTACTGATACAGGGAAGACAAAACCAATCTGTTTGCATAAAATTCCTTCCCAGATCCAAACACGGCAACATTAGAAAACCACAGCAAAGCCCATGAATGAAGAGCCCTAGAGAGGGAATAAAGGTTAGCATATCAGAATCCTGAAGAACAACTAACTGAAGGTGGGATAGAAGGGTTTTTCTCCCCAGCCAAAAGTAGTGCCGAGGACAGTCACAGACGGCTTTTAAGGGTTGGGAGTAGACCAGAGTGAAGGCTGCTAGAAGGCTCCACTCCCAGGTCCTGCCCCCAGGCCTGGCCGGATTGGCCAGAGTTCAAATTGGTGGCTGGCAGGAACTCCCAGTGCACCACGCGGCTAGCCCGAGGATTTCCCAACTGCCAGCCACCTGAATTGTTTCTAGGGGTCTTGGAGCCCAATGCGATGAGCCACAACCACCGCCCACTGATGACTGAGTAAGCAGCCCTTCTCCAGTTTAGATGACAAGTGAAGATGTCATAGTATAAGTGTTCTTCTTCTCTCCCCCCCCCACCCCTTATTTTAATGCCTGTGTTGCTTTACATTATTATCTGCAAAGCTGCTGCTGAATTAGTTTTCTTGTCTTATTGCCTGTATATTGTTTTAATAAGATTTAATGTTTTCATATGGCTGAAGGACATAAATAAGGAAATACAATTAGAAATAATCAAAACAACTAACCAGATCTAGTCATATATATATATTGCAGAAAGCCAATGGCTAAATGATTCGGATTCTTCAAGCATATATGAAATTTGTTTGATATTCCTTTAAAGACAAACATTCTTTGAAAACTTAATAAAATGCATTTGTTATTTCAGTGTTCAGTAATTTTTTTCTGCTGGTTGCAATAGATAATGAATTATTGTATTGTCACAAGATTGCTTAGAAACATCTGTGACAATGTAAATGCACTTAAAATATTGTTGCCTTTTGCATAGTCACATACATGACATTAACAAAATACAGTGATCCATTAAGAAATTGGTTTAGGCATTATTCATGGAAATTTTATATATATATATATATATATATATATATATATATATATATATATATATATATATATTATTTCTAGGTTAGAAAATAAATACTAAGGTGAAAAAACTCCATCCCCCTCCTCTCCTCCTACAACCCTTCACACCCTTCCAGTTTTTTTAGAAGTGTGGATTTCTATCAGACTTAGAGCATCAAAATAGTAAGTTAGTTCAGGACTGAGTAAGCAGATGACAAATATATGTGGTAAAATACACCCCTGTATAATATGATGTGCTACAGAGGACTAAAGTTAAGTATTGTACTCTATTTGGCTTTTTGATGATTTTAAAGCATTTTTAAAAGATTATTTTTGGCACTGCTTGATTTCTACATTAAAATTCCAGTCTCGTCTACTTTTTCTTTCCTGAACAATTCAACAGATGACTGAAGAAGATGCAAGAACAAGCAAGTACATTATCCACTAAGAAGAAAGGTGATTTCTTTAATAAATAATAATAATCTAAGCCCAGTTGGATTTACTGACATCTACTAAAATATATGAGAAAACTTGCCACAATTCAGTGATGCTACTCCATCTGTAGAAAAGACAAAAACCAAAGCCCACACAATGCCTATCCCTATGGGTCTTCTATCAAATTGGGCCCAAGGCCCATATTCAAATTATATATGAATTCATTAGACGTTGCCTTCCTCAAGGTCTGACTGCTTTGTTCATAGACCTAGTGTTGTCTACTATGAAAAGCAGCCATTCTCATGCAGCAGCAGCTGCATCCCACTAAACCTGCTAACACACCTTGAAGTGCCAGGGATTGAATTTGGGACCTCTGCCACTGAGCTATTCTTCACTCCCCAAAGTTTATCTGTGCAGTCTCAAATCAGTCTTGGAGAGATATATGCAATCTTACAAATTACTATTCAGTGTCACCGAGTTCAAGAGTTCAGCTGTAATGTGCTGAAGGCCAGAGTGCAGATTCTCTGTGTTATATCTTGTAGATAAGAAGCTGTGTACAAGGAAGGCTATGAGACATCCGGCTAAAATCTCTATTTCGTCTCCCTTCTTCAGGTCGGTCCAAGTACATTGGTGAAGAGGCTGGTGAAGGAATCTTAATCCCTCCCCTTCCACCCCAGCCACTGTGCATAGCACGACTGTGGATGCTGTGTGGGGAAAGTCTAGAGAACTGTGTAAGTCTTTCCAACACAGCAGCTGAAGACATGTCACAACAACTGAAGTTTGATGTCATATTGCATTATTTACTTATTTATATACCACTTGAAGCCAAAACAGGGATCTAAACGATTTGCAAATCCTATAAAGCAAATAAATGTGAATAGATAAGTCACTAAGAATGTAAGCGATTCCTCCCCTCTAGCTCAGGCGTCTGACCTATAGTCATTGATCTAGCACCTAGCTGATACAAAGGAAATCTGTCCCTCTTACAGCTCCAGGAATAAACCTGTTTCGTTCCAACTCAGTAATTACTCCGTAAAATATATTTTTTACTGTACTCTTTTAGTATACACATCTGCTCAATACCAAGCTAGACTATTCATTATCAAGCTGAGGACTGTTTTCTCTGATTAGCACTGGCTCAAGCAGAAATTTTTCTCATCAATTTACCTCCCAAAGAACAATACACTGGTGGGGGAGGTTCCCCAGCAAATACTGTACCGGTACACCAACTTTTGCAGCCCACATTTCTTCTGCTGGCACCACAAAATGTGAAGTGATCCGTGATTGTTGTTTAGTTGTTTAGTCGTGTCCGACTCTTCATGACCCCATGGATCAGAGCATACCAGACACTCCTGTCTTCCACTGCCTCCCACAGTTTGGCCAAACTCATGCTGGTAGCTTCAAGAACACTCTCCAACCATCTCATCCTCTGTCGTCCCCTTCTCCTTGTGCCCTCTATCTTTCCCAACATCAGGGTCTTTTCCAGGGAGTCTTCTCTTCTCATGAAGTGGCAAAAGTATTGGAGCCTCAGATTGGTACCATCCAGTTAAACTTATGTAACTTGTTTCCAATATCATGTTTTAATTGGTCTTCCCTCCTCTCACAAACAAACTCTGTACACATGTTATAATGAGGCACTACAGGATAGGGAGATTGGAGTCTCACCCAATGAAACTCCCCTCTCTCTCACTGTATGGATATTTTAGGTAATGCTTAATGATTTAATAGTTACAAGTTCCATATTTTACAGTTACAATATGTTGATTTTTAGATCTCTGAGTTGTTTGCACATGAGATCAATAATCACCTATTTGGTTGTTTAGAATGCTAAATCTAAATAAATAAGTCATTCTAAATAAGCATTCATTCTAAAGAAGAAAAGTCAAATGCAAAAGCTCACAACAGAGTATCAAAAGACTTTAGACTTCCCCAGAAAACTAATCTATTCAGCATTTATCCTGAATTGCTTGCAGAATGTTTACATAGTTGTTAGTCTATGCCCAGACTTTATTGAGCATTCATTCTGATTTATTTATGGATGGGAAGATTACAGCAATAAGTATTTATCCTGCATTCACCCTAATTTTAGTTAAGGCAACATAAAAAAAAATCCAGAGGGTCTATGACCACACTTCACAGTTCACAGTGGTTGGTGAATTTTTCATCCTTGTGGCAGCTATGGGTGCTGCTCCTCAGTATCCTGATATTGAGGAGGAAGGATATTGGGGACATAGGGGCTTTTTTTGTATGCATACTGAACATGCATGTAGTATTTCAGATCTCAACAGAGGTGCCTGTGTATTTCAGTATTTCCATTACAGCACTTAACCTTCAACAGGAGATAGCAACATCCCTCACCTTATGAGTATGTCAAAAGAATTGAAATAAATACTTTCTACTGGCAAGATAGACAGTGGAGTATATTGCAAGCCAGGGGTAGCAACAGATATGTGTCCTAAGCTATGAGTTGTTCCATTTTGTGACAAACTTTGGGAATGTGGATTAAGGCCAAAAATCTTCTAAAATGCATGATTAGGAATTATAAAGTTTCTTTCTAGCTGAATGCACTTCATGATTAGCTCATATCCTCAAGCAGTGCTAGGAGGCATAAAAGTCTCCTGTTCCAAAACTACAGACAGGGTACCTACAACATGACACAATCCCTCTTCCTGTTTTTTGCCTAAAGCAGTTGGTTGGGCCCCAAGCAAGCACGTCTGTTAGTTAAAGCCCTTCTGCGTTTAAAGTGAATGGAGTGACTTTGCATTTTCAAAACATTTCATTTTGAGACTGATGTCTAAACCAGACTTTCTCAACCTTGGGTCCCCAGATATTGTTGAACAACAATTCCCATCATCCCTAGCTAGCAAGGCCAGGGCTCAGAGATGATGGGAGTTGTAGTCCAACATCTGGGGACCCAATGTACCTAAACTATTTTTAAAAATCTATATTCACTGTGATATTGTTGTTATTGTTAAATTAAAATTGCACATCAATACAGACAAATCTTCACAGGCAGGTAAATTTGGGAGTTATTTGCACAGCAGCATCAGAGACCTTATTTTGCTAAGTGTGTGGTCAGAACAGTGCCAACCTAGATGATAGAACATAAAAAAAATGCTTCCAATCTGGATTACCAGTGCAATTTTCAGATAAGACAGCCAATGATGCAAAGTATCCTGGCATCAGGAAGAAGTGCCTGATTTCTCAGGGCTTCTTGATCCTTTAAAGAGTTTGTAAGAGTACCAGGGCTTGCAAAGCTTCACCAATGTAGATGGGGTCACCATATCCCAAACAACAAAAACATCAACTTCCTGTTGCTCTGCTTCTGCCATCTGCTGCTGAACACCCACTGTCAGCTACTGGACTTTAGGTTGGACTTGGGAAGGCTCATCTGGTGAATCTTCAACCAAGTCATGAAAATGTATGTCATCAACCAACTCGCCTAAAGCTTTGACAGCGAAGTACTGAAAATTCCTGTAGGAGCTGCTACCCCCTTTATAAAGTAAAATAAGTAATGCTTTCACACACCTTAAGCAAAAAGGCATAGGTATTCTTTCTTAGTTCTATTGTAATGCTGAAAAAACCTGAAACACACTAGGAATTGTAGTCAGGGGTGGGGGGGGCTGGGGACTTGATCCCGATGAAGCATCAAACTAGGAGCTACTGTTGTTCATCGCTATGTTTTTCACAAGGCTTCCTCAATCTCAGCCCTCCAGATGTTTTGAGACTACAATTCCCATCATCTCTAACCACTGGTCCTGCTAGCGAGGGATCATGGGAGTTGTAGGCGAAAAACATCTGGAGGGCCAAGGTTGAGGAAGCCTGTTTTTCACAATGGGTTGTTTCTCCTCTGTTGGGAGCTTTGCTCTTCAAACAGGAACTTGAACATTTTAAAAAAATCAAATACCACAAAAATCCAGTACCCCACTAAGACACAATTACAGAATGTCCAGCAAAGACCATCTTGATCATCCTTGGTCCAGCGGACTCCGTTTCATTTCTGTATCAATCTAAGGATGCTCAGAAATATGTACTTGGAACAACAGTACAGTAATTGAAACTCAAGAGTCAATAATGGTTAAAAAATCATTAGGTTTGCCTCAGTCAATACACCGTCTATGAAATATTCAGCCCACACACATAGACAAAAATGAAATTATAAGCAATACACTTTGATTCATAAAAAGTTTTGAAATATGCTTTCATTAAAAATAGAACTACAATCTGAAAGCACTTACTACCCTGTATATACCACATATAGTATCTTCCTATGAGTGCTGTTCCAAAACCCCTTGAAGTAGAAGCAAAGGTATTCACTAAATTCAACAGGTACCATAGTAAATCTGCAGCATACAATAACAATGCTGGGGGGGTTTCTTGTGCTGTGGGAAAAGAATGCCTTTAGATTAATGAAGAAGAGTTTTGATTTGATATCCCGCTTTATCACTACCCTAAGGAGTCTCAAAGCGGCTAACAATCTCCTTTCCCTTCCTCCCCCACAACAAACACTCTGTGAGGTGAGTGAGGCTGAGAGACTTCAGAGAAGTGTGACTAGCCCAAGGTGCATGTGGAGGAGCGGGGAATCGAACCCGGTTCACCAGATTGCGAGTCCACCGCTCTTAACCACTACACTACGCTGGCTCTCCCTGTGTTCCAAAAAGGTATGAATTTTAAACTCTACTGAAATTAAAGTCTTGACCCAGGCTTAAAATTACCTCATTCTACAATCAATTACACCCTAAATTTCTTGTGTTAGTATGTAAATGGTAACAAGTTTCAAACTGTTCATACCAGGCATAGGCAAACTCGGCCCTCTAGACGTTTTGGCGGTCAGGGATGGTGGGAGTTGTAGTCCCAAAACATCTGGAGGGCCAAGTTTACCTATGCCTGGTTTATACAGTTTCTTGCTTTCTTCAGACATCTAGCAAGACAATCCATTTTCCTTGCATAGTTCCAGGAAAGACTTGAAAGGTTCACCCATCACTACGAATCAAGTCTTGATATGGGGAAGAAAGCATCTCTAGTCATTCTCCTAATTGTGCAAACCTCACATAATATGTAGCTACTTTCCCTAGACTAATCAAAATCCATGGAGTGATAAACCAATTTATATCTAATCAATTTCACAACTTTTTTGTCAAGGAATTATATGAATAAACTGTAGTTATGCACTCAAATAAATTTTCTGCTTGGGCAAAACTTCCAACTAATTTTGAGTAATGATCAACAGAATCAACAGAATTTTGACCAGACAAGTCAAATTTCACAGTGGAATTTCACACATGGTAGATCAGAAAGCATGAACATACCACCATTAATGTCAGCCATACAATAGTGTCTGAACTGAAACACCACACAGAGCCTACTAGATATTATAACTAGTTAGAAGTGTTACCAGACTCTCTGAACACCATATAGTTTTTTTGTTCAGGGCATGGATAAAAAGGAAGGCAAACATTTAAAGCAATATTACACTTCCAGAGCAGGTACTATTGTGACTCCAGTTGTCACTTACAGTTCCCAGCTAACACTATACCAGCAACTCATCAATCAGGCCCATCGTGACCGTTGAGTCTGGTGGCGCAAGGCACCAGAGCGCTGGGTTCTTAGGGGCGCAGAGCATTGGAGTCTGGGGCCAAGCGTTTGAGTCTGGGGCAGAGCTGAGTTCACCCCCAAACTTGCGCAGAGCCGCCCACAGCAGAAGAGCTCTGCATTCTTAGGGGCGTCAGGCACCCTCTGCTGAAACCACTGCGCTCCCCAGCTGTGGGGAGGAATGGCGCGAGCCGTCAATGCGTCCCCTTCCCTGCTCTGCCTTCCCTGCTTTCCCTTGCCATCCATGTCCCACCCTGGAAGCTGGAGATTCTGTGCTGCGATTGGGTGTTAGTGTATTGGATGCGGCAAAGGCTGTTGTTGATTGGCTCAGTCTGTGTCAGTTGGGCGTTTGTTTTGCTGCTGCCTGCGGGGGTCAATGTGTGCCTCTTAATAAGGAGTAATAAAGAGGTGGGTTTGTCTGAGAAGAAATGCCAGTTAAACAACTATTACATAGGTAAATAGCCCCTTTGGGGGCAAAGCACTAGAAAGGGTGGCAACAGTCCAGGTTCAGGCTTGCTTGCTTGGAGGCAACTTGGATATGTTCTAGTCTGGCTTCAGGGCTGGCCATGCCACTGAACCTGCTTTAGTAGCCATGGTTGATGACAGTTGTTGGGAGAAAGATAGGTGGAATGTGACCCTGCTTGTTCCCCTTGATTGACTGTTTTCAGTACCATGGTATCCTTTTGGAGCATCTCAGGGAGGTGGGGGTTGGGAACCCTGTGCTTCATTGGCTCTGCTCCTACCTCCAGGGCCATTTCCAGAAAGTAGTTATGTAGGCTGAGCACCGTGGGAGTTGTCCTGTTGTGCTCAGAAGGGTTTCATCTTGTTCACTAAAGCAGCGGGTGGCAGTGGCAGTCTAAATTACCAATATCTGAAAAGGGTTGTGATTTTTTGCTGGGTGGGTGGAGGGAAATAGTTTATTGTTATGAAAAAGTGACCCTCCAAAATTAATAATTTGGAAATGAGTCACTAGGTGCAGACCAGTACTCTAGCAGTTTTTACTTCTGGGTATAGATAGTCCTATAGTCCTTTAAATATCTCCACAATACTCTGCTGATGATGGAATCACAGATCATGATGGTAATACAGTATACAAATACAGTAATCAAAATTTATTTGCTTAACCCATCAATCACCTAAATGGCACCACCTGACCTTAGTACGCCACTGAGTATGGCACACTCCTGATTTCTCTTTGGGAGAGGGCAAAAGTGTGTGTCACCACCTCTTCCTGCAGGTTTATTGTTCAACAACTCAACTTTTTTTCGGGGGGCGCCAGGCAGAACTTTGCACCATGGCGCTGCATGTGCTAAGGATGGCCCTGTCATCAATTATCTACAGCCCATCCTTGACAATTATATTTACCTGTCATAGCCTCAAGTTGTAGGCCTGTCTCTGCTTATAGACAGCACACTAATCTAAAACAGCTGCTCATCAGCAATGATGAGCCAGATAACAAAGATACAGAGAGACCATACCCTGCAACAAACTCAGATGCCAACTCTGACAACATTATTAAAGGTAAAGGGACCCCTGACCATTAGGTCCCGTCGCGGACGACTCTGGCGTTGCGGCGCTCATCTCGCTTTATTGGCCGAGGGAGCCAGCATACAGCTTCTGGGTCATGTGGCCAGCATGACTAAGTCGCTTCTAGCAAACCAGAGCAGCACACGGAAATGCCGTTTACCTCCCCGCCGGAGCGGTACCTATTTATCTACTTGCACTTGACATGCTTTCGAACTGCTAGGTTGGCAGGACCTAATATCAACCACAATAAGAAAATTATTGCTCGTGTTCCAACATCTGCTCATGTTCCAACATCTTCTAGAAATTCTCTTTTGCTTTCCACATGCAACAAACAGTTAAATCGCTATGTGAAAAAATAAATGGGCACAAATCTAACATCAGAAATGGCACCATTCAAAACCCATTTTGGTCTGAAAGACATTTTCGAAAAGAGCTGGATCTGGCTTGATAGTTTTATACTGTACTTTTTCTTTTACCATTTATTGATAGCCACATACAATACAATGTGAGCAGTTATATTTCTTCAGAAGAAAGAGAAATTTGTATAAATGCCAAATAAAAAATGGTGACAGAAAAGCTATTAAGTTCAATTATCTCTATGCACTATAAATAATAACAGCAATAACATGCATGCTGTCCAAAAATAACATTTGAATTGAAGAAGCTGTTTCTTAAATAAAACATTCCACTGATAAATCTATACTTCTCCAGAATGAAATGGACTAGCCTAAATGGTACATCATGAAAATAATCTACTATACCCTATCTACAAATTTTCTTTTTGCTTCCAATATGTATTTCACATATTGAGACTGTAAACCTTGAGGAAATAATAAGTAACACAAACAAAACAAGCCAAAATTAAGATAGACAGGTTGTTTGGAATGATTCACATATTTCCCTCTAGCAATTCAGTCACACAATTCCCAACTGTGAGGCATGGCCCTGTATTGCAGTGCCTCTGATATGAACATAGGGAATCAGAAATGTACATGGAGTTGCATGCACATAGGACCTTATCTGTTCTCTTTTTTATGAGTACAGGAATGCTAATAAGATCCCTGAGCATATCTGTGGAACTTTTTCTCAAAGGAAAGAACAAAAAGAATATGTGTGCACAGAATCTGGAATGTGTTCATGTTACACACAAATACTTTAGACTTTAAGGGGTAATGTATTCCCGCCCCCCAACACAGTAGCTTTAGGTGTCATATACTGATTCTTTAAGTAAATAAATAAAAACTGCACTAAAACTAGGAGCCACAAATGCTAACACAAAACTACTAAATGTCTTGCTACCAATCCATTAGGCTGGATTCTTGTGAGAATTGTAAGCAGCAAAAGAAAATGCATTAGTACTGTTAGGTTACCTTTTGCATTACAGCTGGTGGAAGACTTACTAGAGTGCTGTGTCACGATGTATCAGGTGTGCATAACAATACAAAAACCAGTGCCATATACATTCAATTGGATATTTTTTTTAAAAGGTCATGAGAATGAGTTTGCGGACTCTTGCAGAAGAATTTAAGAAAACAGAGGAATTTTTATTGGATTTGCAATTACATTTCACACTCAGTGCTCTTCCCCTAAAATAGTAACAGCTGCTTCTGTGAAAGAGAGTAACAACTTTGGATACAGCTAATGAGTTTCTGAAAATTTCATTCTTGTTGCATTATTGCAGCCTACTACTATGCCTACGTAAAGAACGGAATAGCAGAATAAAACCGCCACATGCAAGACATTTAATACTTTAATAAAAGTGCTTACCTAGAAGAGTTTATTTGCTTTTTTCTGCTGTAGGATGAGAACACCTTTGGGTCTGTAATTATGCACATACCTAGTTCCAGTGTTGAGGAAGTCAGGCTTTAGACTACTTTAAAAAAATGTTTTAGGATGCCTTATACATTTTCCCACTTAAATGCTTATTCAGCTCTTCTTTTAAAAAGCAAAGAATTCACTGCTCTGAGTAGGGAGACGGGAAGTGGCTTTGGGGTTCTCAAAAGGACCGACAGTCAGGACCCTGTACAGTCCGCTGGGGAGAGGAAAGGGATAAATGAGGGCTGCTAAAGAAGGTGTCTAAAAGATATTTTTGTTAAAATTATATAATTTAGTTTTGCTTGGTAAATAAAATCGCACAGACGTCATTAAAAATGAATGCCAAATACTTGCAGTTACATTATATATTAATATTATTTTTATTCATTATTATTATCATTATCATTATCAGAAGGTAAAATTAAAATTCTTTGGTTTTCCAAAAGCAGTTTATCTGCTTCTTCAACAAACTTAGATCACCAAGCTAAATGTTGTCCAGTAATAGATTTGAATTCCTTACATGCAAAAACATACTTTTAAAGTCCTTCACCAAATTAATTTGCAAAAATTAAGTTTCAGCCCCTAAAATGGTCTATGATCTACCTGTTTTCAGCAGAAGCAATCTGTGCAGACTATTTTTGGAATTTGAAAGTTGAAAAATTCAGTGTGCCCTAAACAGGAAGGTTGTATGCAACCTGAAGGCTGAATAGAGTCAAATGCACATGCTGAGTTGAATTAAGGCCACTTTATTTAAGTTTAAACCAATGAAAACACCTGCAGAGGGAAACAACTATCAGTTGGGAGCAAACTCTAATTTAAGGTAAAACTGCAGCCATTAAGCAACCAAACCCCTGTGTAGCATTCACGCGAGCTATCCGCCCCGCCCCCCCAACCAGTCATCCAAGCTTCGGCAAGACCTGGCAGGGAGAGGGGTAGGCAGGCAAAGGGGTTGCAAAACATGAGCCAAACACTAGTAAGCTGCCACCACCTCTTTTTCCGGGAACAGTCCCCAGAAGGGATCCAAGGAGGAGGATCACCTTTCCTTATTTACTGGACTGCCCCACTCTATGACACTTTACCGTGACACAGACAGAAAGCCAACAGGTAAACTGGTAGGTTATTACGGGGTCAGGCACTGGTTCAGCTTCCCAGCAAAAGGCACAAAATACAAGAAAGGCAAAAGTCCTTTTCCAAATTTATTGAAAAAAGGTCATTCAGAAAGTAAAAGCTTGCACTACACCCTGTCTGAAGGAAATGAAGGTAAGGCTGTACCAGCTAACACTTTCCGTGGGCTATGCTGTGAAGGTGTGTAGGTAGGTAGGTATCACACAGGCACACAACTGCCCAAGGCCCCATAGGTGGATGGCCAATCCCATCCCAGGACTCCACCACACAGATTGCAAGCCTCAGGGCCAGCCCATCACCCTGACAGGTGCCTAAACAGGTCACCTGGCTGAAACTCCATTGTTCCCTCTTTCTGCACCAAACCACCACAAAGGGGATACATCTCTACTTAGTAACGCTTTTCCCCAACTGAGAACAGTGGATAAATACATACCCACAATGAATTTCTTAAATTACACTGCAGTCTTAGGTGAATTATAATCAATTGCATTCTGACAAAACACAAAGGACTCAATTAGAAAATTTCGGTCTTTTCCAAATTAGAGAAAATGTACATACTTGAAACGAAGAAAAGCCTTTATTGTGTGATCAGGTTGAGACAAACTGAGAACATATCAGTTTGAATAAATAGCCCTTTCCCACTATACAAAGACAGTTCACAAAAGCATGAAAGGGTTTTAATACCCACTATTGGATCTGTACTGAAAATGCAATTATATAAAGCTTTCAGATGTCTTTGTAGCTCCAGGGAGAACTTTGGCAAATCACTGTTTATTTTTTCACAGACCATTTGTTAAAATTGTGCCAGGTCAGTCTACACTTGCTCTACTCTCCATATGAAACTCATTCTTTTATAGATATGAGAATCTAGAGATTTCTTTATTGCCTACCAAATACAATCTAGCGAATTCATATAACAGATGCAACAGGGAAATGAAGGTTAGAAGCAATTCACTGTAGCACAAAAGCACACCAAAATACACTTGAATGATGAGCTATAAAATTAATCTCTAAAGACAGATGTAGTTCTTCAAAAATGAAAAGTCAATAGTAAAAAAATATTTAGGAATAAAAATAGACTGCATGTACATGAAAGTTCTGATACAACAGAAACACACACACACAAAAACACACACACACACACACACACACACACACACACACGTGTGTATATATTTATATATAATACTTTAAGGATGCCCCTTGTGAAAAGTTCTGAAGAAAGCTTAGTTACCAAGGGTCAAGGAGTAAAAGTCATAATATAAATTGGTAACTGTTAGAAAGCAGTAGGCCGGAATAAAGAAGCAAGCTTTTGCAGTGGATGGAAGCCATTATGTCTCTCAAACTTATTCTCATAAATCCTGAATACACATTGCAGAGAGGTTGGTCAGATCAGGAAAGGGCTGGGAGGGAATTCAGAGGAGCTGCTTGTTGATGACCCTGGAGAGGCCAAGTGGGTTGGGATGGGCTGTGTTTGGACCTCGGGGCAGGGGGAGCAAAGTTACAGATGAGGAGTTCTATCCCAGAGACGGTCTCAGTGCTGTCACCTCCCAGCATTCCTCTTCAACCCCTCCTACATCACCCGGGTACACTGCACCAGCCTCACTGGCTTAAGAAAAGTAGGGAAGGCAATACACAATTTCAGCTTTACAGTACATGCAATCCCCAGAACATAATCCCCGTGTAAGTTGTGAGTCATCTGTACATATTTGTAATCCTGAATCGATCCAAGGTTGGAATATATCCAATTCTGGAGGGAAGACAAATGGCAATGCAACTAAAGGAATGCGTATTGAAGGGTAAAAATGGATGATTACCAGAGAAGTTGAAGGAAGTCAAAATTTGTATTTTGTTAAAATTAGGTAAAATTTGGATAAAATTGTATGATTATATTTAAAACTAATAAAAATGTATGATAAAAAAGGAATATATCCAATTCTGCTGCGCACCTTAATCCTATCCCTTGAAGACACAATTTTTTATGTTTATTTTTTTGTTCCATACCAAGCCCCTAATTATTCTCTAAGACCTTGCCCTATGGATTGTATATATTCACAACATGACAAATTCTGGAATAATCACTCACATATTGTTTTTTGTATTGACCATATTTTCAGGTGAAAAGAGAGGCAGCCCTTTAAAATGCTAATTTTATTTCAGAAACAGTGCCTTTCACTGCCCCAAAACAAAAGAAATAAAACTTAAAAGTTCTCCATGCCTTCCTAAGACAACCGTTAGGAGTTATCTTCTCAGGTACTGGCAAGAACAATGTTTTCTCAAATTCTAGGGGAATTATTTGTCTTCCTAATCTTCCAACAAACCACCTGCAGATATTAGTTTAAAACACTAATGCTCTCCTAAGACTTCTCATTACTGCTTTTTACTGATAGATTAAAAAAAACTGACTTTTATGTCTAAAGCTATTGTATTTGTTTCCTATTGTTCAATTCTTCTTTAAGAATTAAGCAAATATTAATTCTCAACAATTAACAAGCAAAATTATTCCCTTAATGGCTATTCAAACAAAATCTTAGGTCAGTTTTACAGTACATGCAAATAAATAATCACATGACATATACTCCATGTGCCAACCACCTCCATCACAAATGAAAAAGGCTTCTGTACCCCACACCAGGACCTGGTACCCCATAACATATTCCTCTGCTCCTGTTCTCTACTGGAGGGTGGGATGAGAAGCAGCAGCAGAAACTGACTCAGCCCAAGCACTCTCTTCCCCATCTTCCCTGACAGTAAATTTAGCATTTACGAAGAAGAGAAATAACCTGTGTATATACTGCAGAACCATGTAATGAGGTGTCACCACTATAGAAAAGTCTAAACAATTGGATTTTAAATTATTACCTTTTTCTATAAACATAGGAAAACTTTCCCCCCGCTCTCAGAAAACATTTCTTCAACTTTCAAGGATGTATTTTCCCTTAAGGAATAAATCTATTGCCTTCATACAACATGAAGAATATTTCATTGCTTCCAAATGAACACCATTAGATATTAATAAAGTCTCATGGTGCTACTGCGATCATATTAAGAGCTTACCTGTACATGAGAAATCATCAACGCGGATATATCCTGGGACACAATCACAGCGATATGATCCAGGCAGGTTAACACACACTGTGTTGGCATGACAATAATGCATCTTAGCAGCACACTCATCAATATCTGAGGGGGGAAAAACACCCCATGAGATTGCAATCAGCTGCACAGTTGCACATCTTCAGCAATAGAACACTGAAATATGAAAGAACTATATAAAAATATCCAACATATATCCACAAAAAGCAGAACATTTACAATTCTGCCATTAACATTGTGGGCATTCCTCCTGACCACCACTCCTAAAAGTAATTACTCATCAATTGGAGTATTCCAAAATTGTGAAGAGTTAAAGAGAAAGGTTAAATTAGTCAATTACAAATTAGACATGTATTCTTTCAGCACATTGATTTCAATAAAAGGCCTGTGAACTTATTTCCTCAAGAAGTTGATATTTAACATCACCTTTTATAAGGTTGGCCTACTTTGGAGGACAGCCTTGGGGACAAGTATCCTGAGTAATAACCTGAGTTAGTACAATTAGTACTTTTTATGTTTCTGCAAACTACTTCTCCATTTTTAATGAATAATCCCTTTCAGAACATGATTGGAGGAAATGTAGCTCACGTGTGCTGGGGAAACCCTTTCTCACTATGGCCCTAGCTCTATTCTGTCAGAGGAGAGATTACTTTCTGTATCATAGAGGTGGCCTCTTGCTAGATCCATCCAGTCAAGCTGTGAAAGCATTGTGACCCAAGACACTTATGAAGGCAGATGGCGCTTTCTTGATACACCTGGTTATATGCGTAGGTAGAATAGAGACACCAAAACAATGCAGCTAGAACCCAAGCCAGCTCTCTAATCAAGCTTCAAAACCTTCAAACTGCCTCCTCCTTCAGTTCCTTTTGACACACAGTAGATTCAGACAAAACTATCAAAGAGCTTCTGTCCCAGTTCCAATCTGGGTGGATGCACATGATTCACATGCTAGATACTCATCACTCCCCATTAAGCACTTACCTATTCACCATTCACAATACAAAATCCCAGAAAGTTTTATGGTACACAACAAAACAAAGTGCCTGTAACAGTACAGTATCATTCTGAGTTGTCAAATAAATTTCACTTACATCAAAATATGAGACAACCTTTAAGAATCCTCATCAGACAAAATGTTGTCTGGATTGATTCTTATATCAGCTGAAGGACTCTAGAAAAAAATCCAAGGGGAGTTTTACTTATCCCTCTTATCAGTCATAAGCCCTACGTCTCATTCCAAATATAATAGGTTTTGCAGCAAACAAAATACAAAGTCTCCCTTTTCTTAATTATATGCACACGTGACCTCATTCAAATTACTGAAGAAGATAAAGTTGCCAAAGTTGGGAGTAGGTATGATATAGTCTAAAAATGCAGAGCATTGTTACAATTATGGGAAAAATTCTATTATTCACAGGTGTTTTTCTTCTTCTCTTGGATCCCTTTCCCATAGGTGCCTTAAAGCATATTGTGGGTAGACCAGCTCTTACTATTCTCCTTTGATCTGCTCACCCCATCAGGGACAAAACTGTTATGTGCAAGGTGCACCATCTGCCTCCGTTTTATTTCAGTTACACTTGGGGCAGGTTTGGACAGGTGGCGATGAAGCTTAAGAACCCCTGCATTAAGATTTACCTAAAGGCAATATTTGGGATGCAGATGGCTTTTGCTTTAAAAATGAGTTTATTGTCCAGCTGTGCTTGATCTTCCTGGTACATAAACTGCATTTGCATGAGTCATTTTGGTTTTACATTTCTTATTATTCCAGTATCGGTGTTAAGGAAATACTGTTCTGTTACATACCTTTTTCTAGTTGGTTAGAGTGAATACAGATATCCCTGAAAGTCTGACAGAGTTCATGTGAGTCTGAATAGGTAAAACAAGGACAACAGAACTAGCTTCATTGTTCATTGTTCTTTGTTCTACTACATGTCAGTAGAAATGATGAAAGGGGCTTTGCCTCCATGCTGATGCAATCCTGTATTTGTGTGCTGAGTGCCAAGTAGACCAGCTGTCATGAGCACTACTATCCTAGAGACATCAATACAGTAAGTAGGAAGCTTGAGCAACTAACGAAATCACTTTGCACTGGTCACCAAGCAGCTGTCAACTGACAGGGACTTTTGATCAGTGAGTGGTCTGGACTGAATCTGAAATGATGGCTTGAAGGCAAAAGATGGGATACAAATACCTTGAGCGATCAAGTCCCCTTGCTTTTGCTATTTCTGAATGATAATCCCCTTGAAAAATGGGGGGACTGTCAAAGCCTGAAAGACAAATGGCAAGGAAAAAGAGTCACTCTCTTTATCAAACCATAGTGCTCTGCAGCCATACGAGGCCCACTTGCCTTTAAGTACAGGCTTATTAACACTCCTCTGCTTGCTATCTTTTGAAAAACAATGCAGGCTTTTATTTCATTCCTTTGAAAAGGTTTGTTTAATCATGTATAATACTGAATTATAAATGTAAAGGAAGAGAGATAGGAAGTATGTCAGAACTAGTAAGATATCCATCTAAAAATTAACCTGACAAGGTTCCATGTTTGTCTGAAGCTTCAACAATGAATTTGAAAGACATGAGTCATGTCAGTAAAAAGGGGGGAGTGCTGAAAAAACATTGAATGTTACAGATTTAACTAGCATTTTCTTTTAGTAAAAAAGGGAAAGTTTCTTAGTTTATTTTTATTCATAAAATATTCACATACCATTACTCATTAAAAATATTAGTGAAGTTTACATTAAACTTTTGATAGCAATAAGGGTAAAAATCTACAGCTTTGAATAGTTTCTGTGTGGCATTGTTTTCCTTTAATTATGTACACCTCTGATTTCAAACGAGGTCCACTGCCATGGGAGCATGTATGACACTGTCTTCTAGCTCCTTGCAGTTGCTAACTCCCATCTCAGGTTCCTTGCTTTCCTCCCTACAGGAATGGGACAGGAAGAGCTACAGGCAAATTTACAGGCTGCTTAAAGGTAAAAAATGGTGGTCCATAAAAGTAGGCTTTTGTCAATATATAGGCTTTTTTGCCCGCTGGATTTTGGTGACATAGTCCAGGCTAGCATCAGACAGCACCATTCTATCCAAGCCACTGCAGCATCCTGGGATGGGGAAGAGCAAGGCAGGTATATCAGTGAAGTGCACACAAACAAGCAGGAGCCCCGGATTGGCTCTGCTGGTGCCACTGCACCAACCTCCCACTTTCCATTCTGGTATGCAGCAATGACTCAGCCGGAAGGAGGTCACGTGAGTAGCACAACCCCACCATACTGTGGGGCAGAATGAGATGCAGACAAATACAGTGAATGGCTAGTACTAACGGTGACAACCTGCTGAAGCAATTCTTCCACTGAGCTGCAGATGCCCATTCTTTAAAAAAATTGTGCAGAATCTGAAGCATGGTTACTATAATGCAAGTTCCATTGACCATGGCAAGGAAGTATTGGGCTAAATGGAATACAAAGGTATAAATCAATGTTTCCCAAACATGGGTCTCCAGCTGTTTTGGGACTACAACTCCCATCATCCCTAGCCAGCAGGACCAGTGGTCAGGGGTTATGGGAACAATTGTGCAAAAACAGTGGTCTAAATCCATGTGCTGCTTGGATCTAAAATTTTCAGCTTCAATTCTTCACACATTCTTCTCCTTCATCATCATGCCCTTTCAATGGTATTTTATCACTGGCTCTTTGGGTGAACCATTTCCAGGTCAGAGAAACAGGTCAGTTTCCTAAAAAGTAAGGGGAAATGTCTGTGCGTGTTATGGAGCGAATGCCTACGGATGGTGGGGGGATCTGCTGCAGTCGTGAGCAGAGAATCCATGGTTCCCCTTCCTTCCCTCCTCCATGGCTCTCTTTGAAACAGCAAAGTGGGAGAAGAGCCACTGAGTGGAGAGGAGAGAGGGACAGAGACCCTGCTTGCTTTAAAGGAGCAAAGCGGGAGAGGAGAGGAGCCGCTTACACTCGTGTAAGCGGCTCCTGTCCTGTTGGCTCCTTTAAAGCAAGCAGGGTCTCTGTCCCTCTCTCCTCCCCACTCAGCTGGCTGAATAGCAGCAAAGTTTTTCAGCGAGCTGGGGAGGAGGGAGAGAAGCAGAACCTGCTTGCTTTAAAGGAGCAAAGCAGGAGAGGAGAGCCGCCTTCTCCTCTCTGCATTATTAACAGCATCCTTCTCCACCCACCCCACGCGTGTTCCTTGTCCCTTGAGTGCTTTTCCTTCCCTCCCCACTTAAAACGTGGTTACAAAGCACGGATCCACATGGATCCTCAGGATTTTTGCATTGGGCTACCCCAAACTCACCGTCAGATCACATGTCTGTGGCCACAGCATGAACCACAAAAATCATACATCCACTGTTTCGTTTAGAATATTTTTTTTCTTGTTTTCCTCCTCTAAAAACTATGTGCATGTTATGGTCGGGTGCGTGTTATAGAGCGAAAAATACGGTAGTTACGACAGTCCGAGCACTAGTAATCTCTACAATGGATTACTGCAGTGCACTTTATATAGAGATTGGCTGGTTTGGAATGGGGTTCACCAACCAAGCATCTGGGTGCCATGATGCCTGCAAAGTCCCTCATCATATAACCCACTTTAAAACAGCTGCATTAGTTGCTAGTTCTTTTCCAAGTCCAGTTCAATGCACTCACAATAGTGTTTAAAGCCCTAAACAACTTAGGCCCCAAATATCTGAAAGACCATCTTCTTCCAACTCAGGTGTTAATATCAGCTCTCGACGTTTATCTTCTGTTTATCAAGATCAGGGCTTCAAGTGTGGTGGCACCAGCGCTTTGGAACGCACTTCCCATGAACATGAGGCAGGCATCTATTTGGGTGCTTGCTTGAAACTGAGCTCTTTAAACAGGCTTTCCAAGAGGGGTGATCCAGCTATGTTGATATATTAATCTGACTCGCTGTTTTTTGGTGTGTGTTTTTAATAAATGTTGTGAATGTAATTTAATTGTTGATTTTAGGTTGTATAGAATTGGTTTCCAAATAAATAAATAAAAGTATAACTTTTAAAACAAACATCATTTCCTTTCCCCTAATACTTTCTGCTAGTAAAATAATTTTGCTAAGATATGTTCAGATCAAAGAATGTAAAGTAATGGTTGCTATTTCATTTATCTGTAAAAATACACAAGTTTAAATGCCCAGGAATTTTTTTAAAAAAACTGCAACATTGTAACAGCACTATCCATAAACCACAATGTGGTACACATCACTTTGGCTATAATGGAACTCAAATTGTGATTCATGTGAGTAGATTGCTTGTCGCATTTGAAATATTAGAGCTTGTCTTCTGGTGGTCTTTTGAGGTGATAAAAATACATGATTTATGTCTTTCCCTGCAATGGTGATGTAGTTTGCTTTTCTTATAAAAAATGTTCTACTTATGGTCTTTAAAATGAAACTTGACACAGCATAATGATCCTTCACATATCACTAACTTCCATCTGCATAAGCTAGTTTGCTGTAAAGACAAGGAGTCACTGGGGCTAAAGCTTTTCAGTGAGAATCACTGCATCATAGTACATAGCTTAGTATGGCATAGTAGATGACGGCATTCATCTGATGTGGAGGTACTTCATTAATATTTGCATTCTGGCAGCTTTCATTCTCTTGACATTTTGTTCTTTACTGCAACAATAACTGGAAACCAGCCATCCAAAGAGAGCTATATTCCCCATGCATCTGAAATACTATAAGGCCAATTCAAACAACCATGTTTATCGCAGGATAACTGAATGAAATGGCTATCATGTCTCTGCTGTCCCAGACAGCCTTATCAGCACATCAATGAAAGTATGCTTATCAAGTGTTCAGCTTATCATTTGATAGCTATCACTCACACAAACCTGACCTTCCCATAAAAAAAGGAAGCAGATGTTAACAGAAATAGAAAGACAATACTGGAGCATCAGTATTCAGTGTTGCATGCTGGCATAGCTCCACTGATCTATTGGGAAGCTCATACTGTCTGTTAATTTCTTTCATCTTGTCAAATATCAATAAAAAGAGCCATTACAGAAGGCAATGAGTGTTGAACACTGCAGGTACCCAAAACACCACCTTTCAGTTCCAGCAACAGCTAAGTCACTTGAAGTACAGTGGTGCCTTGCAAGACGAAATTAATCCGTTCTGCGAGTCTCTTCGTCTTGCGTTTTTTTCATCTTGCGAAGCACGGCTATTAGCGGCTTAGCGGCTATTAACGGCTTAAAGAAAAAGGAAACAAACTCACAAGAACTCGCAAGACGTTTCGTCTTGCGAAGCAAGCCCATAGAGAAATTCGTCTTGCGGAACGACTCAAAAAACGGAAAACTCTTTTGTCTTGCGTGTTCTTCGTCTTGCGAGGCATTCGTCTTGCGAGGTACCACTGACCTAGGTGCTTCAGCCGAAGGCTTCTTCCTTCTTGCCAGTTATCACCTAATGCCCTTCTAAGAATCTGAAATTCTCGGTTGCCCAGGCAGCACTTCAATAAGCAGAGCACTGTGCTTTCACAGCCAAACCATGGTCTCTACTTCCCAATCATGGATGCTTCCCATTTCCCTTTCAGACTCCTTGACTGTGACATCAGCTCAGTATCAGTTGCTGTATCTGGGATGGCCTTCCTGATTACCGACTGTGGCCATCATCTTCACAATTCTCTACCTTATTAGCTGCCATGGGGCTTGCATGGGGCTTTAAATCACCCGAGGCTTCAGGTCTACCACTCATCACCTGATAGTAGAGCCAAAGCCTGATTTTCCCTTGCCAGTGAACAATTGGGAGTACAGTTTAAGGTTCCTGATTACGCATTGACAGCTTTGTCTTTACCTGCCCCACACCAGATGTCACAGGTGTTGGGAAGGTGAGCATGCTTTGAGGAAAATCTGAATCACTGATGGGTGAAGGATGGCCTGCAGGTTAGTGGTTTCCCACCCCACCCCTGCCCTGGTCCCTTTGTCTCCTAAGACCCACCCGTCAGGTAACCAAAGATACCTCTTTTCTGAAAGGAACTGTACACATACTCTGAATACTCTGCTCAAAGAGGTTAAAGGTAAATAGTTAAGTAAGATTATCTCTCTTTTATTATATTGAAGTCCATGTGCATGATTCTTTCTTTTCCTAAAGAAACTTTGGATATACTTTGACATTTGAGTTCTTTGGTCAGAAAGGACATTTCTCCGGAATTTGTCATTAAAATATTCCCCATGCACTAAGACCATATAGTCATTAAGCTATTGATCACGTTCTAAAGATCCTTCCCAAGCTTCTTTAGGTTTTGTAACTTTGGGAAAGTAAATCTAAATTTCATTCTCCCCCCCCCCGCCCCCCAGGGCTAGGCTTGAGGGAAGATCTATGTCAGTAAGGCTTAGAACATCTTCACCCAACTTGCTGAACAGTTTAGGGGTTTTCAGTCATTTCAACCAAACCAGTATAGTACTTTTCAGGGGAACCCTTACAAAATGGAGGTACACCAATAAGGAAAGACTTCCCATAATGATCTGTCACAATTACAAATTGCACAGGAAAGAAAAGAAAACTGGCTGCTCTGACAGTTAGAGGACCTCTTCTTGCAACGGACAGGTGGAAGTTCTGCTCTAGCTATAAGGCTGCATAGGAGCTTTATTTCAGGCACTGGGAAATTTCTGTACGGCTAGTACCGCAGTACTGCCTCAAAATGCAATTTCCGTGAGAAAATTAAAATATCCACTTGACTGAGAGAGAGAAATCTTACACAAAGCCCAGAAATGACATATTATTGGCAGGATGTAAGACAGAGTCCCAGGGTCTGGGAAAATAGCATGCTTAGAAATTGAGCTAAAACAACCACCAAGAATTACAGAAGCAAAGGGGCAGGGCTTTTAAAGGAAAGAAGACAGAGCAGGCATAAGGGAAGAAGTGGTGCGGCAAAGATTAAGAGAGACTGGAGGTGGGGGGAAATCTCACATTAGTCTTATGGATAAGAAAGATTTCTGTTATCAGAAAAATTAAAAAGAATAAACTGTGGAGATGAAGCAAGTGTAGTCCAGTTCAGCAGAACAAGGAAGCAGGAGGCTGAATTTCATATGTGTGGCACGTTAAGTCAAATCTGAAGTTGAAGCTCTTTGCTTATTCAATATTTATGTATGAACACCTCTTTCTTTAAAAGGCTCTTAGCAATAGACAGAGATATACAAAATCAAGTAATTAACATTTGTTGGAATTCAGCTATTTAAAAAATATCAAGAAATAAATATACACTTCACATTCTCAACAGAAAGGAGATTTTCTTAACCCAGAGTGAATAGCTGCAGAATTTTGATAAATGCATTAATGGAAAACATGCCACTTTTACTTAAACTAGGATACTTGATAATATATTCATAAGGCATCTGAAACAAATTATTTTTCAAACACATTTAGAATTTGCATATATGATAATGCTTTTAGTAAACAGAGTGTGTAAACAATATGAAAACCTTAGAACAGGGTATTTAAGAAGAGCAGTTTTTGCCTTATGGCAGAATCTCACTCTGACTCATACATTCTACATCAACAAGGGATGTGGTTGCTTCTCTCTTTGGCTGCCCTTCCTGCTTTCCCAAATCCTTTAACACAAACATCACCCACTTGCCCTTTCCTGCCCCCACTGCTGCTGGTCCCTCCTACAAACATGGCAAGCCTCAGATCATTGAAGCAGACAGTGGGGGAGAAGAAGAAGGAGCAGAGCTTAAGCCAAAGTGACACCGTGTGCCCTGCAGCTGCAACGGCACCCAAAGCCCAGAATAAGAGCTTCAGAAGCAATCTTAGTGAACTGGTAACATACCTGAATAAGAGTCTGGTTTTAGTAACAGACCATTGGATGAGGAAATGCCCTGAGGCTGCTCTCAACAACAGTCCCAATGGAGACTCAGGTCATCAAGCCTGAGCTTCCATAGCCGCTGCCCACCATTAACCACCATTGGCAGAACTGGGAGCAACACCAGCAGCTATGTTCTATGCTTACAATAATACTTTATTCTCTTGCTAATTACAATGTTTTAAATGTGCATTTTATATTTTACTTCCCTTTTTTAGTCAACTTTGCTGCATTAAATGTAGATTCTGTAGTTGACCTCCTTTGTAATGCCTTATTTTGAAATCTTGAAGGTAATATTTTAGTTTCCTGTTAATTATGTTATTTTTAATATATACGAATAACAATAATAATAATAATAATAATAATAATAATAATAATAATAATAATAATTTATTTATACCCCGCCCATCTGGCTGGGTTTTCCCAGCCACTCTGGGCGGCTTCCAAAAGAATATTAAAATACTGTGATACATCAAACATTAAAAGCTTCCTGTCTTCAGTAATGTTTTATTCTGGGTTGTTTTATTTGATGTTTTAATGTGGGTTGAGATTTGAGATTTTTTCCCTTAAAAATATAAATCAGTATAGAAATGAAAGTAATGATGATAATAATAATAACTAGGTCCAATGACTAACACCTGGCATGTTCATTATATGGCTTTTGGCAAAATGTTGAAGACATACCACTTTACTTTGGCCTCTGACATTTGAGATGTATATTCTTAAGACCCACCTTATTATGTGACTATAAACTGTTTTGAACTGTTTGTAATATTGTGTTTTAATTGATATAACCAACCCTGGGGCCTTAGGGTGAAGGGCAGAGAATTAACAATCACAACAAGTGGTTTTCCATTGATACAGGCAACTATCCTCAAACTTTCCTTTTTATCCAATTTCATCTGGTTTATTTTCTGCTGGTGGAAATATTGGCAGCTGGATGTACAAACTTTTGCAGCTTAGGAGAGTTGGAGAAAAGTAGCAGAGCGCACATTGTAAGATGTATCAAAGCATGGTTGTCTGTCACCACTACAGTACTCACAATGGGATATGCATTCTGATACACAATCTTATCCACAAGTAGTGAACATGAGAAGTACCCTGCTGGAACAAGCCGAAGGACCATCTATTCCAGCACTCTGTTCTCACAGTGGCCACCAGATATCCACAGGAAGTCTGCAAGCCAGACCCAAGTACAACTACTCAACCATAACTACGTATAACTAAGTTTGTTATTGGTATGAGCTTTTGTCTGCATGCACACTTCTTCAGATACACTGAAACAGAAGTCACCAGACCCATATACCGTATTTTTCGCTCTATAGGACACACTTTTTCCCCTTCAAAAATGAAGGGGAAATGTGTGTGCGTCCTATGGAGCGAAGACGCCATAGCCCTGCGACCCTCACCCGGCTGGAGAGGTGATGCGCGGATATGGCAGGAGCCTCTATAGCCGCGCGTCATCTCTCCAGCCGGGAGAGCGCGCGCGGGGCTAAAGAAGCCCCCCCCCCCGCGACCCTCTCCCGGCTGGGGAGGTGACGCGTGGCTAAAGAAGGCATCTCAGCTGCGCCTTTCCGCTGCTCCCTGACCTGCTCTTTGGGGCTGCTGGTGGGCTCCCCCCCACCAGCCCCAAAGAGCAGGTCGAAAGGAACCTGAAGCCTGGAGAGCGAGAGGGGTCTGTGCACACTGACCCCTCTTGCTCTCCAGGCTTCCAAGGTAGCCGCCTGAACGCACCTTAAATGGCACCTTGTTTTAGAGCAGGAAAACAAGAGGGGGGAAATTCTCCCCCTCTCTGCGCAGCACCTCCTGCCGCTTCGCTGAAGGGGTGCTGGGCAGAGAGGGGGAGAATATTTTTTTTCTTGTTCTCCCCCCTCTAAAACAAGGTGCGTCCTATTGTCCGGTGTGTCCTATGGTGCGAAAAATACGGTATATAGTGAGAGGGTGTGGAGGGGTATTACTCAGAAGGGTGGTGGGAATGGGTGATTGGCTGATAGCTGTGGTAAACCTGTTGACGACTGTTCACGACTGCAATTGGTCTTACAGGAAAAAGCAAGGGGTGAGATGGCTAAAAATAGCTTTATCATGTATAATGAGATAAGAATCCAATAGTTTCTCTGTCAGTTGGAGAACACTTCAATCTCCCAGGACATTCTATACAAGATCTCAAAGTAGCTGTCTTATTACAAAAAATAATTAAGAAATAGACAGGAAAGAAAAGTTGCTGAATTGCAACTTATTACCAAACTTAAAACCATGGCAAGACCTTGTCTGAATAGAGACATTGGATTCTTATCTCATTACAGGTAGGCAGCCGTGTTCGTCTGCCATAGTTGAAACAAAATTTTAAAATTCCTTCCAGTAGCACCTTAGAGACCAACTAAGTTTGTTATTGGTATGAGCTTTCGTGTGCACTTTGTGAAGAAGTGTGCACGGACACGAAAGCTCATACCACTAACAAACTTCGTTGGTCTCTCAGGTGCTACTAGAAGGAATTATCTTATCAGAGTATGAGGAGGCAACACTGAAAAATCCATGGAAATAAAGTGGCTGTATTAGGTTTCATATATTTCTAACATACTCTTTGAACATCTAGTATGCTTGATGCTTGTAACCATACTGAAACACCAGTTGTTGGTTTTCCCTGTTCTTATTGAATTATTTATTTTGCTTCTATATGTCAGGAACTCTAAGGTATTGCTATGCAATAGTCTGGGGATCTCAAGAGGAGCCACTGATAGAAATTTGGACCACAGGCACCTAGGCTGAAATTCCTGCTGAGCCTGAGTTACCATCCCTTAGCCAAATTTACCTTGCATGATTGTTGTGAGGATATAATGGCAAAAGCTCACATTAGTTGCCTTAAGCTCCTTAGAGGAAGGTTAGCATGCAGGTGTCATAAGCTCTACTTCTCCAAGGCAACAATTCAATTAAATAATTATAAAACCACAAGTCATATTGATCTCCAGAGCTATGAACCTTATTAGGTTTATATGGAAATGCATTGGCCATTCTAATCTCATTTTCCTAAGGCCTTTAACAGAAAAATGTTTAGCTCCTCTTCTCCAAAACACTTTTACAGTATTCAGAACTGAAGTAGCTTCAGTAGTATCACAGTTACAGATTCTGCAGTGACACAATTAGATGTGTCTGCTGTCCATCATACTCAAAGGCAGAGACCCTTTAATACATTTCTCTATTGCTTCTTCCTTGAAAGCCTTGAATTAGCTACATATTCTCACCTTTATTTTTGATAAGATATAAGAATAAAAAAAAGCAAGCAAAACATGCACACTCCAAATACCTATACGCATACTGAACATAAACAGTAAGGACACATTGAAAGATGGTCTTTGTGGAATTCCCTTATAAGTTTATTCAAGTCCAATCTTGTGTCGTTCCATGAAATGTTTTAATACATTTCTGTTTGGGCTGGCTTTTAAGACATGCTAAGTTTATTTTAGCTTTAATTAATTTTGTTTTAAAGGTAAAGGACCCCTGGACAGTTAAGTCCAGTCAAAGGCGACTATGGGATTGCGGCGCTCATCTTGCTTTCAGGCCGAGGGAGCCGGTGTTTGTCCACAGACAGCTTTCCAGGTCATGTGGGCAGCATGACTAAACTGCTTCTAGCACAATGGAACACTGTGACTGAAACCAGAGCACATGGAAACACCATTTACCTCCCTGCCGCAGTGGTACCTATTTACTTACGCTGGCATGCTTTCAAACTGCTAGGTTGTCAGGAGCTGAGACAGAGCAACAGGAGCTCACCCCATCGTGGGGATTCAAACCGGCAACCTTCTGATCGGCAAGCCCAAGAGGCTCTGTGGTTTAGAGCACAGTGCCACCCGTGTCCCTATAGCTTTAATTATATACAGTATAATAGTTGGATATTTTACTTTGTTAGGGAGTTTTTTTATTGTTTTTAAACTACTTGCTCATCCCAAACCCTAGGAATAGCAACAAAAAATAAATTGATAACTCTATAATACCTTTCAGATAGATTTCAAGGGATACCTTATTTTAACTTTTTTTGTTCACCTATCTTCTTAAGATATCCAGTAATACACATTAAAATAATTATAGCAATTTCCATGCTTGCTATGGAATTTTTTTCTTTACTAATGGATCAGAAGGAACAATGGAGTATTGTATTCAAAATGAATTATTTGTTCCTAACATAGCTATAGTCAAGAGCAATTATGCTAAAGTACTTATTTCTATCAGCATTTATCAAAACAACACTCACTCTACTGCTTTATTTTTATGTCTAATATTTGTACCTTGCCTTTGGCCCCCTTACATCCTCTGTATCGACTAACTTGCTCTTTCAAATCTACACAGACAGAATTTCCAAATGATAAAATTGTTGCTGGATAATTGATGTTGAATCCCTATGTCCTAAGCAATCTTTTATGATAGCATTCTGAAAGACTTGGCCTCTGAAAAATTAAATGAAGATGAAGCCTGCAGTTTGCTTACCTTTCCAAATAAAAGGGCATCCATTGTCCCCAATCATGGCAATTGCATTCCATGGCTATTTCTAATGCATACATATACATGAAAATGAACAAGTGGTACGGTGCATTAGAACCCATTTTTATTGACAGAGAAACCATTGCATTCTCTGCTCTCTAGTTCCCAGCTGGCTCAGTGCTGGTGAAAGGTAGAATAAGTGTGTGGGCATTCTTTGCCCCTGTGCCTGTGCCTGTGTTGGGTAGTTGAAGTTCCAATAACCTGGTCATGACAAACACAAATAAATTAATACCCAAATACATATGATAACAGTTGTGTGTTAAGGTTCCCAAACCGTCCTTGAAATAATTCACAATAGACACAGAATTATGGTTTAAGGTTTTTGGCATAATGTTGGCCACAACATTATTGATTACTGCATGTGAGTGGTTGCTTAGGCATTGGTTCCCAACTAGCTGCACCTGACCTTGGCAGGGCAGCACTGATGCCTGGACTCCGGCAGACATCAGTAAGGAAAAACAATCTGGGGGAAGTCTGAGCTGGACACCAGTCTCTAACCTCACCCCAAATGCTCCCAGGAGCTCTGGCGTGGCCCTAGCCCCTTGACTGGGGCTCAAACAAAAGCAAAGTGAGCCCCTGGATTCCTTTAACGAAATACCCTTGCAGCAGCAACTTGGAGGGAGAGACACAGCCAACCACATCCCCTCCACCAACCAATTGAACCAATGCCTAGCTGCCAACCTTACAAAGTTGTGACAATTAGCTACGCAGTAGGCAAAACCCAAAAGGCACCAGCCAACCAGCCTATGGCAAATTTCTACCAGGCCCCTGCTCCAAAGCAGACAACCCCATGACAGGCATAGCAAGGTCAATAAGCACCCTAAATATAGGGAGGGCGGGTGATCCTGTGCACGCAGTGAAAAGAGGAAGCTCAACAACACGTGCAGAGATATAAATAGCCCCTCGGCTGCCAATCACGAGCTCCCTGAGCCAAATTCCTTCCCCAGTAACCGAGGGGAGACCAATCTGGAGTTGAGGCCATCCAATCGTACCCACCCCAGCAAGAACAGGGCAGTTTGGGTGACCTCACCGCAACACATGCTCTCCATGATGGAGGACACGATTTACCAGAAGAGCCATTTTGCTTCTCAAATCACAGCGCTGAATTCCTTAGGCATAACTAGAAGTGAGCTAAACTAGAAAAGCTATGCAACTCAAGGAGAATAGCAAACACTTTGCCATCCAACATATGATCATAAAAGCCTCCCTTTCCCCACCCTTATTCATCCTCCAAATTCAGTAAGTGATAATAATTGCTTTGCTTTTGGCTACGAAATGAACCAGCAATTTCGTTCTTTTCTCTTCAATAACATTGTTAGAAATTTGTTCTAGTAAAGCATGATGCTGGGCACCCTCAGCTGTGTTGCATTTTCCATTCACTGAAATATAATTTTGCTTCTCTAACTAGCTGGAAGCATAAATCTACTTTAGGGCTGCTGTGTGTTGCAGCAGCAAACAGCGGGCCCTTGAATTTAGTTGACCACATTTTTTCTACAATACCTGAAGGGCATTCACATTCCTGAAAACAAGCATAAACAGATTCTTCAAAACAAGCATGAACACCATCAGCCAATCACAACTCCTGGATAGCATGTTTACCATCTGTTTTCAGACATCTGAGTATCTGTCAAACAATGCAGGAAAGCTGTGGTCAGCCTGCATTAAAAAAATACAGGGACTATTCATTGCAGTAGACTTGGTATTGTTAATCATACTGACTGGTACTAGTATTTTTTATTTTATTTTTGAAAGACAATGACATACTGCCAATTGGATGCTGCAGTGCCCAGCTAGAAGCATGGAAAACTAGCCTGTGTAGGAAGTTATTTAATGTCACACTAGGACAGTAAAATTTAGTTGAAACGCATAAAACACAAACATGCAAAAATATTCTAAACTTCAGAATACAGATTATCAAGCCTAAAGACACAATGTATCCTGACACTAAAACCTGACACATTTAGCTCTTCATACCAGTAACTCTCTAAAACAGTTCAATCAAAAACTAAGCTTCTAGGTCTCAAAATCAATTGAAAACTAACTTTTCAGAATTAAAATCCACTTGAATTAAGTCCCTATAACATTCATGGCACATGTGTATCCTTCCCATTCTCCTGACACTTCACAAATCCTTCAGCGCTCTTTCATTTCATTGTTTCATTTCCTTTTGCTATATTCCTCCTGCCCTGTGATGTTTTCGGTAACAAGAATATTTAAAAGGCCAGAAATGCTGGGTACCTAGGTTGTTCGAAGCAGTACACAAACCCAGGACTAACACAAAAATTTGTATACCAGTAGTATATAAAATCCAAGAGTCTCAAGGTAAGCCCAACATAGAAGATGTTACAGTAGTCCAATAGTGTAGTCTGTGTTGCATGAATCATGGTGACCAGAACATCCAAACTGAAGTCTCCCATTACTGCATTTCCTCCTTTGATGTCTTCTTGATTTCATTCTCTATCTCAGCTTTATTTGCATAAGTATGTCTGAAGTTTTCTTAAAGTATACCTTATGTGCAAAGCAGTTATTTACTTCTTTATTAAAATATTTCTATCCTGGCAATCTGCCCAGAATAGCATTCAAGGTGGGTCAGAAAATGTGTAACAATGCAATCCTAAACATGTCTACTCAGAAGAAAACCCTACTGAATTCAATGGGGTTCAGCCCCAGGTAAGTGGTGTTGCAGCTTAACTATAATAAAAAATACAGTATCAATCAACAGCAATAATCAATATAAGAGATGGGGTTTAGAAATGAAATGCAAAACATTGGTAATAAACAGAAGACCAGTGAAAGAAGGGTTTTTCGCTGCCACCTAGGACAAACAAGATGACATGGCACCTAAATATAAGCAACTAGGGATTCCTTTCCAGGGCATAAAAATTCCAGTTATTGTGTAAAGAGATAATCTAATCTTTCCTATTTTGTTTGATTGGGTAAGGACTGGACTAGAGGTTTATGGCTTTCAAATAAATTGAAACCATTACATCTTTTTATCCCTTCAGCATCTACATGCTGTTAGCTTTCAACCTCTTCTAAATCAATCCCTCGCCCCTTAGTAATGTGAAGGCTTTTCTCCGAGTACCTTTCAATAAATTAATTTTCAATCTTCTGATTGCATGATATGCTTTTGTCTGCAATGTGCTCTGAGCTCGGCATTAAATAACAATTTATAAAAAATATATACCAATTTGAAAGTGTTTCCAAATCTGACCTTTAAAATGTAACAAATCACAAAAATTAACAACACAATTTTGCAGTATATACACCAACTTCAGAAGAACTGTACAAAATAAATCCAAACAGCATAGAGATATTGCAGTCAGATGTTCAGGAACACTGTAAAGTGCACATGGTAGCATGTAATCTCTTAATCAAAGGAAAGCTGATTTGAATTTCTCATAATTAAAGTTATGTAATGTGTAATTTCCGACCACCTGCAATTCTGGGTCATAAAAACCTTTTGCTGTTTTAGAATGAGGTTAAAAGCATTCTACAATGTGCTAGTGTCGTAAAATTACTTTAAAGTCAGTATTAGCATCAACTTGAGAGAAACGCATTTTTCAACAAAGGAAAAAGGGGGGAGGGGGGACTACTTTTGCTATAGGAAGGGAAATGAAGTTCACAAACTGAGCCTGAATTGCATAAAGAATAAGGAAGCATCCTATAAAACAGTGGAGGCTTGTTTGGTGGGGATAATTGTAGTGTGATGCCACTATTGCTGACAAGTGGAAAAACCAAGGGAGAGGCAGCTCCATGCCCTCACCAGGGTGCAGCTTGGGAATGTCAGCTATGTCCAGGAGGGCCTTGCCATTCAGTAGCAACATTAGCAGCCTGTGAAGCTGCACCAGCTTCACAGGCTGCTAAGTAATGCCTATTCATAAAGGCGTGAAGTGCTCCTTCATTTTGGCTGTTGCTCAGCAGCAACAGGCAACACATAGCACCACTGCTGACAAATATGCTGTAGTGAAATTTGTTTTAAAATAATAATTAAGTTTCTCAGCCTTCAACCCTTGCCGATTCAAGCCCATCCCAAATGAAAATTTCCCAGAGTACTTTCATTTACGTAAACAATTTATATCTTTCCCATGGGTAGGATGCCTTAGATCTGCCTTTTACATGTACAGATGCGCTGTAACATTCTCATTCTGTTTTGGTTTCATACAGGCGGTAATCTTCGTAGTGTTTTTTAAGTCGCTTTTGCTTCCTTTTTGTAAAAAATAAAACAAAAAAATGACTATTGTAGGTAACAAATTGTAGTAGTGGTAGTAGTAGTAATTATTTCACAATTTAGCATTGTGACTTCAGCCTTCTATGCACAAATACCAGGCAGTAAATGTAAATTGATTTAATTGGGTTGAGTAGACAGGTATAAAATTGTACTATCAGACACTGATCCATCAGTGTGACAGGCACCTTACTGGTTGTTCTTCTGCACTGTACTCAAGTGTGATAACATTATGGCACCCTCACGCAATGACATCTAGCTCTATCTTTCTGTTCCATCTGAACTAGGAGAGGCAGCTGAGGTGTGAGACTGGTGCATGGAGGTGGAGATGTTAGGATTTTTATGCACCCGATGCTGCTGGTGTGATTAATATAAACCACATGAGATGTGTGAGAAGAGTGTGGGAATGGAGGACTGTTTAATTTCTTCCGTCTGAGCGTGTTATTGTAACTGTACTTTCACTTTTGCAGTATGCAACAGTTGGTTGTCTGCCAGAGCTTGGAGAACACAGACGTGATTATGGATCGTCTGTATAGAATCTAAATAAAATGTAGTTTAGATCTACAGATTTTTCTTTCTTCTTGCTGTGTGATGCTAGAAGACCTGTGTGCACTTTTCAGATGAAAAGTGTCGCGGAAAGGCACTCTGGAGATGAAGGGACATGCCATTCCAGAGACGTGTCTACCAGGAGACGCTCAGATGTGCGGGGGGGGGGTGTCACCGTTTCCCCCAGAGCGTTTTTCCAACAGGGGATGGGCTGGATATGGGCCAATTAACTGAAGGAGAATCCTGAAAAGACAGTGATGTTGGAGACACCAAGTTCTCAGGTCTGTTCTCAGCCTGCCATGGACAGGGTTTCACTCTCCTGGAAGGAGTAAGTTTGCAGCTTGGAGGTACTATTCAACACTGTCACTGGAGGCTCAGGTGGCCTTGGTGGCTACGACTGCCTTTTTTTCAGCACCGGCTGGTTCAATAGCTATGGCCCTAGGTAGTTCACCAGATTAGGTCACAGATTCAGATTCTTCCTGGTTCAAGCCTCAGATCCTCTTAAAACTTGCTTTGTTTTCTGCAATGCTTTGTTTACCTTTCAGTGTAGTTCACAAGAATGCATTGAGATGCTGAAATATGCCAAGAGAAAAAATACACACAGAACTTGTTTACAAGTTGCTAGAGGTATGAAATTCGCCACTATGGCTATTGTTAACTTTCTTTTGAAAAATTCAAAACAGGTCAGTAAATGAATAAAATGAAGTCACCTCAAAAGCTTTGCTTAATTCTGAATAAATTATTAGTAGCTAATAAGTGGAGCACATTTCACTGACAAATATTAAAACCTAAAATTACTAATGAACCATTTTTTTGTTTTTAAGAAAGAGACAAGACCTTAAATATACAGTGATAGAAGGATATTTTGTTTTTTGGGGCAACCCAAGTAAAATGTTTTATTCTGGGCTGAATGAATTTCCCTTAAGAGTAACCTCATTACAGCCTTGAAACAAATTCTTTCCCTTCCCTTTCCACACCCCTAAGGCACCTATTTCTCTAGGGTTTTTTTTTAAAGCTCTTTTGTTTTGTTTTTATTCTGAAAGGAAAATAACTTCCCTTTTTTCCATATGAATCCATTCAGTACCTTATGTTGTCTCTGTATGCATGTGCACGACTGCAATGTAACAACATAAGTTAAACCTGTCATTTTTAAAAATCTTCTGTCCATATGAATGAATAGAAATTGCTCATGCATTCCATTCTATATTGAAAGCTCCAAATGCCTCAAAGGCATAAACAAAGATATTGCACAATACGTTGTTGTTGTTGTAAGGAATGTGTCCAAGACTGAGGATAGCTCTGTTAAAACAACAGAGTGTCCTTGATGGCTGAGCTTCCACATGACAATCTAAATGCTTAAAAAAGCCATATCAGTCTTCCATCAGTTTCAACAGGGATAGGCCCTGTTATGCAACATTTGAGATATCAGGGACTTTTCTCCTCAACAAATATAACTGAGGAACATTCTGGAGCTTAACATCTGGTCATTTTAAAATATAAATAGCAGCATTTCTATTACACCTAGCGAAAATCCTTCAGTTTAAATAGTATTTCCGAATCCTGTCAATACATTCCTTTGATAATTAAAAGTGCTAACGAGTCCTAGTAACCTAACTGACAGAGTCATGTGGTCTGATAAACAAATTAGAAGAAATCTTAAATATACTTCCCTGCACAACAGTGACAACTTCCATGTTACCAGGAACTAACATAATTACATTCTCTTGATAATGGAGGTGCTGTCACTTCTAATAGCTGCTGCTTCTCTAAGAGTTAGCACCAGCCAATGTGTCCTGAAGAAGCAAATTCACATGTCATGTCAACACATTGCAGTGCTTCCAGATGAGACAAGCGGCATTAGCAGAAGACAGCCCTGAAAGTAGTGATGGAAAGATGCCTTGATAAGTCGTGATTTCAGAGGCTTCAGAGAATGTTGTTGCAAAACGTATACAAACTCTTAGTGATTTTTGTAAAACTTACACTGCACATTCAGATGCCATGCAAATAAATAGCAATCATAACAAAGTATATCACAGAATACTTTGTAATATTCCCATAGTACTTGCTCATTCCCATAGTATCCCTTGTTGTGTACTGGTCAGCAATGGCATTTTACAGAAAGGAAACTGAAACTGAGAGATACTGAGTACCAATATACCAGTAAGTCATATGCCTGTAAGAAAATCTGAACTCAGGACAAAATTCAACATACTGAATTGCAGTGTCTTCTGAAGGCCTAAAGGAGATGTTGTAAGTAACTGACACTACAACCCCACACAATTTTTACTCAACAGTAAGTAACTGATCCAAACAGATTCCAACCCATTGTCAGTCTTACACAGATACTCACACCTTGGACTATGGTGGATACCCTGATGAAGATGCTGACCCTGTGAAAAAGGTCAACCATGGGAAGCTGTGAAAAAAGCATCCCCTATCATTCTTCATCTTGCCAACATCACCTTGCCAACAAAGGTCCGTATAGTAATAGCTATGGTTTTCCCAGTAGTGATGTATGGAAGTGAGAGCTGGACCATAAAGAAGGCTGATCGCCGAAGAATTGATGCTTTTGAATTATGGTGCTGGAGGAGACTCTTGAGAGTCCCATGGACTGCAAGAAGAACAAACCTATCCATTCTTAAGGAAATCAGCCCTGAGTGCTCACTGGAAGGGCAGATCCTGAAGCTGAGGCTCCAATACTTTGGCTACTTCATGAGAAGAGAAGACTCCCTGGAAAAGACCCTGATATTGGGAAAGATGGAGGGCACAAGGAGAAGGGGATGACAGAGGACGAGATGGTTGGACAGTGTTTTCGAAGCTACCAACATGAGTCTGACCAAACTGCGGGAGGCAGTGGAAGACAGAAGTCCCTGGCATGCTCTGGTCCATGGGGTCACGAAGAGTCGGACACGACTAAACGACTAAACAACAACAATCATTCTTCAATGCTGTGGAAGGCAATGGTGCTCCAGCCACTACTACCAAAATGCAGGATAGTGATAATACTACATATTGGCTATTTATACACATTGGTGTAGCCAAGCGGGTCCAGGGAGGCAGCTGCCTCCCCCCATCAATAAAAATACATACAAATTAATACAAATCTGAAGTCCCCGGCCTAATAAAAGCCTGTGCCCTGATAAAAGCCTCCCCCCCCCACAAAAATCCTGGCTACACCCACGTTTATACATGTTATTCAATTTCTCTTGTTTTATTCTTTTGCTGCTACAGACTACATTAAAAATTTGTCTGTAATGATGTACAGCCGTGGATACTCACATTTAAACTGAGAAAATATAAAACAAATAAATCCCTTCTCTAATGACTTGATGCTGTAACAGATGTAGAATAATGGATTTTTTCCCCCTGCTAGAAACTCTGCACTTTGTATCAGTTTATGAGCTGCAGTTTAACAGAAAGGTGAAAGGCAAGGGGATACAAATGTGAAAATGACTGATATGAAAAAAAGATATTATTTATCTTCCAAATGCTCAGATTAAAAAGCTATTATTTTTATTACTCAAAATTATTCCAAAGCAAACATGCAAACAATTAAATTTGATACATCACATTCAAAGAGCTACACCTTCTGAGAAGTTATCAATAGAAATTCTTTTCTTAGAATTTTAATAGGAATGTTTCAATCTTACATGCATTCCTCAAGCAAAACTTGCTTAAAATCTAATTCTCAAAAGTAAAAGCCAATATAAGATAAACCCACATTATTAAGCAAATGTACTTGCTTTGAGGATATGGATTCAGCCCTTTTTTGCATATAGATTAATGCCACTAAGACCTTTCTCACAAGGGCTACTTCTTGAAAGCAATTTGTTTTCTTGGAGGGTAAGGCTATCAACAGCCACCAGTCACAATAACTATGTTCTACCCTCTACTGTCAGAAGCATGCCTCTGAAGACCACTTGCTGAGATTCAGAAGTGGACAAAATGTTGTACACTGGTCCTGCTTGCAGGCTTCCCACATCTGATTGGCCAGTATAAGAACAGGATGCTGGACCAGATGGGCCATTGACCTGATCCAGCAGGCTCATCTTACGTTTTGAGGTGCATATACATCACAATTATTTCAAAATATCGTACATATTAAGGTTGTAACCATATGTCTAAAAAAAAGATAAAAGACCCATGACAGTTAAGTCCAGTTGCGAACAACTCTGGGGTTGCGGTGCTCATCTCGCTTTACCGGCCGAGGGAGCAGATGTTTTTCTGCAGACAGTTTTTCCGGGTCATGTGGCCAGCATGACTAAGCCACTTCTGGCGAAACCAGAGCAGTGCACGGAAACGCCGTTTACCTTCCCACCGGAGTGGTACCTATTTATATACTTGCACTTTTTTGGCGTGCTTTCGAACTGCTAGGTTGGCAGGAGCTGGGACCGAGCAACAGGAGCTCACCCCGCCATGGGGATTTGAACCATGGACCTTCCAATCGGCAAGCCCAAGGCTCAGTGGTTTACACCACAGCGCCACCCGTGTCCTTAGGCCTTATGCCTACTTACCTGCAAACATACCACCATTGAAGACAGTGAACCTTAACTGCTCACTGAGCTGTAAAAATCAAATCATGCAAGTCACTAAAGGGGTGGGGAAGAACGTGTATCTGATCCCTCTGTTGTTATCAATTGCATGTACTTTAAAGATGGAAACCTTAATATATACATGTTTGTGCACCCTTCCTGACATATTTTTTGTGCTTTTAATACATGGTATCTGTACTTGGACACAAAACAATTTGAAAGAACTGGCCTTTTAAGATGAGTGTGAAAGAAGATACTGTCATTCAATTTCAAGCACTTTCAGGATACTGAAAAAGAGCTACTGTCTTACTACTTTATTATTCAACATTGCTCAAATTTTTAGGCTACCTTTATTTATACAACTGCTAACACAGATCTATCATCTCACTATTTTTAAGTGCCCCTTTTTATCACAGTGAAGAACTTAATAGGATTGCCATATTTTTTGAGTAAACCTAACCCCCCAAAAGTGATTTTAAGCTTTTTGAGCTGTTTCCACTGCTTTTTCCATCGCATTGCCATACAAGTTTCCCCTGACATTTTGCCAGTTCAGCAAAATTTCCCCGGATGCCATTTTTACACCCGAAAACCAGGACAAGTCAGGAATTTTCCTGATGTATGGTAACCCTAGAACTTATGATTTGTCAATAATGAAATTCAATCTTGTGCCCCCTTTACAAGGGGTGTGCCCCCTTTACAAGGAATACTTTACCATCACAAACAGTCAGGCATCACAGCTCAAAACCAAACTGATTTGACAATGGCAACAAGTAAGCAGTGATTCAAATCAAACTATTGTGGTGGGTCCATGGCTTGATTGGAGAAGGAGCTTTTTAGTGCTGTTCAGGACTTGTAGCGTGGTGGGAAAATGAAAGAGTGCATTGTTATATGTGTTCCAATTCCCCATGCAATTAGAAATAGCAGGGTGCTATGCTTACCTGGCTTTCCTTTGCTTTGGAAGTTGGTCCCAGGAAACTTATGACACTTTGCAATATTTGTGCTTATTTACAAATATACAGCTAAGAATAGGTGATATACAGCTTTAGACACTGATACTAACAGATGTCCCAGAATCCGGTGTCCCACCATTAGATCTCCAGGGTAATAGCCAATACTCCCAAAATACTCCCAAAATGTTGTTAGCTTTTTCCAGATGCCTAAAATCCAGTATTCTGGAATCTAGACTGCCTCTAAATATCTAGACTGCCTCTAAATCTGTCAGTCCATTGTCCTTTTCACACAGAGATTCCTTCCTCACATTGCCTCTATGGGTATTATTGGGTAATTGTTATAGTTTTTATTTTATATATTATGATCTTTTCTGTGAACTGCCCTGAGACCTCCGGGTATAGAGTGGTATATAAAAAAATGAATGAATGAATGAACGAATGAATGAATGAATGCTTAAATAAAAAGGGGAAAGAGCCATCATTGCTTCAGATTCTTCCTCAGGCATTGTTAAAGCCAACATCCCAGTCTTCAGAATGAAGAGAATTGCCAGGCTAAACTTATCCAACCAGTTTGACCCACTTTATCAGTCCTCCTTTTACAATCACAATCACTGAATCCAACCAATTCTCTTTCTCTTACCTACCGGAATCAGGTAGGTGTCTGGAAGAGGTAACAAACTAGATTGTGGGTTGTTGGTTCTTGGATCTGGGAATTGAGCAGATACCTATTCTGGATGGGGTTGCACTCCTCTAGAAGGAACACTTGGATCTGGCAGAAGTACAGGTAGATAGATTTGAGGTATTGCTTGGTCCGGTATTGATACTGGAGATTCAGGTGGCCTCAATGGCTCAGAGTGTCTATTTCTAGCTCTAGCTGGTTAAAACTATGGCCATTCCTGGATCATGACAGACTGGCCACTGTAATCTATGCTTATGTAACCTTATGGTTAGATTACTGTAACTTGTTTTACACAGGGCATGAAGGCTGTTCAGATGCATAATGCAGCTCTGAGGACATTAGGAGATCCTGTTTGGTGAGCGCATTTACACCAATCTAGAAGAACTTGAATTGGCTTTCTGTAGTCTACTGAGCCAAATTTAAAGTGTTATAAATCCCTAGACTACTTGGAGTCCAGTTATCTAAAGGAATGTCTATCAGTCTCTCTACCAGCCTCTCCTGTATCCCTGTGTGTAAATACAGCTTTTCTCAAAAAGTGAAGTCACTTAGGTACAAAATTTGTTATTATTATTTATTAGATTTGTATACCACCCTTCACCCAAAGATCACAGGGCAGCTCATAACAACAACAACAAAAAAATGAGAACACAAAATACATAATAAAACAAAAACAAAACAATAACCCCTCTCCCACAAAAACATTTAAAAAGCCATAGAATGCTCGATTAGCCAAAGGTCTGTGGAGATTACAATGTTCTGTGACATTTGCATAAACACTGAACAATTTGGCTCTAAGCACATAGTATGCTGGCATTTTATGAGGAAATCTGCATACTTTAGATATTTAATTGGACATTATTTACACCTTTTCAAAATACGTTAGTTATGTTATTTATTTAAATTATTTATTTATAAGCCACTCTTAATTGTTTGCGCAATTCCAAAGCGAATTATACCTTTGTTAATGCAAGTCTTTTCTTTGGTATTATTGCTAAAACTTTTTTTTACCTTTCTAAAACACATTCTAGCACTTTATCAATACCTTACATTTCAGCCAACCAGCAGCACATAAAGATGAATATCTGGCCCTAAGGATAGCACCATTTTAAGAATATCAAGGACAGCTTGCATTTTAAATTCCATGTGTGTGATCACAAACAGAGATCTTCTTCCACAGAAAGAAACAAATCAAAGAACTAAGAATCCATTGCCAAGGGCTAAAATCAATAATTGCACCCTCATTCTCTTTAAAAAAAATTGTTTCTCAGTCACTGTTTCAAAACAGAAGCTAGATGCAAAAGATAGACTATACCCAAGTACACCCATGCAACTTTCTAATGATATCATTAAGATAATCTGTGAATAGAAATGGACAAAACAAACAAATATTTTAATTTTTCTTCATAACAAACATTATGGTCCCTGCACTGCATCTTTAGCAGACACACTACAGGACAATGAAACTCACTATGTGAAGGTCAACACAAGAGTAAACACCCTGAGTAGTGATGAAGTATGGGGGCAGGGTGGTGGGGAGAGAGGTGATGCCACTGGAGTGCCAATCCCAACTGGGAGTATAACATACAGCTCAGACCACAAACTATATATATTTCCTTTCTTTATTAGTGTGATGAAAAGCTCCACTCTTCTGCTGCTTAAACTACTGCTATGTCTGCCAGAGCTTCTCTCTTCCCATACAGCCTGGATACATACATGAGTATCTGGCACAAAAAAGTATCTCCTCAGAATTAGTTCTCTTAATGCTTTCCCCCTGGGTAAACAGGGTGTTAAGTACTGTTGTCTTGCTACCTGCAGTTGCATGTCGAGACCCCGAGACCCCCGCAGCCACCCCCTCATTGGGAATAACTCACACAAGGACACAGATACTAGGTTTATGTTATTGGGCAAATTTTGGCCACAAATTTATTGAAATTACAGAATGTGAGCGGTACTGGCTTAGGCATTGATTGGACCTGACTATATCTGACTCCTGCCCCATTGTGCAGGAAGTCCCAGTAAGGGTAGAGGGAGCCCTGTCAATGTGAACCAACTCAAGCTCCCCCTGGTGTTCCCGTCGGGGTCGTGTCAAGGCCTTAGCCCCCAGCCGGCCTTCAGACTAGATCAACACCCCCGGATTCCTTTAATGGAATACACTTAAGCATGGAGGAGCAGGTGATGGCCACACCTCCCCTCCCCCCCCACAAGGTCAAACAATGCCTAACCGCCACAAGAGCCCCAAAGGCTCGCAGCCAATTACCCTCACATCTGTAACCAATGCCTCAGGCCACAAGGTCCACCACAACTCCTCCCCACTGGGAAGTGGAGCGGATTACCAGAACACCAAGATCCTTTCTGATTGGCTGCTTTCCCTCCCACCTGTTAATCATAGCCATTCACGGGATCTGCAGCACTCACATGCCTAGTTATATACAAAGTAATCTAGAATTTCAAAGCATTTTTGAATCTATTAGCACTTATCATTAAATCAGAAATAACAGATCATTAAGTGACCAAAATGAGACTTAATGTCACAGCATTATTCTAAAATTGGTCACTTACATCAGATCTATTATGTCAGATCCAATGAGAAAATATGCACACACTTCATATAATTGCTTAAGTATGCAGTTTTACACAGAAAGGTAAGTCCTTAGTGCCTATTCAGGTCTACTTACCTTTTCTTTTACAACTGCTAGGGTTAATAATGGCCATAAAATTATCCAGGCATTTAAAAAAAATAAAAATATCCAGCCAGGCTGCTTGATTTGATTATTTTCTTTAGCATCAGATCTTGTAGGTCTACTGTGAAATCTACACTGATTCAATAATTTGCAATACCTTAACTGTCTTCAGCGTACAGCTGTATAGATGCATATATGTGGAGAAGGAGTTCTACAATTTAAGGGCTGCTACAAAGGAAGCCCTCTCCTGGGCCATTATTCTCCACACTTCTGAGGGTGGCAGATCAACCAAGAGAGTCCTTTCTGTCAAGCTGAATACCCTAGGGTCTGTAGGAGTAGACATTTGGGGCCTAAGTCGTTTAGGGCTTTAAACACCATGTGAGCACCTGGAATCGGTCCTGGGAACTATCTGGCAACCATCTATATGAAACCATTGGGAGCAGTCATTGTGGGGTTATGAGTTGAAGTGTTACCGGTATTCTGAAGACACCTGACTCAATATCTCATTTACATCAAGATAAGGTGAGGCTGTGCAGGTGCTTAACTGTCAGGAATCAGCAATGGGCTGATGGCATCCAGTTGAACAGAAGCTGAATCCAGGCAAGAGGAGCTGTGGATTGCTGGATCCTGGCCTCCAGAATTAGGGGAATCGTCTATTCTGAGTAGTTTTGCACTTCTTTTTAAGAATCAGGAGTGTGTTTGATGCTGGGCTCTACTTTGTTGCTGGAGACCCAAGTGGACACGGTGGCAGAGAGTTGCTTATTCCCAGCTAGTATACCAGCTGCTGGACAAGGAAGTCTACCAGCCACAGCAATCCATGCCTTAGAACCTCTCAGTTAGAATACTAAATACACTCTATGTGGGGCTTCCCTTCAAGACAGTTTGGAGATTGCAGATGGAAGGTATGCTCTGGCCACCTATTCATTACAACATGAAATGCAAAGTGATATCTTTGACATATAAATCCCTATATGGCTTAGGACGCAGCTATCTGAAGGCACATCTCAGATAGCAGTACTGTCTCTGATGGAACCACCAGAGAGGCCCTGTGAGTTGCAATGAAGTCTAGCTTCTGATAGGGCATTCCTATTTCATCTCTCTCTCACACAAAAACACACACGGTGGTGCTCTGCACATGTGTAATGATGCACTTTCCTAAATAACTGCTGATCAAGTCCTGTTCTGATAAAAACAGCAAGGATAAAAACTGCAGCCCTACCAAGTGAATATGTTACCAGATGCCACTACAGCCAAGATATATATGGTGGTGAACATGTCATTGTAACATGCCTACCTTCCTTCTTAAAAAAACAACAACCTGTGTACAGTGGTACATCGGGTTACATACGCTTCAGGTTACATACGCTTCAGGTTACAGACTCCGCTAACCCAGAAATAGTACCTCGGGTTAAGTACTTTGCTTCAGGATGAGAACAGAAATCGTGCTCTGGCGGCATGGCGGCAGCAGGAGGCCCCATTAGCTAAAGTGGTGCTTCAGGTTAAGAACAGTTTCAGGTTAGGAACGGACCTCCGGAACGAATTTAATACTTAACCCGAGGTACCACTGTATTCAGAATCATGCTGCATTATAAAGCCAGTGTGTACTACCTCCCTTTGCAGCCTGTACGATATGCTTAGGAAAGAGCAGGATTCTGTTTCTAGGCAGATTAGAAGTAGAAATGAAATTCAGGAATTTTAATCACTCTTGAGAAAAAGCTGCTTTTAAAAAATAGAGAGACTCTTTTTCTCAAAAGACTATTTTAAAGCCAGGGTGCCTTCTTGGATTCCACATCCAGCATTCTACCTCTGGCTCAGCACTGTGCCTAAAGGTATAATCTACCACTATATCACCTCATTCACAGGCAGTAATCCTATTTTTCTGGTGACTTGGGATTTGAGATAGCAAGTATTTTAACAAAACAAGTTTATTTTCTGTCAAACAGCTGTTTACATTAACTCAGATGTCAGCTTGAGGGGAAAATAATATTTAGGTAGCTATTTTAAAAACTTTTTTAAAAAGTAACGTATAATTTAATACTATTCAAGAGCAATTCCTCACTCTCCTATAGACCACATTCAAAGGTCTTGTGTTTTCGTTGTTTTTTTTTTTGTATATGTATCAACAACAAATTAAGAAAAGGGGCACAATACTTTAAAAATTGAGTTATTTGTTTTTTCAAGAAATGCTTTCAGCAAATTAATATAAAAAAGGAAGCCTGTGATTTTGCACTGCCTGTGCAACTTTATTGTGGCCACAGGCATATGATGTCTGCGGCCAGTGCAGGGAGAACGGATAAAATAAACATAGGATATTGGTATTGGGTTGAATTAGGCCACAACTTTATTGATTACAGGTAAGAGTAGTTTTGGCTAAGGCACTGAGCGTGTACTCAGCATTAGGCAGCCCACTTGCTGCCCAATAGATAGGAACCCAGTGGGGTTGACCCTGTGCTGGGGAGATACCCCTGACATGGATTGGGGCCCATGACCTCACACAAGGCGCCATTGGGAGAGGTGTTTTGGCCCTTCAGTCCCTGTGTGGACTCCTGGACAGAGTCACTCCTCCTGGACTCCTTTAATAGGATACCCACGTGACTAAGGATCCAGCCCAATGCCTTATCTGCTGAAGTTGTGAGAGTTGCTATGAAGTAGGCAAAAACCTGCAAGCTAGCCAATTTGCTTGCAGGAGCAAATTCCTCACTGGTTTCAAATACAGCACCATGTAAACCATAGCAAGGTCCTTACGCCAACCTAAATAGCTTGGCTCCAGTTCCCATGAATGGAATCCTGCTTATTCCAACTGGAAAAAGTGGGCGGTCGTATTTGCTGGCTCCTCCTTTCCCCTGCAGCCCCCTGTGCCCCCTGAAAATCAGCTCCAGAAGGTTACAGGATTCCCCAGGACACTGCGGGAGGTGGCCCAAAAGGCTGCAGGGAGAACCACCTTCCTCATTGTTTCTTCAGCAGGAGTCTCCATTGGATTGCAGATATTTCTGTAAACATAAGAAAGCTTTCTGTTTACGGAAATGCAGCTCTGGATCCAGCCTAATGTTATCTATAGTCTTAAAATATGTTAATGAACCAAGTGTATATTCATAGTAATATCACTTTTAATTTAATCATTGCATATTGCATTTCATATTTGTTTCTAACAGAAAGAAAAAAGGAAAATAAAGGTGAAATAGTGCTGAAAGATTACATCAGGCATAGGCAAACTTGGCCCTCCAGACGTTTTTGGGACTACAATTCCCATCATCCCTAGCTAACAGGATCAGTGGTTAGGGATGATGGGAATTGTGGTCTCAAAACATCTGGAGGGCCGAGTTTGCCTATGCCTGGATTACATAATACTTGTTTGTTAACTGGACAGTCATTCCCATCAACTGCCAAAACCTTAGTCAGCAAAAAGCTACTGGTACAGTTTAAATAAATGGATACATTTCAATCTCAGATTCAAATGTGGACTGATTTAAATTCAGTTTGATAATATGAAATGTTATAGTTATAAGCAATCCCTACAAAAAAAGAATTTTACAATGAGGTAGGAGGCTCTCTGTAGGACAGGAAACAAAAAAATTGAGAACTTTTGCTGCATAGTCTGCTGACATACAAAGACATTTCGATTCTCTCTCTCTCTCTTTTTTTTACACTGGCCTACTCATATTTTTCCAAAGTAAGGGCCTTGCCTACTGACTCCGAAAGTAATATCTAATGCAATTTCGAAGTTCAATTCACAAGCTAACATTCAATGAATCTGTCACCTCTTGCAGATATTCATGCTCCTGTTATGGAAAGTATCATAATAAGTCTTAGGTAACTTAATTTGATTTAACTGTGTCCTAGTGACTCAGCCTTGCACCCTGAGGTTTATTTTTTTATTATTAAAAAATCCTACCAATTAGATTTGATTCCAAAGCTTATATTTAATGCTTTGTGTGGGGGAAATGTATTCTTTAGTGCCCAATTATATTTTAAATGTATTCTTTTGTGAGAATTTCTCATGCCTACAGCAGATTTTGCACTACTGAAAATAGCTAAGTTTTGTGTTGAGTACAATCAAGCTGAAGTCGCGCACTCTGATATCCCACTGAGAGTTAAACATGTACCGGTACTTCACTTCTCAGTGAAATCGACGGAACTAAAAAATGCTCAGCTTTGGCTGGATTATGCTCATTGTGTTCTCAATTTAATCTTCAATTACTGTAGTTAGGGCTCTCATATGTTCACTTAAGATATCGTAGGATACCTGAACCTTGAAGAAGAGCATAAAGGTCTCAGAACAGCTGGAACTAATTCTGACTAATGACAAGCTGACACTTAAAACAAGGAAGAAACTTCAAAGGTTTGTGTATGCCAAACTCTGGAATATACACTGTATAGCTGCCAATTACACAGAATAAACTTGGGGGGGAGAGAATTGTTATAAAATGTACCTGCAGAGAATTATACTATACATCAACAACTTCTGAACTGGGATGGCAAATATGGCCATACCCCATATTATTATTTTAATATTTTGTATAATATAATACAGTATGTAAATAGAAAATATTATTTACTACAAAATATTGCTTTTTAGTCTATTATCAGGACTTTACCTAGAACCAAGTTTGTTTGTTATTTCAAAGTTTGTGCGGTAACTGAGAGTTTTCTCCTATGAATATGTTTTATGTTATTTAATGTTACTTGATTCATGGAATGAATTTTGGTTCCTAAAACAGGAAGGAAACACAGGCAATTATGCCCAAAGATTGCAATCTCAAAATAACAAGCCACTTATGCAGCTCATAATACTTTGATTCATTTGGGGTTTTGGTGAACCCCGATTCCACTATGGAATTGTTCTGAAGTTGGACAGGAAGGAGGGCCTTCCCAGTGCCATCCTATAACCTGGACAAAAGAGAATGAAGAAAGGCCCTGAATGAGCCTTTTCAAGTATTGGGGTGACATACTGGGAGGAATTCAACGTCACACTAACGTAACTGTTCTATTGGCACAAGCATTTCAGCTCCTTCCCTCCCCACACCTGTTGTTCTGGGGTTTCTCCTAACACCCAACCCTGAGCTATTTTGGGGGTACATGGGGCATGCATGGGGGGCAGGCCCAGGGGAGAACTCCCTGACAGAGCTTGTTAGTTGAATCCAGTACAGAAGGCATTATTTGTAAAAAAGTGCAAATAACATAGGAAATTTTGGTTATTCCATCCATATCCAACAATCAGTAAAAATAATAAGCTAGTCAAGTGATGTTTAAGAATGAATAGGAACCATGTGAGAAGGGGGAATTTCAGAATTGCATGATTATAACAGGAAGTAAGTTGCTTGTCTGGTTTGCTTGTTTGCAGGGGATCTTCAGGTCTGTTTTTGACTGTAATTTTACATCATTTAGTAACAATTTAGTAATAATTTTGGGGAATCTTTTTTATATTTTTAAAAAATATACCTTTGAAGATACTCAGAAGAGGGCCCCTTAAGGAATGCAAAATGATATTGATGATGATGCCAGGCATCTTCAGGGATGCTCTGGGGTGGCACTTGGCTTTGCAAGTTCCAGAAAAAGTAATACTGGGTAAGTGTGCTGCACCAGTATCCTTAATTACAAGCTAGTCAAGAACTACTTTTGGTGGTCATGGTATGGAAGAAACACAGATATCCTATGGCAGTCTAGGCCACTCTTCAAAAATATAAAAGATTATTCCTGTGTGCCTTTCAGTTGTTGACCCATCACTGCAATAAGAACTGGCATCAGGATAGTGATGTATTAATTAACTGGTAATTTATCATTACAGGTCATTGAACAAAGCTTTGTACTTAATTTTTCCAACTGTTCGTCACACCATCTTCTTAAACTGGATTGAAAGCTTTATGCATGACTTTCAGCAGCATTTGCAACTTTTAATTTACATTTCTTCTCTCACACACATAAATAAATAATATCTTATAAATGCATTAGATTAACATGTGTTGAGTTTGGTATTTTGTTTTGTTTCACGGATGATTAAATTATCGCAATGAAATTACAGCACACCACACAACAGCCTGGAGGTGTAATTCATGAAGCTGAGATCTATCATTATGCTAAATCGCAAATGAATTACATTGTACATTTTTGCTATGGACTGTGTATATTCTGCAAAGAATGCACAAATTATATTCTCACGTAAACTGAACAGTATATTTTCACTTTTGTACATGAAGGTTCTTTTAATGTTTTATAATTATCAAGTAATATAATACATTTTAACAAAGTCAAATGTAGATACTATGTCATGCCTCCTTTATACCATATTAATATACATATATGCAACAATTTATGCATTTTGCAGACTTCAGTTTCTGAAATATAGCTCTGCACACAGATATCCACATCTGTATTAAGGGCACACACAAAAACACAAGGAGGAAAACAGACTATATGCACCAAGCTAGAAGCTACTAACATGAGTAATAATTGCTTCACAATTATTACTTCTCAAATTCAAACTTTTTCAAACACTTTGCAGTTTTACATTAACAGTGTGGTTTCTTGCTATCCAAGCACATGTAATCTCTCCCCCCGCCTGCTCCCCCCAAACCCTGCTATATCTTAGGCTAATATTAAAATCATCCTTACTTCCTTGAACTTGCACACTGCCATGAAGGTCAACCACAGTATTTAAATATTAAAAGGCCTAAAACTAGAACGCACAGGAATTGGAATGAACATTTAATCCATAATTAATCTAAACTCTTTAAGCAATATTAATTCATGACTGGGCAACTCTAGTAGATGCCAGTGTAATTCCCATCTTGCCATTTAATTTATTTAAAATATTTTTATATGGTCTTCCATACAAATCCCAATGAAGTTTACAACAACTTTGTAAGGTAGATCACTCATAATGGGCAGTATCCAATCAAGTACTGTATCTCTGCTAATGCAAGGACTTTCAGCTGTGCAATGGAATTTCCCTTCCCTATCCTCTCACTGCATGGTCCCTGAATCAGTTCTGGGATTTTCCCCCAACTCTCTGAAGCAGATTTGGGGAAGGCGTGGGGTGCACTGCAAGAGGAGAGGGAGGTCTTGTTCCATTGTTGTTGTTGTTTAGTCGTATCCGACTCTTCGTGACCCCACGGACCAGAGCACACCAAGCACTCCTGTCTTCCACTACCTCCCGCAGTTGGGTCAAACTCATGTTAGTAGCTTCAAGAACACTGTCCAACCATCTCGTCCTCTGTTGCCCCCTTCTCCTTGTGCCCTCAATCTTTCCCAGCATCAGGGTCTTTTCCAGGGAGTCTCCTCTTCTCATGAGGTGGCCAAAGTATTAGAGCCTCAGCTTCAGGATCTGTCCTTCCAGTGAGCACTCAGGGCTGATTTCCTTAAGAATGGATATATTTGATCTTCTTGCAGTCTATGGAACTCTCGTTCCATAGTGCAAGCAAAAAAGTGTTGCACTACCAGAATCACTTTGTTGGATACTGTTGGATACATGAAGTATTTAAATTAAAGGTAAAGGTAAAGGATCCCTGACAGTTAAGTCCAGTGGCGAACGACTCTGAGGTTGCGGCGCTCATCTCACTTTACTGGCCGAGGGAGCAGATGTTTGTCCGCAGACAGTTTTTCGAGGTCATGTGGCCAGCATGACTAAGCCACTTCTGGCGAAACCAGAGCAGCGCACAAAAATGCCATTTACCTTCCCGCCAGCACGGTCCCTATTTATCTACATGCACTGGTGTGCTTTTGAACTGCTAGGTTGGAGCTGGGACCGAGGATCGGGAACTCACCCCATCGCGGGAATTTGAACCGCCAACCTTCTGATCGGCAAGCCCAAGAAGCTCAGTGGTTTAGACCACAGCGCCACCTGCATCTCTTAAGTGGACAGTACATCCACACAAACCATCACATGCCATTCTGGAGTGCCATCTAACCTTTAAGAATGGTGGGAAGGTAAAGGCCTAGAGAAACAAATGGGGCCATGGTATTCCACTTGCTATTTAGATCTCAGGTTGACTATAGTAAAGAATTAAAGATGGCATGGAAAGGAATAAAGCGGAATAAGGGGGAATGAAAAAAGTTCTACTTTTCTGCCACACCATGACAGCTTGTGGTAGTTTATCAGGGATCAGCAGCATGCTATGTACACTGACCAATTACTCTTGCTTTGTTTCTCTCTTGGTACAAGCAGGATAAACAAACTAGGGACCCTTGACTTCCCATTACATCCAATCAGAGGTCGTGGGGTTGTTGTTTTTGCTGCCCAACAAGCTGCAATTATTAAGCCAAAAACAAACCATTGGTTAAAGTTAGCTAGTGGTCATAGTTTGGTAGGGAGAAGAAACCATAATCCTTGGTTTGGATGTAACCAGCTTTCCTGGTTTGTTTATTCCACTCATACCAGGGGAAGAGTGAAGCAGGAGCAATTCGGCAGTAGGCACTAGCACACTGTTTATTCCCAATAAACCACATCAGAAAAGCTGGTTCATTGTTATGTGTAGCCAATATGTTTTGGCAGTTAAGAGAGGTAGATCCTGACCAAAAACAATAATAACGATTATGTCATTTTAAATAAATGCAGCCTGCTGCTGCACTGATCCAGAATGCCACAGCCTAAGTCCCAACAATTAACATTCATAATGGAGCAACCAAAAATGGGAAGAAGAGAAAAAAGCCTAAAACCTGGTCTGCACCATTTGTGAGATACTAAATAAACAGCAGCCCACTGGGATTGTTGTTGATGATGTTCCAGTTTTAACAATCGTGCTGTATTTGCAAGGCCAAGCAGAGAGCAGAAACAGAAGATTAACCAAGCTCCTGGTGGGCTGCCATATAAAACTAATGGGGTCAAATTGTGGAAGTCTGTCCAGGACTCTACCGAGGTAACAGCTGCCTGCAAAACACATTCTGCCACAGTGAGAAGAAAACAGAATCATGTATGATTTGCCTCTGGGCAAGTTGATGGTTTACCTAACTTAACAGAGCATTCTACACCTTTGCCTATTGCATGCTGCTTCCACTTGCCAGAGTACCTTAACATCTCACTATTAGCAATGACATCTTAAAAGCCACCATGAGTACTATTCATAAATATGTTCCAGTTTCAGCTCCTGTTTTTAGTGCATCTCACACATTTACCTATTTAAATTCATTTTCTTGAGTATGAACAAAATAACAGAGACTTAAGTTAGATCATTAAATTAAGTAGAATGTTTTTCAGTGTGCAGTGCTTCCAAAATAAAATATATGAAGGATACAACTGATGCAAATAACAAGGCTAAAATTAACTCCAGTTTTATGTGCACTCATACTGATATAAATACAAATAGTACATTGTGTGTACTTTGTGCAAGTACAAATTTATTTATACAAACAGTCTAGGAAAACACATGCAAAACAATCAGAGCAGAGATTCACTAAAAGGAAGTGCTATTTTCTTGCAGTTACAATAATGGAATAGTCTGCAAATTAATAATAAAAAAACAGAATATGCTATACCATAGCAGAATAAGCTGTGAATTAATAAGAAATAGAACTTTACACAGCTATGGTTTAGAAAATGGGGATTCTAATGTATGTTGGTTGGGAGGTTGTATATCTTGTCTGATGAGGGATATATATGGCTGATAAATAGAAATACCTCCACAGTTAATCAACACATTTACTTACAAAGAAATGTGGTTCCATATTTTCTTATATTCATTAAGATCATATTGGAAAGAAGCCATAAAAATAGCCTGAGATATATAACTGGCACACAGCAAAACAAAACACCCCCCAAGGTTTAAAAAGTGTAGCATTAAACAAAAATATCAAATACAAGCATCTGACTTCAGTGTGGTTCTAACAGCATTAGCACAGTTTGTCCCCTGAAGCACCAAATGGCTTAACAGATGATAACTCGCTTGCCTTCTGGCCAAAGCATTTCACACAGCTATGTAAGTATTTCTGGCAAAGATAGCACTAACTCTCAGACTAGTTAGTAGATGAACATACGTATGTCTGTAAGTATGATTTAGTACATAAATGGTCAGAAATTAAACAATGCAATAATACCTCACAAATAAAAACAAAAGCCAGACAACTAATTTTTGAGTCTCAGAAAGCCTGGAGAGGAGCCTGGGCAAATATGAAAGCTGAGGGAAGGCTGTGACATTTCCAAATTACACAGCTAGATCTTTGAAATTTCAAATAAAATGCAATTTCATTTATTTATCACTAAGCACAACAACACGATACTGTTCAGTCAATGTTAAGCACTTTAAATCTCAAAATAATCAAAAGCACTTTTAATACCAAAATCAGATAAAAATGCTCAATACAAAACATGGGTGGATGCATGGATCCATACAGCGCATGGATGAAAGAAGGACTGAGGTACAGAACTTCACAAAAACAATAGCCAAATACCTCGCAAGCTATGTGAAATTCCCATAACCCATTCCAAAACACATTCACTTAAAATATGGCCCACAGCTTGAATATAGCTCACTTTCCCACATGTGTCCTGAATTAACTACCCCTGGTTCTGCACTTCTCCCCCTGCAGGGGCCTATTTCCAACACTGCAAAATGAAAGAGAGTTTAGGGACCCCAGGTTCATGACATCTATTATAATGGAAAATTGAATAAAAATGTTTTACAAAAAAAAGTTAATAAAATTTTAAACTGAATATGAAAAGAACGTTATAGCTAATAAAGAGAAACATCAGAGGGTGACACCATCAAATTTATCCTTAACACATATAAAATGATGAGCATGCACAATTTATCCTGCATATCAATTTTGTTTAAAAAATATGGAAGAGCCATTCCGTTTGCCTTCACACAAATTCCTGTGTACTTGAAAACTTACTGTAAGAGGGTGATTCATTATTCCTACTCAGGAATTATCCCATGATAATTAATGAATACCTAGTATGTCAGCATAGATGCAGCAGAGCAAAGAAAAATACCGTATTTTTCGCTCTATAACACGCACCCGACCATAACACGCACGTAGTTTTTAGAGGAGGAAAATCCGTAGGCATGCCACCCGTAGGCATTCCCTCCATAACACGCACAGACATTTCCCCTTACTTTTTAGGAGGAAAAAAGTGAGTGTTATGGTGCAAAAAATACGGTATCTCCAATCAAGTTCCCCTTCCCCCAAGGGAAATATTTAGGTCTGTAATCACTAAAACTTCACACAGGCCCTTTTCATTCATTTCTTCCTGTATGGGCCTTTTATGCAGAATAACATCAACAACAAAACCAAAATGCAACAACATGCTGATTACTTTAAAGGGTAAATTTGGATACTGTTGTCAAGCAATGAGTTTCTTATCAGAAAAAAAAGATGTGCTGTAGTTCACACAAATTTGATATTAACAGAAAAATCATTAGAGGAAAACCACACATCCACGTCAGTAAGGGGCTTCAAATTGATTCTTGTGTGAAATAAAGCTTGCAAGCTCTGCATTGCATTCCATTACAAAGTGAAGGCTCTTCAAAATGTGGCTGACCTTTTCACAATAGCATTGATTCAGCTGGAGAGGCTGCAAAACCAAGAAGCAAATAAAGTTACCTAAAGGGTAACAGGTTAACGTAAGCTGCACAACATTGTGGCGAGCCTGACCTTCAGAATCTGAGGTATCATCAGTGCCCCCAAACCAAATGGAGGGGAGAATGCATTGCCGCAGTAACAAGTAGTCTTACTCCAAATGACTGTAGACAGATTCCAATGGTTTTCAAAGGTTATCTAAAGAAGGATAGTCAGAAAAGGTGCAATCTTTAACATCTCCCTTAAGCTCACTTTTAAAATCACCAAAGTAACAAGGCCTGAAGGAGCACTGTGTGCTTTTCTTCATTTGTCTTGTTGGCAGATGGTGTTAGGAATGCATAAGGTTTTCCACATTTTTCACTGATGTTTTTACTTCCTTGAGTGCATAGTTCAAGGGCCTTAAGGGATTCTTTGGGTCTGTGCAACTGCAGACAAGGTGAAAGTTATCAACAATTTCTAAAAAAGCTGTAATACGTTTTCCTCCTTGGTTTAAGATATGGGGGGGGGGGGAGAGAACTTGCTTTCTACACAATTCCACATCTGCTTAAAACATCTGTGAAAGACAAAAACAAGTTTGAAAACTTATTCTATTTCCACGCATTCTTTAGCATCTATCAGACTCATTCTCCTTGACCATTTCACCCATAAAGTTGCATCCCATGACCAATTTTTCTAAATTTTAATTTAAACAGAAATTATTATATTCATTTTGAATGCCCCCTCCCACATTCACCAATGCTTTATATTGTTTGATTGGTAACATAAGAGGAAAAATGACTATTACTCATATTTAATCTAAGCACAACCACAGATTAGGCATTTGACTAAACTTTAGAAATTATTTCTACTGCTTAATGACAGCACAACTTCAGAAATGTCTACACTGCAGCATGACTGAATATTCACCTGGTCATCACTTTAGTGTAAGAGAGTTCTGGTTAATAATAATAATAATAATAATAATAATAATAATAATAATAATAATAATATATTTATACCCCGCCCATCTGGATGAGTTTCCCCAGCCACTCTGGGCAGCTTCCAATCAAGTGTTAAAAACAATACAGCATTAATATCAAAAACTTTCCTAAGCAGGGCTGCTTCACAACTGAATGGCTTATTGCACTACTGCTGGATACAGCATAGTGAAATCATTCAAAGTTGTTACACTGAACAGAAAGAGCTGCAGATGTGGAATGGACATACTGAATATAACATACTATGTTAAAGTCATGTTTTACTCACCACACCACTAACAACACCATCCACACCATTGCTGATAATAAGGGAATTGCAATTAGCCAACTTGCTCTGCACTGTGCAGATAAGATATGCCTGTAGTTTAAGACACTCTGTGCACTGTTGCCATTCATATCATTAGAATTGGGTTGTAAAACTATGTGATTTCTCAATATGTGAATTAAGAGACTACATTTACAAATGTTCAGGTTGTCCTTACATTTGCAGATGCAGTTGCATATTCATGCCTTATACCCCTGTTTCAGCAATAAATACAATGAAGGCACCCAATTGCAATCTCTGTGTTAAAGCCTGGGGGGCAAAAATGACAAAGATGTATGAGACAGACACAGTAATCAAAATGAAGATATGAAGGGAAATTGGCAAATGTTTTGCATAGAGGGACTGTGATTGTGAGAAAGAAAGAAAGAAAGAAAGAAAGAAAGAAAGAAAGAAAGAAAGAAAAGCTCATACTTGTTTGCGTGGACAGGCGGAGTCCCCAGATCCCGAGCGGTCCCCCCGTCATGTGTAATAACGACTCAAGACAACGTGCTATGGGATTAAATTGGCCACAACTTTATTAAATTTCAAATGTGGGTAGACCTTGGCTCAGGCATTGGGCGTTCTCCCTCCCCAGTCCCCAGCCAGGGACCTAGGGAGGTTCAGGGTTATCCAGTGTGTATGTGGGGGGATGGGCCGGCTCTGGAGAACATATGTTCAAGCAGAGATAGCCGCCCCCGTTACGCCGCTGCCGCAGGGGAGAGCAATGACGACCTTTCGGCGTACGGTCAAAGCCTCCCTTCAGAAACCCCTTTAACGGGGAACCCTGGTATCGCCGCCGCAAAGAGGAAGATGGACTAAAGGATTCCACCCAAGGCCTGATACCGCCAAAGTTGTGACGTTTTGCTACGGGAAAGGCGAAACCTGCCAATGCAGGGAAATTCCTTTCCGGCCCTTTAACAGCGACCTTATCGTAGCAGCGCCCACATACCTGTGAAGAAAAGTTAACCTGCAAAACCTATGAATAAAAGTTAACCTGCAACGGAAGACATTAACTGAGGGTGGGTAGGGTGGGAGAAGCTCTGGAGCCAAGTGAGGATTCCCAGTTAAGATCCTCCCTCTATTGAGTGGGCAGGTAATCCCTCCCCCTACCTGGCCTGGTCTCCTTGGCAACGCTTCCCCCAGGTGGGATTGGACAACTGACTGAGGTAGGCGGGGACCTCCAGGTATCCCACCTGAGGGAAGGCAAAGCCAAGCCTATGCTGAGGGCCGCTCCAGATCCAGGGCTGCGCGCGTCCACGCAAAGGGCGCCCCCCATTTTAAGCGGGGAGCGGTCAATCTCAAAGCATTATATCAAGGACTGAGAACATATGCATCTGCTATTTATGAAGCATTTTAATTGAAGACAATTGTAAAGCTCTCTAGAAAATCACATTTTCTTACCACCACTGAAGCGGAATGACCTTGAAAGCGCATTATAGGAACTGGGTAACACCCACAACAAAATTGCAAGAATTATTAGGTCAGAAAAGGAAGATGGCATTCCTGCCAGCTAACCTTTCAGTCTGACAAGATGTAATTCTACACCTCTGGATATGTCTAAACATTGAAGATTAATGCCATCACATTTGTTTATCAGATTCTATAAATGGGAACAAAATGCTGTTGTGCAAGAAAGAAAGAAAGAAAGAAAGAAAGAAAGAAAGAAAGAAAGAAAGAAAGAAAGAAAAGGAAGGCCTGAAATAGGTATAAGGAGGCCAAAGTAGAAAATAAAAAGAACCTAGTACAAAAGAGTTATTTTTTAAATATCAATAGCTTAAAAATTACAAATCAAATTATAAATGGGGAAATTGGAAATTTAAATGTGATAGTGATAGTTGGGTAGGCTCAGTACTTTTTTGTTTTGTTTTTTAAAAAAGAGGTGCTGGTAGTCATATCTTGATAAAAGTATGATAGGCCAGCACAAAATGGCTGTCTTGCATAGCAAAAACAGAAGTGGTGGTACTCTGTACCAGTGAGTACAATCACAAAAAGCACTGGGCAGACCCATATCTCTTTCTTAATGTTTGTACAAATGTGCTGATACAATAAAAACATTTATAAATGCACAAAATCCCTCTGTGTGGTCTCCAGAGTTACAAAATGAGAATGTTGAGCCATTTCTTCCATTATTCTGGTTTTGGATAGAAGTGACCTGTAACTAAAATATTTATGATTACCCAGTTTTAGACCCCAAGGAAGGTTCATCCACTACACTGAAAGACAGTTGCTGGGCAGTCTGCCCCTGTGATGAACTTTTAATAAGGTTAAACATATAAATTGCCTTTTGTGGTTCAACTCCACTGCTACTTTGTCCTAACTTCTGTGAAAAGAGTTGAACCACAGTTCCACTTTTCAAATCGTGAAAACTATCAACATATTCCCATCCTTTTATCAAGATAAGTATGTCAAACTCTTTCAACCTTGAAGCAATTGTTTTATAACCAAGCCTTACTGTGAAGTCCTTAACAATAGTTTCAACGGTAATATGAAACTAAGTGCTGGACTCTGGTTTATTTTGCTGCTTGCATGAAGGGAGGAGCAAAATGGCAAGAATGGAGCTGGCTGCAATTGCGTACAACTCAAACATATCTTGCTTTATGGAAATGTTGGTTTAGTGGTATGTGCAGGCACTGACTTGCTGTGGCATGGTCCTCTAACAGGATTTGTATTTTTGGATGGAGGTTGCTTGCTTTAAATTATTCCCATGTGTCCTGATCAAACCACTGATCAGAAAGATAACATTATTTTTCAGAGATTTAAAACACACAGGTGCCCACTTGAAAAAGGCATTATTACTATTATTATTATTATTATTATTATTATTATTATTATTATTATTATTATTATTCCCTGCCTCTGCCAGTTTCCCTGAAATGGACTCAAGGCAGCTTACAGATAAAAATAACAAAAGCTAAAAACATGGCCCAGGTTCATTAATCATTGCTAGAATTAAAACTATATATCTATACCTCTATCTATCTATCTATCTATCTATCTATCTATCTATCTATCTAATCTATTTGGATTAACAGAAAAATGGATATGTTAAGAGTTTGATAAAATTAAGAACAAATAATACAGGGGAGAAAGTCATTCATTTCTGTACTAACAAACATACTGGGAATTCTCCTTAAGCTAAAAAATTCAGATTGAAGGAGAACCAAAGCAGGTAAAATTTCTGCCACACTATCTAAAATGTTACAAAACAGAACATAATGGAAAGCAGACACTACACTTTATTCTGTTTTATAAAATTTGATTCTGCCTCTCCATTGGCTTCAGACATCCATCAGAATAATACCATCACATGTAGTAATGAAAAGCACCAGAATCTTGTATGTGATGCTACTCCTCTATACAGTTAGTACAAAACTGTGCTCAGTTTTGTTGTGCCATATTCCAAGGAGATGCACAGGACAGGGAATAAGATGTCTCCATTTTAAAATCCCTAAAGCCTAGGGCTGGCAGTAACTTTTATTCCAACTGCTTTTGCAATCTGATACATCTGTTACACTCAAAACACTATAAATTTGTCACATGTTATTTAGCTTTGTGAGAGAATGTGTCACTAGAACTGGCACGTCATAGCTTTACAAGTTGTTGCATTCTCAAATTGATTTTGTTGTTTATGAATTGCATAAATAAAAGAAATCTCTCTCCCTTGGCATATTAAGTGTTTGATAAAAGATACCCATGCAAACATAACCTCAACAACTAGAAAATATTAATACAGGTAGAATAATAGAGTCTTTGTTCTTATTCTTACAGACATGCAAATGTTTTTGTTGAAATTATACAATTCAACCTGAAATGTACACGGTATGTGTAGTTTTTCATCCACAGTAACTAAAATATTCTAAGAGTGAACATCAATAGAAGAAGATCACACAATTGTTTATTATTTATTAAAATTATACCCCATTCTTCCTTCCAAAGAACCCTAGGGTATTAAACAACAGGAAATAAAGCAGTAAAACAAAAAACATAATCTTAAAAACAATTTGGATACGGATGCAGACTGGGAAAGATCTCTTGCTAAATGACTTGTTGGAAAAGGAAGATTTTCAGCAGATGCTGACAAGGCAACAGAGAGTGCACCTGTCTAATATTCAGGGGAGGGGATTCCAAAGGGTTGATACACAAAACTAAAGGCCCAATAAAGAATGGACCTTCTGGTAAGATGGCATCTGCAGAAGGACCTCACCTGCAGAGTGCAGTAATTTGTTGGATATATAATGGATGAGAAAATATCTCAGGTATCCTGGTCCAAGCCCAGCACCTTGAACTTAGTCAGCCAGCTAAATGGTGATAAAACACACTCCTGGTCACTCAGGTCACCAGGGCTTCTAGAGTCAAAGATAGATCCAAAAGCATCTCCAAGAGCAATTGACCAATTATACAGGCTTAGGAACCACCCGCCCATAATGTGTCTGAGCACAATGCCCTTAATGGCTTTGACCCTGTATACCTGAAGGAGTGTTTCAGCCCCTATCATTCAGCCCAGACACTGAAGTCCAGCTCCAAGGGCCTTCTAGTGGTTCCTTCATTGCGAGAAGTTACAGGGAACCAGATGAAGGGCCTTCTCAGTAGTGATGCCTGTGCTGTGGAATGCCATCCCGTCAGATGTCAAAGAGATAAATAATTATATTATTTCAGATGTAGACATCTGAAGGCAGTCCAGTATTGGAAAGCTTTTAATGTGTGACGTTCAGCTGTGTTTTTGTATATTCTGTTGGAAGCCACCCAAAGCATCTGAAGCAACCCAGTTAGATGGGCAGGGTACAATAACAATGATAATTTCTGTTGTTGTTGATATCACCATTATCTCCACCTTGTTGTTGTTGTTGTTTAGTGGTTTAGTCGTGTCCGACTCTTCGTGACCCCATGGACCAGAGCACGCCAGGCACTCCTGTCTTCCACTGCCTCCCGCAGTTTGGTCAGACTCATGTTTGTAGCTTCGAGAACGCGGCCTAACCATCTTGTCCTCTGTCATCCCCTTCTTCTTGTGCCCTCAATCTTTCCCAACATCAGGGTCTTTTCCAGGGAGTCTTCTTTTCTCATGAGGTGGCCAAAATATTGGAGCCTCAGCTTCACGATCTGTCCTTCCAGTGAGCACTCAGGGGTGATTTCCTTAAGAATGGATACGTTTGATCTTCTTGCAGTCCATGGGACTCTCAAGAGTCTCCTCCAGCACCATAATTCAAAAGCATCAATTCTTCGGTGATCAGCCTTCTTTATGGTCCAGCTCTCACTTCCATACATCACTACTGGGAAAACCATGGCTTTTACTATATGGACCTTTGTTGGCAAGGTGATGTCTCTGCTTTTTAAGATGTTGTCTAGGTTTGCCATCGCCTTTCTCCCAAGGAGCAGGCGTCTTTTAATTTCGTGACTGCTGTCACCATCTGCAGTGATCATGGAGCCCAATAAAGTAAAATCTCTCACTGCCTCCATTTCTTCCCCTTCTATTTGCCAGGAGGTGATGGGCCCAGTGGCCATGATCTTCGTTTTTTTGATGCTGAGCTTCAGACCATATTTTGCGCTCTCCTCTTTCACCCTCATTAAAAGGTTCTTTAATTCCTCCTCACTTTCTGCCATCAAGGTTGTGTCATCTGCATATCTGAGGTTGTTGATATTTCTTCTGGCAATCTTAATTCCGGCTTGGGATTCATCCAGCCCAGCCTTTCGCATGATGAATTCTGCATATAAGTTAAATAAGCAGGGAGACAATATACAGCCTTGCCGTACTCCTTTCCCAATTTTGAACCAATCAGTTGTTCCATATCCAGTTCTAACTGTAGCTTCTTGTCCCACACAGAGATTTCTCAGGAGACAGATGAGGTGATCAGGCACTCCCATTTCTTTAAGAACTTGCCATAGTTTGCTGTGGTCAACACAGTCAAAGGCTTTTGCATAGTCAATGAAGCAGAAGTAGATGTCTTTCTGGAACTCTCTATTTTTCTCCATAATCCAGCGCATGTTTGCAATTTGGTCTCTGGTTCCTCTGCCTCTTCTAAATCCAGCTTGCACTTCTGGGAGTTCTCGGTCCACATACTGCTTAAGCCTGCCTTGTAGAATTTTAAGCATAACCTTGCTAGCATGTGAAATGAGTGCAATTGTGCGGTAGTTGGAGCATTCTTTGGCACTTCCCTTCTTTGGGATTGGGATGTAGACTGATCTTCTCCAATCCTCTGGCCACTGCTAAGTTTTCCAAATTTGCTGGCATATTGAGTGTAGCACTTTAACAGTGTCATCTTTTAAAATTTCAAATAGTTCAGCTGGAATACCATCACTTCCACTGGCCTTGTTATTAGCAGTGCTTTCTAAGGCCCATTTGACTTCACTCTCCAGGATGTCTGGCTCAAGGTCAGCAACCACACTATCTGGGGTATACAAGACATCCATTTCTTTCTGGTATAGTTCCTCAGTGTATTCTTGCCACCTCTACTTGATGTCTTCTGCTTCTGTTAGGTCCTTTCCACTTTTGTCTTTTATTATGGAAATCTTTGTACGAAATGTTCCTTTCATATCTCCAATTTTCTTCAACAGATCTCTGGTTTTTCCCATTCTATTGTTTTCCTCTATTTCTTTGAATTGCTCGTTTAAGAAGGCCTTCTTGTCTCTCCTTGCTATTTTTTGGAAATCTGCATTCAATTTCCTGTATCTTTCACTATCTCCCTCGCATTTTGCTTGCCTTCTCTCCTCCGCTATTTGTAAGGCCTCGTTGGACAGCCACTTTGCTTTCTTGCATTTCCTTTTCATTGGGATGGTTTTAGTTGCTGCCTCCTGTATAATGTTACGAGCCTCCACCCATAGTTCTTCAGGCACTCTGTCCACCAAATCTAAATCCTTAAACCTGTTCCTCACTTCCACTGTGTATTCATAAGGGATTTGACTTAGATTGTATCTTACCGGCCCAGTGGTTTTTCCTACTTTCTTCAGTTTAAGCTTGAATTTTGCTATAAGAAGCTGATGATCGGAGCCACAGTCAGCTCCAGGTCTTGTTTTTGCTGACTGTATACAGCTTCTCCATCTTTGGCTGCTGAAAATATAATCAATCTGATTTCAATGCTGCCCATCTGGTGATGTCCATGTGTAGAGTCGTCTCTTGTGTTGTTGGAAAAGAGTGTTTGTGAGGACCAGCTTGTTATCTTGGCAGAACTCTATTAGCCTTTGCCCTGCTTCGTTTTGAACTCCAAGGCCAAACTTGCCAGTTGTTCCTTTTATCTCTTGACTCCCTACTTTAGCATTCCAATCCCCTATAATGAGAAGAACATCCTTCTTTGGTGTCACTTCTATAAGGTGTTGTAAGTCTTCATAGAATTTGGTCAATTTCAATTGGTTTCTTCAGCACCATCTCCACCTTACCAGGATTCAAAGTCAGTTCCTTGGCCTTCATCCAGCCCACCACCAAGTCCAGGCAGTTGGTAGCTATCATAAACTAACAAGCCTGAGATGTATATTTCTAGGAGTGATTGGATCATTGCCTCTTTCAGGACAGCTGGGACTACTCCCTCCCACAAGTGAATCCATGAATGTGGATATGGCATCAAGACTACTACAGAGGTGAGCAACAAGTTGATCACATAGCTTAGTTGTAAATTCCAATCAGATCTACTCATACATAGCTGATGGTTGTATTGCACCTACTTCAGTTCACTTTGAGGTTATACGTCAGTTGAAAACTTATGCCAGAATGTCCAAAACAGTGATCTTCAAAATCCTGACAAACCTGAACTTATTTTTAATTATCTAGAGGGTTGTAGTAAGTAATATGTTCAGGAATGAATACTGCATGCAACTCAAAGCATGTAAATTCCATTTTTGGTAGTTTCAGAACACCTATCACAGGAAGCATCTATTACTATTAATTAAATTATGTTCTTGTTATGAAAATACAGTGGAAACGAGATGATTTAATCAGAGGAGCACAGTTAGTGTTAAAAATTGAAACATCATTGCAAATTAATGAGACATAAGAAAGCTTTTAACCTCAGGGTTGCAAAAGTGTGGGGGCACTATAGGAGCAGATAAAAACTATCTATGCAGAGTAGGAAATGAAGTGAAAATTAGACACTTGTAAAAGGGAAGAACATAAGCCAAACATTCTTTTTATCAAAATTTTATAGGCTGCCTTCTACCCACCAAAACAGGGGGCCTTCAAGGCAGTGTACAACAAAAAGATGTCATAATGCAAATAAATAAATAATGGTCCAATGTTTGACTCAGTATACAGCAGCTTCCTATGATCCTATGAATAAATCACCAAAAGCAATGAACAGTAGATGTAAGGTATGAAAGCAGTACATGAGCAGGAACAAAGGTAGTAATTTCACTTACCTTCAGTGGTTATGTGGTTTTGTGGCATGTCAACATCCCGCCAGTAGGATTCCCTAGATGACGGGAGCTACTAACAACCTGTCCCACCAGCTTGGGAACTTTTGAATTTGGTCCACTGCAGATTGGCCAATAGCAGCTGGACCAAGGGGCAAGCACAATTGGGGTGTGCACTGGGCCCATAACTCAGAGGTTGATCGATTGGAACCATCCTCTGCTACCAAGGCAGTGGCATGACATCCTTGACCCAGCTCATATCAACTGGGCAAGAAAGAAAGTGAATCAGACTGTGAGGCAGAGGGTGGAGCAGTTAGGTGGCTGGGAGATTCAGCACCCTGAAATCACGTTTGATAAAAAGACCCTCTGGGTGACATCCAGTTCTCAGCATCAGGGAATGATGTCTGATTGAAAGATATTGTGGTTGGGCTAAAGTGTTGGCTGCAGATGTGAGTGATTTGGCAGTGAGCTGGTATTTGGGTTGGCTTGGATAGCGGACAAGGCATTGGGTAAAAGCTTTAGTCAGGGTTGGAGGGGAGGTTGTACGCCTTTGTCTGCCCTTCCAAGGGAATGGGGTATCCCATTAAAGGGATCCAGGAGGAGGTCTTCTGCTCCCAGACGGGGGCACTCAGACAAATATATTTGATATATGTCATAAGATTCCCTCACCACTGGTTCAACCCATTGGTGAATTAACCAGCAGATGGGTTGGTTGGATAAGCAGATGCCTAATCCAAAAAACACATTTGTAATCAATAAAGTTGATGCCTAATTTGAGCCACACAAAAAGTATGCTGTCACAAGTGGTCATTCATTTCCATACACGGTATGGGATGGCAGGTCACAGCGCCTGGGCATGCAGCTAATCATGCCTATCAGTCAACAAATATAAATATGACATATTTATGAATATTGTGGATATCTTAATTTCTGAATGTTGTGAATATCTTAAAGTCGTGCTGCCCTGAGTTCCTTCCAGAGGAAGGGCAGGATATAAATTGAATAATAAAAATAGTAATAGTAATAATTCAAAATGGAGCATAAAATGATGTCTGTCGTTACTCTGTGTGTAGCTGGAACTTTATTGCTGATTACAGTTGCAGCACTGGTCAATGTGAAGTTTCTTTAGCCATGCCCAGATTCAGCAGTTTCATTTAGAAGGGGAAAGTGATGGCAATCTACGCAAATCATTCTTTGCAATCAGCAATGCATCATCTACCACATCCAACCATATCACAAAGCCCTCCAGGTTTTCCTCTTTACAACACATCTCTCATCTTCATGTTGGATGCATGTAACTGGTTGGACTCTATTCTACTTTACAGTCCAGCACACCAATCCTACACTTCAGCAGCGGGCTTATTTCCAAGAAACTGCATCAAGGGCTGCAGACTATGAAGGTTGCTACACTGGCACCTTTCCCCAATCTGAAAACACACATGTCTTAAACATACTGTTGTGTACTGAGTTGAATAGGATCCAAAAGGCAGCAGTCTGATTGGTCCTAGAACAATAGGATTCAGAATGCAGCAGTCTGATTAGTCCTAGAACAATAGGGTCCAAAATGCAGCAGTCTTATTGGTCCTAGAACAATGCAGCAGTATGATTGGTCCACAGGAGCCACCCAATCCAGCTCCAGATGGAAGTGAATCTGCAACCTGATTGGCCTACATGAGAATCCCAGAATTAGCCAATCACGTGCGGTCCATTGTGTAAATAATGTATATAAATCAGATATTTTGGGGAAACTTTCATTCCTCACTACTATGAGCTGAATAAAGAGCATGAAATCCACACTCGACTCCGAGTATATTTCACATACAGAAATAACCAACCTTTGTTTCAAAGGTGGTCATTAACGGAAGAGTTCACAATTCAGGGGTGGTTGTGAGTGTGGGGGATGCTACCATCAACATATTTTTTGCCCTCACCAACACAGCAGTATATAAATCCTACTTAAGTTAGTGGGACGAATATGTGGGTAATTGAGCACAGGACTGTAGGAATAGCAGTTAAAGCATATTAATATCTAAATTCATCACCATAATTATGTGTTTAGCTTAATGTCTTCTTAAGTTCAAACTAGAAAAATATAACTGTGAGGTAAAAAATTCTGCCTATCTTCTACTAGGCCGATATTTTTGTTCTCTATATTTGCATTTACTGAACTGTATCCTACAACTTCCATCTTTTCCCTCGCTTATCAGACCTTTCTTCTTTTCAGATCTTGCCAAAGGTAACCTTCGCAAACCCCGAGCTTTCAGGAAGGGAAGAATGCACACTAGCTCACAGTTTGTGATTGCTTTACAGTGTTACCTTATGCTGTATATTACCTTGTCAATTTAAACAGCCACAAAACGTTAGCATTTTATAAGGAATGACCTTTCATGCTGTGAAATGCAATTAGCAATGCACTCTGGGGTAACAATGTCCTCTGCAAACAGGTGGTGGACTAGCAGCTGCAACTTTGATACTATAATGAAAGAGAAGGACAACTTGAAGCAATGCTGCATTGTGTTGACATTTCCATTCTCAAGATTTAAAAAGAAATTTGAAAATATATATTTGTTGCGCTCAGAACCAATTAATACTGTATGGATTTTGCTGTACTACAGGACCTAACCTACTATTCACACTTATAAGCTATCATCTACCAAGGATGTATTACTGCAAAATTACTATTTCAATTAAGGTTATACAGGAAGTGGAAGAGTGATTATGCCAAAGACTTTATCACGTGGTACAGTTAGGAAAACATAGGAGCATAAAGAAATTAAGTCCCTGACAAAAGTGAGTCTCTCTCTCTCGGCTTGTTCACAACAAAGCAAAATGTGAATTCTCACCAGCCTATTTCCCCATTAATGTAGGGACATATGCATGATGTCCTCCCTATCCCAGTATTGTCCTGGACCTTTCCTCCTTTAAATGTGGAGTTTTAAATCATTGGAAAGTCCGAAGTGGGAAGAATATATAAATAAAAACATTTAAAGGGGGAAAGGTCTGGGACAATTCTGGGAAGGGGTCCACTTTACTCTGGTGTGGACAAGCCCTTTGTCACTTTTTCTCCATTCTCTTTCATGTGTGGCCTATAACATTTTGTTCAGCCAAGGTAAACATGAAGCCACACAAAGTCTGAAGCTAAGCAAGTTTGGTTCTAGTCATACACACACACACACACACACACACACACACACACACACACACACACCCTACTATTAATACCCTCCTGTCCTAAATTTGAATATATCAGTCCCAATAAAAGAATCACTCCCTAGTTCATGTCCTATTATTCCAATAGGAATATTATTCCAATAACATTGTCCCTTTCACACATGAAGTTTAAATTGCCTTTTAATCTTCCTTCCCTTATTTATGTGAATGTCTAATCATGGTTAATGCAGAACAGGTATTTGTAATGGAAATGAGCATTCTGGCTAGTATTGATTTTACATTGGTGTTATAAACCCATTGAAGCAAAAAGTGCTTTGAGCTTTGTGTGTGAAAACATCATTATTCTCTTTCACTCTATATACTTTCTCTCAGCGATTCTATTCAGGCCCTCAGCTTTAACTTTTCACCGTTACAAACATTACTCTTTATCCACCTTACACCTTCTCACTTTTTGTTTAGTCTTCTACTGTTGCTTTTATTCTGATATGTGTGTAAACTTATTTAACATATTTATTACCTGTTCTTCATTGTTACATACTTTCACAGAGTAAACAAACAACAACAACAACATAAACAGAACACCTACCCCTCCTCATACAAAAATGTATTATTCACAATCTCAAGAACCAGTAAAACAATGGATCATAACAATCATCATTATCTCTGACATAGCACTTGGATAACTATTTCCTTGTTTTCCCACTTAATATAATAAAATATCAAAATGAGCATTCCGTTTAAGTTAATTCAAAGTAGAATCAACAACTGATTCTATGCTACTTCCCAGCAGATTAACCAACACTGAGGGTCAAGAGGCTTGGACACAAGCCTGGACACCAAACATAGTATTCTGTGGCTCTGAAAAGGCAAGGCTTTATCTGACCATGAAGCCATGGTGCTGGAGATGGTTGATGTGGTTGTAAGCAAATGAAGGTTACATAAAAGTGGGAGAATCCATCCTAACCTTTTTTAAAAAAAAAACACCACAGAGGTGTGTTCATGGGTCCCTTAGATCAAACAACATGCCTACTGTTTTTTCACTTTTTAAAAGACAGTCCTCAGGACACATCTTAGAATTCAGAGGTCTGCAGATTCCAGAGCACAACCCTGTTCCAATCTGCAACTTGATTCAAGAGCTGGTCAGATGAGTTTTCTCTGGAATGTGGACCCCCTGAATTCCTGAAGAATCCACCTAATGAAAGCTTGTGCCACAGTAGATTTGCTGCCCTTTAAATTGCTACAGGATTCTTAGCTGTCTAGCTGCAAAATGAACAATTTCACCTACATTTATTTTAAATACAAACAAAGTGAAACTGGTTTTTTTAAAAAGCAGCTTATTCTGTGGAATAGATGGGGAGATAACTGATTTGTTAATCAAACAAATCTGGATACTCTTCTAGACGCCACACTAGTGTTTCTGTCCATAGTCCACAATGCTCACAATTACCATAAATTCTGATGCACTGGCACCACAGTTATAACCTATCCTCAACATTTATTTCCTACTACAGATAGCGTTAGAATTAGGTCATAAAATACGAAAGTCAATGCCAAGGCTTCACTTGACTTTAATGGGGACTAGATTAATATATTCATTCACCTAGCACCAAACAAGAGATAAATTTCTACATGCTAATTATTAACACATGGAAAGTAATGGTAGATCTTCAGGACATCCAACTACCCATGGCAGCACATAAATTCTAAAGCTCAGGTACATTTACTGAATAAGGGGGGAAAGACTGCATAGCTCAAGTGTATTTTTATTGCAAATCTGAGTATTTTCAGAAGATAAATCATACCGTGATGGTTGCAATCTGTTTCACAAGTGAGCTGTTAAACATAAGAACTGATGACTGCAAGGTTGAATTTGCTTGGAACAATAATTATTTATGACACTTTATTACAGCATAACTCATAAACATATGGTTACCTTATTAGAAATTAAAATTCATTTTCATATAACTCTCAGCATGATATTACACCAGCATAACTGAAGCAACTCCAGGGGACAACAAATAATTCCAGTTCAACTGTTCCAGGGCTTGACAGTTGCAATATGCAATTTCAACTAATTCTCTTGTAAATACATAGGCAGGTTTTGATAACACAAATCCATCCACAGGCAAGTACAGGCATAAATGTTATTATTTTCCTACCAGCTTTGGAGACTGCATAATTTATTTCTTTGACACCAAGTACCATTAATTTGTTTGACATTTGCTGCTTTTTAAAAAAAGTGCTTTCTACTGTTTTGGCCTTATAGTTCCTCCACTTCCAGATGTGTAATTGTGCCTTGTAAAAAAACAACAGCAGCAACAACATCCTGACAGCATATACAAATTAATTAATTAAATGAATAAAATAAACAGTCAGATAAACTTGGTATAGTCTGGATTATGCTTCCTCCCTGCCAAAATTGTGGGGAGGGGGAATACATGGAAGGGCCAAAAGTTCCTTCATAGACTCACCAGTAAGTTCCTTCGTATCAAGTTCTCAGACCACATCAACTCCTAAATCCTGCTTTCAAAATCACAGCTAAAATTCAACACTAGGCCATCCCATCACCTCTAAAACCTTTTGATTGTTGTTGTTACTCACTCTTGCTTCCTCCCCCAACTTCTTTTATCATGCAGGGGTAAGAGAATAACAAGGAGGCAACATTAGGAAACCAAAAATCCCTTCCATCCTCTGCTGATGTAAGCTTACTATTCTCCATAGTAAGTGTTAAGTCTTCAAGTGATAACACCACACCAAGCCTGGCAATAATGCTCTGTAATAGCAGAGGAGAAAATGACACCGAAACTCAAGAGCTCTTCTGCATTATTAAAAAATACATGCTTGGCTATGTTGAGAAGACAACTAGCTCCCTGCCACATGCCCACTCAAACAAATCCTGACAGCATCCTAAAGATCGTATTCTAAGGACTAATAACAAACAGGGTGTGCATTCCACTTGGCTATAACTATGCTTTCCCCGGCTTCCCACTCAGGGGGCACATCTAAAAAGCAAACTTCCTCCCACTCAGGGTCTCACCCTAGATCACGCCTTTGGGCCTCTTCTCTTCTAGGACCCAGCCAGAAACACAATTTAGGAACAGTTTTACCATTATTATCCATATGTCCCGTGCTTTGCATGTGACAAGTGCTTGTATGTGATATACTTGGCAATACATTCTGTTTGCTCCATTATATACCTAGCAATCTCTTTTTGAGAATCTTTTCTTTTTATGTGCTTTTGGGTGGAGATTTTATGTCAATGTTCAAAAGATTGATTTTAATGCTAGATGCAAAGAAGATTCAAACAAATAGTTTTTTTGTACAGTTTGGTAATGACAGAATTTTGACTTTCATAAAACACATTCCGTGGTAGGTGAGAACTCTTGGAGGAGGTTTAGTATGTAATAAAGTGTGAATTAGATACAGAAAATTCCAATTTATTTTTTGAAGTGCTTTTTGGGAGTGAAGACGGACAAGCAGAAGGATGGTCATTAAAATAAAAATAGATGGGGAAAACCCAGCCAAAACTCCACACATCACCACTACAAATACTGTATGTACAAATATATCATACATCACCAATACAAATATGTGATGCCATAGAACATTTACTTTTACCTCTAGAACCGTAAAATGATATTGTATTGGTAACAATGAAAGCACTGTGCCAAAAATGGAAGGGGAAGTAGACTGTGGAAATTAATTAATTCATTACTTTAATTAATTAATAAGAGACTACCTATTTCACTATAGCTCCTTCCCTTTACGGTCTTCTCATTCAGCACCCTTTATCTGAAGACATATTTGACTAAATGCACAAATCACAACACACGGTTATCAACTAAGTTGATCAAAGACTTTAAACATTGCTCTATTTTTTTATTGAGTGGTAACACAAGCCATTTTGGGTACAAGTGATGGTTAAAACATTCCCACTTGAAATGTAATTACTGAAGTTCTCTTTAAACTAAAATGTAAATAGGCATTTTAATAGTATTCTAAACTGTATTTGATTTACTTCCCATTGATTGCATTATTGCCTTAGTAATTAGACATCACAATATCCTTTCTGTGCTGATTTTCCTCCACCCTAGGTGTTACTTTCTGTTTTAAGCTATAAAGTGTGTTGGCATAGCATTTGGGAGAAAGTGGGTGGTATTCAACGTCATACATTTTCAATTGTTCTGTCTGCACAAGCATTTCAGCTCCTCTCCTCCTGTGCACTGTTCTGGGCTTCTCCTAACCCTCCCCCTCCACAATACAATTTTGGGGGGTGCAAGTAGGAGGAAAGGAGGAAAAACCCCTTACGCAAGCAGAAGTCCTTTCGCTGGACTTCTGCTGATGGGGCTGGTTAGGTGAATCCTGCCCAGAGAGTCTAAAACTCTATTTTTTTATTGGTACATAGTCACATTTGCCTGGCTTTGAGAATTATAAAATGCTCTTTAATGAAAATTTACAAGCATGCCCAACCCAACCAAACAGAAAAAAATCCAAAATGGGGGGCAAAACTAAAATGGGTGGGGGTAAACGTTTGAATGAGACTGGGCATCTTCACTGGGCACAGGATGCCGACAGAGTCTTGGATGGTGAGGAAAACTGGTGGGATGGATTGGGATAGATTGATGAGTAGCACTCCATTTGTTGGAGTTCCCCATCTGCTTTATATTAAGGGCCATTTCAAAATGATCACTATTGGGCCACCTCAGTGGTAAGAAAAGGAGTGTGATGCCTTAGATAACTCATTTATTGGCCCTTTGATAAGTTGACTGTCAATTAGTGCTAAAAGATAGAGAAAGGTAGTATTTCATTGTCAACAGAATACTCGGCTAAGAGCACATAATTCTTTTACATGCTCATTCGGAGCTATAACCAAAGGAACATATTTTTTAGTCAGTTTGAAATGATTAATCAAGAGGTGAAAAGATCTTAGTTAATGCCAACCATTTTTTCCTCAGCCACTCAATTCCCAAGAACAGAATATAATCAAAATCATTACCAATTAAATGTGCAATTTAGCAGAATGAAGCAGGACTGTTTAGGAACAAAAATAGTACAAAACACTATTAATTCTATATTACTTGACTGTGATTATTTTTCTAAATGTCAATTAGATGTTTTTACCAAAGATTAACAGACAAGCTATTGAATATGATTTTATGCTCATAATCCAGCAGTCTATTTAATGAAAGGGGGACTAAGAAGTAAATAAACAGGAAATGTTGCTTTTACCTCTGCACAGCACCAAAGATAACTGAATAAGTAATTGACCTTTCAAAACAAGGACTCCGATCCAGTCATCCAGAAACCAAGTGCACCTAAGAGGTTTCCAATTAATCCTCTAATTTAAGTCCTATGTCTCTTTTCTATCAAATATAGATAAAAGGTTGGAAATCACTCCAACTGAAGCAGCACCCTCTGCAGAGTGCTAAGAGGGCCAGCCTCCTTATTAGGAACTAAAGGTCAATAAAAGAAAAAAGTCTCTGTAATATCTACTTTTATTTACTTCTTGCCTTTCTCATCTATTAAGACATGGAAGAGCTGAAATGAGAATGAAAAATGATAACACTGGCAGACTTCAGCAACAAGGCTTACTCAAAAATTCATTGGGAAGCTTCAGAAACTCTAGAAACTTTAAAACTTTGGTTAGATCAAAAAGGGATTGGCAAATAAGCAGTAAAATAGCAGAGCTGATTCAATGTAAGTAAGTGTAGAATGGTACAAAATGGGGCAAATATATGTATATATATAGAGAGAGAGAGAGTGTTTCACATATACGTTCAAGAGGCCTGAATTGTTGGTGACTGACCAGGAACAGAACCTTGGGATCATGGCTCAATGAAGATATCCGCTCAGATGTGAAATGGGTAAATACCATGCCAAGGATCATTAGGAAAGGGATTGAATATAAAATTGCCAATATCATCATGTTGTTATACAGTCATGTGGCATGACTGCACTTGGAATACTGTATACTGTTCTGGTCATCTAACCCCAAAAAAGGAAGTTGTAGAGCTGGAAAAGGTTCAGAAAAGGGCAACCCAAGTGATCAAGGTGTTGGAGAAACTCCCTATGAGGAAAGGTTACAACTGTAAGACCCTCCTGGGGAACTGGCACACAGACTGTCCCTTGATCCATGCATTTCATGGGGAATAGGCCCAACTATGAGTAGCAACTGCCACCACAATCAAGAAGCAATCAATAATTTTGACTTAATTGACATTTTAGCCCTTGTTACAAGTTCCCACTCCTTTCCCCCAGGCAATTCCGGTCCTAATCCCCACACACAGGGTCACAAAAACAAGGCCTTCTGCACTTTACTGTGGTTCTCCACTGACATGGCTGCTGTAAATGCTCTCTGTTTAGTGTGGTCCCAGCAATCCTGATGGGTTGGACTTCTGAGCGGGCTCCCAGCAGCACCCTTCTGCAGGCTCTGAGACCTGAGGAGACATATGTCCAGCTGCCTTCTGGTTGGCAGTCTTCTGAGCCCAAGGGTCACAGCCGGTGGGGTAATTCCCCAGTTGCTTCTCCCCCCTCCCCCAAAGGACAAGGTGGCAGGTGATGCCTTTTCCCAAGACTCCATGTCCCTTCCTGGAGACAGAGATAGCTGTAGGAGAGCTACAAGCTTCTTCGTGTTGCTGTTTTTCTTTTGCTTGTCAATCAGTCAACTCCCTCTGACTCCTGTCTCTAGCAGGAACTCCAAGAAACCTCATTAGTCTTAGCTGGTGGTAGCTGTTCCTTGTTCTACTCCTATCTTGGTTGGTTTGACTGAGGTGCAGAAGACTGGAGACTTCTTGAAGGGACAGTCACAGGATGGCCACTGTGCCCAAGACTCTCCACAACATTTGGGGCCTTTTAGTTTAAAGAAAATGAGAGGGGAGGAGAGGGGAGGGTAGAGGAGCATAAAATTATGCACAGTATGGAGAAAGACGTTTCCCTCCCTCTCATATTACAGTAAAACTCTGAGGCACCTAATGAACCATATTGGAAGATTCAGGACAGCCAAAAGAAAGTCCTCCTTCACACAATGCACAGTTAAAACTGTGGAATTTGCTCATACAAGATGCAGTGATGACCACCAACACAGATGGATTTCTGTTTTTAAGATTTTTCCACTGGAGAAAAATTAAAAACTAGTTTTGAAATTAAAATCCATTCTCACAAGTGAGGCCGCAAACACATAGTCTGGATGCAGTTCCTATGATGCACATTGCAGCACACAATTCCCTGGTTTACATTCTTAGAAGTCTAAACAAGTTAGGAGACAATATAGCAGGGTGTACAGCAGTTTTGATTCATTTCTTATATTGTAATTTTGTTCTGACATGGATACCAAAACCTGAGTTTTAGAACACTTCTCCAGAATATATTGAGTAACAATGCATATGTGGCTAAGAATCTTTCATAATTTGTCTGTCTGGATACTACTGATATCCTACTGTGCAATATCGGGAGGGGAACAGACAATTGTTATGAAAAAAGCAGCATGAGATGTATCCCTTAGGGGCAAATAGAGAATTAGGGCAGACAGACGATGTAGAGAAACCTACAGTAGTCTACAAGTCAATTGATTCAGGAGACATGGATGCAACATCCAGCAGTTACTGCAGTGGGAGAATATGCAATTAGAGGAAAGGAGAGCAGAAGCCACCCAAGCTACTGGTGCCTTCAAAGGCATCCGTGATACAGTCTGAAACTCTGTGATCCATGGAGGATGGACTGCAGATCAGAGGAAAGCACACCACTTGGACAGAGATATGTGCAATAGCACTGTCAGCAACCTGCACTCAAGGGGAGCTGAGGACTGATGCCTGTTCAAGACACAGATAATATGTCTGGATAGAAAAGAAAATGTGCTTTCTACAACTTGAAGAGGATGGGAACATAGTGAAATTATTCTAAGTGGCTGAGTCGGAATCATGCTAGATTCCCAAATGGATAGCCAATTCGAGAGAATAGGGAACAACAGATATAGAAACAGATACATAGATATGCATGCATATAACAAAACAACCAGGGGAAATCTGAGAGGAAAAGAGTTTTAATTAAAAGTTCTGGTAACGAGCATTTTAAAATGATTATTAAAAGCTTGTAGTCATGAACATGTTATTTGAAGGATACCTGAAAATTACCACCCTCCATTTTATGAATAATCTGGTATGTTTTAAAACCTTGCAATCTGAAATTCAGTCATAGGACATGCACTGGATGTTTAACCCTTCCCCTGTGCTATTTTACAAACTACACAGAGAAGGGGCAGGATATGGGGGATAAATGTGTTCTGTTCACATGCAAAGCTAACTTGCACTTTCTGAACAAATACCCCTGCAGAGCTAACCTGTGAAATTTGCACTTTTCCACATGTTGTGATGCATACAAAAATCATGCCCTGAAGTGTGTGCAAACATGCATGTATCAGTAAAAATAAAAAAAAGAAATAAATGAGGGAAAATGCTTGTAAAATTTGAATATGTAAATAAAATGAATTAAAAATGAATTTATTGGAGGAAATGTGACTGCAAAAGTATGGTTGCCATTTGGGAGGAAGGGCGATCTGAATCCCCCACCGCCCAGAGGGGATCCTGTGCTCTGCTTGGGGTGAATAGCCAGCTGGCCTCTTGCTATGATATGGGAAGAGCCGGGGTGGGTTTTACCAGGTCTCACAAAAGGTGTGTGCCTCTAGTCTGAATTTATTTGCTTCTTGCTGCAGTGCTGAAGCCTCTAAGGCAGGATCCACATTTCCCCCTTTCCATTTACCCTTGCTTGAAGGAGTGGAAGAGCAGAGGCTGTGGCCACAACCGATACCAGGCTTTGCTGTTCCAGTGACATCAATGGAGAGGAGAGCAAAAGGACAGAAGAGAGTGCTCAATACATGTGCTTGAAAGGAGGGTGCAGTGGCTGCTATATAAAGGTCAGGAGCGTGGGGCCAAAAGACAGTGGACTCCAGCAATTGTTTGGCGGGAAGAAAGAAATAGCCTTGTAGGGGCTGAATACGGATCCCTGCCTGCCGAAAATCAGTCAAGGAGGGGAAGAAAAGTAGTAGAAAGAAAATGTTTAGTTTTGTTAAAAATATTAATGCATTAATGGGAGCAGCCTTTCCAGGAGGAAGGGAGCTACCATAAGGCAACAGAATTTATGAGGAGAGCAAGAAAGACAGAAAGCGTTGAACTGATTGTTAGGAGTAGAAAATGCAGGAGTGAACAGCGAGGTGTCTGCTTCGTAGAGGCAGGAGCAAGAAACTGATCAAGAGCCTCCCCACTTTCTGAACACCTTTTTGCCTCTGCCTTTGTCACCAGAACAGAATTGGAGCCCAACCCAGTGACTGCATAATGCCTGAAATAAATTGAATTTTCATGCAGACTTTTAAAGGGGAAAAAAATATGCAGATAGACACAAAAATGGAAGTGAACTGAAGAATGGAAAATAAAGGTGCAACATAAATAAAGAATTCAAATATGTCCATCCATGATGATGAGTACACTGATCAGTATGTAATTAATTTCTTATTGCAACAAATAGATAATAGGTGGCAGTTCACTACTTTCTCTTTTTCTCTCATTCATTCTTTAGGTTTCCCACTTAACAACATGCCACTGCTGGAAAAATAAATGGAGTTGAGTAGACCATTGTTCTACTGTAGAATGCTATTTCTTAAATTCTACCATTTATTTCATATGTATATGTAAAGCTACGTTTGATAAAAAATGAAGGCTTTCAGTATTGAAAATGAATATTTGCAAACATGTAGTCCCACTTCCATGTTTGCTAAATTAGGGTGTTTCTGTGGTGGGGCACTTGCAAGAAAGGATCACTTGTGTATGGGAAAGGTACTTAAGCTGTCCCAAACCCAATGATTATCCCATGTAAACACCCCTACTATTCCAATTATATTTTTGTGAAATATCAGTGTAACGAATGGCATGGTTTGCATGGGCCTAAAAGATGACCTGTGGTCAGCATGTCCACAACTCAGAAACATCAGTGCCTCGATAGAAAGTGCTTTCTGCAGCCTGAGAGAGAACCTACTGAAATATTTTCCAGTGGATAATTCTGAACCATGCTAGAATCCTATCTGTGTAAAAGGTTGATAGTTCACTGTGAACATGAAGGACTAAACATTTTTTTTGCCTTGCTAAGGAAAGGGAAAAGCTTATTTTTAATTAAAACCTCTGGGAAAAGGCAGCTATCCAAAAATATTTTTGATGTGAACTTGTTTGTTTTTCTGAACCACTCAGAGAAGTTCCGTTATGGGGTAGCTATATAACCTTAGTTAATGAATGAATGAATGAATGAATGAATGAATATGAGCACTCTGCTTAAAGTGCGGTTCCGTCTATTAGCAAACCCAAATAGTCCAGTGCCTATCAGCTTGAAAATGAAACAGGGCCAATAGAACATGTGAGCTTCAGGTACAGAATACTGATTGCCGTTGATCCAACAGAGAGATGTCCTACCTTCCTCACTACGTAACTATAAAAAGTTTGTATTTGAGACTAGCAGCCCTCTAATGCAGTAGTTTTGAACCCCTAGCCACCATTCTGAATCAGGCCAACAGAATGTTTTCTCAAGGGCTCTAGCCCTTCCTCCAAGGTCCAACCATTCTTTTAAGAAAGCAGATGTTCAGTGTAATTCAGCTGGCGAGTCACAGCAGGCACTCTTGGTTCTCAGGACCCCCCCCCCCCTTTCCCATGTGCGTATGTGTGTGTAAAAAGGGTGTGTGTGTTGATAATTACAAAATAGTGAACCCAGGAGAAAGAAAACAGGCTTGGAGAAGGGAGGGGACCTGAAGAAAAATACATCTGGTATGATCGCTCCCCATCACCTGCCTCTGTGCAAATGCAACGTGTGAGGAGGGTAGCCTTGAAGTTTATTAAAAGTGCAAGGCTTCTTAAAGGGCAATACCACTGCTGCACTATAGAAGATCTGGGGTGGTTAATGGGGAGAAGAGAGAAGATGGGTGGACAGATGGAGGGGCACGAGACTGCTTATTATCATTGCTATTAGTATTATCATTGATCCAGCACATTCTGAACTAGGATACAATTCAGATCAGCTGAAGAGACAGGAAACCTTGGATCTCAAAAGAAGCAGTATGAAACACGACTTCTATTTCAATTCCTTTGAAACAATGGAATGAAATTCAGACCATTATCACAGCAATATTTATACTAATTATCTCTAGCTCTAGCTGTCTCTATGACCACTTATGAATACATTTGTGTGTTTTAAGTAAATGTGACATGAGAGCAGTACCATGCTAAAGACTGCTCTCAAATGAATCCCTAATATAGCAGCAAAAAGGGAGCATTTTCACAGCAACTTCCTATGTCATTGGTTCTAGGTGAAAAGCAAATAAAAATCCCAAAGTATGTGTATTTGGGGCTATAACACAACATCTGGCCCAACGGATGAATTTTAAACACTCCAGGACAGCAAGACATAATGGAGAATTTATATTTGATGTCCCGGTGATACTGCAATCTATTCTTTCTCTCTTCTCTCGCACCCACCATCTGTGAAGTGGAATTGTGGTCTTTCTAGATACAGAAGAACCCTGCATACAAAGACATAACAGGTCCTGATGCATACATTCACAATAAAATGGTGCTGAAATAGCATGGTGGAATAACAGGAATGCTTGAGCATTTGGAAGCCCAGTTTACCTGAAGAAGCGTCTCCACCCCTACCATTCTGCCTGGACAATGAGGTTCAATGCCGAGGGCCTTCTGGCAGTTCTCTCGCTGCGAAAAGCAAAGTTACAGGGAACCAGGCAGAGGGCCTTCTCGGTAGTGGCATCCGCCCTGTGGAACGCCTTCCCGCCAGATGTCAAAGAGAACAACAACTACCAGACTTTTAGAAGACATCTGAAGGCAGCCCTGTTTAGGGAAGCTTTTAATGTTTGATGGACTACTGTATTTTAATATTTTGTTGGAAGCCACCCAGAATGGCTGGGGAAACCCAGCCAGATGGGCAGGGTATAAATAATAAATAAATTATTATTATTATTATTATTATTATTATTATTATTATTATTATTATTATTATTATCATCATCATCATCACCACCACCACCACCACCATCATCATCATGTGAATCAGTCTATTTATAAAATAAGTGCAATCATGTTGGCTCATTAGATAAAAAAAATAACCTTTATTGGGGCTAACCAAAGCTTTACAAAATTGTCAGCAGTCTTTGTAGTTGTCTTCTTCAGGTCAGATATCATGTTAAACAAAAACAGGAAAAGGTCCATATGTACGTTTTGGAACATGCAATTTCAGATTACAGTAGAAACTTTGTTTTCATGATTCACCAGATGATATATGGGATGGGATCACTATGCTTTCACATGGGTTGATTCACAGAATCATTGAATCACAAAATGGCAGAGTTGGAAGAGACCCTGAGGATCATCTAATACAATTCCTCTGCAATACAGGAATATGTAGCTGTCCCATACGAGGATCAAACCTGCAACCTTAGCATTGTCAGCACCAAACTCTAACCAACTGATCTATCCTGGCAGATTGAGCCAGAAATACTGTAATAAATACAATATTTTTTTTGTAATTTGAGATTTGTTTCTTATAGCTCAACGCTAGCCCTCTTCAACCATGCATGTATGGGGAAGAATACTAGTAGCTTTTCAGATCAGCTAAGCAGAGCTGATACCCACAAATCTCTTTCTGCTGAACACTCCTTAGTCTTATCTCCCTGTTCCAGCAATATATTTTAACAGCTTGTCAAGGGTGTCATCTCTTCTCCATTTCAAATATAGATGGATGGAAGCCAGCTCAACAATAATTCTAAAGAAAGCACTTTTTAAAAATGGAAAAGATCCATGAAGGCCAAGCTCATAAACACTAATGCCATAAATAGAGAAAACCAAAAAATAGTACAAGCCAAAGTGAATGCCAGTTTATCACATTAATATATGTACAATACAAAACATTCAGAAGTCTTCCTAGAAAACTGAACCATATAGAGAGGGGAGAGCAAAAAGGAAAGGGGGGGGGCAGGAAGACAGATGTTCAGCCAGGACAATTTAAGGCTGTTCTTCAGCAGTGACAGAAGCAGCAGCAGATTACATCTCTCCTCATCCCCAAACAGCACAGGAAAACACATTCTGCCCATTATCTGATATTCTACCTTTGGACATTACCTAGAGCAGCCATGGCCAAACTTGGCTTTCCAGCTGTTTTGGAACTACAACTCCCATCATCCCTAGCTAATGGGAATTGTAGTCCCAAAATAGCTGGAGGGCCTAGTTTGGTCATGTCTGACTTGGAGGAATGGTGTCCTATTCTGGTGATGAGTGGAAGCCTTCAAGGCAAGAGGGGATTCTGGGGGAGAGGGAGAAGAACCCAACCTTGTAGTGTCAGTTTATCAGGTCATCAGACAGCATATCAAACTGGAGTTGTAGGACCTTTGATATTTCCGGGCAGAAAACTCTGACATGGTGTATTGCTCAGATGAGATGCAACATCCCTCCTTGGGCCGAAAGCCTTATAGTGTAGCCCTTGGGCTTGGAACCTATCACAGTAAATTCCCATTCCATGTCTTGCCTTTGCTTGAGCAGGTATAGTTTAGCATGAAGCCCATGGTCTAAAAAGAGGGCCAATTCTCATGGAGTGCTGTCTCCAGGGGAACTGATGTAGGGCTCTCAAGCTCAATCTCGGGGTCCAGCTTGGTGTTAGTGGCACTGGTCCTCCTGATCCAGCTAGCTTCTCCTCCGCCGTGTCAGAGGACTAGCTAGTGCCCTGTGATCATGGTCATGAAAGCACGAGTTATTCATGCTTCTTTTTCCAAACATGTCCAGCGAATGTCTTAAGCACCCCAAAGTGCTAGAGAATGAAGATAAGAGAAGATACATTTCAGACCTCCTCGTACTTTGAGTCCTGTGCTGGTGCCTTATCTCTTTTTCTTTCAAAACAACAATTTTAATCCAAGTTTGAAAGTTTAAAAAAATGACTTTAATCCAAAACATGGAATTTTACAACACCAAAAGCTTTGGGTCCCTTTAGGGATGTCTCATTGTTGTTTTAAGCTGCAGGCTAAGAAATTAACAGTGGGAACTTTTAATCAATTAAATTGAGACTGGACAAAGAAGATTCACAATGGGAGGAAAAAAAATCTATTCTGTTCGAGGCACTTGCCTCAACCAAACCAGGGTTAGGTACAACAAAAACTGGGTCTTTCTAAATTCACTGCACTCCTCATGCATTAACATTGACACCAAGTGAGGCCTTTCTATTTCATTACCAACAATAGGTCTCAAAAAGCCATTTATGAAACTCAACAGTTTCCGATCAAGACAAGGGAAACAAACAAAGACATGTTTCATTACATGTTTCATTACATGCTTGAAACTTCAGCACTGAAGGATCATGATGGATGGTATTCTTATGCATGTTCAGCAACGCAAACAATTTCTGAATGGCAAGTGAGCTAGCTTGTCCACGGAAACCCAGGAAAGGGGGAGACATTGACAAAATTTTCCTGTATGTAATAAACAGGGTTGCTTTGTAATGAGTATCCACAGGAGCACCCCAGCCACAGAGACAGGTTTTTCACCAAGTTCATACTATGGGGTAAACAGTATTTGCAGCTCATCACACCTCACAAGATGCTATCTACAGTCACAACATCTTATTGATTTATGTTTAAAATGTACCAGTATATTCTGCTCTTGAACGGAATACCTCAGAGCAGTCCACGTCATTAAAAGAAGGCCATAAAACTACTTCTAAAAAGCCTACTATCTGTAGATACAGTGATTCATGGGTCACATTTTTACCTCAGTCGAAAGGCATGATGAAAACAATCGTTGCTTGTTCCTAAATATACTATTATCAACTGTTCTCAATTTGTGACACAGATTATTCATGTCTGGAACAACATACTTGCCATCAGCCTAAGCAGCAGTATTACTGGAATTTATATATTGCAAAGACAATCACAAACAGAAGGGTGACATTTTAACATGCTAGGAAGTCAGGCAGTCACTTGGGAACTTCACAATGAAGTTTCCATCTGTCTGGGTCATCTGAACTTTCTACATATAGAATCAAATGAGGATATTATCATTTATACTACCATGAAGATTGAACTTGATAATGAGATGCTCTGTTCTGCTTTTGTTTTAACAGCACATTTCTCACCAGACCACAATGAAGTTACTTTGCGGAACACATTATTTACCTTCACAATAGGCAGAATCCCCTTGGACGGAGACATAACCACTTTTGCATTCACAAGTAGCTCGCGTGTTCCAGTTCCTGCACTCTGAGTTTTCACCACATCTGTGACCTTGTGCACAAAAATTATGACCTGAAAAATAAAGCACATTCAACAATGTATCAGAGTAAGTGAAAACAATAAAAAGCTTAATCCTAAATCAGCAATTATACTATTTAATTTAGATAGGAATCCTAGCAGTAATACAATATCATTTAACTTCCACGCTAACATAATGTACTTTACCCTTTCATAGAATTTTAGAATTGGAGGGAACCACAAGGGTCATCTAGTCCAACCCTCCGCAATGCAATGCAGGAATATTTTGCCCAACATGGGGATTGAACCCACAACTCTTATGATTAAAAGTGTCATGCTCTACCGACTGAACTATCAAGGGCCTCACACTATCAAGGGCCTGTGTGCTTAATTGTCTATATTTACACTGATCTTCTACTGAAACTAATCACACCACTTTTAAGAATGCTGTCATAACAGATGCAAAATTCCATAGCATGAGAATCTTCTGTTAAGGGACACATTTTCTTAATGGTACTCCACTGAGAGGCCATATGCTGTAGCGGGGCACAGCCACAGCTAGCAATGATGAGAGCTCAAAACAAAAGTGTTCTAGATTAATTAATCTTAAATAAAGAACACCCTGCTTAAATTTTCATCAATAGATTAGAATTCTCAGTCATATGCAGGTACACTCAGCAGTAAGTCTCACTGGAGCTTTATAAGGTGGGCTCTCAAATAAATATATAGGGCAGGGGACTTAGCTAATGTCCCATCAATGGAACCCCTGTGCAAGGACTTCCACTCGAGAAATGGGATGTTCCATCCTCTCCTCCACCCACATAGTCCTACCCTTGAAATTGGCTCGGGGGGGGGGCGGGCGTTTCATGCCGGGAAAACATGGTGCAAAAAGAGCTTTTAAGCTCTCTGCCTTGCCTGCATTTAACGTGCAGATTTTCAACCAGCCGGCCTTCAATCACATATGGTTGAAATCACACAAGTTAAATGTGCACACAATGTGATTTATACTAATATAACAGGTCAGGACACGTTGTTCCAGAATGCAAGGGGAAGCAATTCCTGAATACTTTTGTGCACTACACACAAACATAGAAGCCTACCAACTGATTCTCAAAGAGATGTTGGGGAGATGGGGACGGACTTCTGTTCCCCAATGCATACAACCAGGAAAAAGCTTTTTTAAAAAAATAAAATAAAACCAACAATGTATATTTATCAAATAAAATGCTGCCCCTTCAAATTATTCTGAAACCACACAGAAATGGGAAGACAAACACTTCCAAAAGCCAGCAAAAATATGGAGGAAACTACCAGGAAAGAAGGCATTCTGAAGCAAATCTTCAAGATGCATTGGGGGTGCATAAAATGTGGTCGATTCAACATCCATGATCCTCTAAAGCTACCTGTGTAATTATTTTTATATTAATTTATTATCTACCCTTCACCCTAAGGTCTCAGGGCACGTTGCAACAATTAAAACACAATATTATAATCTAAGCTAAAAACAAAGCTAAAACAATTTTCAATCACAAAACAGAGTGGATCCTAAAAATATGCAGGTGTCAAAAATATACTCAGGTGTCAAAAGCCAGGAGAAAGGTGTGTGATCAGAATTCACTAACTGCTGTATAATGAAGATGCCTAACAGACCTCTGTGGAACACAATTGTATATGGAGATGTTATTTATCAGATTTTTGAGCCCAGCTTTTTTTCCAGAATGAATCCAAGCATATCACAAATCCACAAAAAAGCAAAAACAAAACAAAAGCAAATGATAGGTTTCTGCTCCTTAAAATCCTATTATTAATAATAATAATAATAATAATAATAATATCACCATCATCATCATCAACAACAACCAGGATTCAGGGTATTGCTCCTTCTAAAGACAGCCTACATTACGTTTCCATCTTTCAATCTTTGTTTCAATGTAAAGGGACCAATAGTTAAACCATTAAGGATTTCAATAATATTTTTCAAACTGAAGAAAATGCTTATGTGTACTTAACCTACAGTGTTACTGGCTGATCTCACACTAATAGTATACCAACCGCTCCAATTTTGCTCCAACAAGTCAAGCTCAAAGGAAATGGTGACAGACAGCACAACAAATATGTTAATGGTTATACTGAATCAAAGTCTTATTTAGATGACAGTGGGGTGAAAGTGACTTAACATCAAAACAAAAAGCACTGTGAAATATTACAGTAATGCTGCATGTCATTCTAAAATAATGCCAACTTTAAAAAAAACACTGTCTGTAATATGTTATTTCTTTTATTCTTTTTCCATTATGTGCAGGGTGAGTCCCTCCCCCTATTAACTTGGTTATAGGAACTCTAGTCTGTTATTTCTTTTTAGAAAATATCCCAGTGAAATCTTTTTCAACGCAGCTTAGCTGTCAAAAAGTATGAATTCTTAGAATCTAAGAACTCCATATAGGTGATTTGTGAATCACCTTCAAGATTTACCTTTTTTAAACAAAAATAATGGATAGAATTACACTTTGCATTATGATTTCCAAAGAAGGATTTACAGGAAATGAACTTCACACATCGCAGGCTGTATATATTCATACTCCATTGCTGAGAATCCAAGTATTTGGTACAGTTTCCATCATATTATTTGCTGAAGTTATCTATGAAGAGTTTTCAGGACCAATTTTTAAGCCATTTCTTTCTCTCTTTTCCAAGGAAACAGTGGAAGCTGTGCCTGAACGGAGTGATAGACTGGATGAAGGCCTCCTTTTGGAGGAAGGGCAAGATATACCGTATTTTTCGCCCTATAGGACGCACCGTCCCATAAGGCGCACCTAGTTTTTTGGGGGGGAAATCAAGGGGGGAAATTATTTTCCCCCCCCCCAGGGGCTGGAGCGGGGGAGGCCCGAGCTTCCCCCGACCCCAGCCCCCAAACAGGCAGCTCTTTGCAAGCCGTGGGAGCCCAGCGCTGGCTCCCGCTGCTTGCGGAGAGGTCCGCGAAGCCTGGACGCACTGAGCTCAGCACGCGCAGGCTTCAGTGTGCGGGCAACTCTCCGCAAGCAGCGGGAGCGCTCCTGCTGCTTGCGGAGAGGTCCGCAAAGCCTGGACGTGCTGAGCTCAGCGCGCGCAGGCTTCAGCGTTCAGGCAACTCTCCGCAAGTAGCGGGAGCCCAGCACCGGGCTCCCGCTGCTTGCGGAGAGGTGCACGAAGCCTGGAGAGCGAGAGGGGTTGGTGCGCACCGACCCCTCTCGCTCTCCAGGCTTCAGTGAAAGCCTGCATTCGCCCCATAGGACATACACACATTTCCCCTTTATTTTTGGAGGGGGGAAAGTGCATCCTATAGGGCGAAAAATACGGTACGTTTAAGAAATAATGATGACATTAATAACTAATCCAAACGACATAGGGCTTTTGTTGATTGAGAAGACAGATTACTGCCTAGAAAAGTATGCCACCTGCACACTTTCCTAGGCAGTATGAAACTGACTACCATTGCTTATGCTCTGGTTGCACACACATTAGCTTACTATAACATGCTTTGTGTATGGCTACCTCTGAAGACTGCTCAGAAGTGACTACTGGTCCAGAATGCAGCATTAGGGTGTTATTAAGGATGGGCCACTCTGAGCGTGTTAATTCAATTTTGCACTGACTTCATTGACCCAATTCAAGGTGCTGGTTTTGACCTTTAAAGTCCTACATAGTCGGAAGCCAAGATGCCTGAAGCACTGCTTCTTCCTGTCCGAGCCTGCCCAAACGTCAGTTCTCCAGAGGCCCCGCTGTATGCTCTTCCACCACATTACTTTGTATGATGTCACTCAGTTACCCACTGAAATGAAAGCTAGAAAACCTTCAATAGAAAGAGAGCTCACTTCTTGCATGCATCAGAGCAGCCATGCAGATTGCTGGAGAGGAGTGATGAGTTCTAAATATCACAGAATATGACATTAATGGCAGTGCTATTTTTCTAGAAAAAGAGGTGCTGGAACTCACCATGAGCACCTCCCTCATTCTCTCAGAATAGCAATGGCGCCCACCTAAGAGGTGCTGGAACTGAGTTCCAGTGAGTTCTGGCTGGGGAAAAAAGCCCTGGTTATCAGTAAGCACCGTCCCTCATATCCAACTCTCTTGTGGCTACTCTGCTGCCAAAATTTATATTATAAGGTGCTCGAGACAGTTTAGAGAGCTTATGCATGTACACAGATGGCACTGCATAAATAATAAATGGTCTTCCTTTTTTAAATGATTCCATTTGGGTGCCACTTGATTTATACTAATGCTTTCTAAATTTTGTGAATGCTAATAAAGAATATATTTAGCTCACTATCTGAGTAGTTAAGACAATTAGTGTGGGCCAGTGGTCTGGGGTGAAAACAACAATCCACATGTGTCCACTCTCTGGTGACTTGGAATTTCAAATCCTAGTGTCCTGTGGAAATTATGATGATGTTGAATAGATTCCAAGGAGATTGGACCTGAAATCTAGTGAATGTTAAGTGTGACCAAGTCTCATTGAAAAGAAGGATACTTAAGTTAGCCATGCCCATTGGTTTCAATATTCCATAATTATGACTAGCTTTGGCTAGATTAGAACATAATAAAACAATGTCCCCTTCTGAATTTTAGATCTGACACATTTGTTTTAATTTTTTCATATGGCCTACTGTTAAAACCTTACTGTCTCAAGTTTTAAAAATGAAGGGGGTGGGGATCTTTATATGACTACTTCTCATTTCAGTCCAGCATAGATGACAAGGCAATCGAGCATTAGCTACTACAACAAACAATTTAGAACAAATGTGCAAAACATTCCCCCATACACATAGATGTATGTAATAAATGCATGTAATACCTTAACAACATCTGAAAAAGAAATAGACTTCCAAAAGGGAATCACATTGAAAAAAGCATATACTCTAGATCTTTGACAAACGAGGTGACCTCTATTCCTTCTTCAAACATTTCAGGTGAATGTTCTTCCAGCATTTAGAGCAATTTTTCTACCCTTGGCTTTCCTTTGATGAGGGCATTCTTATGTCTTTATTACAACTGCTTCCACAAGATTAAGTTTTGCTTTTTAAGTTATTTGATTGTGCAATGACCCATTTATCATTTTAAGCTAATTATAATAGTAATCAAATTCTACGCTTCAGGGAATAGGTAGACAAGCTCATTTCATGTTGTTGAATAATTGTACAATTGGCTTGGCACATATCCTTTCAAATGTGTTCCTCCAATTAGTTATAGGTTACAATTCTCAAAAAGTCAAATAACTTAGCAACCTCAGACCTGCTCCCAAGCTACTTAGTTTGAAAATCTATGCACACTCACTTGTAAGTCCCCATGAACTCAAGCAAATAAAAATATGGTTGGAATTGACATGATTTTTCTCATAAATGAAACACAACTGCTTTATTCCATATGCAATTTCTTCTGATTATCCCAAGACACAGGATCACATTAAGAAATAGGTGTATGGCCTAAGTAACAGTGGATCATTGTTACGTGGCACTTTATATGACCACGTCAAACTGAAAAAATTCTATCATGTTAACAGAGCTTATCAGGCGCACTTTGAGTTTACATGTACATGTTACTTTTCTTGAAAAGCTCATGCCTGTGATCAGTCAGGAGACATCCGGAGAGCATAAGTGGGTGGCTTTTACCTGTGAGCTGGCTATTAAGATGCCAATGGGATGGGGAACCATTGTTGTATGTGGTCCACTGTCTTCAGAATTAGCCTGATTCATTGACCTCACTTCAGTATAGCAATTAGGGGTTTTTGGGGGGGGGGTTAAAGGGAGCTTTCTCCTAACCTCATTTATTATCTGAGGAGGAGGTACAGGGAGAGAGAGAAAGGAGGGACAGAATGGACAGTGAGTATGTGTGTGAGAGAGATCAAGGATTTGAATGAGTGTGTGTGTGTACGCACGTATTAATTGATGGGGTGAGATAAAGAATGTTGGGGGGGGGATTAAAAATGTAAAAGGAAGCCAAAAGTGCATACTCATCTGTGGTCAGGAACAGAAATTGGCCTGGTGAATATGACTGGTATTCATTTACATCATTACTGTTTTTAAGGCCACACATTATAGGCAATTAATAATTTTTTAACATTGTTTTGCCATTTCATTTACACTGAGATTAAAGTAAGTTGCAGAAATAGTTACATGTAGTATTTGGCAGAAGCCAAACTGCAGTGGAACAGAAACAGTGCTGATTGTGACAAATACAGGTTAGAACAGAAATCACTGCCCTCTTACATCCCTAGGTGGGAATACCAAAGAAAGAGTGTTTGGTGGCTCTGCCCATGTATGAGAAATGGTATGGGGTGATATTGACCTTTACTTAAGATTATCATCATTTCATTATCTCTTTAAATCACCACCACCCCATGTCTCCCTCCATCTCTCTCTCTTAAGATCATCACCTGTCACCCTGCCACTCTCTAAGAGAGAATGGGGTAGTGAGGAGCTTAAGATATACAGAGTATGGGGCAGCTCTGGCCCCACCTTGCACGAAAACACTACCCTGAGTTATGTGGCACTCAGTGGGAGACTCCATGTAGTATCAATGTTACTTGAGAAGTATTGAAAAAGTATCATTTTTAATTTGCAGTTGTTTGTAAATTTGTTTGCACTTGTATCCAGAACTATTTAGCTATTTATTTAGGCAACAGAATGGTCAAAACAGGCAGGATAGCAACAATAGTCTTTACTAAGACTAACACTACTAAGTCGGGCTGCTACATTTAATTTATCTGTTAAGATTGATTTAAAAGATTTTTAATTAATTAAAAATATGTAACATATCTGTGAAAAAAAATACTAGTTTAATAAAAGTGCCAAAGTGCAAAGCTTTAAGGTTGTAAATCAATCAAAATCCCTGGAGAAAAAGAAGTTGAAATATGCATATAGGCACAAGGCACTATGTTGCACTAATATGTTGCCACTGAATTGCAATAGACGAGCACAGAAATAATTAAACAGAGGACAGCGGAACTGTATTTATTTTCTCAGAATAAGATCATTTCATGGCTGCTCTCACATATATTCTAAGTAACACAATGACTCTACATGCATGTATTTTGTACTCAATAAGCTGCTCCCAAGTACACAAAGAAGCCTTAGTAAAGTTGAGAGCCCTGTTGCTACAATTCTGAATGCAGCAGACCTGTTAAATTTATACTTATCAGCATCTTTCTGGGACTTAATAAAACTGAATTCTAGAGGTGTCTCAGAGTCCCACAGCAATGCATGAGAAATGTCTGATTTTTGCATCTGAGGAAACAGAACTCCTTCCATTCCCTTTACGCAAAATTGTCTCAAGTCCAGTCTTGGGGCTAGACAGGAAGAGATGGAAAATATGCTAATTGAAGAGCCTCCTGAAGGTGCTACTGAAAGATATTATAAACCTCTTTTATATAAATAGTAAATGTAAAGGTTAGCAGAGCTACATTATTAATAAAATATTTGCTGCATTTCAACCTCCTCCAACACACACACAAACACGGAAGTTGAAGTAAAAGGGGCTTGCTTCTGAACAGACATGCATAGAATTGCACTGCAAAGTACTCATTTAAGCACAAGGAGTGACTTCTAACCTGATTGCCACCAATTTAAAAACCACACAACCTATTTAACATATAGTGACTAAAAATTATGTTATTCAAAAATGTTTAACCATATGCTTTTTTAAAAAAACTCTTTTTCATTTTCAAAGGTTAAGGACATAGAGACATAAGGAGCTACTTTATACTGAGTCAAGCCCAGGGCTTTTTTTCAGCTGGAACTCACTGGAACTCAGTTTCAGCACCTCTCTCATTGCCATTCTAAGAGAATGGGGGGGGGGGTTGTTCATGGTGAGTTCCGGCACCTCTTTTTCTAGAAAAATAGCACTGAGCCAGACCAGTCCATCTAGTTGAATACTCCCTACACTGACGGAAAATGATTCCCCAGGATTTCAGACAGCCCTACCTGGAGACACGGCCATGCAAAGTTGGCAAGAGGTCCAGGTCAGATGAAAAATGTAGGCTGCATTTCAATAATCTTTACCAAAAGGTTCCCCTTTGCTTCTATCATGGGGAGCTTAGAGTAGGCCCCCTCAAAGTCACAGGCTGATTCCAATTGGCCCCCCTGCCCCCCCTTTCTGACTTGCCTGGAGGTGCTGGGGATTAGCCCTGCAAGCAAAGCAACAGCCCATGTTTGTAATCCAAGAAACTGAGTAGCAGCAAAAAAAAAATCAACGATTTTGATTTGACACCTAATGGAAAAAATACACAATCACATCTGTGACTCCAAGTTACATAATCATAATCTATGATAGTACAGTAAATTTCACCAAGGATGGGGGGGGAATAACAAAAGCACGATTAAACTGCAGTCAAGAAATTGCTCCACCGTTATATAGTCTTTGATGACTACACTATAAACAACAACAAAAATGTTAACTGCAACAATAATTACATATGAATTCATCATGACTGTGGGTGGTCAGGGAAATAAACAGCTTTCAAGGAGAAAGATAATTTTTGGCAGCTGTGCTGTTTGAGGCTTAAAGACATGGGAAGGGAGTAGGAGCAGGAAAATTCAGGAAGAAACCCACAAGGCCACAACACAGCACTTGTGAATTTAGCTTTGCACTGGTGGCATTGTTTGGGTTGTAACTCTAACTTTAATGTGAACATTAAATATAAACTTTTTAAAAAAAATTAAAATGTTACCATCAGAACTCAGTATTGCTCAAATACTGGGGTTTTTTTGTTTTTAATAATGGGGAGAAGGGATGTTATTTAAATGGGTTTATATAATGGTATCAATGTGTAGGAAGTTATACATGCTTCGCAGACTGTATCTATACAAATTGGAAAAAAGTATATTAACTTCCCTGATTTCAAAACGCTCTACAATATCCCCAAGGAGCTTTGATGTCTGACTAATATTAAAGGTCTTTTATGAACTCCAGTTAATGCATAAAAGGCAACCAAGACAACACCACAAGCCTTACAGTAGGCTTTTCAGATCCAAATCAAACATTCTTTTAAGGAAGACACAATAACTATTAACAATACCTGCCAACATCCTACTTACCTTTGCAAACACTGCAGCACTGATTCTCTGGGAGGATGTAATCTTTTTCCGAGCAGTTCAATGGAGGACAGGTCTCTGTTACTTTTACTAAAATTCCATTCTGGAAATAACAATGTTTTAAAGAGTTACACTGATGAAAATTCCACAGTTGCTTCTACTTTCTGTAATCTGTAATCAGAGACTGACATAAACAAAGGCTGCATACATACGAGACATTTAAAGCACAATCTTCTTCAAAAGAATCCTGGGATCTGTAGCTTGTTAACGGTGCTGGGAACTGCAAGTCTACGGGGTAAACTACAGTTTCCAGGATTGGACGGGGTTGCACAGTAAGGTCTGTATACAGCCAGACTATGACAAAGAAAAGTAAGAATGGTACTGGTCTGATCAGCAAGGACCTTGTTGTACTCAACAACGCCCAACATGCCCAGACTAACTATCTGTTCTCTTTGCAGAACGTTGTTGCCTTAGTATCAAACTAGTGTGGAAGTTTTGATGAGTGAAAGATTAAGCATACCAATTTGAGAGAGAACTGTTTTCCCTCTAAAGTTCAGTAATACCTGGTTGTCATGAGATGTTCACAAAAGAAAAGCATGGGAAACGCACTGACAGCAGACACCCATGATACTTCCATGCAAAATGGGCAAGGAAACAAAAAGGAAGGCAGCTCTGAAAACTAGCTCTATGATTTCCACAGCTTGGAAGCAATTAAAAAGCTATTCATGCCTTCACTAGTCAAAAGCAGAAAACATGTAATAATGATGGGTTGCCCACAATATTGCCTACTGTTATGTACTGAGTTGAATAGGATCCAAACTGAAGCAGTCTGATTGGTCCTAGAACAATAGGATCCAAATTGCAGCAGTCTGATTAGTCCTAGAACAATAGGATTCAGAATGCAGCAGTCTGATTGGTCCTAGAACAATGCAGCAGTATGATTGGTTGGCAGGAACCACCCAATCCTGCTCCAGATAGAAGTGAATCCACAACCTGATTGGCTTACAGTAGAATTCCGGAATTAGCCAATCATGTGCAGCCCATTGTGTAAATAATGTATATAAAGCTGATACTGTGAGGGGACTTTCATTCATTTCTCCTCACCACTATGAGCTGAATAAAGAGCATGAAATCACTTTGCGACTCTGAGTATATTTCACTGGCGACGAAGGTGGGATCCCGCTGAGCTGACTGCCACACGCAGCACCGCCACCTGCCGCACCGCTGCCTCGCACCGTGTATCCAGGCTTCAGCTCCGGGACACAAGGAACTCAGAATGGCAACCGACAGCAGCTTCTCACCGTTCAACCCAGCATCTGGAGACTGGGAAGCGTACGCCTCCCGTTTCACCTTCCTCCTAGAAGCCAAAGGGGTCACCGACGAAGAAGACGCCAAGAAGAGGGCGATATTCTTCAGCGTCTGCGGAGAGGAGACGTTTGAAATTGCCCGGGCTCTACTTGCGCCTGAAGACGTCGCTACTGTTCCATACAAAACAATAATGGAACAGCTGAAGGGGCACTTTTCGCCACAGCCCTCAGTGGTGGCTCGTCGAAATGCCTTCTACGCAAAGCGACAAGCCCCTGGGGAAACCATAACTGGGTTTGTGACCTCTCTCCGCCAAGCCGCCCGGTTCTGCAACTTCTCAGAGCTGGAGAACATGCTTCGTGACCGCCTCGTCGGTGGCCTGAAGGATGAGAAGCTGCAACGACGCCTCTACGCTAAGAAGGACCTAACGTTCCAGGTCGCTCTGGAGGAGGCCCTGGCAACGGAAGCTGCCGAGAGGTCGACGCAAGAGGCACGGCCGAGCCTGCCATCCCAACCGAGGGTCCACCACGAAGACCTCACCGACGACTCAGGATCCGACAGGGAGGAGGTGCACCGAGTACAGCAGCGCACTCAAGCAGCGCACAGACCACAGCTGCCTCGACGAGAAGGAGGAAACTGCGCAAGCTGCGGGGAGAGTCACGAGAGGAGGACCTGCCGTTTCCGCAACGCAGAGTGCAGGCAGTGCAGAAAATCGGGACACATCGCCCGGGTGTGTCGGGCTCGGCTCACCCGACACCAGGCATCAGATGACCAACCCAAGAGCCCCAGGTCCCGGGGCCCAACGCACCAAGGCAACTCGACGGAGCTCACGGACTGCCAGGTATACCAGTTGCCCCACCCCAACGTAGAGAAAATTTATGTAGAGGTACAGATAGAGGGGGCCCCATGCCGCATGGAGCTTGACACGGGTTCAACTCTATCCATAATCTCGGCAAGGACCTTAAGGAAACTGTGTCCTACTGGGGGTCCCAAACTCAGGCCGGCCCCATTCACCCTACGGGACTTCCAGAAACGTAAGGTCCCCACAATGGGGGTGGGGACCTTCAGGGTGCAATACCGAGGGCGGACGCGGCAACTGGACTTGCTTGTGGTCAAGGGCCCCTACATTAGCTTACTGGGATTGGCATGGTTTGGACCACTGGGGCTAGCTGTCACCGGGGTGAACCACACTAGCTTACAAGTGGACGTGGACGCCATATGCAAGGAATTTCCAGGGGTTTTCGACGGGAAATTGGGACAGTATACGGGCCCCCCCATTGCGCTACAGCTTGACCCCGCAGTACGACCGGTCAGGCTCAAAGCCCGCCGGGTCCCGTTCGCCTTGAAACCCCGTATAGACGAGGAATTGGACCGACTCGTGGAGCAAGGAGTGTTGGAGCCGGTGCCTAATGCCCCCTGGGAAACCCCAATCGTCACTCCCGTCAAGCCTAATGGTTCGGTCCGTATCTGCGCAGACTACAAATGTACCATAAACAAGGCCCTCACGGCCCACGCATACCCAGTGCCAGTGGTCAGCCATGTCCTTGCCACCCTGGCTGGGTCGAAAATTTTTGGCAAGCTGGACTTGGCCCAAGCATATCAACAGCTGCCAGTAGATGAGGCCACAGCAGAGGCACAGACGATTGTGACGCACAGAGGAGCGTTCAGGGTAAAGCGGCTGCAATTCGGGGTCAGCGTGGCACCAGGCATATTCCAGAATCTAATGGACTCTCTCCTTAAAGGGATTCCTGGCGTCACCCCCTTCTTCGATGATGTGTTGATTGCCGGGCCCACACCAGAGGAGTTTGAGGACCGCCTCCGCACCGTTCTGCACCGTTTCCAGACGGCGGGTCTCAAGGTGAAGCGGGAAAAAATGTCTACTAGGAGTGCCTCAGGTGGACTTTCTGGGATTTATGGTGGACGCAGAAGGGGTCCACCCGACTGGGGACAAGGTACGGGACATTTGTGATGCCCCAGCGCCCAAGAGCAAGACTGAACTTCAGGCCTTCTTGGGACTATTGAACTTTTACCATTCCTTCCTTCCCCATAAGGCGGCGGTAGCGGAGCCCCTACACAGACTCCTGGACAAGCGGGCCCCTTGGGTGTGGGGCCAGCGCCAGGAGGCCGCATTCCAGGCAGTCAAGGACTTGCTTGTCTCAAACTCTGTCTTGGCACACTTTGACGAGAGGCTGCCGGTGGTGCTAGCATGCGACGCCTCACCCTATGGCATTGGCGCTGTCCTGGGGCACCAACTCCCGGATGGAAGAGAGGTACCGGTGGCGTACTTTTCCCAGACACTCAACGCAACCGAGCGGAACTACTCGCAAATCGACAAGGAGGGTCTGGCAATCGTGAAGGGAGTAAAAAAATTCCATGATTTCTTGTACGGGCGGCCCTTCACCGTGGTGACTGACCACAAGCCGTTGCTTGGCTTGTTTGCTCCCGAAAAGCAGACCCCCCAAGTGCTGTCTCCTCGCGTCCTCAGGTGGTCAATTTTCCTTGCCAGCTACCAGTATGCACTGATTCACCGACCTGGGAAGGCGATGGGCCATGCGGACGCCCTCAGCAGGCTACCACTACCGGAAACAGGCCCCGACCCAGCACCTGCACAAGAGGTTATGAGCCTGGAGCTGCTTCCCGACCGCCCCATTCAGGCACAAGAAGTTGCACACCATTCCAAGAAAGATAGGGTCATCTCCCGGGTCCTGGACTGGGTGTGGAGGGGATGGCCCAGCAACAGCCCCGGGCCAGAATTCGCCGGCTACACAACCCGCAAACATGAACTGTCAGCCCACAAGGGGTGCCTGTTATGGGGAAGCAGAGTCGTTGTTCCCCAGCCCCTCCGCAAAAGGGTCCTCACAGCCCTACACGAGACACATCCAGGGGTAGTAAGAATGAAGGCCCTTGCCAGGAGTTATGTGTGGTGGCCGGGGATCGATGGAGAGATAGAGGCCTGGGTCAAACACTGCCAGGCCTGCCAAGAATCCCGCCCAGATCCCCCAAGGGCCCCAGTCCAGTCCTGGGAGTCCGCCCGAGCACCATGGTCACGCCTGCATGTGGATTTCGCTGGCCCCTTTCAGGGGAAAACATTCTTCATAGTGGTGGACTCCTACACCAAATGGCTGGAAGTCGCACTGGTACCGTCCACTTCCACGTCCGCAGCCATCCGGGTACTACGCAGGCTGTTTGCAACCCATGGGCTCCCTGACACTCTCGTCTCAGACAACGGGACTGCATTTACGTCAGGAGAATTCCAAACCTTCACAGCGCAGAACGCCATCCGCCACATCCGTTCGGCGCCATTCCACCCTGCCACCAATGGCCAAGCAGAACGCATGGTGCGGACCACCAAGGACACCCTCCGCCGCATGACGCAAGGGGACTGGGAGTACCGCCTTGCCACATTCCTTCTAGCACAGCACAGCACCCCCAGCTCAACAACTGGCCGGAGCCCCGCTGAACTACTAATGGGTCGGCGCCTTGCAATCAGATTGGACCGCCTTCACCCCGATAGAGCTCAGGATGAGGTAGTGGTGGGGGAAGGCAGGAACCCCCGGACCTTCGAGGCCCAGGACCCAGTGTACGCAAAGAATTTTGGGGCAGGCCCAGCATGGGTACCCGCCACAGTCACCAGGGTCACTGGCCCAGTGTCGTACGAGGTGCTAACGGATGGAGGGCAATGCTGGCGTCGCCACTGCGACCAGATACGGCGACGATTCCCGGGAGAAACCCAGGAGGAGGACAGGTCAGAGGAGTCCCAAGGGAACAGCGGGGCAGTGAGGCCCATAGAGCAGGAGGGGCCAGCAGGAGAGGCAGAATCAGTAAATACAGAGAGGACCCGTGAGGCCGAAAGGACACCGGAACCAGAACCACGCCTGAGCGAGCCGGTTGCACCAGACCAAACAGCCCCATCACAGCCAGCATCCTTGGAACATGAGCCAGAACCTGGAGCCCGGACCAGGGAACACCCCAGGCCGCAACGCACACGTAGGCCGCCGGCATACCTTGAGGACTATGAATGCGACCTCCCGGGCAGGACTGGAACTTAGAGGGGAGGGGTGTTATGTACTGAGTTGAATAGGATCCAAACTGAAGCAGTCTGATTGGTCCTAGAACAATAGGATCCAAATTGCAGCAGTCTGATTAGTCCTAGAACAATAGGATTCAGAATGCAGCAGTCTGATTGGTCCTAGAACAATGCAGCAGTATGATTGGTTGGCAGGAACCACCCAATCCTGCTCCAGATAGAAGTGAATCCACAACCTGATTGGCTTACAGTAGAATTCCGGAATTAGCCAATCATGTGCAGCCCATTGTGTAAATAATGTATATAAAGCTGATACTGTGAGGGGACTTTCATTCATTTCTCCTCACCACTATGAGCTGAATAAAGAGCATGAAATCACTTTGCGACTCTGAGTATATTTCACCTACTATGGTACAATTGATACTTTGTTCTACAGCAACTGAAATGAAAACCTGACTTACCAAGTTACTTCAAAAACGCATTGCTACTCTAGGCTCGCAGGCTGAGAATCAGTTAAGCACAAGGAACCATTGTTATCCTTACCTCTTCCTCACTTACAGCAAATACATATGAGTCTTTTGCATATGATAGATAGATACGCCAAGGGCAATACCAACACAACAAATAAAATGGCAGCTGCTGTGCCAGTATTGAAGCAATGGCAGGGTTAGATACTTCATATACTATGTGATAAAATCACAATTAGCACTAAAGTGAAGATCAGATACTCTTATCACCAGAACACAGTAGCTCATATCTGGTTTTCTGCTAAGCCTAGAGGCTTTTTGGAGTTTCTTATAATTCCTTTCTGCACATTTGCCCTGATTTGCGCCAGGGACTCAGCTGCCCTCCATGCCTAGTCAGCAGCCGAGAGACAGATCTCAAGTGTTTCCTGAACCTCACAGTAACCCAGGGGAAAAGCTAACAAATAGCAGCCAGGCAAACAAAGCAGAGGCCCTCTGGGTGCCATGGAGGATCCAGATATTATTGTTTTGAGAAGTAACAGAGAGGAGAATCTGATGCAGATGAAAACTCTTCTAGATGTCTGATATAGTAGCCCTTTCAGGCTACTGTTGCTGTTTACTGTTATCATGAAGGTATGGGCTGTAGGAACAAGCATGCTAGGTTCCAAGCATGCTAGGTTCCCCTGCCCTGTGGTCATTCTCATGGCCCTCCATGAATTGCTTTGTGAGTGAAGGAATGACCACCGGGTGTGGAGCACACTTCCACCCACAGACAAGCCACTGCTGTCTGTACATCATGCCCTCTATCTTACCTTTGCTCTCTTGGTAGTCTGCCGTGCCCTGTCTGTGACTTTTGTCTCTTTCGATTAAACATTGTACAGGGGGAAAGTGACGCGATGGAAACAGGTGCCAAAATAACTTTGTACCACCCCCCGATCTCGCGATTGGAAGGTGTGTAAAGGGCACCATCCAAAATGTATCTGACTGGTTTTGCATATTGTGCTAATAAAAAGAGCCTCGGCAGAGCTAGCTAGGAGCTTGCTTATGCACAGCTCACCTGATGACCAACACCTGTCTCGTGTCCTTCACTTCAGTGAGAAGCAGGGATCCTCCTGTATATCTGAAAATTCTCCACATATTTAGATACTTGATTTTCACATTTCACACAGCAACCCTCCAAGGAGAGCTAGTGCACTTACTACTGAACCACCAGCGTCAAAACATTGAAGAGGACAGTGTCAAAACAGTAATATATTTCAGTTATTTTTTAAAAAAATCATGATAAAAGTTATTGTTTAAGGTGAACTGAAAAAGTAAAATGTAGTATGAAATAGCTTTAATTAACCACATGGGGCTGGTTCCCATGGTCTGAAATAATCATCCACTGCTGTCAAGAAAACCCTCTTGAGCTCAATTCAGGATTGGGCTCAGAAAACCAAGCTATTTTCCCCAAAGACAGAGAAAATCACTTGGTTTTTCTGGCCTCATTTCTGAGCACAACAGGACTTCTGAGTATCCCCTTCCCTAAATGCCCCCGCAGCATTTAAAAGTATTAAACGCTTTATAGCCCAAGCTGGAGAAGATTACTTTTGTTTCAGATACAGACTAGCGCTATTGGCTAGGCAAATTTACATTTCTCATTCTTTCTGTAAGTTCAATAAGATATTCCCCACTTTATGAATGGCCATGTTCTATTATGTCCCTCTTTGAACGTCATGTCAAGGAGCAGAACCTGCTCAGTATTGACAATCACCTTCTTTACTGCTCATCCAGGTGAGATCTGTCAAGCCCCAAAACTCAATGCTTTTAAATGCTTGGTGAAGAACTTAGATAAAGGCTTTAAGCTGACTTAAAAATAATAATTTGTTGCTCCCCCACTTTGCAGTGCATTTTCCTGTCACTTTCCCACCTGAAAAAGTCTTCTTTTTTTGTGGATCTGTTGTGCTATCCAACAGAGCACTTTAATCCTACTCTAGTTGTGCAAAGCTAAATTTCTGGTATGCGCTTGAATCCCTTTCACAATAGTGACAGCCTGTAAGCTCTGAAAGTAAAAATGTATTAGAATTTATGACTCATTCTCAAAATGTTTTTTCTGTCAAAAGCATTTGATGCAGAGAAAGTAATATTGCACACACTTTGCTGTACCATCCAGGGCATGCAATAAAGGAGATACCACACATGTTTAAAAGTGAAAGAGTGAACAATTCCAATGTAAGTCCTACAGCAGTCGTAATGCTTGAGACTGCAGTCTTAGAAGGTTAAAAAACTTACACGACATTCTTTGCAGTTCTTGGTTAAAATCCTCTGACCTTCTGCCAACACTTTTCCTCCATAGATGCATTTGGCTAGAATTTTCAAAATAAATAAAAACATCAGTATTTAGTAGTAAGTGCAGATAAATTATACAGTTTGGTACAAACAATATTGCTTTAAGTCAATCTAGATGCACTGTGGTAAATATGATGTACTGATTTTGCTTTCAGGAGCAGCCAGTGTTAATTGCTCACATTTATTTTGACTATAATAGTAAATTCATTACAAAAACTATTATCTTGAACCATTTCACAACTCACTCTGACAAACTAGGCTACTTAGTGACCTGAAGTAATAGGAGAAGCAGAACAGATATTGAACTTGATTCATTAACAGAATTAGTCATGGCAGTGACATTTTGTGGAGCAGGCACAGTATATTTGTATTAAGATATGCCTGTATGGGCAAAGTATTGACAACCTGGATGGACTTACTGGATCACAATGTATAGATTCTGATTTATCTACACCATATCAAGACAGGTGAAAACAGAACTGTGCCCCTGTGTAACTGGAACAGTGTCTCAAGTGAGCCACAGGTATTCATTAACTATCATAATCACTGCTGGAAATACAGGGCTAACAAACACATAGAAAAAGGAAGACACCATAGAAAGATCCACACTGATGACTATCTGTAACATTAAAATTAGCTTATGGGGCATATGGATCTAACTTTTCTTTGCTGATTGTCTTTTAGAAACTTTTACAAATGAACTAAAACTCAAATATTGTATTTCTTAAAAGGTAACGGTAAAGGACCCCTGACAGTTAAGTCCAGTCGTGAACGATTCTGGGGTTGCGGCACTCATCTCACTTTACTGGCTGAGAGACCCGACGTTTATCCACAGACAATTTTTCCGGGTCATGTGGTCAGCATGACTAAGCCGCTTCTGGCGAAACCAGAGCAGGGCACGGAAATGCCGTTTACCTTCCTGCCGGAGCGGTACCTATTTATCTACTTGCACTAGACGTGCTTTCGAACTGCTAGGTTGGCAGGAGCTGGGACCGAGCAACGGTAGCTCACCCGTCGCGGGGATTTGAACTGCCGACCTTCTGATTGGCAAGCCCTAGGTTCAGTGGTTTAGACCACAGCGCCACCCACGTCCCATTGTATTTCTTACATACTTTTAATTTCAGAAAGGAATGCATATATACAACAGACTTTATAATTGTCTGTTATGCTATCCTTTCCCAAGCAGAGGCCCCTTGAGCCATGCCAGATACATCTCCATGAATGAGGAAATATAATTCCTTTAAGGATAGGTAAATTTTTTTTAAAAAAATCTTAGTTCAGGGAGAAAAACCTGGAACAACTCAAAAGGCCTCTGTTTGCACAATATGGGTTGGAAATATGCTGTAAAAAAGTCAGTCATGCCAGATATAGCTCCATGATACCTGACTTCTGAGGAACTACAGATCTGTATTTTGGTATAGTAGTACTGGTGCCAGAGACAAAAATATATATAGTGTGACCAAAGTACAGATCTCTACTTAAGACGACAGGCACTCAATTCTTAAACGGACCCTCAGTATCCTTGAGATTATGGGTACTTTCAAGCAAGTATCATTTCTGACAATGGATTGAATATTAGCTCCAAAATCTTTGTTTGGTTAGAAAATAAATTGGCTTAGACACTGTTACTTCACGGGGCACATATGTAATAAGGTGCCCAGTGCTCCAAATTATTAAAGCTAGAAAAACTAAATTCCCCCAGGTTGTGTCATTAATACAGATAAATGAAATCTTCAAATATGTTGTTGTTGTTGTTGTTGTTGTTGTTGTTGTTGTTGTTGTTGTTGTTGTTACAATTATGTAATTTATTATCTGCCCTCCACCCTAAGGTCCCAGGGCAGGGTACATTAAAACACATTACAACACAATATTAAAAGCAGTTTAAAATAACTTACAATTTATACCCAAATGTTGCTTCCTAATAGCACAATGTATTAGAAACTCTAGTTATGACTTCCTGACACATTTGCATTACTGTAGCCATAATAAAAAGGAATGTCCTCTTTAACTCCAGTAAAAGAGGAATACTAAATAACGTTGCTCTTTAAATCAGTTCCCCTTCAAGGACCTCAAACACTGCAGAATGGGACAACACCTTACTTTTCAACCTTTCAAATTATATCTATAATTTTCCTTGGTAACAGTCATGCAACTAGGTCTGAGGTAAAAAACGAGAAATAGGAAAGGTGGTAATAGGCCCAGGGCAGGCAGAGGAACTAGAAATATTACACCATACTGAAATTTTATCCTCAGCAGTTGCACTTTACTTCTACAAATTCTCCCCATATACTGTCCATCAACTTCTAAATGTTACACCACAGTGTATGCTAGCAACAAAGGGTGTGTGTGAAAATCCTATAAAATATCTTCTTTGAAATCCATCTATACCACCACATTTTGACAATCAAAGTTTCACTTATGTGATTTCATCACTATTCTAATGATTGTTGAATGTTACTTTTTTGATGTAGGTCGCCTATTTTAAAGGTACTGTATGTTTTATTATCACATTTTTGTATTGCATTAGATTGTTATAAGATGTACATTTTTTGTTTCTTCAGCTTGTAAACCACTTTGAGTATTGTAAGATAGAAAGACGGCATACAAATTAAAAATGAAGATGACGATGATCTTTGAAGAATACAGCATGTCAAGAGTATATAATGATGACCTGCCTCCCAGCTAGACATAGCATGCAGCCCAAAAGGTTTAACAAACTACACTTTTCAGATTGTTCAACTGGCAGGTAAATAGGGCAACATTGATAATGGAATAAAGTACCAAAGATTTAACATTCCTAGCTGGGGTGCAGCCATATCAAAGTGACAAAACTATATCATGCACGATGAGGAAATTCTCTGGACTAACATCAACAAGCAGAAGTCTGCAATACCTTTAATGTATTGCTTCCATTATATATGATTCTGTATTTAGGCCGTTCCACCATGATGCCATAGAATTAGTTTCAGAAGACCTGTCAACATGGGTATGATGCAATTCAATAGCAGATAGTGTGGTTAGGCAGTGGTGCTCACCTGATCTCCCATTATCTGTTGCTGCTGCTTACCAGGAATGAGGGAGGAACACTCAACAGATTGGCTCTGATGGTACATTTGCATGGCACCAGGCTCTTCACTGTCACACCCTCTATCAAGCAGCAGCAAATCAGCAGGAGGCTAAATGAGCACCAACAACCAACAGTACTCTACTGATGTGATTAAGTCATACCCTTCTATATTAATATATAGATATAGTTGTGTCTCTTAGCCTATCATTTTTTTAAACAATTGGTTTTATTGAGACTCCCTATTTTCTGTTTGGAACTTTGCATTTTGTCTTACTCATCTGTTGACTGTAATAAACACCTGACTAACTTTTGTGTGGTAAATGGGGCATTTTTGCAGCTACGGCTTGTAAATCATCATCTTATAAAATATAAAACCTAGATTTTGTCTTTCTGATGGGCACAGGGCTGGTGGAGGTATTTTTCAGCTTCAAATGTGACAGCCTATATAACAAGGCTGGATGTAGACTAAAAGGGAAGAAAAATCTGAATAATAGTCAGACTTTGCCAGAAAGTCAGTTTTGATCTCAAAAAGCATGTTCTGTACTGGAGGGATTAACTAAAGATAACTGAGAAAAAAGAATCCACCTGCATTTTTCAGGTAAGAAATGCTAGTTGCTTTAACTCATTTTTTTTAAAAAAATGGCTAATTATCTGCTCAATAAGCCCTAAGGAAAGATAATTATAGTTGATCATACTGTCAATGACTGTATGGACAAAGGGCAGAGAAATCAATCCACACAGTATCATCAGTACAGACAGCTTCCGTGTCTGGAACAACATGGACCCCAAAAACTGTCCCAAGTATATCATTCTGTCAAGATTTGCAATCAATTTTAATCAATGTTTACATCTATTTCTTCTAACAGATTTCCAAGTACACCAACAAGTTGAGATGGGTGTCAACCAGAAAAAACACAAAAGAGTAGGTTTGTTCATTCATTCATATTTTAATTAGAGGACATGAAACAAAAGAAAAGATTATTGTGACTATGTGGTTAAATTCAGTTCTAATGCTAAACCATGGTCTCCTTCTGGGCCCACGTGTTCCCTCTCCCCTTGCCTCCTGAACAGAAAGAGTTCAGAAGCCTTTGCCCCCCTTTCAACGTGGCTTATCACTTCATCTGAGCCAGGAATCATAGTTTGATGCTAACCATGGTTAGTTTCAACAAACCAGCTCCACAACCCATGATCTGACGTTGGCTTATTTTGAAACTTACTATTAATCATGTTAAACCGCAATCCCTGATTCAGATGAAATGACGAGCGGAAGAACCTGGGAGATGGCCAGGCTTATTCACATTGCACAAAGCCATAGTTTACCATCCCTTTCAAACATGACCCTTATGTGGTCTGAATCATGTGTAAAAGCAAAATTTTACTAATTGTGAATTTTAAGTCCATTACATGGTATGAGCATATTTTTTAACTCCAGGATATCTCTCCCCCAGAAAATGCAAGGCAGAGTCAAATTTCAAATTACTTCCCAGGGAGTAGGGGCTTTCCGAATTGAAGTGACATCACTCCACAACTTTACTACATAACTAACTAACAACAACAACAACAACAACAACAAAGAGCATGTAAAATCAGTATGACTGAGAAAAAGAAGAGAGCACAATACCTATACTTACACTTGCACAATTTGCAGCACTGGCCTGTTAAATGGACTGGAAGGCGATCTGGCGAACAGTTCAATGGTGGGCAGGCCATTCGCCGGCACTCCACTACTCCACTCTGTAAAATAATAGAAAAATAGGATTAAAACACCTGTATAAAGCAGGGTTAGCCAACATGGTGCTCTCTCTACAACTCCCATCATCTTTGGCCATTGACCACGCTGGCTAGAGCTGATGGGAGCTAGAAGTTCAAAAAGCTCTGCAGGGTACCACATTGGCTATCTTTGGTATAAAGTAATGTATATTTTAGGGGGCGGAAAACATTCTAAACTTGTGGAAAAAATAATTAGCTTAGATATGAATATTTGGATAAGATATACTGCAACTACAATTTCACCATTCTGAAGCAACCATAATCATATCCAGCTGCTACCTATGTGAACATCTATTAAATTTCAGATATAAATTATTTCCCTTATTCCACCAATCACTAGGTGGGTTAGACAATAGAAGCTATCTACCCATTTTTACAAATACAAAATAACACCTTCACAGTCTCTGTCAATCATCTTCATTTTAACAAACAGTTTTCTATTTTCTTGGGCAAACAAAACCTCTCTTCTGATAGTTATCAAATAATTTCAACAGTACAAGATTTACATACTAATCAACTTTTGTTCCTCTGATGTTGAAAATAATAAATACCACGATCACAATATACATGTCGTTGTCATGCAAAATGCAACTCGTGCATACAATTAAGATAATGTCTCCTTTCCCACAAACTTCAGTAATACAATTCTAAATTGTACACAGGAAACACCAAAATGTTCAGTAAAAAACATAGCCGTCTAAATACAGGAAAGAAACTGCTTTTAGGCAGGTATCATTTTTGATTGCCTCCCCATACTCTGTACATAATGCTATGCATAATGCCAATAACTAACCCTCCAAGTTGACATTATGTACTCAACAAACTTATACTGAATTGTAATGAGCCATCTTACCCCCATATATAAGTTAGAAGTTTCTTACTTTGCAAGTACAATTCCTGCAGTGATCATCTTCAACCCATGAGTCTTTGTCTCGATAGATCACTCCATTTACTTGACAAGTCTTCTCACAGTGACAGTTTTCCAACTGACTAAGCCTCATTTCTGCATAATTTAGCTATAAATGAAAGTTACTTGATTTAATTCCTAGAATTCATGCACATGGGTTCATACAAAGGAAAATAAAAGCACAGCTTAGTGATCTTCAGAGGAATTAGGTTTTATCATACTGACAAAATCACATGAAAACAGCATGACTTTAAGCTGGTATAAATCAGCCCAGATCCATAGAAGGCAATCGCATATGCTTTGCTAGTGTATTTATTTCAGTCCAAATTAAAGAAACCTATGTATATGGGATGATGATCTCAGGGCAATTGTCTAATCTGTTAACTGGCAACCAAAGTAACACCATGTCTGCAGCACATAATTATTAACTTTTTAAATAATAACTACTATGTCTATAAATAACAACTTATCCATTTAGAACTTTAGTGTCCAATTATTGGCTCTCTATTCTGGAAAATGTTAAGAACTGGAAAATGTTCAAAATGATCTGTATTCCAAATCCACTAGTCAAACCCGAAACATGAAGCTCATAGATGTAGCTCTTTCCCTGGTTCCCATCTGGCTTCCTGGAATTTATCAATATGCAGGATATGCAGCAGAATAAGCTTTGAATAGAATGCCATGGAGAGATGGACTGGGGAAGTCCCAAGGGAAGTGACTTATAATGGATAATACATGATATATAAAATTATGCATGTCATGGAGTAAATGGATAGCAAAAAGTTTTTCGCCCTCTCTTATACTGCTGGAACTCCAGGGCATACAATGCAGCTGAGTGTTCGAAGATTTAGCACAGACAAAATGAAGCACCTTTTCATACAGCATATAGTGACTAAAGAATTCGCTCCATCAAGCTGCAGTAATGGTAACTGACTCAGATGGCATTAAAAGAAGATTAGACAAATTCATGGAGAATAAGGTTTTCAATGGCTACTAGGGATGATGGCTATGTTCCACTGCCAGAGGCAGTATGCTGCTGAATACCAGTTGCTGAGAATTGCAAACAGTGTTCTCAGGTCCTGTTTGTGGGTTTTGCATAGGTATTTGAGAACGGCAAATTGGACTAGATGGGACTCTGGCCTGATCCATTGCATTTCTAATGTTAAAACACTTACCCAACCCCTTCCTGTCTGAAGCGTATTATTCAGGCAAACTCTGCATTCATTCACAACATACCACACATCCAACAGTAAATACATATACTCCTGATAGGAGCCATAATTCAGACCAGATGCAGGGTCTTTCCACTTCCAGCGTATGTTTTGAACATTTACAGCACATAAAGGGACATAATGGATATTACATAGAAAGGGTATTTTGTGCAAGAAGATTGCACACTGCATAAGCAGCTTGGCCTCTGGATAAATATAGGAAGAGCACACTGCTAACACCTGTGCTCTCAGAACCATTACAAGTATTCTAGAAATACTTCCAAAATTCCAGAAATAAATGAAACAACACCTACCCCTATAAAAGCAAACACAAGGATAAAGTCCAGCACACTTTTGCTTTCAATTAGAAGGTTTGTCCAGGATGTTGGTGGGAGAAAATTTTGGTGGATTTTGGATATGTTGCTTAGCTAACTTTTAACAATGTTATGAAATAATAAATATTTGTGTTCGAATTATGTATAAGTTATATTTTATCTATACTGGAGGCTCATGGTTGCTGGGCTGTCACTGGCTATAACCCAATGGTGTGGGGTCTTTGCGTGTAGCAGATTATGCTTTCTGTCATGTAGGATAGAATGGTTTTATACGTGAATTAATTAAATTAATTGTCAAAAGGAGAGGTGGTAGTCATTAGGACATGCAACATTAGAAAAAACAAGATAATTCATGGAGGAAAGACTTATCATGTATTTGATCTCATGTTTGGAAACCAATTGCATTTGAAACTGAACAGCAGGTACTTCTGTTGCAGATGCAGAATTCATACATGGGACAACAGGCTTGGCCAACTCTTCAGTCTCTGTCTTCCTACTTGCCATGGTGGCAAGGGGAGGTGCAGTGCAAATTCCATAGTAATCAATCATAGTAGTCTTCCTTATTGAAATAATTTGATCCTAAACACTCCAGGAAGAAGCAATCTTTAGGCCTTTAATCAGATTGAGTACTCAATTGCTGAAAGACCAAATCTATGTCAATAAAAGTAATCTGAGGCTATTTGTACTTATGGGTACAGAAAGAGGGGCTTCTTCACCTTTTTTATATTCTTAAAAAGAAAAAAGGTCTACTTAAAGGGGGTAAAAGGGGCATTTAAGGGTGAAAGCGAGCAGGCAAACCACATAATTTCATCATTAAATACATAATCTAGTAGCAATGTACAAGAGTGATTTGTTTTGTGCCAGGACTTCAGCATCACATCTCAGCCTTGAAAAATAACCAGCAAATATCAAAAAATGAGACACTGAGCATGAGACACTCATCATAAAGTCACAACAACCTGATCACACAGGTGTGCAATTAGGGACGAAGGCTTCAAGCTTAGACATGACAACTGATATGTGTCGTTTTAGAACTGAACCACTAAGTTTCTATTTAGCAATAAATAAAATGAGCAATTTTGCATTCTGCTTGCATTTCTCTGACAATTAAACAAACAAGTGTGACATGTTCTCACTGGTCTATGAATGCAACAAAATACTAAATTTATGTACTGCAAAAGGCAATGAAACAGCAGTTCCTGGGAATATGGAATAAGAAGGTAAAGAGCATTCCACTTGTAGGGGTGCTTGTAACCTTCAGAATGTTAATTATGTATTATCTAGAATAAAAAAATATCAGCAAGAAAAATATAATTAACTGCAGCAAGGACAAGTCACTCAATGCACTATGTAATTGGCACCTACTAAGACCACCAGCATGTCTCAGAATAATTATCTCACTTTCCAGAAGTAAAATGAACTGAAATTTAATATTTTTCTTTCTCCAAGTGATCAAGTCCAAAGCATGCTGATTAAGACAGTAGAATTAAAACATGAAGATGGAAGATCAGAAAGGAAAGCATAAAGAGTTTGGGGACATTAAATAGGGGTATACTCGGGGGGGGGGAGGAATCACTGTAGAATGTACTGTCTTGTGCAGTTTTCATACAAACCAAAACCAAAAATAAATAATGCAATGGCACTTTTAAGTTCCATTAATTTAAAAAGGTCAAAAGTGCATGCTTACTCAGAAGTAAGTTTCATTTTGTTCAACAGGACTTACTCCCAGGAAAGGCATTATAGGACTGTAGCCTATAAGCACTGGTCCACTGAAATCAGCAGGGCTTAAGAGGGCTTATCTTTGGCTGATTTATGTGCCAGATTTCAAACCATCAGCTTTGTAAAGATTTGAAACAGACAGTGGCCATGATTGCATGTCCTGCTAACCAGTGGTGAGCAGGAAGAAGCCATAGCAAGCCTTGGGTACAAAACTGGGAGGACTTCAGAGGCTTTTAGTTTGACTTTCACTTAAAATAGGCTTGTCATGTCATCTAGACTAGGGATCATACTTTATGCCTGGTTAGTTTAAACAACCTAGATTTGTGGCACATGGTTTAAAGTTGATTTGGTTTTGACCCTGGCCACAGTTATGAACCATGATCTCTGATCCATATGACACAACAAGCGGGCTTCAATACAGTGGTCCTCAAACCATGTGGTGCACCAGGAGAGGATGGCAAGTGTGGCAGGAAGATTCAAGAACAATCAAATATAAACATTTAAACATTTCAGTGTAGTTTAGTGCAGTGTAGTGTAGTGTAGTGTAGTGTAGTGTGTGTATATATGCGCAGAATTTGGATAGATATCGTTTCTAAATGAAAGCAAGAGTATCAAGTGTGATTGAGGACAATCCTAGCTGTGATCCAGAATTGCTGTTTGAACAGAGTACAGTGGTACCTCAGGTTAAGAACTTAATTCATTCTGGTGGTCCATTCTTAACCTGAAACTGTTCTTAACCTGAGGTACCACTTTAGCTAATGGGGCCTCCCGCTGCCACCGCGCCGCTGCTGCGTGATTTCTGTTCTCACCCTGAAGCAAAGTTCTTAACCCGAGATACTATTTCTGGGTTACCAGAGTCTGTAACCTGAAGCGTCTGTAACCCGAGGTACCACTGTATGGGAGAAGACTCGTTTATAATTTTTATTTTGGACGTGTAGCCCAAATAAAACTGCTTTAAGAGAAAGCGGGGGGGGGGGGGGAGGAATGCTGAAGGCATCCTAGCCTTGTGGGAAGATAACGGGAGAGCACTTACATTTGAGGTTTGTTCCTGCTCATGATGTAAAAACAGAGCCAGTATGTATACACAATGTTTTGTTTTATAATTGGCATTTTAATGCTATGAAAGTGTGTTATTATAAACAAGATAAGCACATGGAACAAGAACAAGTGAAGGCAGCTCAGAAACAAAATAGGATTTAGACAGCATCTGATGAGCAGCCACTGCTGCCTGACTACTGTTAAAACTCCAATCCCAATGACCTCCATTTCTCATCATCCTGCTATCCCATGCAAAAAAAAACCCCAATATTATGTAAGGGTTAGATATAGAACACGTTATTAACAATAACTGGAAGGGTACAGATTTTTATGTGTTTTATTTCTATGAAGGGAAACGAATGACATAGGAAACAACCATGTTTGACAACTTTGCATCAGGTTAAATAAATACTTGTTTTCTTATTCCATTAGGCAACCCTCAGCATCAGCATTCAACCACAATTCAAACAAAAAGGAAAAATGCATTCTGTGTGGATCAGTAACTTATTCTTCCATTTATAGCATGAAATAAGTCCTTGACATAATGATACATAAACTGGGGGGGGGGGATGAGAAATGTGTACATGGTTGCCCAAATATTGGAAGCAAATGACAACTTGGATGTAAAACTGGGAACAAAGTTCAGGTACCTACTTTTGCTGTCATTTTAGCCAGAAGCTCTTGCAAATCCATAATTCCTTGAACCAGGCTTAAGAAGTCACTGCAGGTTGGACAGGCTCAATAAAGGAAGGAAGGAAAACAGCAGATAAAAACCATATTATACAAAAAAAACTACCATATGCTTAACTCGCTAGCTATTGATTCTAGCATTTGTAATACAACTATTACAAAGATTATAAGAAAATGAAAACATATGGACATTTTAATAGAAAATAAAATTAATAATTTAAATTGGGTTGTCTCGCACATATATGACATATTATTGGAAATATTGGAAGTAACAGAAAAGCATGGGCAGAAGTGTGGTATCCCACAGTCTGCAATTCAGTCCAGTTTTCTCTGGCTTATAAGCAATGAAGCCATCAGAATGCTGAACAGACAAATCTGAACTGATCTGGTGTGATGATAGTAATGTGTAGCCTAGTTCAATGCAAACTGGAAAATGGGGGTCCAGAATTTGTTGGCTTTCCCAATGAAACTGTCATCTAGGTCACTTATAAGATCAGTTTAAATGAACAGGAAATAAATATGTGCAGTCAAACATATGAAGGAGTAAAACATTTATATCTATAACTCCCCAGCCTGCTTTTACTGAGAAAAGTTGGCAAAACATAGTCTTAGTTGTTCAACTACAAAGTGGTACTTCTCAGGAAGAATGCAACATTGTTGTGCAACAAATTGAATAGGCACTACAAAACACTCATTTTTGTTTAAAGTATTTTTGTAAACTTAATTTTAAATATATATACTTAAAAGTGCTACTTACTGCGATTCAGATTAGGGCATTGTGTTATATATCCATTAGGCATGAAGATGACTTTCACATCTTGAATGATACCCTTTGTAACAGAAGAGATAGCTGGTAATATAGATTATAGTCATACAATTAAAATTGTACAAAATAATTCACAATTTATGTCTTGATAAGGCATAACAAATTAATACAATCATACTCATTTACAAATTAAAATCACATGAACTTTTTAAAAAGATACCACTGAATTGGTAAATGTATAATTTTTTTCTTCAATTAAAAAAACCATAGCTTTTGATTTTTTAAAAAATTATTGGGTAGGTTTTTATGATTCATGAGTAAGTGAAGTTAAGTACTCTCATAGGCCAGAAGATAACATTTAACGTCAGCTAACCAAATTTATGCACTTTTAAGAACCAAGTGTTCTGGTCACTTTACACACTAGCTTAAATATTTCCTGTTCATTCACTATTTATCAATTTCATATTAAAAAATGAGAACAAAATACAACAATATTGTAGGTTCATACTGCTTGATCTAACAAAACTAGTTGACAAAATATTTACAGATTTTAAAAATAGAAATTTTAATATTATTGATTTGGGGAATAAAGTTTTAGAGCCCACTCTGGAACCTGATGGTAAAACATAATAAGTAATAACTGTTCTGGCAAGTAAAAAATTCTGAACACAAAGCCTGGTCAGCCATAGACCTTATGATTTTCACTTTATATGAAAAGTTTAATAAATTTATATTTCACTTAACTATTTTTACCATGCCCTTCAAATAATATTCCTATGGCATTAAGTAAAGATCCAAACTCAACACCACAGTCCAGAGTGTGGCTAAGAATGCTTAAGTCTCACTATTTTCAATGACACATAAACTAAAATCATATGGTGAATTGCAGTCAGTCACACACAAACACAGACACAAAGACGAGCAATGAAAACCCTATGAACGAAAACCTTTGAAAGGTCTATTAGAGAGCAAATGCCAATGGAACTATTCTAGTCTGAAGCCACTTTCACAAGGTGACTCATTCATAGTACAATGATTCCACAGAAAGGTTTCTCCACCCCTCTTCCACTGATTAGCCTCAGTGTGATGTGATGCTTTATTCAGATTAAATCTGCACCTTAAAATGAAATGCTGAGGTCTTCAGTCCTTGGACATGTCAACATATGTGAACTGGATAACAAAAAAGGCTAAGACACTTAGCATTCAAATAAATTTTGATAGACATGCATGCTGTAACGATGAACTGGATCTAGGAGAGGCACATAAAGTGTACTGAAAACACCCACCCACATACCACTTTATGTGGAAAAGTAAGTTTACAGTCAAGGTTATCCTTTGATAATCAAAATATTGGTTTCATCAGAAATTGAAGCCATTATTTCAGCTGGAGTACAACAGAAAAATGGATGCTACTGAGCAGATAGAAGACATCATATCCTGCTCAGACTAGTGAGCTCCTGCTATAAATAAAATATAGTGCTCCAAGATTTGCAGATGCAGCAACATTTAACATTTATGCACTCGTTGTCTCAGATAGCAAAAAGGCAATCAGCAAGCAGCTCTTCCTGCTTGTTATTTCAAGATCAAATATTAATTGAAAATATTAATGAAAATAACTATCCAGAACATTTATTAACTTTTTCATCTATTAGAATAATGAAGTCATATGAGTAATGATAGGAGACATTGTCAGTTGATAGGGATAACCTCCAAAGCAATCTTTAAAAGGATTTTGAAAATGAATGCTAGTGAACAATGCATTAAAACTACAGACACATGGATGTCTAAGGGCAATGTTTAAATACATATAAATAAACCCCAAACCCTTGCACTAATACAGCATGGATATCTGTGTATGTAGCTTATGTAAAGTCATATCTGGGTGTGCATCTCAATCTACACTGAAATGCTCATCTAGGCAGGATGTACAAGGCTTCACTGACATCGTGCCCTGAGGAGTCCAAGCTAAAGCAAGCCTAATTAATAACCACTGAGCATACCAGGCGTGCATCACAACCAAACTGTTTCACCTTACTTTAGTAAGATTTATTCTGCCTTTGCTTAACATTAAGCACCTGTTGACTTGTTCCACGGGTGTATAGCCTTACTCAGTGCTATTTTTCTGGAAAAAGGTGTTGAAACCCACCGTGAAACTTCCTTGTTCTCTTATAATGGCAATGGTGCCCACCTGAGAGGTGCTGGAACAGAGTTCCAGCAAGTTCTGGCTGAAAAAAAGCCCTATTTGCTACATAAATGAATACAGTGGACGCTCAGGTTGCAAACATGATCCACGCAGGATGCACGTTTGCAACCCACAGCATTCGCAACCCACAGCAGTATGTCTGCGCATGCGCAAAGCGCAATTTAGTGCTTCTGTGCATGTGCGACCGCCAAAAGCCAGAAGTAACCCATTCCGGTACTTCCGGGTTTCAGCGGGTCCGTAACCTGAAAAAACACAACCTGAAGCATCTGTAACCTGAGGTATGACTGTAAATGTTAAAAATATACATATCACAAATGCTCCCCCCACGATTTGTTAAGCATTAATCTTGAATTTATTTAGCACTTTCAGCTGGGAGAGGGTGGTAGCAACACGCAGCCTAGCTAATGTCAGTTTTTTGTACACTGTTTCTAAGCCTTGAACTATATGCTTTAAAAGGTGTGCTCTTTTCATTATGCATGCCAATAGCTTATTTATACACATGTATCATTTTCATTCACTTCCAGGCTTTAGATGCCGCCATGGTAATAATAATAATAATAATAATAATAATAATAATAATAATAATACCATGCCCATCTGGCTGGGTTTTCCCAGCCACTCTGGGTGGTTTCCAGCAAAATATCAAAATACAATAATTCATCAAATATTAAAAGCTTCCGTAAACAGGTATACAACTACCAGAATCTGTTTTCAAGATGACTGGTCAAATATAAATAAAGGGCTTTTTTGTCAGGAAACATCAAGCTGCAGTGTATACTCTGCCTTTGACTTCAATGGATTATGACAGCGACAGCTATAGCACTACCTCCAGTTATATCCACTGACATGACCAGCTAGCATCCTATATTGCAACAGCTGCTGTGTCAGGGCCTTATGTCAGAGAACGTACTGCACAGATTATAGGAATTGTGGATATTGTCTTGTATTTGCAATAATATTACGTATCATTGTAAAAATCTTTTTTAATGAAAATTCACCTCCATAAAATGAGAAGAGCATTTTCGGGGGGCAAGAGTAAGGTTGACAGAAATGACATACTGCTAGAGAGAAGCACGGACATACGAGAAAAGACATGGTGAGCGTTAAGCGAGGGGGAAGTGTCAGGTCCCTTGACTTTTTGTGCTTTAGTACAGAATTATGATTTGCCATATGCCAGCCCACTTGTGGAAGCAGCTGAGTGACACACAACAATTCCCTTCTGCTACTGTGGCATCTAAGGGTCAGTAATATGGCATTCCATTGCATGACTGTTTTTGTTAACAGTTGCTGTTGCTGTTTTTGACCAAAGCAGCTAAGGGAAGCTGCCACATTAAGTGGAAAATCATGAAGAGGAGACTTCTGCCCCCTCATCTCTGCTTCCAACACCTGAGGTCAATCAATCATTATATGCCCTCCACTCTAAGGTCCCAAGGCATGTTACAGCACTAAATCTCAATACTGGAAATAGTTTAAAATAACTTGCAACTTATTTCTACTTGTTCATTATCACCAGCATTGCTAGGTGGACCCTTATAATAAAACAGTTAAAAATACAGTAAGATCCATAATTAATATATTTCATATAATCAGTGACAAAACTATTGATGCAGGCTCAGAAATATCCCAGTTTATAAATATGTACTCAGGATGGATAACTAAAAACAATACAGGTATCTCTAGTGCTCTAATGCAAAGAGTGTGTCATACAGGTTTGGACCTAACATGCACAGTGAGTATAGCTTCAGAGAGAAAGGCAAGGCTGAAGATATGACAACTGGAACAGAATCATAAGCCTTCTTGGTTACATTTCTCCCTTGCTTCTTTTAAGTAAGGTTCTTCAACTGTTTTTATCATGCTATATGATTTATCTTTGGGGTGCCTCTTTACTCTAATTCAGTCTTTCTCAAACTTGGCTCCCCTGCTGTTGTTGGACTACAACTCCCATCATCCCTTGTTAGCATGACCAGTGGTCAGGGATGATGGGAATTGTAGTCCAACAACATCTGGGGACCTAAGTTTGAGAAACACTGCTCTAATTTCTTTGTTTTCCTACTATGGCATGGGAGTACTGTACTACTACTCTGCAATACTCAAAAAGATATCCTATTAAAAAAAATATCCTCCTCATCTACAAGAATCATAAGATTGTGTTGTGGAAGAGGCAAAAACAGAATGCTCATATTTCATGGAATTGTAGAGTTGGAAGGGACCCCAAGGGTCATTTAGTTGAACCCCTTGAAAAGTAGGAATCCTGCCCACAGTCATCCATGGGTGGGCTCAAACCACCAACCTTCTGGTTAACAGCCAAATACACTGACTTATTTCACCAACTTCCTTTACGCTTTCCTAACTCATTTTACCATTCGTCTTCCTAAAATGCTCTACAACATGCGGAACAATCTCACCTCCCCCTAAGTTGAACCACATTAATGTTACCTTGGCATTTGCTGGACCTGTTTTGGGGATGCAGAGCTCTATCAAATATGAGGGGTAGCTGTGAGATTTTCCTTTAGTGTGTCAGATTTTTTTTCTTTTTAACAAAAAGCACTGAAAATTAAAAGGAATAAGACAGGAGGTAACCATCATATGGGGTGGGGTGTCCCCTAAGAACACAGGAGTTACATTCAGACATGAGGGGAGATGGCTTTTCCACCTGCCTTGCCCCAGCCCCAGGAGTCTTTATAAGAGACCTGCTCTCCTCCAGAGGAAGAACTGAGGGGAGAGAGACTTTTTGCAGGCAATGGCTTTTCCACCTGCCTTGCCCCACCCTCCAATCTCAGGAGCCTTTCCCAGACCATGACTTTGAGAACAGCAGAAGCAGCTGGGAAAAGAGGACTTCAGAGATAGTTTGTAAAAATAATTTTGTAAGCTGTGTGTCCTTGTTTCTCAATTCGATCCTTTCAAATGGTTTTGTACGTTTTGTGGTATTTTATGCATTGTGCTTTGCTGCTATTTTATTGGTTATAGATTAGTAATGCTTGATTGCAATTGATGACCATAAACTGCTTAAATTATTATTCGCTGGTGTTTAATTTTACTGTTTATTATTGGATTCTAATGGAATATTGGATATTGCTTCATTTGATATAAGCTGTTTATTTTAAAGTTATTGTGACTTTTGATATAGGATCTGATTGTTACTTTTAATGTTTTATGGTTTATTATTTTTACGGGTGATGGAAGCCACCCAGTGTGGCTGGGGCAACCCAGCCAGATAGGTGGGGTATAAATAAAAAATTGTTGTTGTTGTTAGTTTATTGGGTTAGCTTTAATGCTTATAATGCTAACACTTCTGTTCCAATATCTAGTGTTCCTTTTACACTACAGTACCTGTTGCATTATGGCACTGTGGCTTTTTGATCAATATACTGCCATGTCGCACTAAATTTTAAACAGCAGGAAAGAACTGTATGCCAGGATACTGCCCCAAATTTCATCAAATGGAATTACAGTGCAAAACTCCCATGATTTTCCAAGCTAAGGTGCTTGGAAAAGTTTTTCTGGAACATGGAAACAAGCACTAGATTTCCACTAGATTTCCAAAATTGATTTTTACACTGTGTGAAAGACAATATAAAATGAAGATCTTATCAGGTAAGGCTACATCAGGAAAACATAGTAGGTGTGAAAGGAAAGAGAAGATTGTGTCTCCAAGTGTGTCTTAATGCTACAATTTTAGAGTTTTCCCATTAAGAACAAAAGCAGATGAACTGAAAACATATTAGCGAAGTATGCTGTTACACTCCTAATAGATTTGAAACAGCTATTATCAGTATAATGCTGATAATAATATTCGGTGCTTTTTAGACACAATTGCTAGCACAATTCCTCTGCAGATACAAAAGAAAAATACAATTCTTTTTATAACATTCTTATTTCCCTGCAGATCTCTGTTTACACTGAGAAAAAAGGGTTTGTATATGCTAAAACACTGAAACAAATTGCTTTCAAAAGAAAAAGGGGGTCCTGCTGAGTATGTAAATATAAGGACAAGGGATATGTGTGCTTATAAACTATCAAAATCATAGGCTTTTGCATTGGGTAACAACAAGAATAAAGTGTAAAGCTTGTAAAACTCACAAGCAAGCTTAAAAATACAGCCAATTATGTAGTTTTGCCCTGCAGACAGTTAGTAAAATATTCAGGCATCCATAGAGCAAAGAAAGGCACATGTCGACTTACATTATGATCAATAAAAACTGGCAGCTCATTATCATATCATTAGCTATCCTGCTGTTTCCAAAGCGTTAATGTGTAGAAATATTAATTTATAAATGCATAATATCCCTCAGTTCTTAGACTCTGGCTGTCTGTATCAAAAAAGAATTAAAGATGGGCAAAACCAATATAACTATTACTACTCCCCCTGTTCCTTTTTTGCTATATACCCATAAACATATGTTTACCATCTGCAGAATTATGGGAAGCAGCTGAGGTTAAAAAACCAACAGCTGTAGAATAAAATAATGCCATCAATTTCACTTCACGGTGACAGCTCAGCTGTTAGATGGAGAAATAAAAGTCCAGGTAAGAAGGCATTTCTCCACCTTAATTTAAATGGGGAGTGTGGGGACAAAAGAGATACAAAAATTATCTGCATTATATTAAAAGCTGCTGCAGTAGTCTTACCCATTGCAACCTCCCTTGCACCCCATACCAGTTGGGTAATGTGGGTGGGGGGTCTTCACACATACAGCTGGATGAGAAAGGCATTGGCATCTGCTTCAAATGCAATGCTGGTGGCACATTTGCTGGTGCCTGGGAGTGGGAGCCATAGATGCATGAGTGCCAGAATTCATTATTAGCCAGTGGGCTCAACAAGCCAAACAGTGCACAAGTTTGCAGGAGCATTAGCTGGAGAAAATAGGAGGATGGTGAGAGGGGCTTCCTAATGTTTTGTTTTACATATGACCCTCTGTTCTTTGGTCCACTGCATGGGAGGGTAAAGGCTCCAGCAGAGTTCAGCCAGGATCAGACTTTAGGAAAGCTTCCTGTATCCACAGAAGGCTACAAGTCCCACTCCCATCCCAAAAACACCTACTTATCTCTTATTTGTTAGAAGAGTACATTGAGATTGATGTTAATGCCCTCCTAGTTCTGTTGGAAGCTGTGGAAAAGGAAGGGGGAATTTAGAGAGTAGGGGAGCAAAGAAACTGAGGATGTTTTTGATTTTGCAACTTGTCTTTCTGTTGTAGAGAAGATTTTGGCCAAACCTAGGTTAGCAACAGAACCAACACCAGTTGAGAAGACCAGCTAGGATGACCAATGCTATGGGATAGGGTAGTAAACCCCAAAGTTTTGGATCCCATGCAGAGAACTAGACAGCACCATTCTGGATTTCACTCCCCAAAGTTTTGGACTGAATGTCAGTTCCAGTACAGTAGTTCACTGTCCATGAGCCAGCAGCAAGCATGTATTTCCTCCTATGCCAGGTTCAGCTGAGTAGGCCATGAAGCTATCCACCAGATGCACTAGAATAAACCTGATAAGGGAAATAATTCAGTTCCCTTGTTGACTCGTCCATATGTGGAGACAGCCAAGCTGGTAAGAGATCATCTCCTTCTAGCCAGGAAGGATTTTTTTGGGAAAGGGCCATAAGTTTACATATTTTGATTGTTTCAGGAGTTAGAGACTAAAGATAAGGAAAAACTGAATGAGAAGAATAAGCAAAAGGTCAGGAAGTAGCAAGTGGGATGAAAGGTTATCAGGTCTGCCCACACATATGAGAATAGTAAGTAGTTCAGGTGCAGTCGTGTGAACTCCAGCCCAAACCCAATATATAGAAAGCAAGGCAGCGTGGTACATAACCTATACATCTTTTTATGACAACAATACACCTCTGATTACAGAGAGCATATGATGTATCATTATTTGACTCCATGCTCTGACATAAAGATTCACATTTCTTATTCCCTTTAAGTTGATCCAAAACAAGTTACAAAGGAAAAGTTGCACAGAATGAGTGTAAAGTGAATTCATGTGTTCAGAAATTTTCACTCCATGTAGCTCATCCACATGCATGTTGAACTATGAAATGGCAGTGTTGCTATGAAAACACCAATGATCGGATGTTGTAAAAGGCAAAGGATGAATGTATCACCATATTGCTGTTAGCTCATTTGGTTCCATTTTTCAGGCTTACCTTAAAGAAGCCATGTTTCCTGTTACGTTGTCCAAGCCACAGATTGCTTCCTGGAGTCAAATTTGTTTCTGGAGGGTCTATAACACGTTCATAAATCCTATGAAGTAAAGTGCTACTATTAGCCAAATTCTTTTTGATTAGAATTTTAACAAAAATTAAAAATTAAAACTCATTGATAAACTGCACACAGTGAGACTTATACAAGCTGCTATCTAAGGCTCAACATAACAACATATATCACATTTTTAAATTTTTAACTGAAAAAAGAGAAAAATAGAGTTTTCAGATATAGATAAAATAAAGCATCACGACATGAGAATTACAGATACTGTACATGCAAGTAAGCAGAGATAGCCCATAACCAATGCATTCATTTACAAGGAAACTGGGCCATAACAACTATTACAATATATTTAATAATATTTTTTTAAAAAAATTATACCCTGCCCATCTGGATGGGTTGCCCCAGCCACTATGGCAGGCTTCCAACACATCATCATTATCATCAAGAAACATCAAACATTAATAGTAACAATCAGATCCTATATAAAAAGTTACAATAACTTTAAAATAAACAACTTATATCAAATAAAGCAATATTCAATAATCCTTTAGAATCCAATAGTAAACAGTAAAATTAAACATCAGCAAATAATAATTAAAAAGTTTACACTTATCAATTACAGTAAAGAATTACTAATCTATAATCAATAAAATGCATATATATTTAATATATTCATAGCAATTGTAGAAAGCTATTCATCAAAGAGTGGTTGTTAGAGAAAGGATAATGATTGTCATACACAATACTTGACAAAGTAGGTTTTTCTGAACATTTCAAAACACCAAGAGTAGGGAAGAGTGGTTATTATATTTGCAATTGGAGGAACTTCGAATATAGTGACTTGAATCTTTAATCTCAAACCATGGCTTCTGCTAGCATCATACAATATGATTTGGCCTTCCAAATGTACACAAGCATCCATAATCTGGCAATGCTTGTCTACCTGTCTTACATCTATTCAACATTCAGTTTTTTAATTTCATAAATTTACACACAACTCCAAAGTTCAGCAGCCTTTTGAGGTGGAGCAAAAGCCACAGATGTGTTTTTCCAATGGTTTATAAATTTAGCAGATAAACAGCAATCCACAGTGAACACAACTTTAATTCATAGTTTGGCAGCTTTGCAAGCTCCAGTTTGTAAATTGTCATAGTCTCAGACATTAAAGAAAAAATGCCTTGGCTTTACAAACCAGGGGTTACCATACCATCTGAAAGATTTAAAATCATGGGGGTAGGAAGCATGTGTATATGAATTCAACAGTGTTTGGTTTAGTTTATGATTGCCATTTTGTTGTTAATGGTGTTAATATTGTTTTATAGATGATGTTGTAGTACTTCATGAATTGTATCATATGGCTTTTGTTGTAATTGTGCTGTTTAGCTTATTGTTAGTTGTTTTGTTAATAGTGTTTTATAAACTGTAATTGTTTTGCTGATGTGTTGTTAATTATTCTGTATAATTTATGTTGTATTTGTGATGTTCTATTATGTTATTGTTTGTAATCTGCTTTGCTATTCATTTGAATGAAAAGTGGCATAAAAATAAAACAATCAATCAAATCACCAAGGTCATTTGAGACTCCAGTGACAAGCCTGGATCCAGGAGCTTCCCCAAGCTATGGACCTCTTCCTTCCAGGGGAGTGCAATACCATCCAGAACAGGCTATTTTCCCTACACTCCCCTATATTCCACTACAAATCTCATGACAGTTACCTGTGGCTTCATATAGTTGTTAAATAGCATGGGGATAACTCTGCAGGACACTACAAGACAATTGCCATGGTGCAAACAACAGCACCCCATAACTACATTCTGGAAACGGTCCTGGACATAGGATCAGAACCACTGAAGTAGTAGTAGTAGTAGTAGAAGTAGAAGTAGTAGAAGTAATGTACCACCATTCATTCGAAGTAATGTACCACCATTCATTTGAAGATCACAGATACCATGGTCAACAGTATTGAAAGGTACAAAGAGATCAAGGAGAATGAACAGAATCACTCCCCCCCCCCACGTTTCCCCCAACAAATGTCATCAACCAGGGTAAACAAGGAAGTTTTATGCCATGATGGGGTCTGAAACCAACCTGGATCCTCCAAGTGTGCCTCAAGTTTTACCACCACCACCCACTCAAGCACCTGGCCCAGAAAGGAATAACTGCCTCTCAGCAATAGTTGTTTAATGCTTCTCGGTCCATGAATACAGGTATTAAGTTTACAGCTTGTAATGCATTAAGAGAGAATATAATGAAAATGATCTATAGGTGGTACATGACACCAGTCAAACTTGCAAAAATTTATCATTTGCCCAGTAACAAATGTTGGAAATGCAATGAGACTGAAGGTACTTTCTATCACCTTTGGTGGACCTGCCCGAAGGTAAAGGCCTACTGGGAAATGATCTATAATGAAATGAAAAAGGTCCTTAAATGGACATTTTTGAAAAAGCCAGAGGCCTTTCTTTTGGGTATGGTAGGCCAGTTGGTGCCAAGGAAGGACAAAACTTTTTTTATGTATGCTACCACAGCGGCAAGAATTCTTCTGGCAAAGTATTGGAAGACGCAGCAGCTACCTACTCTGGAAGAATGGCAAGCGAAGGTGACTGAGTATATGGGTATGGCAGTGATGACCGGCAGAATCCGTGACTAGGGGAGAGAGACGGTGGAAGAAGACTGGAAGAAATTTAAAAAATATCTTAAAGACTGTTGTAAAATTGATGATGGCTGAGATGTTATGGTTATAAGAAATAGAGAATTGCAGCTGTAAATCTTAATCTTAAAGAATGCATAACGAAAATGAGCGAATTAACTGATACGAAGGGTTGCTGAGAAAGGGTTAACATAAGGATGCAGAAAAAGGGAGGTATGGGAAAGTCCGGGAAAGAAGGTTTATGAAAATAAGTTTAAGAAATTATACATGTTTATTTGTTTGTATGTTTTGTATGGTTTTGTTTTGTTATTTGTTTTATTATATGTTTGGAAAATTAATAAAAATTATTATAAAAAAATAAATAATGCTTCTCGGTCCATGTAGGTCTTCTTAAGGGGGGGGGATGCCACACCATCTCCTTCAAAATGGAGGGTATTTCCCTCTCCTCCAGTGAAACTAATCACATCCTGGACTTACCCAGTCAACCCCCATGGGTAGCTCTAAGAAGTCAAGATGGGCAAGTGTCAAGAGGGTAGGTGGTTGGTGACACTTCTTCAAGCAGCTTCTCCACATCCTCAGGCCATAATCCAGTACAGATGGATCAGACAGTGCTCAGGATACCTCCCTTGAACTTGATCCAACTGTAGCAGATTCCAACTTTGTCCGAATCTGAGCAATATTGTCCTTAAAGTGCTTCACAGAATTGTTACAGGAGGTCAGCAAGGGTATTGAAGCAATGCTCTTAGATAACAAAAACCCATTTACCATTCAGTAAAGCTCTGTCAGACATCGGCATTTTTCACTGATAATGTGTACACGTATAAGAAATTGATGAAAGGCACTGCAATCATATTTTTAAATTAACATGAGATACAGTCTCCAAAACAAAATGTGAGCCAACACAATCCATTTCAGCTTTATGAATTTACACTCAAACTAGCTTTCCAACCTGCTCAAGCCTGGCCTTACTAAATGTAATCACTGGGTTTGTGTTGTAGCTTGCTATTTGTCTGGAAATACATATATTTCAAGAAACATAAATTACCTATAATTTTTATGAAACCTTAAAAAGAAAATCAACACATAGCTGTGACAAGCCAAGTATACAGCAGTATATAGTCTTCCAAACTGATATTGACCAGGGCAAATAAAAGCAGATACAGTACTGTATGGTATAATTTTTAAAAAATCATTTAAACTTTTGGCTTAGGAGCATTCAATGAACTCAAGAGTGTAATTCATATAATTATGGGGAGTAACAGCTTACCTGCATTGTAATTACAATCAATTCTAATTCAATTCTCAGAATACTGAGGCAAAAAGCATATTCAAAGTTGGAATCATTAATACTGCAGTAATTTTCTTTTCTTTTGCTAGATAATACCCTTTCATAGGTCCCCTTGAACTAATTTACCTCTTTGAGCAATAAAACATTTTTCCATTCTCCAAGCATATATTTTGGAGATCACTGACACTGTGGAAGTATTATTTATTATCCCTATCAACATTTTAAAGAATAAACACCTCCACTCTTCAGCATCAAAATTAAACCTCTACTCAAATACTATTTTAGGAAACCAGGGCTCTCATCTTCTATGCATTTACGTAGGGGTAAGTTCCTTTGAATTCAACAATTCATAAAACCTTTGACATACTCATTAAGAAAGCAAATCACTGAATAACACACTCACATTAGAGATTTTTCTTTACCTATATGGTATTAGTAGAAAATATGTAGCCTTTTAAAAACATTGGTCATTATTCAATGAGGAATTCCATCTTTTGTTAACCACTAAAAGCCCCAAAGCTTAAAACAAAGGAATGTACCGCTATCCACAACACTCCTTACAAGGGAGTATTGGATTTTTATTTATTTGACCGAGTAGGGCTCTGAAGGGACTGCACAATATCTGTCTTCAATGACACAAAAGAATGATTTTTTCAATGTAAAAGCACACAAATCGACATGTATTATACTGCAGCTCAATAGTACAATATAAGGAAGACAAATGAGATACAGGCCCAAATGGTTTGTTTCAGGCTTTGGTGGGAATTTAACGAAGAACTACCCTTTATGGAAGAAGGTTGTAACAACCCCTCTTTCCTGCATATTTTGAGAATACTGCATTCATTAGATAGGGGGTAAATGGCAAAGGACTCTCTTCATTTTTCTTCAATTGTTATCCTGGTCTAATTACACTTGTGAAGCCTCTATTTACCTTCTCCTTCAGTCATCCATTCAGATTAAATACAGAGGGCTTACTGTGCCTTTTCTCCATATAAGTGGTTTTTAGGATGCTTGCATGTCCACCCCCACACCACACATTACTAGAGTGCATGTTCTGATATTAAAAAGTTCTGTCATTAAACTAGTTTTGGCTAGTCAGTTTCTAGTCAGATATTTTGTTGATTGTAACAGGGTTCCTGGTTCAGTATGTTGATTTGCTAATAATAAAACAGCCTACTGAAAACAACAGAATGTCTTCACACTCCATAAATGGGATATGTAAAAGTTACACAATAAAAAGTATGTACTCATGTGCATCAAAAAGTAATGTACGACTGAATAACCATCCATTGGTTGGTTGGTTGGTTGGTTGACAAAAGGTATATGCCACTTTGTTGTAATCAAATCTCTATGTGATTTACAAGAAATATTAAAATTATCAATAAAACCAGTTTAAAACAAAATAATTAAAATTAACAGTGAAAGAGATTAAAACACATCAACAATATTTTTGATCTGGATTGGAGAGAGAGCATTTAAATGATGCTTAGAGGGTCCTCCCCACTTACGCAATTTTCACTTGTGCATGTGGAGTGCCAGAACGTAAACTCAAATAAGTGGGGAGTCACCTGTAATTGTAGCAGCACTTTACCCAGTTGTTACAGTCAAAGGTTTTCTTGCAGACAATCACCTAGTTCAATTCCATAAAATGTCATACTTCAGCAGGCGAGCTCATCGTTTGTGTTGAAGAGAACCCAAATTCAAACTCTATGATATCTTTTCTCTCTGTGTGTATCCTTTTTTTAAAAAAGGATAATGGGTAAAAAAAGTTGGGGGAAATCTCTGCCAGGATCTGTCAGAGCTGGGAAAGATTTTTGCAGTGGTCTGTCTACTTCAATATAAAGAAGCTTCATAAGTAATATTTGTCCACACAAATTCATATACAGAAGTAGTGGGAACTGACCATGTGCACAAATTATTTATGGATTTTAAAAACTGCCATATCAAAATATAATTGATCTTCAAGTTTTACGTGTGCACACAGAGAGACATTCAGTGTGTAAAAAAGAAAGAAAAGAAGTTCCAGAAGTTAACATTTCCAGAATCCCTTGACTTTTTATGCAAATATTACTTTGTGAGAGATTAAAACTTTGGTCTAGAAGTAGCAGGCAGCCCTGTTCAGGGAAGTTTTTAATGTGTGATATTTTAGTGTGTTTTTTTTCTGTGGAAGCCACCCAGAGTGGCTGGGGAAACCCAGCCAGATGGGCGGGGTACAAATAATAAAATTATTATTATTATTATTATTATTATTATTATTATTATTATTATTATAACAGATTGCCTCACTCAAGTTGTTTGAGTTAGCAGTTGATGGATGCAATCCTTATTTGCATAGAAACTCTTCCAAACTGTGACAGTATATGGCAGTATTTCTTCTGCCACATATATATAATTAATGTAAGGTGGGGGTTCACAATGAGGTATATTTTTTCTATATGGCATATTGTATTATTATTCCATATTATACATGTGCTGATGGCGGAACCTGGACTAAACAGGAAGAACACAGAGTTAGAGGTTTGACAAGTATCTCTTCTCATTCTCACTCCCATACACTGGTCCCATACACTCCAAACAGTGGTCACTTGTCTCAGATGGGATAATCACCATGATTATGGCACACACTTCTCATGCATAGCAGATTATCTGCTCTGACAAGTCTAATAGCATCTGTCAGGAAAAGATCCTGGCTTTTGATTTATCCACTTATGGACAGGACTAGAAATATACAAATAACAACTAGAAAAATAACAAACAGATTACAACAGAGATTCATGCACCACAGAGATTCTTATAGAATTCCAGCTTCAATATGGTTATAATCCTAATAAAAAGTTTCTAATGAAAGACTTTCAAAACTACTGACCAGTCAGGTTAACATTGGTACCAGGAAAGGTCCTAGAACAGAGAATTAAACAGTTTGTCAGTGAACACTTAGAATAGGATGAAGTGATTATTAAAACCCAGCATGTTTTCTCAAAAACAAGTCATGGCAAACGAATCTCATTTCTTCTTTTGATGCTGTTGCAAGCTTGGTGGATCAGCTGAATGCTGTAGGCAAAGTGTATATTGATTTCAGTAAGACTTTTGACAAAGTCTGCCATGATATTCTTGCAGAGAAGCTGGTAAAATGTGATCTGGATGAGGCAACTGTTATGTGGATTTGTAGTTGTCTGGCTGACCAAATCCAAAGAGTGCTGCAGGGCTCTGTCCTGGGCCCATTGTTGTTAAACATCTTTATAAACAACTTGAATGAAGGATTTGAGGGGATGCTCATCAGATTTGCAGATGACACCAAACTGGGAGGGGTAGGTAATGCCACAGAAGACAGAATCAGGATTCAAAATGACCATGACAGATTTGAGCACTGGGCCAAAACTAACAAAATGACTTTCAATAGAGACAAATGTAAAGTTGGGCACTTAGGCAGGAATAACCAGCTACACAAATATAAAAGGTTATATGATCACCTGTCATTTGTGCTTTAGCTGTGCTGAGCATTGCAGAGGCTAAGACTAGATTACTCTCAGGGTCCCTTCCAACTCTACAATTCCATGATTCTGCGTATGAATGAAATCCTGAAGAATGCCTTCCAAAACAGAGGCTAAAAATATAGTAACGTTGCTTGAATCTGAAAAAATGGCTCAAAGAAATATTAACTCCTTTGGGTTGTAATTCTCCCCTATTCAGTTCTAAGGATGTGGTTTTAATTGTGTTACTGACCATTTTAGCAGACTTTATGGGAAGAATAGCAGAAGATGACAGATAGTGCCTGAGATTTACTTTAAGAAAGGGAATGCATCCAATAAAGCAAAAGAGAGTCCCAAAGACATGAAAATAGCAGGGGGAAAGGCGTAAGATAAGAAAAACAAAAAAGCCAGAAACCAACCGGCCAACAATTAATGGTCCCCTTTTGTTTGCCGGCTGCTAGTTTCTGTACTGGTAATTTAAACTATTGTTTCAAGAAGGGGGGGAAGCAGCAAAAATAAAATTAAAAAAGCTGCCCTGAAATATATGGTGAACATGACAAACTATCAAGAAACAGGAGCTAAAAAATTATTTTCCCAGAAAGAGCAGTGCTTGACAGGCCTGTGTAGAACTTGTCTAAGGCCCAGGGCAGAAGTCATTAGAATAAAATTATAAACAAAAAAGCTTAACCCTCTGAGGCCCAGGGCAAATGTACCCGGCTGCCTCGTCTTGGCACAGGCCTGGTCCTTAATATGTCATTGGCACAAATGGGCATTTCGTTACATGTTACAGATAGAAAAGAAGTCTATCTGTGAAGTGCTGCCCAACCAGGGGTGGGCATTTTACATTATACCAAAGCATGGGGAAAGAGGGTTGGGTATTGGGTACAGACTTCAGTGGGTTTGTGTTCATATCACTTTATAACCACAGTTAGGCTTAACTACTGTTTAAAGGTAAAGGTGAGGCATGTTTGTGCAGGTGGTCTGCTCCTCACTTACTCCAGATGTGCTCCTGTTGTAGCTAAGGCATGGTTTTGCTTAGTGTTACATCCAAACATAGCTTCAAGGTTTGCTCCTCTCCAAACAAACCATGACCTGTAATTTAGGTTTATGGTTTCTTTGCAGGATTATTTATTTATTTATTTATTTTTAAAGCTCATGTATTAGACCAGGCGTGGCCAAACTTGTCCCTCCAGCTGTTTTGGGACCAGTGTTCAGGGATAATGGGAATTGTAGTCCCAAAACAGCTGGAGGGCCAAGTTTGGCCATGCCTGTTAATTAGACTAATGCCTAGTCTAAATGTGATAAAAATGGAGTAAATGTAACTATAATTGGTGTCACTGTACAAAAGCAGAGGCAGGTGGCATTCTGCCTTTGCAGTTACACTGTAATAGTGCACTGCCTTGTTGCTACACAGTTTCCAGCAGCAGGCAAAACTGGAGAACAAGAACGATATACTGTAACGTATAATACGAAGTTGAAAGACCAATTTTTTCCCCCATAACCAGAATCTGAAAAACAAGATTTACTCCACACATCTTATTTTGCACCACTGGTTCTGCATCTTTGCTATGATGGTTCCATAAATTATTTCTAACCATCATGCATGACTACTCCAGCCCTTATATAGATGAAATTTATTTATCAATAACAGAAACATACAACTAAAGAAAACACATACAGGAAACAAAACAGGATTAATGTCCATAATATATATGGCAAGCAAAGCAGTTTGGACCATATTCCATCTACATATTCCAAGTACATGTGCCAAATACGCAAGAACTGTATCTGATTTGGCCAAGCCTCTAGAAACCTGTACATTCATCACACCTCTACAGTCTGTACAAAGTTCTAATAATAAGTCATGTCTGCCTTTCCCCTATAGCAGGCAGCCATAATTTAATATTTATTTTTATTTATTCATCACATTACATAAAATTTTCTGGGTTGCATACAATTAAAAAAACAAAGACCACTGTGGTATTAAGGTGGTATATCAATACAGCCTTGAAGGTTTAGGCAAGGTTTTGCTAAGCTCTGCTACCCAAAGCCCTTCTTAATTGGAGAGGTTAAGGCTCAGTGCATAAGAACTGTCCAATTCAAGCTAACCTCCCTAAAAGTTTTTTTTAAAAAAAATAGGAAACTTTTGCTTGTGGTATATGATCTTGTCCCTAAGTTATGGGCAAGCAAATCAGTATAAAGCAGGAGGAAGCAAAGCAGAAGGGAAAGTGACAGTAAACCTCATGGATAGGATATTGTTTCCAGGTACAATTAGTAGAACTTTAGGAAGGAGGTGATCAGGGTACAACCTGAACTTCCAGCATTATAAACACCCATGCTCTGATTCTAGATTCATTTATTGCAATGCTCTATGCGTTTAAAACAAAATTACAAATATTTCAGAGCCCCTGTGCTAAGACTATTAGCTTGCTGCTTCTTTCAACCACTTGTTTTATCTTGATTCCATATAAAATGTGTTAATACCCAGCATGATTGCTTTTTTTTTTAATGGTGTTTACAGACTGTGCTGGCTTTTTTTAGAAGAAAAAGACCTCACTTCAATTTTATTTTAGCTGAATTATTCATTCGGCTTCCTATCTCTCGAAAAAGAAGGCATCTAGTTGGTAAAAAGAAAAATCCTTTTTTTTCACATGTCCAGCTCTTGTCATACTGCAGGAGTTCCCAATCATCTAACAAGAAGAAAGCTATTTAGATAAACATTTCAGATCTTGAAGGAAATGTTTTCTTATTGAATTTGGAGAGCACAATAGTGCCTGACAACTATTTAATCAAGAAGTTATTGTTTGGCTCAGAGGGAGAAAGAAAGGGATGAAAAATAATACCAGGCCTAATTTTTAAAATGTTGAACCAAGTGCTTGTTCACATTTAAAGCTTTTTTAAAACAAAAAACACAAATCTCAGCTATAACAACAATAGCAATAGCAGCATATTTTTGGTAAAATGGTGAGCACAGTTGGCTCTCTCTCTCTCTCTTACACACAGACACACACACATAGAGAGAGAGAGGAAAAAACAGAGAGATTAGCAGAACCTTTTTTAAAAAAAACAAACCCAAAACGTAAAGATTCTCAGTTAAACAACTGATCAGAGTTGGATAAGTGCTAAATAGTCCAGAATTGCTTTCTTTTTTTAAATTAAAAAATGTTTTTAATGAATTACCTGTGCTTCTGGAAAATACATTGAAAACCACAGAAAACTGTCCATACTCAGAGTAGTATAAATCACAGATAATGAAAAAACCCAAAAACCAAAGGAACTTCTTCATCATGACCTGCATGTAAATATTCCAGAGTCATCTGGGCTTCTATTTTTGAATATAATCTGAGCTGCACTGCCTTCTTAGTCTATTGCATCATGATAATTACATTCTTATACATGATACTTTCTTTTTAAAGAAATCTTTGTGCTATAATGTACTTAAATTCAGGCTGAAGTTCTGTTAGAAAAAAGCAAATAGTATACGTGTTTCATCCATATAATGGCTATACTCCAATGACTCACTTAGTATGCTTGTCATTTTTGTATTTTTTGTATGTATTTTTTGCCAAGACTCAGTGAGATAAAAGGCAAATGATGTGGTCCGGGGGAGACATAGGTTAGGTCCAAAAGCCTAGCCAGAGCCAGGCAATGGTAGAGTTTGGGGGGACAAGAGACATGAGATATGGTGTCCTGAGCCCACCCAGCCAAGGAAAGCAGATAGTTATTTTTTTATTGACAAGAGCATGCACTTACAGCAGCTCCTAAGGATACACATGTGCATACACGCTTCTCGTGTCTAGGCAGTTATTCCCAGGTCTGTGCCCTATGAAGCAGTTGTAGTAATAGGGGTACCACACCCCCCCCCACCAGCTTATATACCCTCCTCTAATAGGGTGTGCACATGTAATCTGAGGCCTCTCCTACATGGAAGCTGTCGCTGCTCTTATATAATAATAATAATAATAATAATAATAATAATAATAATAATAATAATAATAATAATTTATTATTTATACCCCGCCCATCTGGCTGGGTTTCCCCAGCCACTCTGGGCGGCTTCCAAAAGAATATTAAAATACTATGATACATAAAACATTAAAAGCTTCCCTAAACAGGGCTGCCTTCAGATGTTTTCTAAAAGTTTGGTAGTTGTTGTTCTCTCTGACATCTGGTGGGAGGGCATTCCACAGGGAGGGCGCCACTACCGAGAAGGCCCTCTGCCTGGTTCCCTGTAACTTAGCTTCTCGCAGGGAGAGAACCGCCAGAAGGCCCTCGGTGCTGGACCTCAGAGTCCGGGTAGAACGATGGAGGTGGAGACGCTCCTTCAGGTATACTGGACCAAGGCCGTTTAGGGCTTTAAAGGTCAGCACCAACACTTTGAATTGTGCTCGGAAACGTACTGGGAGCCAATGTAGGTCTTTCAAGACCGGTGTTATATGGTCTCGGCGGCCGTTCCCAGTCACCAGTCTGGCTGCTGCATTCTGGATTAGTTGTAGTTTCCGGGTCACCTTCAAAGGTAGCCCCACGTAGAGCGCATTGCAGTAGTCCAAGCGGGAGATAACCAGAGCATGCACCACTCTGTCGAGGCAGTCCGCGGGCAGATAGGGTCTCAGCCTACGTACCAGATGGAGCTGGTACACAGCTGCCCTGGACACGGATTTAACCTGTGCCTCCATGGACAGCTGTGAGTCCAAAATGACTCCCAGGCTGCGCACCTGGTCCTTCAGGGGCACGGTTACCCCATTCAGGACCAGGGAATCCCCCACACCTGCCCGCCTCCTGTCCCCCAGAAACAGTACTTCTGTCTTGTCAGGATTCAATCTCAATCTGTTTGCCGCCATCCATCCTCCAACCGCCTCCAGACACTCACACAGGACTGTCACCGCCTTCACTGGTTCTGATTTGAAAGAAAGGTAGAGCTGGGTATCATCTGCATACTGATGAACACCCAGCCCAAACCCCCTGATGATCTCTCCCAGCGGCTGCATGTAGATGTTGAAAAGCATGGGGGAGAGGACAGAACCCTGAGGCACCCCACGAGTGAGAGCCCAGGGGTCTGAACACTCATCCCCCACCACCACTTTCTGAACACGGCCCAGGAGGAAGGAGCGGAACCACCGTATAACAGTGCCCCCAGCTCCCAGCCCCTCAAGACGGTCCAGAAGGATGTTATGGTCGATGGTATCAAACGCCGCTGAGAGATCCAGCAGAACTAGGAAACAGCTCTCACCTTTGTCCCTAGCCCGCCGGAGATCATCAACCAGTGCGACCAAGGCAGTTTCCGTCCCGTGATGAGGCCTGAATCCCGATTGGAAGGGATCCAAATGGTCCGCTTCTTCCAGGCGTGCCTGGAGTTGTTCAGCAACCACTCGCTCAATCACCTTGCCCAAGAATGGAAGATTTGAGACTGGGCGATAGTTGGCCATCGTGGCCGCATCTAAAGATGGTTTTTTAAGAAGTGGTTTAATAACCGCCTCTTTCAGCGGGTCTGGGAAGGCTCCCTCACGGAGGGAAGCATTCACCATCCCACGAAGCCCATCGCCCAGCCCTTCCCGGCTAACTTTTATAAGCCAGGATGGGCAAGGATCAAGGAGACAGGTGGTTGGTTTCACTCGTCCAAGCAGCCTGTCCACATCCTCGGAGGTAACAGATTGGAACTGATCCCACGCAATTTGACTAGACAGGACTCTAGCACTCTCCCGCCCCGGCCCTGCTCCCACGGTGGCGTCTACCTCTTCCCGAATCTGAGCGACTTTATCTGCAAAAAACTTTGCAAAATCATTGCAGGAGATCATGTGGCCCGTACTGGGCCCCGATGTAGCAGGTGGTTCCGCTAAATTGCGGACCACCTGAAAAAGTCTCCTGCTGCTGTTTTCCGCAGATGCAATAGAGGCGGTGAAGAAAGCCTTCTTCGCCGTCGCTACCGCCACTTGGTAGGCTCGACACTGAGCTCTAACCTGTGTCCGGTCAGCTTCAGAATGGGTCATCCGCCACCGGCGCTCTAGCCGTCTCAACGATTGTTTCATTGCCCTCAGATCCATGGAAAACCACGGGGCTGTCCGGGCTCCATGCAATCGGAGAGGGCGCTTCCCTCTTTAAGCCCTTCTTGGCTAGGAGACAGCAGAACAGGGAATGGTGGGGATTTAGCTGATTCCCCCTTCACCTGGGCAGCCTCTTCCTCTACTTCTGATGCATCCTGTGTCCACCCCTCAGGCCCTGACCAATTCAACCTGTCCTCCTTCTCCTTCCATGGCTCCTGCCTTGTGAGGGACACCAAATCCCAAAAATCACTGGTCTATTCTCCTGGATCAGCCCCTGACTGCCTTACCTCCACCACACACTCGTGAAAGCCCTGCCAGGTCCCTGACATCTGGTCCAAAAAAGACAGGTAGTCAATTCTAGAGGCAATAGAGGTGAAGCAGACAGGATTGAGTTTTACAGACATCAGAGCCAGGCTAGGACAGTTATTACCGGTACATAAGACCAGAGTGCCCCTATTGGTTTTCCTGATTCCTCTGGGCTGATCAAGTCTCATGCTTATTAGACTTGAACTCCAGAGCAGCAAAATTCAGGTCATCAGTTTCCTCTATCTTCAAACTGTCCTAATGGCATAAAGAGTGACAAGCTTCCCTCCCCGCCCCCCCCCCCATACCCACAGTTGGGGTGGGTGGGAGAAAGACCTGCATTTCCAGATATTTTGAACCATACATCACTCCTCTCTCCCTAAACTGTGGTGCTAACTCAATGAGACAAAGTTCAGCAAAGTTCCAACCCTGGTTTATTTGAAGACACAAAAACAGCATATTGCACATAGCAAATTGAGCAGCACTTCCCAAAAAGCTCTTCCCCGCGGTAATCAGTATACTCCCTGAAGCTTGAAATTTGATTAACCATGAAATTTGTTTCATCGTAAAATTCACAAATTAGTGAAGAGCTCATGATACAACTTTTAATATGGATTTCCGTGAAACTGATATTTCTATCCTATTTGAAACTGTTTTTATCCACCTAATTCTATGCAATATTTCAGCATCCTTCTCCATTTGTTATGACAACTTAACAGAAACTTAACCTGTGCTTGTTTCTAGCAGTGTGATGAGGATAGAACTACTTCACATTTTTTTACTGATTTTTAATTTCAAGTAACAAAACACACCCATACAAGGAATACATACAGTAGTTTAGTGTTGCAGAGAAGAGAGAGAAATAGTGGCTGATGGTTGTAGTTTTAGATATTTCAAGAAAAGCAATAAAAGGAATGTGTTTCTCCATAACATTCCATTGAGTCAATGAAGGGTGAAAACCATGCTTATTGTCTTAACAAAGGCAATACAGTGGTACCTTGGTAGTCAAACGGCTTGGCTCCCAAACAAATCGGCTCCTGAATGCCGCAAACCCAGAAATGAGATTTAAATCGAGGCCCTCATTAGACAGAAAGATTCAGCCATTGCCTAAAGCAAACATATCACTTTAAAGCTGTTATTGATCATGATGAAACTAAACCACCCATTTTCCCCTCCGGTATTGGACTATATGACCTCCTGTGTCAATGAATCCTAACCCCAGGCTATATATAATTTCAAACATCTTTCCCTCCTGCCCTCCCTCAATCAGTTCTAATTTTTAGACTGCAAACCTTAACAACTTACCAGGGTGTCCTATTGAACTATATGGGTTTTAGTTTTTAAGTGGACGTGTAAAAGGACTGCACTGTTAAAACAGCGAAATGTATCCTGAAGTCTATTTGCATTTTTCTCAAATCATATTTTGTGTTTATTGCTTCTCTGTTTCTGGGACATCAAAGAAACACAAAGGGGAATCTGTAATATGAATTTCCTTGAAGGAAATAATCATTTTAGTGCTTTGCTATCCGTTTGCTAAAACCTCAGCATCAACCATTAAAAAGCATCCTGTGTTTTGAGAATTCATTACCACTTTAGTCTAACATCTAAATTTATGCTGTTACAGTGTAAAAGCCAAATACATAATATTTGAGGGTGGGATAATGCATCTACTTCCACACTTTAGTAAGTGACTGAATTGCTCGTGTGAGCCTTGCTAGGTTTGATTCAAAATTATTCTTTCTGTCATTATGCATGCTTTCTTCCTCTGCCACATTAGCAGCATACTAATAAGATGAATACAAAACATCACAAGTAAAGCATAATGCAATATTATCTCTGTTCCGTCGAAGGCATAAACCTGTCCATCAGTATCTTTTCTGCTCCACACTGAAAAGCTTTGCAACATCCTGCATCTTAAACTACAGCCATCGGGTCTGTATCAAGAGGAAACTACAGGCACTGTCTGTCAGCTCTGAACAAAGAAAGCTGCCTTACACCAAATCTGACCAATGGTCCATCTAGCACAGTATTGTATACACTGACAGGAAGTGGCTCTCCAGGCTCTCAGACAACTGTCTTTCTCAGCTGTACCTGGACAGGCTGAGGATAGAACCTGTGATCTTGTGCATGCAAAGCATGTGCTCTACAATCGAGCTACTGAGTATCCAGTAAGCAAAGCACAAGTCCCTCTCTAATAAATTGGATTAAATGTCAGAGCGGATCCATAGGAGCCTCGGTCGGAATCACAGAATTGTAGAGTTGGAAAGGACCACAAGGGTCATCTAGTCCAACCCCCTGCAATGCAGGAATCTTTTGCCCAGTGTGGGGCTTGAACTCATGACCCTGATATTAAGAGTCTCGTGCTCTACTGACTGAGGTAACGAGGAGATTGCAGTCCAGAATCTCAGTCTGTACGTGTAGGACAGAATGCAGGAAACTAGAAAGAAGGCTCCCATATCATGAACATAAGGTCCTAGCACCATTCTACACAATTACATTACTGGGGTGTGTATATTAAAGGTAAAGGGATCCCTGACCATAAGGTCCAGTCATGGCCAACTCTGGGGTTGTGGCACTTATCTCACTTTATTGGCCGAGGGAGCCGGTGTACAGCTTCCAGGTCATGGCCAGCATGACTAAGCCGCTTCTAGCAAACCAGAGCAGCGCACGGAAACGCCGTTTACCTTCCCGCTGGAATGGTACCTATTTATCTACTTGCACTCTGACGTGCTTTCGAACTGCTAAATTGGCAGGAGCAGGGACTGAGCAACGGGAGCTCATCCCATCGCGGGGATTCGAACTGCCGACCTTCTGATCGGCAAGTCCTAGACTCTGTGGTTTAACCCACAGCGCCACCCTCATCCCTGGTGTGCATATTAAATTTCTGGAATTCAAGAAAAGGCTTTCCCCCATGTTTAAAATCCCCTACGTGTAGTGAGCAGCTTCAGCATAGCCTCCCACTCCCCTATTTTGCCACCCTGCAATACTCATTTCCAATATACTTGGAGCTTTTTTTAGGGTTAGGGTTAGGGTGCTACATTTCAGACTATCAAGTATTTATTTATTTATTAAATTTCTATACTGCCCTTCATCTGAGGATCACAGGGTGGTTTACAGTACAAAAACACGAAAATAACTTAACATAGCAACAAAGACAGCAATAACACATACACCCAAGTAGATATGCATTGGATGTCAAATGTTTATCATTATTTACCATCTGAGGGAGTACCCTGCAACTAAGCACAAGCTTTAGAAAGCTTAGCAAGGAGAAATCTACAACAGGCAAACATTTGGCAGTTTGCTCAAATGTATCAAATTCATTGTGCTTGCTCATCCCGAAATCTATCATCTTAACTGCCTAGAACAATTCATTCCATTACACAATGCTGCAAATGTATCACACAGGGAGCCAACAATCACCACGACAATAGAGGCAACCATTATGATATCCCAGTCTTGTAAATCAGTTGACTGCAATATACAACTCTCCATTCACACACAGAATGCCTGTGACAAAACAAGGAATCTAGTCACACACAGCATGTAAGCCATATCCTAGCCTTCTTTCAACCACTGAGCTTCATAATCAAGCTACATCAAGGCATGACTTGTTTACTGCATCACTGTTATTCTGCAGAAATACAATGGTTACAAAACATATTAACAAACAATGGCAGTAATTTCACATAGCCAAGGACCTAACCTAAATAGCATTAATCCAAGCAGCATCCAAATGGCAAAACTACTGTAAGTCTTAAGTACCACTTCTTTCCTTCCGGTGTGGTTAGGTGCTAAGTATTTATAAAATTGAAATGTCCAAGTGTCTACAGTATCTCTGCAAGCAAGGAGGATGAGGGCAACCTGGCCACACCCTTCTGACCACATTGGCAATGCCCTTGTGACCTCCTAGTGGCCCTTTCAGGTGTCATGGGCACCAGCTGTCTCTGGCTAGGGGCCTCAAAAGATGGAAGTGGGTCCTCTGAATATATCAATGATGACTGAGAGATTTCACAGATAGCCAGGGCTAATATAGACACTTTGGGTGTTTCAAAGCAGGTGAACAATGCTATGATACATAATACTATGAAACAACAAGGGACTTCTTAATGAATTTCAATTACGTTTTTCTATAGGTTATATATCTTCAAATGCTATGCAATTTCCTATATATATTTTTCCCTTTTAAAAACTATTTTACAGTTCCAGTAACTGAGCTGAATTTGATATGCAGTATTACGTCCCAAAGCACTAAGCAGAGGTTTTACTTACATATATAAACATGAACATCTATATAACTTCCTAATCTAAAATTTTGTGGAAGCATTACAATACTAGTGTGTTCAAGTCCCAAAGAATTTGTCACACGTTTCTTGGAGAATTTTATTTTACTGAATGTAAGATTATCTGCATTTAGCTGAACATTTCCCCCTCCTGTTACTCTTCAGACATCAACTGGACATTTGTTAATGCCAATAATAATAATATCATTGCTTTTGGTTTTTAATCAAGAACACTTATTGATGTTGGTCATCTTTGAGTTACACCTGAAATTATTTAACTAAGACTTTTGAATTGCCATCGGGAAGAGCAATTTTAGGACATAGAAGAACAGATGTTAAAGTGACTAACATATGGACAAATGCATTTCCTTGGATACATTTTATTGAACCCCACGCCTTTGTTAGTCACATCTCATTACTGCATAGTTAAATTATGACAACATGTTCAAGAAGCCTCATTTTTTTAGCCTAGAATGCCACTAATCTTTCAAGTAGCTTCTCTTTGCATATTTAAGCATTAAAATTACAATTTTACACCACATTTGAATGCCTGAGGTCAATGACTAATCAGCATTCAGGTGTCGAAAGTGATACTACGAATTAGTATACTGCATATGGAAGAGTTTGGAAAGCATAAATATGGATTGGGGCATTTGGTTGGCCAGTTTCTAGTCATTGTGACTTTTGTATTACTGATGTTTTGTAATTCAGCTGTGACTTTACTAATTGTATTATTTTATTGTTGATTTTATATTATATTAAAAGGGAATATTAATTATTAATTAAATATTAATTAAAAGGGAAAGCAGTGAACACCACTAAAGGATGCAAAACCCACAAGTCTACCAACTAAAACAGCATTTCTTTCTCCTGTGACTTAATTTGCTCAAAGAAGCTCAGAAAACCACTGCCTTTCATTAAGCATTCATTAAGCAACTCATCTCCAAGCCTAAGATGCTACTAAGCCATCGTAAAATGGCAAAATTGATATGTGAAATCTGCCCTCCCTAATACTGGATTCCACATGTGCTTTCAAGTGCAGCCTTCCACCCACTGAAGATTAGGAAAGCTCAGAAACTTTGGCAGCTCTTGACAGTACTCCTGGTTGCCATGCCCTTTGTAAGGCACTGCTAATCACTTTCACAGCCTTAAGAAATTGACTGAAGTGTCAGCAGAAGAGTTGGGTGGAAAAAAATAAGAAAATGTTCAGTTCTCTTTTGTATACAAAAGTTTAGGTAAGAAGTTATTTTTTAAAAAAGCAGTATATTAGCAGAATGTGCTATTTAACTGGCTCAGGGTGGCAATTGATATAACTATCATGATTAGTGCAGGTACATTTGCTGCTTCAGTCCTTTCTGCATCACTTAAACAGCTGACCACTTTGATATTTGATCTTGCTTCACTTTGACTTCAAAGTATGTTTCATTCTCTGTCCCCTGAACTTAGAAACTGGGTCAAAGCAGCCAAACTCCTAGACTGACCTGCCCTTGGCCTGAAATGTGGTTGCACAAATGTATCTACTACAGAGTGCCTGTGACATTATTAGTCAACTCACACACATACACTCCACAGCTGTCATGCTGCTTTGCTTTGCTTTGCATTGCTTACAAGTTAGGGGTTGGTTCAAGGCAGAGCACCGCTCAAGCATTTGGACAGAATATTTCAACATTGTCTTCAGAACTAGTATTGCAGAAGAGGATCAGGTAGAAGGGAATCGAGCCTGAAAATATCATTCGGTAAGGACCTCTATTTCCTTTAATCTGAATCATTTGTTCTGCACTGAACCCAATATCCAGTGCTTTTAATCTGGTAAACATCCTGAAGGAATCCCCTTAGCCTAAGCTATTAGCAAATTGCAATCACCTATCTGGCATTTACCAACAGCCATATTGTGGTTATAACTTTAAAAGCCTAATTAGTCCATGAGCTAGTCACCACAGAATAAGTTATTTGAAATTATTTTATTGAACTTTCTTATCGGAGGGGTATAAGCTTGAGCAAATAAAAAAAAATGCAGAAACCCTGTCTTTCACACAGAACAAAGGCACTGAAAAAACTACTGGACATAAGCATGTCAAAGAGGCTAAGACAACTGAGCTATCAATCAGCATTAGGAAAGAAGCAGTTCAGTTAATTATAGTCAAGACTCTAAGGAGGAAGGATCAAGTTCATTATCTTTTTTTTTCAGTGCCTCACATACAGCCCTTCAAGAAGTGTTTACAAGATGTCAGGATTTCTTTGAACCTGCCTTTCAGGTGTTTGCTACTGCATCTAGAAACACAAAGAGAAGGAAATTAAACCGGGAGGCTGGAGGGACCTTTGCTTCAAAAGCTGTAATAGTAGTTTGGCACCAGAGGGCAAGCACCCTTCCTTCACTCCATGGAACTACCAAGTGTTATCAAGGGAGACAGCTTATAAGTAAAGGAAGTGCTAAGTACATGGTTCTAGCATGAAAAAGTGTTATGAGGCACCCATATACATATATTAACTATCAACTAGAGCAGGTGTGCACAATCTGCAGCCCTCCAGATGTTTCTGGACTACAACTCTCATCAGCCCCAGCCAGCATAGCCAGTGATCAGGGATGATGGGAGGTATAGCCCAACAACATCTGGAGGGCTGCAGGTTGTGCACCCCTGTGCATGCTCTAATTGGTGTTTAGTACCTGCCAGAAATTTCACTATCCTAGTCTAGAAAGGAGACTGCCAGGTCTCGGCTGGAGCCAAAAGCAATCCACAAACAAGTCAAAACCTGAAAGGTGTATTCTTCTGCTCAGTGTCACTGATGCCAGAAGGCTGAGCTACAAGGTCTTCCCCCCTTCTCCCACACCCCCAAAAAATCGGCTTGCAGGGGGGTTTGGGAATTCCCCTTGAAGAGCATGTGTGGGAGAAAAGGGATTGTTCCATCTGGCAAGCCTAAATGCTTGTCCTGATGGGAGGATTGCCTTAGTGTGATATTGAACTCCTCCCAATATGTTAAGGTTGAAATCCTCTACCCACTTACTTGTGAGCAAGCTCCATTGAAATCAATGGGACTTACTTTAAAGTAGAAACATAAAGACTGAACTGTAATTTAATTATCTACATTAATTCTTTGTGCTTTCTATGATATAAGAAAGAGTAAGTGGATATAATTTTAAATAATTCTAGGATTCACTCAACAGAAGGCCATGCTAACTGTTGCTTTCTTCACTCTTCAAAAGGTAAAGGTACCCCTGACAATTAAGTCCAGTCACAAATGACTCTAGGGTTGCGGCACTCATCTTGCTTTACAGGCTGAGGGAGCCTGCACCTGTCTGCTTTCGCAGACAATATTTTCGGGTCATGTGGCCAGCATGATCTTATTGTGAATCAGATTCTGTGATGTTTAACTTGAGAACAACTCAAATTTAGCAGGCATCAACACTGAATCCCCCCCCCCAATATTTTGCTTCAAACTGTTCTGTTTAACCAGACTTTCCCTCAATTGTACCATTGGTATTTGAATTTATTAATCAGATGTTTTATTTGAACTTTTTAATATATATTTTTGTCAACCACTTTTTATGATAAACAGTATACAAATGTATACAAATAAACAACTCCTTGTAAACCAATACGTACACATTTTAGGGCAAGAAAGGCATTCTAGGAAATGCCACTGAGAACAGCATATGCTTAAGTGCCCATTAGCAATCCTTTAAGCTCTTCAGCCAGAGAAAACAAGTGGAAATGTGTTTTTTTTAAATGCATGCTCTTCAAGCATATACCATATTTCAATGAAAATGCCCTTTGAATGTGTATTTTAGAGACATTGATGTTGTCCCGTTACGTAAAGTAACTCTTAGGAGATGTGATGCATATTGGTCATGGAAAACGAATTTCTCATATATTATGGGCAAACAGTGCAGCACATCCTCTCTGGATTGTCAGCTACTGGGGGTGGGGGGGTGAGGAATCCAAAAGGAAGCCATGCTAGTCTGCTACAGCGAGAACAGCAGAATCCCCCTGCACTTGGGCTAAGTGGGCTCCAGTTCAGGAATGTCCCTGTAAAAATGGTGTGCTGTCAGAAAGTAACTCAAGTCATAGTCCCCTGTATGATTACTGCCTAAAACAAGCTTACATGCAGAGCATTTGACAAAGAAAAATGCTGTAGGCAGCTGAGTTTGCAGGCTGGCTCTTTTGCCATTTATCTGTTGTGAGGTTACTGTATACATAAAAACAAAAATTTTGTACAATGAAATAAAAATTACGTTCAATATAAATATTGAATGTATGATGTTATCTACACTATACAATACTTTTTTTCAAATAATGCGCATTTCAAGCATGTAACCAAAATAAACAAATTCTATAATTTCCTATAACAATAAATGATTATATGTTCCTTGGTGCAGATATTTTCCCCAAATGTTTTTTCAGTTAAAAATATTGTACCGCCTAGTGCTGGATCATATAGGCGTGTAAAGGAAACTATATTTTTACACAATTCATGACACAGAGAGAAAATATGAAAATGATAAATGAATATCCAGCACCTGTAAGGTTTACCCTCAATCACATAACAAAATCACCTGATACAAACCATTCCTAAATACCTTAAATAAATTTCAAATGTGATAAATGTCATGTCATGGTCACAGGCCAGCCAATCCAACTAAAAACAGGCAACCCATGACAAATAAAAAATGCCAAATATCCCCATATGTTTCCCCCCAGATATTGTAGGCATTTCATGATGTATGAGTTATGCTAGTTCAACCAAGATTCTAAGAGGATGTAGTAAGTGTAACATAATGCTTTTTAAGTCTTTAATAGCTAATGCTTCAGTGTTATTCTCTGTTTTTGTTATGTCAGAATTATGATTTTAGGTGAGTTAAAAGACACTGGAAGCAAAGTTGCTTTATACCTAACATCATTTAGAATCTTGTAGCCTTTACAAGTTAGTTTCTAGTGAGGTTTTGGTTTATAGATCTGGAACTGCCTGTGTGCTTCCTTCTGCACCCTTAACATCTGTTCTAGCCTACACATTAATAAATGAATAAATGTTACAATATCACAACGAGTCCCCATTCCCCCCCAATAAAGTAGGCCTGTATCTACTGTGAACTTCTTACAGAACAAATTGATGCAGAGAATTAGTAGGAGTTCTAAGCAATTAAGGTATATCGCTCTTTCAGAAGTTTATGTTTAGAAAAGATTTTAAAGATTCCCCTCCCAAAGCACTTGATTACATTCAAAGAATTTTTTTAAAACAACAACACATAACACCTTCAAGCGATGGAGGTATACTGAGAAGCCTTTCTCACTCGGAAAGCTATGGACAGTTCAGTGCAGTGCATTATATGTAATCAAGGCAAACATTGCTTGAGCACATATCTACAGAACATGGAGATATATTCAATATCCTACCCCCTACCCCAAAATCAGCAATCAGCCTTTTGTTCATAATCGCAGGCTTACTGTTTCATTCTAATGCTGTCTTCTGTCACATTCACTTTTCTCTGCAATTTTTTTTAATATTTTTTTGGGCACATACAGAACTTTATGGCAGATTTCATCAAATAATTAGTTTTAGTCTGAAGAGCAGGCAGTTATTCAAGAGAAACATTACAGAGAAGTAACTTTACCTATTGCAGTCGACATGAAGCAGGAGGTGGGATGCACTAAGTGATAACGCAATCTTATGCCACTGTCCATCTGCCAGCCGATACGGAAATACTTCTGTTCTTGACTTTCCATTAAATCTGTAGTGATATCTTATTTCATCTCTCAGGCCACTGCTTTCCAGTTCAAAGTAACTGCGTTTAAAAAGAAGAAGAATCAATTTCATTTTACATGCCGTGCACTATTCAGTCATGTGTTCTGCGAATTAATGAAAACAATAGCTCTTGAAAATTACATTTATTATGATGCCTGTGTGTTTAATGAACATGCATGTGTAGGTGTGCTAGCCACCCACCCAAATACAGGCTCCAAATATAACATCTTGCCAGAATTAAGGCTAGGAATCAATCATGCGCCATTCTCATTACAGTCCAGAAATCTTATGCACCTGACAGTCTGCTTCCAGATTTGAGATGGCCCACAGAAGAGTGCTCCCTAGTGGTCACACAATTTCCCCTCTCCCTCCCTTTCTCATTCAAACTGCCCCCTCCGCTGACACACCAGTTAGATATTTAAAAAGATGCCACTGGTTCAAAAATAAGTTGATTTTTCTAAGCATAATTGCTGCATGGGGGTCACAGCTAAGCAGCAGAAGCTGTGAGTCAGTAGTTTCTCATCCTTGGTTTACTTAAATCTGTGCCTGTAGCCAATGTCTCAGAGAGATAGGCATTCTGGGAAATGCGCGTAGCAGTTAGAGACAGGTATTTAGAGCTGCTCAGAATGACAAGTTGAGATTGAGTTAAAAAGGGCTGAGGGAAGATGCCAGTACTGGGACCTTGGTAAGTACAAGGACCTTGGCCCACGGATTCCAGCAGTTGAAACATGCCATGGCACCTAGGTACTGAAGATTTTCCTTGGCAGCTATTAAAATACAGGGGGAGAGACCTTTAAAAGTTAACATTGGCAGCTTTGAAGGTGAGTTTTTGTTCATTTCCCCCTCTTATCTTTCTGACTTCAGTCTGCTTTCTTTATAACAAAAGTCTGGTAAACTTTTGACAAGGGAAAAACACATGGAATGCTGTGCAATATATATCAGTTACCATTTTTTCCACAAGAAAAAAATATTGACCCACACTGTGAAATGGAAAAGCCTGACAGACTCGCTCATGCAATAAATTACTGACTAGGAATTTGTGCACAAATGCACGTCTGGCAAAAGAGAAAGAAAGGATAAAAAATGAGTTTGCATCATCTAACACACATCACGTTTTAACTGCCATTAAATGTATCTAAGCAGCAAAACAAAGTATTTTAATATTAAATTAAATGTTTAAATTAAATATTTCAACTTGAAAATGAACTTGAAGAGAAGGCAAAAATAACCTAGAAACTCATGGCAGGAGCATGCCAGCATTAAATTGCTGGAGTAAGTGAAGTTAACTCTTTATTAGAAGAAATAGGATCTGTTCAGGACTGCCAGGCCTAGTGAGCACAGCAACCCTTCTTCGGCAGGCCTTTCCCCTATGAGGAAGTTGTAGAGACTAAGGGTCCCCGCCCCCTTCCCACAGCTACCTACCTAAGTCTCCTCCTCTACCAGGTTCTTCCCAAGCAATCTGAGACTATGACAGCATGCCTGTCTTTGCTCCTCCCACGTATACCCCTCCTAGTCCTGGGAGACCATGGAATAGGGGAGCATATCAAAGCAGGAGGGGGAGACACCTTTGCTTCCTCACTTGGCTGACTCTTCTTTGTATCTTGGCCTCCCTCCTCTCCTGCTTCCGCTTCTGGGATTCTCTCTGCCACAGGCTCTCCCTGCTCTCTAAAACCTGTTATGTCGTCAGCTTCTGACACTTCCTCTTTCTAGTCTTTTCCCTCTTCTCGCTCTGACCACTCATTATTATCCCACTGCCAATCACTGGGCTCTGAGCCTTCTTCCCATGGGGGTTTCCCATCAGGTGCCTCCCACCATTCCTCTGTGTCCAGCCAGGCCATGGCACTCATCAAAACAAACCCAAACACAGTAATCCTACTACTACCCAAGTCATAGAAATGCATGCACCAAAAAAATGAAGATGCATATCTGGAAAAGGTTCCGTTTTCTTGTTTAAGCAGAACACATCACTAATGGGAAAAACAAACTGGGCTCTTAAGAGTAGCCAATGGTTTTCTGTCTAAAGATGCCCTCTGTTTTAAAGAACACCCAGTCGAAGTCTGGTTTGATGATAACAAGGAAGATCAGGAGCCTTGAAGTTATCCATCAATAGTTAGGACCCATACAACAGAGAAGGCATACATGTCACCTGGACACAGACTTCCCCACTCAATTGAGATGTATTGTATTTTTATTTAAACTACAGTAATCAAAACTCAGTAGTGGCCAGAAGATTGGAGAAGATCAGTCTACATCCCAATCCCAAAGAAGGGCAGTGCCAAAGAATGCTCCAACTACCGCACAATTGCACTCATTTCACATGCTAGCAAGGTTATGCTTAAAATTCTACAAGGAAAGCTCAAGCAGTATGTGGACCGAGAACTCCCAGAAGTGCAAGCTGGATTTTGAAGGGGCAGGTGAACCAGAGACCAAATTGCAAACATGCGCTGGATTATGGAGAAAGCTAGAGAGTTCCAGAAAAACATCTACTTCTGCTTCATTTACTACGCAAAAGCCTTTGACTGTGTCAACCACAGCAAACTATGGCAAGTTCTTAAAGAAATGGGAGTGCCTGATCACCTCATCTGTCTCTTGAGAAATCTCTATGTGGGACAAGAAGCTACAGTTAGAACTGGATATAGAACAACTGATTGGTTCAAAATTGGGAAAGGAGTACGGCAAGGCTGTATATTGTCTCCCTACTTATTTAACTTATATGCAGAATTCATCATGCGAAAGGCTGGGCTGGATGAATCCCAAGCCGGAATTAAGATCGCCGGAAGAAATATCAACAACCTCAGATATGCAGATGACGCAACGTTGATGGCAGAAAGTGAGGAGGAATTAAAGAACCTTTTAATGAGGGTGAAAGAGGAGAGCGCAAAATATGGTTTGAAGTTCAACATCAAAAAAACGAAGATCATGGCCACTGGTCCCATCACCTCCTGGCAAATAGAAGGGGAAGAAATGGAGGCAGTGAGAGACTTTACTTTCTTGGGTTTCATGATCACTGCAGATGGTAACAGCAGTCACAAAATTAAAAGACGCCTGCTTCTTAGTAGAAAAGCAATGACAAACCCAGACAGCATCTTAAAAAGCAGAGACATCGCCTTGCCGACAAAGGTCCCTATAGTTAAAGCTACGGTTTTCCCAGTAGTGATGTATGGAAGAGAGAGCTGGACCATAAAGAAGGCTGATTGCTGAAGAACTGGTGCTTTTGAATTATGGTGCTGGAGGAGACTTGAGAGTCCCATGGACTGCAAGAAGATCAAACCTATCCATTCTTAAGGAAATCAGCCCTGAGTGCTCACTGGAAGGACAGATCGTGAAGCTGAGGCTCCAATACTTTGGCCACCTCATAAGACCCTGGAAAAGACCCTGATTTTGGGAAAGATTGAGGGCACAAGGAGAAGGGGATGACAGAGGACGAGATGGTTGGACAATGTTCTCAAAGGCTACCAACATAAGTTTGACCAAACTAGGGGAGGCAGTGGAAAACAGGAGTGCCTGGCGTGCTCTGGTCCATGGGGTCACGAAGAGTCAGACACGACTAAATGACTAAACAACAACAATCCCTTCCAAATTTGCATGTATGCATATAAATTAGCAGATGCAAAATTTATGCATATTGATGTTCTCTGTTTACCATTTTTTTGTGAGGAGACATACAAATCCTTCCCACCCCCGAAGCGTAAGTAGCCATCCTATGGGCTTTCAATAAAGGAGGGGGAAAGCTTTGATCAAGGGAGTTATAACTACAGTATACACCTTAAAACTCATTTTATGATTACAATTTATTTTAGTTTTGCTGTCACTCAGCAACAAGTACTGTCAGTCTTAGGAAGCTAGAAGCTGCTTCCAGCACTTTGCTGTCAAAGAAATCAGTGAGACAAGTACTGTCAGGGAAGCTCCATTCAGAACTTAAATGGTTCATAATTGCCTTCTCTTGTCAAAGAACAAAAAGATCCCTTGTTGGGCTCTTTCCCCTTTTCTCTTCCGAAATGCTGTACAGAAGACAAATTAAGAAAAGAGCCTAAAGTAGCTCATAGAGAAAAGCAAGTTTTCATAGTCTGGGAGCCACATATTGTTCAAAGGTATTTGTAATCCAAAACCACCTGGAGTTGAAAAACCACTACCTTTTCTAACATTTTACTCAAAAAAATGGAACATTAGATACTAGGTGATAATTATCCAGAATTATCTAAGTCTCCATATTTTGTTTTAGTGTTTTAAGCAGGGTTCAAGCACTGCCTATGACTGTCCACCCCACCCCAAAAGGCATTACGCAACTCTAAAGTCCAAATGGCAAGTCCAGCCCTGACAGATTTTAATATTCAGGAAGTACAAGTAATTTGCCCACTTCATCAGACTACACAAGCTGAAATCTATCAAGGATGAAATACCGTATTTTTCCATGTACAGTGGTGCCCCGCAAGACGAATGCCTCGCAAGACGGAAAACTCGCTAGACGAAAGAGTTTTCCGTTTTGGAGGTGCTTCACAAAACGAATCTCCTATGGGCTTGCTTCGCAAGACGAAAATGTCTTGCAAGTTCCTGCAGGGGGGTTTTCCTCCCCCCTTTTTCTAAGCCGCTAAGCCGCTTATCAGCTGATCCGATAAGCCGTTAAGCTGCTAAAAGCCGCTAATAGCGCTAATCCGCTAATCCGTCAATGGGCTTGCTTCGCAAGACGAAAAAACCGCTAGACGAAGAGAATCACAGAACGGATTCTTTTCGTCTTGCGAGGCACCACTGCATAAGACGTCCCCATGTATAAGATGCCCCCTATTTTGGGGGGCTCCAAACACCCCTCACTACAACCCGTGTATTAGAAGAACCCAAATTTTAAACCTAATTATTTGGTAAAAAAAAAACCCTAGTCTTATACACGGAAAAATACGGTAACTAGATGGAACCCTGGCTGCATCCATCTCTGACTGTTAAAATGATGGCAGTCAAGTAAGAACAAATGCAAGTGGTTTTGTCTGCATAGTATCTGTGCAGTATAATGCAAATAAGTCACAATGAGTCTTTGAGGGTTCCATCAGATCTCCTAAAGCCTACATACAGCAGGCCTCTTATTACTTCAGAAAGCTCCACTAGCCAGCACTGTGCAGATGCAATGGCAGCAGAGAATAGTCATTCCTTTTAATAAAACAAAAAACCTTTTTCTGTTTTCAGAGTTAATTATAATGTAGTGTATAAGTGTGTCTGTGCAACTATCTCCTGCATGCTGCCCTTGCTATGTTGCTGTTGGTTTTTGTTGCCTGGTTAATAACATTCTGTGATTAATAATAATAATAATATTTTTTTAAAATTTAGATCCCACCCATCTGGCTGGGTTTCCCCAGCCACTCGGGGTAGCTTACAGAACATATAAAAACACAACAAACATTAAAAAAACCAGACTATCCTATACAGACAACAAACAAACCAATAAATCAATAGAAACCAATAATGACAATAACAGCAACAATAACAATAGTTTACAGCTATACCCAAATTAAATTAACCGCCAACCCCAACTAAACATTTAACCAACACCCACCTGACAAAATCAAAACAGAGGAACCACTTAAAACATGGTGAAACATTTTAGCCAGTTGCTCCAACCCAAGATTTGTTCCAGCAATGTACCTCCAGCCTCCCAGGAGCCTCCTTTGGCTGTTCAGAGTGAGTCTGAGCCCTGCCTCCTAGGCCAGGTGGAAATGGACCTTGCAGCAAGGACTCACAACAGCAGCAAGGGTGGGGGGAGGAATCAGAGTCTGTTTCTGAGACCAGATTAACCCCTAGTCCCTAGAGATCTCCTGCAAAACTATTGCAACTCAATGCTCATTTGCTTGGAAATGTGTTCCAGTGAACTAAATGTGGCATTACCATGCTTAGGATGGGGCATTAAAGTCTCATTTATTTTTATATTCCAAGAGTACCATCTTTTGCATGTTTACTTACTCTGTAAACTATGGCAACAGCTCAAAGCTCAATTACTAGGGAGCAAGAACTGCAGCATTTGTGGGACTTGTTTTTGAGTTACATGTACAGGCAACATGCATCTGATCAGGGCCTCACGCCTTTGTTTCACACTAGGTCAGGTAGCAAGGTGTTGGATGGACAGAGTGGAATTGGTCAGATCTTTAAATAAAAATGACTGGGGTCTTTTGTCAGTAGAAACACACCTATCCAGTTTGGGCTTTATTGTTTCTTGCTTTTTTATGTCTGAGTTAACAAGCAAGCATGAGGCAAGGTGAGCAGAAGTCACCAAACTGGTAATGCACAAAAGGGAAGAACCTTTATCTCTTAACCTTCATTTCTTCTTTCAAGTTCTTATAGCTATTTTAGGCAAAGCAAGGAACAAGCATTTAAGATACTCTACAGGGACCACAGCAAAAAATGAAAACAAGTTAGGTCTTGCAGCATTCAACATTTCCAAAAAGGGATTTCCTGCTGATGAACACAGTCAGTAAGGCTAAATGGAAGCTGGCTATTACAGACAATATATGCAATGCTATTCTCCAGAAAAACAACACCTCAACAGCTAAATATCAACCAAAAAAGACCAAATTGTTTAATTCTTTCTCCTTTTTTCTTGGTTGTACTGTTCTACAGACTTTACTTAAACCATGTCTAAAATGTTTTTTGGCAAAGATTCTGCTTGCCATGGTGACTGTTTGAAGTTGTAGGTCATGACTTAATAACAATCCCAAAGAGGTGCTTTGCCCAGATAGTGTTTATCTATGTACACTCTTTTTTTACAATTATATATAGGATATCAGAGTACAAAAATACATACTGTATTTCTTCAGAGTAGGCTGCAAAATAACTAGGTGCTTTTGTTATAGGTGGCAGGTAGATGGATTCAGCACACTAGCTCATCATTTGAAAAACTGCTTCGTTGGGATAGGATAACACAAGCAGCTGCCTAGACAGTGGAATCATTATGTCTTCAGGCAATATCTATCTATGTCCAACAAAATCCTCCCAGCTTACTGTATTCCACCCAATGCAATTCTGGCAGGCTAGATGTAAGAGGTGCTTCTACCTAGCAATCATAGTAAGCATTATTTTTTGAGAACACCACAATTCTATGTTGCAAAGGCTTCTAAGGAGACACAACTATAATTTATCTGTGCATATTCAGCTGAACCTACCAATCTAAACACAACCGAAGTGGTTCAGAGTTTAAGATATGGTTTTCACATAACTTTATGAATGAGCTAAAATAATAGTTTTGCTACACATTATTTTATCTAGTGCTGAAGCACCAACTCCTTTATGCATTTTTTCCCTACTGGATTGTTAACATAGCTGTCAGCAGTGGTCTTCATTCTTATTTTTTCAGAGCAATCCTTGCCTACATATCTGGCTGAAAGTGGTTAAGATGGGGTGAAGGTGTCTCTGCTGGCTGGGAGCAACTTCGTGAATGTGGCGGAACATCTACTATGGAGCCCCCACCCTGTTCCTGTGAGTTAATGCCAGCAGGAAGCTATGCAGGTTTAGATCTACAGTTGATAGCATATCTGCCAGCATTAAGCCCCCAAAACAGGGCATTTCAAGGGTGAAGAGGAGGCAGCCTCACTCCTTCAAGAAAGTTCTCCCAAGATCAGGCTTGTCAACTATGTCAGCTTGGAGCTTGCATAGTTAGTCGCGCCCAAACCCCCAAAGTCAATTGGGACACTGCATGCATATTTTAAAACACAACTACATGATAGAGTAAAGAAGAAACAGGAGATCTAAAAACATGAATACATCATGTGGCAAAGGTACTGTATTTGAGAGCAGAAGCCATAAAGGGAAACAGTAAAGCAGTCTAGAAATGTTGAGAAATGCTGTAAAGCTGCACAATCTGTATGCTGAATCACTGTGACTCATCCTGAGGATGAGTCATTCTCTGTATAAATGTATTGCATCTACTTGCAGGCAGACAGTTTGAATCCTGTTAGTTTGGAGACAGTTTTGAGCCTGTGAGCTGTGGAGCCATGAGTGAGGGTGGAGTCAGTGTGTGTATGGAGCCTGACTCAGAAGTGAAGCCGGTACTCTGTGTATGCTCTGAAGCTAGTTTAAATCTTCTGTTCACTATGCTGTGTTATTTGCAAACAAGTTTTAACTCAGTAAAGCTTTTATCCTTTTAAAAAAGAAGACTCTGCGTTACTAATTTACACTGCGCATCAGAAAAATCTTCCTATAAAAAAACCCACCAATTTCTATATAAAAAGCCAACCTGCAGTCAGCATCAGCAGTAATTTAATAAACCATTCCAACTCTAACTACCAAAGGTCTTTCCATTTGCTACCCACTGGTCAAAACAGATAATTGTAGACCTTCATCATTTCAGAAGTTTCATAACTTCCAGGCTATAAAAATAAAGGACTTCTCTGTTTGCTAAAGACACTACTCACACAGTAAGGGAACACAAAGCAGCTGCCCATCAGACGATCTTTAAACGCTTACAGAGCATCAATTTGCCTGTTCGCACTACCCAAGTTGCCAATTATTTTCTGCTAATTTCTTTTTGGCAAGGGTTGCTAGTCATCTTAAAACATTCACTGAATCCCATCTTCAGCTTACCCTACTTTGTTTTCAGAATCCTGCTCCTTTTCTTAAAATAAAAAAAAATGCAGCAGATTTTGCATTATTTTACAAACTGTCATTACTCCCGCTACCCACCCCGATCCAGACAGAAGGGAGAATTGACTTTTATGGGAAATATTGTGTAAATTACCACAGGACGACAAAAAATGATATGTAATCCAATTAATGTCACTGGAAACAATGGTGCAGGAATATGTTCCTGAAGTAATATGCTGTACATTTGCCAAGTCAGAGACACTCAGAACTACAAGGCTGTTGAGATCTTCCCAGTGGTACTACTACTATATATGGCTTAAATGGTTCAGCATATAAATATTAATGAAGCTTGTGGCTTCTGTCATGCAACATAAAGGTTAATGGGTACATTTCTGATTTTCCATTTCTTGAATACTGTACATTCTGGAATCTGATCTGCATATATACAAGTGTTACAAAAAGTCACCGAATCCTTTAGGTTTCCTATTAGTGTTTGAAGTAATTTGTGAAGAATCATTTTTTCTTAATTAAGTTTTTCATTTTTTATTCATTACATTGTTACATGTAAACCTGGCATGCACTAGCTCTGCTTCAATACATTTTATCATTTATCCCCTCTTTGTGAAGTCAGAGGGGGAAAGAATGCAGCACTGTATGTAGGAAAGATTGTTCTTTGGAGAGCCCAATTCCCACAGTTCCTGGAAGAACCAATTGTCAATTCTAAATGGAACTCAATCTTGTGACAGCAGACATTTCATAAAATTTACATACCTTTTGCAAAAATAAAAACAAACCTCAAAGCAGTTTACAATTACCAGTAAAATAGTTAAAAACAACTATTTAAAATATTTTTAAAAAATAATTAAAACTGACTGTAAACTAAAATAGAAACACTGTTTGCCTACACTGCCTTAAAGGTAAAGGACCCCTGACAGTTAAGTCCAGTCGCAGATGACTCTGGGGTTGTGGCACTCATCTTGCTTTACAGGCTGAGGGAGCTGGCGTTTGTCCACAGACAGTTTTTCCAGGTCACGTGGCCAGCATGACTAAGCCGCTTCTGGAAAAACGGAAACACCGTTTACCTTCCCGCTGGAGCGGTACCTATTTATCTACTTGCACTTTTTGGCATGCTTTTGAACTGCTAGTTTGGCAGGAGCTGGGACTGAGCAACGGGATTCGAGCATCGTGAGGATTCGAACCGCCAACCTTCTGATCGGCAAGCCCAAGGGGCTCAGCAGTTTAGACCACAGCGCCACCCGCGTCCCTTATTGGGAGGCATTTTTAAAGTTTTTGAATGAGAACCTGTAGCCCTCTAGATGTTGTTACGACTATAACTCCCATCATCCCTGGGCACTGCCTATGCTAGTTAGTACTGAGAGGACTTAGTGCTGAGCAAAACATATACATCTGATATATGTAATACTTTATTAGCAATACTTTTTCGATTTCACAAGTGTTCTGAATGTTAAGTTATACCAATGCAGAATTTGCCATCTTTTTATGAAAAGATGCCAAATTCTGAACTTACACTGTCAGTGGAGATAACTCCCACTGTTGGCCCCAAGTGTTAATAGCTACAAAATCCACAGTTGCACACTGTGGTCCTAATAAAGATACTTTGGAGCTTTTCCTTATGGGACAAAATGGCCACTCTCAGGGACAGTCATTCAAACACTAAAAAGACAAAGCGGTAGGAAGTCAGGAAACCCTAAAAGGCAGTAGAGGCCAAGAAATATTCATTTAATATAATTACGTACACAGACTCCTGGATGTGTGAAATCAATCAAACATTAGGAGGAGAAATATTAACTCAGCAATGAAAACACACTATAGCATTGAAGTTAAACAGACGTCACAGTACTGTATAGCTCTAGTCAAATTAAAGTCCCCTTTATAGTATAATAAACACTGGAGTAGCCATTTTGTGTGTGTGCGTACAATTCTCCCTAACAGCAACATGACATTATCAAGCCCCATTGCTCCCAAGTGCCTTGCTGTATTTGCAATCAAAACACACAGCGACAAGGTGCCGTGCTGCTCCAGGCAGTGGGTGACTGGATTACCAATTTTTAAAAGTTTAAAAGACAGGAACATATTTTACAGGGATGGAGGGAGCAATGCAGTCCTTGGGCTGCCTCATAAAGGAATCTCTGGGACTGCTCACAGATCAGACACCTGTGTGCCTTCCCATTCCACTTAGTCTAGCCTTGAAATATAAGGGTTTGTGATGGATCAGTCTCTAAGTGGACTGAAAACTGGAACCAATGTCCATGTGACATTTCTTTCTACACTGAGGAATTTTCTATGCAGATTAAAATCGGTACCCCTCGATATATTATGAAGCCCCATACCCACACATTGCTTGAAAGGTCTAAGAAATAAAAAAAGCAAAATAAGGGGGGTTGGGGGAGATTTTGAAATTGCTGGTTAAAATCAGTGCAGCTTTGAAAGGTTCAGTCCATTTTGATTTAAAATGGTATCCAACTGTAGCCAAACATAGATGAAAACCTGTTCCTTGATCTCAGGAACCAGCACAGAAACTATGATGGTGATATTTTAAGAGGGATCCAAATGTGTATCAAAGAAACAAAACTTTTCAAAATATATAGTAGATAGTGCAGTTGAAATATGGCATATTTATTTTGCTGCAATTACACTGGAAAGATGGTACTTCAATGTATGTAGTCATGACAAAATAAAAAATTGTCCCATGATGTGCTTCTCACAAGTGTTCTACAACACTGAAATTCTCTAGGTAGGAAAAATGCCATGTGTGAGTCACCTCAGTTAAGCTGCATATGAAAGTTCAAAGGCAATTATGTGTACCAGATCTCTACAAATCCACGGATGCCCCAGGGAATTGAAGTTAGGAGGAAAGGGAATCAGAGATACTCCCAAGAGTTCAGTACACTGAAAAGAAAAGAAAGGACCACAGTCTAAGATATGCATAAGTAGGTATACTAATCCAGAGATCTGAGAGTAAAGGCAGGGCGAAAGTGGAGCTGGCACTGCATTAGCCATTCTAGGCATTTTTAACAATTAAGCATCGTGAATATAAGTGTTACTAAGGTAAGTAACAGGCAATTTTCTATATCAAAAGTCTCTGCCCTGCTCTTTAAACAAAAAAAATAGCTTGATGATGTAGTCCACCAATCCTTCTCCATCTTGCCTAGAGGACCAAACTCTGAGTTGTATTAAATAGCATTTCCTTTTGCTGCCATTCATAGCAGCTCATTTAGATCAGAAAAGAAACACATAAAAAACCTTAAATCAGCTAAAATTAATATTGTTACTGTCTTATAAAGCCCACCCACAATACAGATTGCAGCAATAACAATTAGCTAAGTGACATAAAATATCAGCTGAACAAATAGACTACATTCCTCTTGCTTTGTTAGATTCAGATTTCAGAAGCTGCCTGCTTGTAAGCCAATTAAGTTTGTTTAATTTTGTGCTCTGGTTATTTGTAAATTCTTTAGGATTGTCTTTCATCTCTCTCTCTAGCCATTTGTAAAACCTGAAAATAATTTGCAGCAGTCACAGATTTGTAGCTCGTGGGTGAGGTGGGAATAATACACACCAGACAATGGTCTTGGATGAGCACAGATCACAACTGAATTGATCATAAAGCAGGTAAGCAAGGTTGGCATGGGATGGTGACGTCACCTAGACAAGACTGTGTTTTGATTCTATGAGTCTTTGGTCTGCTGCACCTTCCTTTCCCAGAAGCAAAATAGCCTAGCTTGCCCCAAAACAAAGTCTTGCTCAATCTTTTAACAGCCCCAAGTGGACTATGAGCTGCAGAATCACAAAGCAGCACTCTGGACGACTGTTTTTAGCCTCCATTGCAGATCATCAGAGAATCACAAGCCCAGGCCATAGCCATTTCCATAATGTCTGCCAGGGCTCAATGCAGTGAAGCAAAACTCTTACAACTTTCATCAGCATGTGCCATCCACTAGACATAATGCAACAACTTCAAGTCCCCTAGCTTTCTGCTGTGTTGGCAGTCCTAAAAAACAAATAAATCCAAAACTGACAGATATCAAGGTGCTCTTTCAGTAGGTTCGAAAATATAGTGACACCTGTCTTGTTGAAAGTCAATTAAATTTCCCATCCCAATGTCGATACCCAGCTACCAAAGAAATCAAGATTAACAAGGTCATTTTGCACACTTTCCTCCATAGCAGTGCACTTTTCCATCAGGTTATTTTGTAAAGGAAGACAAAAAGAAAGAAAAGCAGCTCAAATATGCTACAAAATCCATAGGCAATCAAAATAGAACCACAATAATAATGACTCAAGTTCAGCAAAAAGTGGCACTTTAAAGCAACAATCTTTGGGAATGTCAGGGTCTAATATCTGGCTCAGTAATCATGTATCAAATCAGCTCACCTGCAAAGCTAAAGGCTAGTAGTGTGGTCTGAATTATGATGCGGCATCTTTTTTATGTCCTGCTGCAAGAACTGCTTTTGCAGTCAATGCTGACCTGACCTATAGGTTCAAGTTAATCACAAAACTTCACTCTTCCTGAATCCACCTCCCAAAAACCCACAAAAGAACCCTGAAGTCCGTCCACCATTCAATATTCTCAAACTTTGGCTACTATCTATTTATGCACTGGTGTTAAGACAACCTTAAAAAGAAGACAAGGCTTTCATATTTTTAACAGTTCTAAACATAGTGAAATATGACCAGTGCATTTTGTCATGCAATGGTGGCAAAATGCCCTCTTATTTTCTGATATTCCCTTTTCTACTGTTATTGTATGTATTCCCAGATCAGATATGGCCAGTAGGTGATGCTTCCTGGTTTCAACGTTTATTGTAGCTTTAAATCTTTATACAGTGGTGCCTCGCAAGACGAAAAGAATCCGTTCTGTGATTCTCTTCGTCTAGCGGTTTTTTCGTCTTGTGAAGCAAGCCCATTGACGGATTAGTGGATTAGCGCTATTAGCGGCTTTTAGCGGCTTATCTGCTGATCGGATCAGCTGATAAGTGGCTTAGCAGCTTAGAAAAAGGGGGGGAGGAAAAAAACCCGCAGGAACTCGCAAGGCATTGTCATCTTGCGAAGCAAGCCCATAGGAAATTCGTTTTTCCTAAGCACCTCCAAAACGGAAAACCCTTTCGTCTAGCGGGTTTTCCGTCTTGTGAGGCATTCGTCTTGTGGGGCACCACTGTATATTTATTTGTATAATGAGGGCCTCATCATATAGCCAACTTATAATGAGGACGTCGCTGTCTTTAAATATAATCAGGACTACATATCTAGATGATAAGGGCTTGTTCCTCACTTCGTTATTTAATTAGAATTTGGCCAACTGCCAGATACCTGCTTAGTTTGACAAGTTACCATGCCCAAGACATGAACTGTACTTAGCTCAGCCAGAAGGACTGCCTATGTCGTGAACTTTCTGTTGGCCTTGATCCATGCCAACAGGAGAAATAAGGCCCACACATGCACCCACTCCCATGCCCCATTAGAGGAGGGCACCTGCTGATCTTGGCAGCTTCTTCTTCTTCTTCTCTGGCAATCACTCGTAGCCGAGTAAGATTGTCTTCCATAAACACGGTTTTAACAATGAGCGCATAACTGACCGTGGAGGCTAATTCTGGATCCACACGTCCTTCCACAGTGGGGACATTGGTTTCTGGGCAGAAGTTGATGCCAGTGTGGATTTGCCAAGCGTGCCCTCCTCTTAGCACGTTTCTCCCTTGCATCCTGAGTTCGAGTGTCTTCAAAGCCCATGACACCTTTGGTAAAGGCTGTTCTCCAACTGGAGTGCTCGCAGGCCAGTGTTTCCCAGTTTATACTACTTTTTTTAGATTTGCCTTTAGACAGTCTTTAAACCTCTTTTGTTGACCACCAGCATTACGCTTGCCATTTTTAAGTTCGGAATAGAGTAGTTGCTTTGGAAGACAATCATCAGGCATCTGCACAACATGACCAGTCCAACAAAGTTGATGTTGAAGAATCATTGCTTCAACACTGGTGATCTTTGCTTCTTCCAGTACACTGTAAAAATTTCCAGAGACACCGTTGATGGAATCTTTCGAGATGGCGTTTATAAGTGGTCCATGTTTCACAAGCATACAGTAAGGTTTGTAGTACTATAACTTTGTAAACAAGCATTTTGGTTTCCCTGTGAACGTCCCAGCCCTCAAACACTCTGCACTTCAGTCGGGAAGAAAGCTGCACTCGCAGAGCTCAGGCGATGCTGGATTTCGGCATCAGTGTTGGCCCTTGTGGAAAGATAATTGCCTAGGTAGGAGAAGTGATCGACGTTTTCCAATGTTACACCATTGAGTTGGATTTGTGGCACGACAGAGGAGTTATTTTGTATTTGTTGGTGCAGCACTTTGGTGTTTTGGATGTTGAATGACAGGCCAAGCTTTTCGTAAGCTTCTGCAAAGATATTTAGGATGGTTTGGGGGTCATCCTCTGAGCGTGCACACACTATGTTGTCGTCAGCATACTGAAGCTCTATAACGGAATTTACGGTAACCTTACTCTTTGCTTTCAGCCTGCTCAGATTGAAGAGCTATCCATCTGTTCAATATATGATTTCTATTCCGGTGGGGAGTTTCCCTTCAACAAAGTGTAGGATCATGGCAATGAAAATAATGAATAGTTGGGGCAATAACACAACCCTGTATAAGAAGGCTGCGCTTGGTGCAGACCAATGGGATCTGGACCTGATTAGGAAACCATCTCATCAGGTTGCCTGCTTGCTGCTTAAGAAATCCCCAGCAGCTGTGGGAAGTATTGAGACTTATCAGGAAGCTGCTTCAGCCAGCTGTTAATTGGAAGCCGAAGGAGCGAACTACTGAGCTTCATTCTGTAAATTTAACTACTTTGCTCATCTTAGCTGTTACTCTACTGATTACATGTTACTTAGTGTTAAGTCTTTGCTCATTGTAAGTCTTTGCTTATTTACTGTTAGGTTTTGGCTTATTGTAAGTCTTTATATTGTACAGCTTTATATTTCATATTTATGATTAGACTCTGTTATCAACTAATAAACAGAAGTCTTTCTGGCATCCAGTAGCTTGTCTGCTCTTCTATTCGCTAACATCCAAAGAACTCTCCTGCTTTCTTGGTGGTTTCCATGGCCGGGTAATCACTAGGAACTCCCCAAGATAGGGGAGGCAAAACACTGTGAAATTGATACCATATCCTTCTTCTGGTGGCACTAACTTCACCTCTGCATGGCAGACCTGTGCTGCCTGAAGGGAACAGTGTTGTTCTGACATATGTTGTGATGGAGGTGACAAGGTCCTTTACCATTCCTCTTTCATAACATTTTATTTGTACAGAATGAACCTGCAAGTGTCAGAGTCACTCCTGGGCAGCTTAATTTGCATCATGTGCATATTATATCTGTAATTTGAATATTAAAGGTAAAGGGACCCCTGACTATTAGGTCCAGTCGTGACCGACTCTGGGGTTGCGGCACTCATCTCGCTTTACTGGCCAAGGGAGCCGGCATACAGCCGGCATGACTAAGCCGCTTCTGGCGAACCAGGGCAGCGCACGGAAATGCTGTTTACCTTCCTGCCCGAGCGGTACCTATTTATATACTTGCACTTTGACGTGCTTTCGAACTGCTAGGTTGGCAGGAGCAGGGACCGAGCAACGGGAGCGCACCCCGTCGCGGGGATTCAAATTGCCGACCTTCTGATTGGCAAGTCCTAGGCTCTGTGGTTTAACCCACAGCGCCACCCGCATCCTTAATTTGAATATTAGACACATGCAAATCAAGCAAATTCACTTTAACATTTTCTCCTTGCAAATGCTATAGTTGTTTCTGCCCAAGCTATCAGTACATGGTATACAGATATAGATATAATATAGATATAGGTATGAGAAGAAATGGGCCTGACTGTTGGACTTTGGATGTGGCTTACTGTATCAAATCTGGTGTTTTTCTTGACCTGTTGGACTGCCAAACTACTCACTGGCATTCACCCTTGGGACTTTGCATACCAGCGGGACTTGACGCCACATGCACCGGGGTTCAGGACAATTGTATGTTAGTGATTATTTTATGTCTTATATTGAATTTTATTTTATTACAATTTGAATAGCCAGGAATTCAACTTGTTTAATGTTCTTCAAAAACATATTTCAAGCCACCTGAAAGAAGCTTGTGGACCACCTGTACTAGAGAAGATAACAATCTCCCATCTATACTGAAGCCATGGATGAGGCTCCCCAATGCCAGGAAACAAATACAAAATTCACTGACTTCAGTGGGTGTATCTGTATTATGCCTTTAAAACTGGCTCAGCAGTCATTCCTTCAGCTCTTGGAACTCCAGTTCTGTGAACGGGGAGCCAGTGATCAACAGAGGATTCTGATGCACTACAAATGCAAGATACCTGACATAATAAAAATTGCATACTGATATTCTGTGCGGAATTTTGGCAAAGTGTATTGTTATTTTTATGGAATACAATGAAACCTGTTTTTTTTTTAATGTAAGCTTTCCTAGATCCCAGCAGGCATTTCTAAAAAAGCCACATATGGCTGGAGAAAGGCAAATATTAGATTATGAGATTGGTGAATTTTATTACTTTTAATAAAAAGCTCATTGCTTAACTTGCTAGTAACTTCCAGCTGTTGTGGTTTTACAAAATAACATAAATATATTATTTTAAAATAATAGAATCCGTAACACTGGAAACCAAATCAATCAAATTGCCTTAGATAAGTTATTTGTCCTTTTGAGCTAAACTATCAATGAAAATGTGTGACATAAAATATACAGAGCAATGGATGGGAAGAGGTAGACAAAGTAGCTGACAAAGAAATGTGGGGTGTGGGTGTGTGTAAAAATATGGAGAATTTATTCCTAACTAATAGTGGCATAATTCTAGAGGTGTGCTCTACAGGACTCTCTGGGTGGTATTCAACTATGCTTTACTCAGAGTAAGCCAACTGAAATTAGTGAACATTACTAAGTTAGGTCCATGAATGTTAAACCCCGCTTTTCTATGAAAATGAATGAACAGAGCCAAAAAAATATTTGAGATTAAGCATGATAAGTATAGCTGAACAGGTCATGCTATTTATTTATGCAAACTCTGAATAATGAGAGTGTGCCACAAACTGTACATACGCTTTACCTTCTGTCTCTTACTTTCACACCCATCTGCTTAGGAAAGTTCTGCCTAGTTAGTTGCTTTCATTGCTTTCAAAAACCTGAGGTAAGTTTTAATCTTCAAGTAAGAGCCCCTACATACAATCCTTGCTTGTATAAAGAAAACCAAGAATAAAATTCAATTTTATCATATGAGCTGTCACTCACAGGTTGTGTTTATTGGACATCACAATAAACCATGGAAATGAATCTGAGCCTCCCTCGGTGTTATATCTGAACCTTATATTGCGGTTAATCTTAACCCTGTTTCGTTGAAACAAGATGCTTTGTAAACCACATGGCTCGTTTCAAACAAACCATAGTTAAACACAGCTTGTCAGGTTTGGCTGACACAACCTGTAGCTAATCAAAAATAGAAGTGCTTCTGAACTCCTGCACCAGAGGAGAAGAAGTTTGGAGGTGAGTATGTAAGTCTGAGAGAAGGCTGGGTTCATTCCCATCATACATCAGGGTTTACTGTAACATCCAAACACAGCCACTGCTTAAAGTGGTATAGCCCATAATAGATTTACCATGTCTTCTGTTGTACAATAACTGGACCCAAATCCCATGATTTCAATCAGTTCATTATCAAATGTGCACTTAGAATAATTGCCTGATGTAACATGACCTCATTAATTTAATTAATGGAAACAGCCAGGCACAGTGAACAAAGTTACACTCCCATCATGATAAAAATGGTTCACAGCAAGAGCTGCTGCTCAGACTGCAGAATCCACATTTCCAGCACCTTTGGTCTATTTGACGTTATGCTTCCTTTGCAAGCTTCAGGCATAAACCAACAGAAAAAAAAGCTGCATCATTTGATAATTTCCAATTTCCCGTTGGTAAATGACTCCTGCTAGCTGCTAGCAAAATAACTGATAAAACCAAAGTATTCTTTTCTTCCTTTGCTAAGATATTAAGGTGACCTTTTAAAATGCATATAATATTTATGTGATAGAAGGATGCAATTAAGCAGGCCACTATTATATACAAGTCACTTAAGGTATACTGAATTTAGTGAAGACCTAATTGTTGGCTCTTAAGAACTACAGAGCCTATTTTAAAATGAAATAAAACATAGTGAAGCAGGAAATAGAGAACTATTCAATCTTTATAAATTTAACATCCATGCTGAAGTAAACCACAATACATGCATGATAAACTAAGGAAGAGGAAGAAGACACAAGGGTTGTAACTTCTGGCTAAGGTTACAAGAATTTAAGAGAAGGAAAACAATGGCTGAAAAAAAATCACTTGAGTAATTGAACTTAAGCAAACTCCTCAGACCAGAACTGCTCTAATAAGAACAAGCAAGTAGCACAAGACTCCAAAACAACAAGAAGATTAAATCAAAAGGAATAAATGAAAAGGAACTGTGGCATTTGAAAGAAAGGGACTGGGTTAGACTTCAGTAAAAGAAAAACCTTGTGTAACTTTTTAAAGAATATTCTTACTCCACAGAGACAGAATACGCAAAAGAGCATAAGGCATGCAAGCTTTGAATAACCCTTTCCTAAAGCACTGGGGTTGGAAAGCCCTAATGCAATAATTCTCTCTGATTACAAACTTGGCCTATTAAGTTACAACACAGCTAACCCTCCTTCCCCTCCCCAATCCAGCATTAGGTGTCAGGGTCCTTGTACGTTTACCTTTAACCCCACCCTGGCATGTTCTGCGTACAGCTCACTTAGAAAGATTGGTTTCACCTTTAACAGTCAAGTTGTCTGCAGCTTTCTTTTGACATCTAAGTAGTCAAAGCAACACAAGGCACTCTAGATTGGGGCACCTCATACAGATAATGCTTTTCACTGGACAAGCCCAGAATCTCTCTGAAGCACCCCGCTTTGGATTGAGATTCAGCTGAATCCACTGCACACCACTAACAGAGCTGTCATAACTTTTTCTGTCATCATACTTCAGCCTAAGTAGTCTGAGGCTATTTTATCAGTGGAAATGACTGGTCTCTTTTATCTGTTTTTAATATTGTATTTTAAATTGCTGTAAATTGCCCTGGGTGAGTTGGCATCTTTCAGGGAGGGTAAGAAAGCTAATAAACAATAACACCAATACTGCTACTAATGATGATGATGATGAAAATTATAGTATAATTTTATTGTATACTAATGTTTTAGTATCTGTGAAGTGCTTGGCAATTTTGAAATGTTAAGGAGTATATAAATGATAATAAATAACAGCTGCTCAGATGTTACTAGCCCGGAGATGGAAAGAAGATTAAGTCCTACCAGAGAAGAATGGCAAACTAAGCTGTTGGAGTATGCTGAAATGGCAAAACTGACCAGGAAGCTCAGGAACCAAGAAGACCAAAACTTTAATAAAGAATGGGGGAAATTTAGAATTTACTTGGGAGACCACTGCAAGCAGATGAAAACATTAGCAGGATTGTAATAACACTTTTAATGTACCAAATCTTATGGACAAAATGGAGAGATATAAAATATGGATTACTGAATAATATGAAGTTGAAAAGGTTGACAATAAAACCCATGGAGAGGCAGGTGGAAAGTCCAGAGATTTGAAGAAATCTTTAAATATGGATATGTATTTTGTATTGTTATAATTCTATACATGTAAAATCAAATAAAAAACATTTCTAAATAAATAAATAAAGGGATGCATTCAATTACAGAAATACCCATAGAAATTCATAGAATAGAAATTCACCAAAAATATTGGTTAATAATAATAATTTTATTATTTATACCGCACCCATCTGGCTTGGTTTCCCCAGCTACTCTGGATGGCTTACATATGTACAGTATATAGTTCCATATATTCTGTGTATTTGGGAAATATGTTCAGTTAGCATGCAGGCAATGCTATTCAAAGTCTTGGGAACATCACCTGCCTCTTAAGGAACTCTTTCCCTCTTTCTTTCTCAATCTCTATATTAAACCTATGGCACTGGCTAAATTAATAAATTTGATCTGCTTCTCTTTTGACTCTTGCTGTACCTATTTTGTACTTTACAGGACTTCTGGTGTTCTGCTGTCATTGCTATTATTAGAGGGTTTTATTCATTAACAACACAGTGGCTTTACTTCAGGGGAAGTACCTAGAATTAAATGGTGTTTTGTTTTTTGTTTTTGAAAAGTGGCTAATAAATTGGAGAACAGACAAAATAAATAAAAATGACAGACTACCAGACAAGCAGTTCTTTTCTCTTTTTGCATGCTCCTCTCTTTGGCAGGGAGTGTCATGTGGAGATAACAGCAGCTCAAATGTGCTTGTGAGGAGTCATTCTAAGGTAGGGATGGGGAATCTCTTCATCCCAGCAGGCCAGAATTTTATCTCCCCAACCCTGGTGGGCCACATTTGACACCCACAAATCACCTGGCATCACTGTGACACCAGGTGATTGACAGGTAAGGGAGATAAAGATCTGCTGCATGTCAGGAATTCAAAGCACTGTGCTATTGTTACAGGTAGCCCTGCTTGGTGCTTTGAAGTACCACTGAGGCTGAGTATAACTCCAAGCCTAATTTCTGCAGGGATTGGGGAGCTCACTGGATTGGCGTCGTGCCAATCCAGTGGGTTTTGAGTTACTGCCTATCAGGTGAGAGGCAGCAGCTCAAAACCTGCTGTTCCAAGGAAAGAAAAAATGCTCCTTTTTAAAACTGGGCATTTTTTTCTTTACAAAGAAACCCCCTTGGGAAGTGCTGTGCAAAGAGACTTTCAAACTCTGTGCTTTGCACCAACTGATTGGTGTTTAGGAAGCACTGCAGAAGCAGCTTTGCAGGCACTGCCAGCTGAGAGTGCAAAGCCCCATTCAGCTCAGTCCCACCTTTTCCTGCCCCTCATCTGGTGTCATCTATGGCATCAGGTGTAGGGCAGGTGGGTTTGGCTTGCCCCAAATGACCTTGTGGGCTAAAGAAGGCTGGAGGTTCCCCACACCACTGTTCAAAGGCATAGCATTGCTGCCTCTTTGTATAACAAAAACGAAGAATCTAAAATCAATTAAAACAATATACTTAATTTCCTCACTGGCTTGGTGCCTTAATACAATATCACCATAAAGCATTAAATGGACAATGTATTTTTATTGGTTTTCAGCAATGATTTACATAAGCCACAGGTTTCCCCTTACCTGTGCTCCAACTCTCGGATGGACAGAATGACTCCCGAAGTCGACGCCTGCTGCTGTAGGGTGGCCAGAAATGTGAACTCACTTTTATTCCGGAAGAGCTGAATTAACTTCTCACTAGAATGGGGTGCTGCATGGATTTCTCTGTCTACAGCTAAAAAAAAAAGTTGGGGGAGAGGAAGAGGAGGGGAAGAAGCATACTGTAAAAATGTTTACATCTGTAAAAGTAAGAAAATGCTTTTCATTTTTGTCTCCTGTAGATACACTCTTCACTCTGGGGGGCTTGTGCCCTATGTGTGCTACTGCAGCAATCATGTATAAAAACAGAAAACATCATCTTTATCAGTGTGCCCCATTTATCACACTGACAAGTTCACAATCAGACATGCACTGATTTTCTGACAAAGTTTCTGACAGGGGACGCTGAGCCATTCAGGTCTGCTGTGAGCAGATTACATTGCTGATTCATGAGGTGTGCCGAAACAAGATAATAAGCTCCCAAATTCAGAGGGTCTGGCTGGTCCCCGAGTCACTTGCTAAGCTCAAATTTCAATTTCACTACTGTCTCAGTTACTCTCTTTCCATAATACATCTAGAGAATCTGTCCTTGTAACATATGCGGGTGGAAATGCATTATTGGTAGCAATACTCCATCGACATACTTTTGACTCCCAAATGTATTTATTTTACTACACTGGCACACATAATATACTTACAGGAATAAGCATCATTTCTGGAACATCGCAGTTTAAACAAGCAATATGTAGATGTTCATGCAATATTTATTAGACCACATTCTGATGTTTAGAGATGCATCCCTATCCAAGCAGGAATAAGGCAACACTCCAGCATTCAACTTAAAGCCACATTTCCTTCAGGTCTTGTTAGTTAGAGATAGGAAAGGAGTAATGAAAGCAACATATGACTATATTAAAGAGAATGAATCACCCACCCTCCAACCTACATTTCTATTTTGCTACCTTTCAGATTAACAACTCTGTCACATATTTTGAGGACTAGGGTCCATTAATTCCATTACTTGTTTTTAAAGCCACATGACATGACACAACAATCCAGATTTTTAAGTGTTATTATTATTATTATTAGGTTGCCCCAGCCACATAACTAGATTTCTAATAAGGGTTTTCTAATAAGTTAAGTCCAGTCAGAGGCGACTATGGGGTGCAGTGCTCATCTTGCTTTTCAGGATGAGGGAGCCAACATTTGTTCACAGCTTTCCAGGTCATGTAGCCAGCATGACTAAACCACTACTGACACACAGAGGACTGTGACATGTGCCAGAGTGTACGGAAATGCCGTATTCCTTCCTGCCGCACCGGTACCTATTTATTTCCCTGCCCTGGTATGCTTTCGAACTGCTATGTTAGCAGAAGCTGGGGCAGAACAACAGGAGCTCACCCCATTGTGCAGATTCAAACTGCTGACCTTCTGATCAGCAAGCCCAAGAGGCTCAGTGGTTTAGACCACAGCACCACCTGTGTACCAGATCCTTTACCTTTACAGTCCTAAAGACAAACTAGGGGTAGCCTATGTGCTGTCCTCCAGATGTTGTGGACTATAATTCCTGGCCATTAGCCATGAAGGGCACTATGTTGGCTATTTCCACATATCAGGAATATCACATGCCCCTAAATTCAACAGAAAACTTTGAACTACAACTGCTAACAGCAGTTTAAGGGCCAAACTAGATGTGCTATTAAATGGAGGGTTTCCTTTCAATGCAAGCAATAGCGCCCAAAGAACTTGTTTTGTTAGGACCACAGAAGGGAAGGGAAGGGCTAAACACCCTCTCCAACACTTGCTACAATCCTGATGATTATCACCAAACTCCAGCAGCTGCTAATTTTTTATTAAACACTTTTAGGTACAAGATGCCCTAATCAAGGCCATTTAAAATACTGAGCTCATCCTAAGAAGCAAAAATGGAGAGTTGTACAGTGGCTACTCCCTTGGCTCCCAGATGTCACCAAATGCCATGCAAAGGGTCTCTGTTATATCTGGTACGGTGCTGGCTGGGGCTGATGGAAGCTGTGGTCCAATACATCTGGAAGGCGCCAAGTTGGCCAAGTCTGCTTTAAATACACTGCTCAGAGATTTCTAAAACAGTAAGTGATTAATAAATGCTTTGAAATAAAGAAAGAAGCCTTCAACGAGCTAGGGGAAAAATAGGTGCCACCAAAAGTGCTCCATTCTTGAAATTCTGCATCTTCAGTTATCTATAATTTAGTTAGTCTCCAAGTCTCATTTCTCATGGAAAAATGAAATTCATTATGCCATAGCAGCCAAATTTCACGTATATATCAATGATTCCATTTCCAACACAAAATTATACTAAGTAATAGAAAAAAGGGGAGAATCCTCATCTCCCTATTCCTTTCCTTGTAAATGATTGATGTATGTCCCTTAGCCATCAGATTTGATTACCCGCATTTTGAAGCATAGCATGAATGTTATGAATGACATAAAATTACCTAATTCTTTCTAAACCCTAGCCTTGGGAGATGTCAATGCTTACATCAAAAAGTGTCAATTAGTATTCAAATATATCCTTAAAAACACAAGAACTTCTTATTGAAAATCTTTCCCCACTATCAACCATGTTTTAGCTTTTGCACAACACATACACAGGTACATTTGTTTCAATTTCAATTATGCAATATCCATATATAACTCACAGAGAGGTGGGGAAGAAGTCATGCAGATAAGAGCTGAAGGGTGGGGAAATGACAACAAGACAGCAGGCAGCCTGGTTGGGGTGGTAGGCAGATTAACCGTGGCAGTTAGCCTGTTTATGACACCATGGCAGCTAGCCCATACCATACCACATACTAGCATTGTTCCAAATATGAGATAATTCTTTCATCAGAAACTTGTTTCCACTAGTGCAAAAAGAACACCTCCCCCCCCGAACCTAGCTCTTCTCATTGGATCAACCCAGCCACTCCTTCAGCATTGCATTACACATATTGATTGGCCTTGCTATGGCAACAGTGGTCACTGTATTCAGGGCTGGGTAGGAATTTGCCTATCAGGTGAATTGGCTATGGCCTGAGGGTTTTGCCTACCTCATAGCAATTGCCACAACTTGGGTGGTTTAGGCATTGGGTGACCTGAGTCTTGGATGGAGCCGGGGGGGGGGGGTCATACCTTCCCCTTCCCCTCTAGAAATAATGTATTCCATTAAAGGGATCCGTGAAGGAGTCACTTCTGTCCATATGCCCATATAGGGGCTTGGGTTTCAGTGCTCCTGTAGGTGGCAATCCCTGCAGGGATACCCCTACTTGATGTAAGTCAGTAACCTAAGGCCCAAGGGCCAGAAGCGGCCTACAGAGGCCATTTAACTGGCCCATGAGCCGCCCCCGAACCGAGCAGCCCGCTCAGTGAGTCCCTGCGCACTATGCTAAACTGGTGCAGCACAGTGCAGGGACTCTCTTCCGCTGCTCCAGAAATTGCTTCTGCGCATGCCCAGACACCAGAAATCGCTCCTGTGCAGGTGCAACTTTCGGCATCTGGGCATGTGCAGAGGCGATTACCAGAGACTCAATTTCCGGTGTCGCGCTGCACTGGTCCAGTCCACGGAAGATCTCTGTGGGAATGATCCAGCCTTGCCGACCCCTGGTGTAAGTCATAGGAATCTCCACTGCCGGGTTGACTGTTCATGTCATTTTTGGCAGGTGGGCCAGAAATAAATGGTTACCCATTGCCTATGCTAAACCTCTTCAGCTATTGTCAATAAAGTTGTGGCCTGATTTGATCACATCTGATGGTGTGGTGTCATTTATTGATGGAGGAAGGGGGAGCACACTGCCTGGGCCTGCAAGAAAGATGGAAGTGACAAACACTCCAAAATCCTCGAATCACCAATGGATGAATTAAGGACAATGAAGCAACCCAGAACAAGTTACAACTCTGGCTAATCTAGGCTAATCTGCCAATGGCCTTTCCTCACACATGCTGTCATTTCAGATGCTACTTTCCAAGCAGTTCAGCCACAGCTGCTTCCAGGCATCCATAACTATCAGGGACACAACTCATCAGAAAGGTCTGCTATGCAGGTTTCGTTGAAATGCACAGAAATGTATTACCGTACTGGTGTGCAGCACCCATTCATTTTAAATAGGACTTTAAAAACTCTCCTGAAGATTGTGCCCTAAAGCAATGTTTTTGACAATGTACAGTAGTGGCACTTTATCCTACATATTTCAAAATTATATAGATAAAGCACAGTAATATAATATTACAACATAAAAGATTAGAGTTCCAACTCACTAGAGCATATGTAGTACTATTTCTCTGCCATTCTGAGCCACTGCCATGCAATGCACTTTGCAAGAGAACACATATTTGAAAGAGCTATTTCCAGGAAACACTGTGGTATTTCAGTGCATATGCCAAAGAATAACAAGCTTAGCACTTGTTATGTTTACTAATCCAAGGCTTGTATTAACAAACTGTGCCTGCCAGCGCACAAAAGGGAAATGAGAACTCCTCTTTTTTCTTTAACTGAAACACAAAAATGAGCTATGCAACACAGAACTGCTGAACTTCAGCGATGCTCCCTCTAGATTAAAGGTGCCCTTTCATTTACGGTGCAATCCAATCAAAGTTAATTCTAAAGTCTCATTATTTCAATAGAGAGTTAATCATATGCCTAATGCTTTCCAATTGCAGTAAATGAAACTTAAGACCTTTTCGACTTTGGCTGGATTATGTCCTCACATAAGTATTTTCAAACATATGATTAAATCTAAATATCAGGCCTCATATGCTTCAGGAGCCACTGTTGCTCTGGTCGTTAACATAGTCTATAGCTGATGGTGGCTGTTATGCTCTGAAACCGATAATCATTAAAAATAAATAAATACTGTGTGCACACATTTCTAACACAAATACAGTTTAGCAGGACCACAAGGTTGTTTGGTTTGTCCTCATCCACTAACAAGACAGGGCCATCTAGTCTCCCTATCATGACCAGGCTACATGATGCCATTGCAAAATCCAGGATATTGCAGGACAATTAGCCCCAGATTATTCAAGCAAGTCAAAGGCTGCTGTCATATTTGCATATGCCTAAAACCATGGGTATCTGTAGAAGGGGGGCGGCAAACTGCTCCACCCCAAATAAGCATAAAACCCAATTCCCAGCTTTCAGGGTTTTTTTTGTTTTTGTTTTTTAAATAATTTTTATTAACTGGCCAATCACATCAAATTAAATCATATCACATAAATTCCGAATTACAAAGCCGAATTTTAAATTTTGTTGGGGGGACCCATATTTCAAGATCCGAAGGGGGATTCTGATCATCTTCTTGCTGCTGCGTTAATGTCCCAATCAGTCCAAACAAAGTTCATAGTTCTATCCCATCTTATCTTGCTGTTTCCACATCACATCTTGTTCATATATTTTCTCTTTTTTCTTTATGATCTCTTCTGATAGTCTCCTTAAGCCGATAAACACCAATAGTAATAATAGTCCTGTGTGAATTTTCCGTTCTTCCAATCCTCAAATCAAGATGGTTTCCATATATCATCTCCTTCATAGATAACATCACTCTTTCCATCATAGTCTCGTAAAACTGTCGCTCTTAAGTCCCACTGAGGAGTTTAACCCACACTATATAAACAGCTCTATTTCTCTCTTTCTCCTCCCAGACTCAAGATCTCCGACAGAACTTCCCAATATGGCAACGGCATTTTTAACTGCGTCATTCCCAAGCTCTTACACATTCCACGCTCTTCTTAAAACGTGCTTTGGTTCGAACATTTATCTCCACACAGCCTTAAATCCACAGCTTAAGTCCTTAAAACGACATTTCTGACTCATGAGGGGAGGGGATTCTTGTTTAATCACATAGGGAAAGAAGGAAGAGGTTTTTCCCCTCCCCCATCAGTCATTTGCTGTACCTTGTCTTGGCGTATCTTCTCATGTTTTATTCTTATCTTGTTTTGTCAGAGATCTCTTCTGTTAGCAGTCTTTACTCCCCCTTCTTTCTTGAAACATGTGCATTCCTTTCATTCAAATTGTTTCCTTTGAAGTTCTGCATCTAGTGGCGCGAATCAGGGACGGCGTTCAGGAGTGCCGAAATCCCACAGGAGGGCTTTGTGCCTAGTGCCCCCACCCCCACAAATTCGGGGGTGGTATAGGGCACAGCAGGCAAGGGCCGTCCCCCCCCCCAACCCTGGGGGGGTTAAGGAGGCTAATTACCCCCATCATAGCCTCCAAATTACCTCGTGTGGGTCGGAGAGATGTTATTGTCAGCCATCTTCCTAGTGTTTTTGTTTTTTTTCCAAATGATAATTTTTCAATGTTCTGAGTCTTCTTTGAAGGCTTACATTCAGTAAAAACATTCACTCAGATTACAGTTAAGTATTCACAACGAAAACATAGTGAGGAAAATTAGCAAAATAAATCATAGCACTCAGGATGGTTTTCAAAGATATTTCTAGCCCTTGTAAAATCTTAAATGCAAGGCAAAATTTTGCAGAAACTCAAAAGCTCATTCCGCTTCTGAGAAACTAGCCTGCTCCTGCCTTTTAGTGTTTTTAATCAATAAATGGAATAATATCAGTAATTGATATTTAGGAAAGCAGAGCTAGCTGATTAGGCAAAAGGGCTTAGAGCAGGTATGGCATACCTGTGGCCTTCCAGATGTTGTTGATTTCCGGATTCCATCAGTCTCAACCAGCATGGTCAATGGTCAGAGCTTATGGAAGTTGGAGTCCATCTCATCAGGTTAAGACAAGCATTATCTGGAGAAGGAGCCTCCCAATTCATTTTTAATTTTAAAACTTTTTTGTCTGTGTGAGTTCACTGCTGACAGATTGGTAGAAAACAATTCAGAAATCCAGTACTTTCGTGGGCAGAAATATAACAGAAAACCCATTATCTTTCTAACTTGGGGCTTATTTCATATTAAAAATGTGAGTTAGTCCTTTTTTTTAAAAAAAAAAAGCTTCCCTATAAATGTAGTTAAAGTACATCATTACTATACACATAGTGCAGGACTGTGGCTGAGATAGCATGGACTACATAAGCCCTGCAAAAGTACTCTAGTATTATTATACCCATTCTGATGGGAGAAGTGTGTGTGTTAGAGCAGTATCTGGTGCAGTATTGTTACGCAGTTGGTTTTTAGAGAAATGGAAGGGGTGGAGCTTCGAAATTGATTCAAGCTGCAGTGCCGTTAATTAATTGAAGTCTGAAGTGGGTGAAGGGAGCCAAGGAAATAAAATAGTTTCAGCTGTGGGGAAAGACAGGGTCAAATGGTCCAGATGTCAGATCTACTTGTAGATGGACAGTAGTTCTACCAATTGAGTAACAACAGAGAAATACAAGTTTCTCAGAAACAAGGTCTACCCAAGCCTTGTCGCCAGTTGTGCAGTAGTTGTGGACCTGCTCTCTGATGTTAGTTGTGTATGTCAGTGTTTCCCAACACACTAGTGTGCCGCGAGATGTTGCCTGGTGTGCCGCGGGAAAAATTAAAAAATTCGAAAGATTTTTTTTTTAAGTCAAATTTTCGATTGGGGCGCCGTCACTAGATGACCCCTGGGGTTCCCTCCCTCCCGCTCTGCGCCTCCCCCCTCCTCCTCCTCCGGGGAGGCCCTTCCTGGCTCTCGGCCAAGGCTTGGCGGCTGCCACTCACTCACTCGCTCGCCCACCCGTCCCTCCATCCCTGCACCCGGCCTCTCCCCCTCCATCCCCGGTGCGGGGGCTGCCGGGATCCGTAGTCCCCTCGCCCTTGGGCTCCGCGCGGGGTGCGCGAACTACGTTTCCCAGCATGGCCTGGCAGGCCGGGCGTTTTGTTTGAAGCGCTCTTCTCCCGGCCATGGAATGAGCGCAGCGGCAGCGGCTGGGCGGGCAGGGGCTCTTCCGCGCAGACCCCGCGCAGCCTCTCCCCGCGGAGATCGGGTGGCAGGATGGAGCCCGGGGATCCCCGCGGAGGCGGAGCGGCGGAGGCGGAGGCTGCCCCCCAGGTAGGGCTGCGTCGGGGTTTTTTTATTTTTGCAATGCTGCATCCGCGCCGGAGGGGACGCATCGGACCGCGGGGAGACCCCTTGGCAGGCGTGCAAGGCAATGCATGCGTGCAGGCGTTGCATGGAGTGCAGTGCAATGCAATGGCAACGCGGCGCCCTGCATGCATGCATGCAACTTCCACCGGCGCTCCGGACTTGGCAGGTGAGGGGGGTCCCCAGTGGGCGGCAGAGAGAGCCGGGAGGGCGAAGGGGAGCCGGGGGGAGCAGCGCTGCTCCCCGAGCCGAGCCTGGGGGGAAACTTCGGCGTCGTTGCGCCGGGTGTTGGAAGCGGAGGCTGGCGGGGGCCCCTCACCAGCAAAACCTGGTCGCCTCTCATATATTTCGTGCATTGCATTCATCACCCGCTTTCTCCTCCAAGGAGCTCCCGGGGGCGCGCGTAGTTCTCCCCGTGTTATCCTCGCAACAACAGCCCTGCGAGGTGGGTCAGGCGAGTGGCCCAAGGGAGCACCCAGGGATTGTCCTGGCCAGGTGGGGTGATTTGAACCCTGCTCTCTGCCCGGTCTTCGTCCTCATTTAGCCCCCACATGTGCATGACTGTGCATGACTGAGGTTTCCCCCCCTCGTCTTGGCTATGGTGTGAGTCTGTGCTGTTAATTAATGGGGTTCTGCCTTCGGAGAAGATGAGCCAGCCCTCAAGGAGGTGATTATGTAATTTGCTAGCAATTCATGTCCCTCCCGGCGTGACGGACGTCACGGTGCTGTAATGGTGGTGTGCCTCGAGATTTTTTTCATGAAACAAGTGTGCCTTTGCCCAAAAAAGGTTGGGAAACACTGGTGTATGTAATGGGCATCTGTAGGAATTTTTCAGGGAGTGGAGGAGCAACAGAAATATATATGATGTGATTATGGACAAAGTGACTATGACCAAAGAGGTGCAAGCCTTAAAGTACAGTGGTGCCTCGCAAGACGAAATTAATCCGTTCCGAGAGTCTCTTCGTCTAGCGGTTTTTTTGTCTTGCGAAGCAACCCTATTAGCGGCTTAGCGGCTTAGCGCTATTAGCGGTTTAGCGGCTATTAAAGGCTTAGCGGCTATTAAAGGCTTAGGGGATTAGCGGCTAAAAGGCTATTAGCGGCTTAGCGGCTTAGAAAAGGGGGGGAGCAGAAAAAAATCAGAACACTCGCAAGACGTTTTCGTCTTGCAAAGCAAGCCCATAGGGAAAATCGTCTTGCGAAGCAGCTCAAAAACGGAAAACGCTTTCGTCTAGCGGGTTTTCCGTCTTGCGAGGCATTCGTCTTGCGGGGCACCACTGTATTGAATTCCACAAACCATAGCCTCATATTTAACTTTGGTAGAGCTGAGGTACACATTTTTTGCAATGTTATTTTTTTAAGAAATGGAGAGGAAAAAGAGCATGGATGGGTACAGATCCTTTCAGTTTTATGCACACAGAGTTTTAAAGCACTAAAAAGTTACTAACAAGACAATCCAGACCCAAGATCCACTGGGATGAGTGAGTTTGGAACAGGTGGACCTTGGGCTGTTCTGCCAGGATTCACTCCAATATCCAGGCTCAGTTGGAGATACGGTGGTGTAACTCCCACATCCCAGTTCAACCAAGGATATGACAGCACAGCTTCAACATTCTGGCTCAGCCAACACAGGCCCCCAAAAGCGGGGATTCTGTAGGTGGAACAAGGAAAGACTTGCATCTGTTCCAAACATCTTTCAGCTCTTGTGGAAAGTATATTATCAAATCTTCTGCCCTAAAGCAATTGCCCAAATAGGTAGCCATGTCATACTTCCATCATCTTCACTTCTCACTTCTCATTGATGAAACAGGCTCATGCATACAAAAGAATGATCGCAATAAATCTGTATTTATGTATCACCCTCTCTAAGTGCTGGTTCCTGTACTCCAGGGCAAGCAATGAAGGCCTGAGTATGTCAGGCAGGCCCTGTCATATAATGTCAGATATTATAACATTACCATAATAGTGTGAGAACCAACTCTATGGGAGAAACAATCCCTATGCCTGTTATTGACATCAGAACCAGTTCCATATTTACAAGAGTAGGGCTACATGTGTAGCTCAGTAAAAATGCTTAAAATCCCACTACTCAGTTTGAATGGAAAGCAATGCAGAGAGACTGAACTTCATCACTCAGTCTCCTTTATAAACAGCTGATAGGTGGTAATTTCAAGCTTTGCTTACTGATCAAATAAGCTCCACCTCAGATGCTGGATTAGGCTGGAATAATTATGTACAAGATAATATGCATGGGATTCTGGTTAAGAGAAAACTGTATGCTTATATGATGCCTCCACTGACCGCCCCCCTGCCATATTAACTCCCTAGAACTTCACCTTCCCATTCCATGCAACTACTAAGCTTACTTTAAAACATCCCAACCCCAATTCTGAAGCCATTTCTGTGCTCTTCTGTGCTGCAGACCTGCTTCGCACCCATTTTCACCTTCATATCCATGTCCATGCCTACGCCTCCTTTTGTGAAGCTCACAGCCACCATACACTACCCCCCCCCATGGTAACTTCCTGCATTTTCATCCTCCCACACATTGCAACAACTAAGCTCCCTTTTACCTTCTGCTCAGTTATGAACCATTCCCTCCTATTCTTCAGATGCTGCTGTGCCCCTGGCTTTGCTCTTCAACCCCATTCCCATGCCTTCTACTCCCTCCTTTTTTGCCATCCCCTTTGCACTCCCATTTTCACCTTCAGTCCTTCTCCCTCCACCTCACTTTTCTTAACTCTCCCTTGCCCACAGATCCTCCCCATTTCCCTTCCTCCGCCTCTCTCCTATCTGCAGCATCCTTTGCACAAACACCATGGTGATACATGTTACTGTATACAATGGTACCTTGGTTTACAATCATAATCTGTTCCGGAGGTCTGGTTGTAACCCAAGGTGTACTTTTGCCAATGGGGCCTCCCAAAAAAATGGGTTGTAATAAAAAAAAGGGTTCTAATAAAAAAAAATGGACTTCCGGGTTTGACATGGTTGTAATCCAAAATGGTAGTAATCCAAAGCAGTTGCAAACCAAGGTACCACTGTATTTAAGATGAAAAGTGTGCTAGTACCATTAACTTGTGAATGAAGGTTAAGTTTAGCTGCTGTGTGCTGTACATACATGAGTGTTTGCTTGTTAATAAAATATCTCTTCTAAATTACTACACTGCATCTGGAACTTCATGATGAATACAATACACGGTACCAGGAGCAAAATACATGGCTGTGGGAAAGTACTATGGAATATTTGAAGCTAACACAAGCAGTGGGATAGCTAGCTGCTCGGGTGCCCGGGAGGTAAGCACACCCAGCGCCCAGGGGCTGGCTGCCCATGGGGCGGGGCAAGCCGGGCAGGGTGCTCTGTGCGGCACCTGCATGGAGTCCACCCACCACTTCAGCTGCAGAGCGTCGGAGGGGGAGGCAGTGGGCAGATGCGAGCCACATGTTGCCTTTTTGAGTGAAGCGGTGGATGCAGGCACCCTAGCCACTGTGTCACTCCCAAGATGTGTGGCTTGGGTGTGCTGTAGGCTCCACAGTAAGTGCCACCTCCTGGGTGAGTGGCCCCCAGTGGGCCCCCCATGCTGAACACAATAGCCTTTCCCAATTTCCTTCTTGCTGTACCCACACCTTGTTTTGAACTGCCACTTTCCACCCTCTCTCATGCATCTCAGACCTCTGTCATGGTTCAAAATTGCAATCCCTCCTGCTTGGTTTCCTCTATGCAAACCTCTACTTTAGTCAAACTTCTGCAAAGATTTAATATGGGTAATTGTATTCTTGCTAGGATATAACCACCCCCTTTTATTCCTTTAATTTCTCTCCAAAATATTTCTTAACATTTTGCAAAATCTGATCTGTTTGATTTGAGGCTTTTGTTCACATTTGCACTGAACTGCTTGTAATGTGAAGAAAAACATATTTTGGGGGAAGGTGTTAAGCATCATAAAATCCAGCTGTCATACATATATGCTTTCATTCTTATGTTTCACCCGGGCAATGGAAAAGAGCAAATATAACGTCAATTCAGTATGTTGGGGTGCAATTCCATGGCAACTTGAACAATTTCATTTGCACTGACTTTGGTAGGAATACACAGTTCAAGTGGCATTTGAATAATGCTCCGGGACTTGGAGAACTGTAAGCCTCAACTGAAGAAAAAAAAAAGAATAAAAATAAAGACAGGAGTATGCAGGGAAATCACTGCTTCTATTATCAGTTGAAAATGACTGTCTCCTTGTAATAGAATGCTGCTTTCGTGGATAATATAGAGCAATACTTTATCCAGTCATCTTCAACAAAATATTACTTTTCAGTTGAATGATAATGCAAGCTCAGCAAAATACACAAAGAAATAAAGACATGACTTTCACAAGCCCAGCTAAGGTAGCTGATTCCCTCACACCCACCTCCCCCTTTAATCTGAAATGCAGGGGTTATTTTAATCAAATCATTGTGTTTCTGAAATCAGAATCAGGTGGGTACTAAGTAGCTTAGTGTACTCATTTGAGCAAGCAGTGTGATCACATTCTCCACATCAAAGAGAGGCTATTCGAGAAAGGTCCAGCTTAAGAGGGGTTTATATTTACATCAGCAAAAACTTTCATGAGGCAACTGTTTCTTTAATAATCTTGCCACCATTTTCTGTCAACATCAGCACAATAGATAAATTACAGCTGCCATGGAACACTAAGTCACCTCCACAAAGCTGAAAAAAATCTGTTGTTTTTTCAAAGGAGATATTTTGCTACTGTTTGGCTCTTTTCCAACACAGCCCTTTAAACTGACAGCTAATTCATGAGGTGATAGCAGTTGTATTTTGCTCCTGCCCGCAGCCGCCTGCCCAAGGTAGCAAGAAAGACTGCGCTGATTAACAAATCACAGACATGCAGCTGCATGGCATGTTCAACATGTCAGAAAATAGGACAACTGTCTTAAGTAAACCTTGAAGATTGCTAGACTCACAATTAGATCTAATCAGACATGAATGAACGGACATGAGGTGGTGAGGTAGGAGGAGGGTATGCAATGTCATCCCCTTCCCCACCCAACCCCACAACTTAAAAAGGCATTCCATAAACTGAACCAATCCTATACTGTCTGAGTGATTTGGGACATTGCATTTTCCTCCACTATTCCTGATCAGATACACAGAACATACTGTAAATGCAAATTACAGAAACCTATTAAATAATATTCATATACTGGATCTGAGGTTGGGGCCAACCACCTCAACCCATTTCCTCCCTGCCTCTGCCATCCATAATATGTTCACTCACTCGGTGTATGTTGCCAAAATAGGGCTAATATTGAAAAATGATTATGAGCAGGAACAACTGATTTCGGTATCAGAACACTCTCAATTTGGCTATTTAAACTCTGATCTCTCCATTTCTCTCTTGAAAAGGAACTTCTGCAATATGCACTGAGGCATAGCTGGGAAATTATCCAATAACTTTGCAATGCATACCCACTCATATGCTTAGCAAAGCCTAGTTCCCTTCCTGCTGTTCTTCCCCATCACCCAAGAAAAAGAACCCATGACGATGGCCTACCCCTGGGGTCAACATGGTGTCTGCACTCACAAAGGCCTTGCCTGGCACACACTGATATTAGGCTTGAAAAAACATCCTGTTGCAGTGAGTAGAATAAGTTGTGGTGTGTCCTTGACTGCAGTGTGTGTGTGTGTGTGTGTGTGTGTGTGTGTGTGTGGTGTCCACAAAAGGTTCTCTAATTTTCAAAAGTGTCTGCAGACCCAAAAAGTTAGGCAACTCCTGGGCTAATCAGGTTACCAAACCTTATTATAAAAATAGTCTGGCACTGAATGTAGTATTGCCAAGCTAAAATCAGTTGATGAAAGACCTATAGTAACCTAATTGGTGTTCAACTCATGATACTTGATTCTTTGCTTGTTTTAGAGGAGGCACTGGGGACAAGGCTCTTGAATTTCTGTCTGCCACAAAGCTGTTAAAGGTTTTTCTAGTATGGAAATGCAAACATGGGGAAAGCTTCACCTGTTGTCATTCTTTTTGCCAGACATCTTATTGCTTCTGTGTCTGTGGCCCCTGTTTTATATTTGAGTCCTCTACCCACTACAGAAAATGTAAGTTTATATATGACACAAAGTATCAAAATTTGTGCAAATTTGTGTCACCTTCTGCAAATGGGGCAGAGCACTGAATTCATATATAGTGCATTGGACCCCGAATAAACTACTATAAACTGATACCCAAAATAAATGAATCACAGTACAACCATCTACCCCGCATGATAATTCTGCTGGCTGAACTTTGCACCAGCAGAATTTTCCAGACTGTTTTCAAAGGCAGCCCTATGTAATGAACACTACAGTAGTCTGTTCTGGATGTCACCAGAATATGTGTTTAATGAGGAACATCTGAAAAGGGCTTATAAATTTGCACAGAACAAGTACTGAACTGAAATATGAGGCCAAAGTTATGAGTGCTGCCAAAAATCCAAGGTAATGTTAAGATTAAAGCAAATTAACAGAAGAGAACCTGGAACCTCAAACATTTTGTGATTGAACAAACCTAGTCCCATCTGCTCTGAAGTGTACAATAAAATTTCCCATGGTTATAGTGGAGCTCAACTACACTCCAAAGCTCCTGTCATAAGACTGAGGAACTCACTTAGCATACAAGTGAGTAGCATTGAGACAATAATGCTTCTGATATGTGCACTGGTATGAGCCCAGGATACAAAATACTTGTTCTGCCGGTCTCATCTGAACTGTACATGTATATTTTCAGGTGCTAACCTTTGAGAAATACACAGGGGCCTTATCACTCCTTGTATTTCAAAGGAACTAGTGTCTGAATGTGTGAGTGTAGTTCAAATGATTTTTACTTGGATACAAAAAAAAGGTATTGTTGAAGCAACTCTAGGTTAAGGGCAGTTTTCCTCAAATGCTTTATGGGTTTGGCAGTGCTATCTCTACAAAGATTTGTTCAATAACAAATGCAAGGCATCCTGTTGTTGAACAGCACTGCTTTATCATTCATAGCTATTTGTAATAAATCACTTTTTATATATGTTGCTTCAAACACTGATTTCAAAGTATAAGATTTGCCAGTACTGAAATGCTCTGTGATTTTAATATGCAAGCCTCCTACAGAGATGATGTCTCATTTTAATTATTGTTTCGGTTTAATGGGTTTTCATTAAATTAGAGGATAGAGCAATTACCAGGGTGAACAGCTAATGTTTCAAAGGTAAGATCTCATGGCTCTGCAACAAAGACAGAGTTGAAAAAGAGAGGAGAATGAAGCATATTGCAATATGCTCTTTTAGCCTGGATATGCAAAATTTTCTGGCACTTTTTCTTACTAGACTTAAGCATTACTGTCACGCTGATATGCAAACTTGTATAAACCAGTTTACAACAGGCCATCTTTTAACCAAACTAACCAGTCATTGGGAATTATGCTGTTTATTCTGTATGATTTCCAGATTAGAAGGAAACAGACTTGGGACTAAGAAACCAGAAGAATGTCTTATGAAATGGGGTGTTATTGCTTCTCATTTTCACCTTCAGCAGCACTTCCCACTCCCAGTAATTTGGGCTGCAATGCCATACCATTGTTTTATTTAAAAACATATATATATCACCTTCCGTACTAATTCCAAGCTGACATACAACCTTAAAAGTCAACCAAGGAACAAAATGTGAAATCAATAACCACACATTACAACAAATTCATAAATTCAGTAACAGAACTGTTCTCTATTGGGCATTGAAACATGTCGCAGAGTGCATGCAGAGTGGACCACACAGATGGAAACACTGAAGAGATGCAAATATATCTTTGCAAGGTTTAATAACAACTTCCCAAACATACATCTTACATAGTGTCTATAATTGTCACCCATCCATCCACCAGGGAAGAGTAAGGTACATGTTGCACATTATGTATCATTCACATTTGCTGACACAGCTAATTACAGTGACTTATCAGCACCTGCTATACTGCTACGCAGCTGTAAAAACTAGGTCAGGATATGCACCTTGGCTTTTAAAGTGGTACACATCCTGTGAAACAATAATGAACCCTAACATTTAAACAAACTATTCAACCAGGCCAGGTATCAGTACCCCCCAAAGGGGTGAATCAATGTGTTATCGGGAGGCACCAAACAATCAATAAGGTTGGTGCCCACCTTATTTTTTAGCCCCATCTGTTTAGATGTCTGCACCAGAACAAACAAAAATAAAATAACTTTGCGGCAAATGAGACATCTAGTAATTATGTGCATTAAGTTTTAGTATGGATGAGTAAACAAATGCTGAAGTAGGGCACTAGGACGATAATGGCCTGCATATGCACACATTACTGTATTACAGTACATTTTAGAAAGCATATCTTTAGGGAGCTATTTTTTTCAAAGTGGTACAGTTTCAACTGTTCACAGCACATCTATAGCATCAAAAAGCATACTCAATTCTATAACCTATCAGTGCAGATAATTTGTATTATTTACAAAGCATTGCATTATTTCCTGGTGCTACAGAAACATTTTATTAATCAGAATTGTTTTTAAAAGTAGTAAACGCTATGAGATTCTCATTTCTCTTGTAACACTACACAATTTTTCATATATAGGAAACAGTAGAATTAAGATGATCTAGAAGTGAATCAACTTGTTGATCTCTTATGTTTACTCCTCCGCCAGCTGAAATGCTTGAGAAGGCATAGTACCACTAAAAGCACATAATCTGCTCTTAAATCATGTGAGCTAATCAAATTACATGCCTTGTTAACTAATTAGTTCAGGAGTCACTGATTGCAAGGTCTTTCCCCACACTTTATTGTTATTGCCCACAAGGTGTTGTAATTTTATCACTCCCTGAATAATGTTGCAGTTCTTGTTTTCCAACTTCTTGCAAGAATGATTTAAAAACATTTAATAGTACACAGCAATGAAACGAAGTCAGCAGATCCAATGGCTTTGTGCAGAGAGCACTGGGAGAAGAAAATGATTTGCAAGCCTCATTACAGATTTACTATCCTTCCTGCAGAACCACTGTCCATTTTAGAGATCTAATTTCGATTATGATAAACATTAATGTCACACTAAATAATGAGATACTGAAATTTTTGCCAAGGCCAGCCTAACAGATATTTTCATCTATAAAGGGCATTTTCAGATGAAGCTGAAGTTAAAGCTCTATAAAAGTGAAGATTTTAAGATTATCCTCCTAAAAATGTGATTCAACATATTGCATTTGGAAGTACATTTATGAGGAACTCTGAGATAAGGCTGCTTAGATTTTAGCATTACTGGCAGTTTATGCCTTTTAAAAAGCACTGGTGGAGTAGATGAAATATATCCTCAGATTTCACAAGTATAACAAACTTCCATACTACGTAGCATACACATTACCTAGGTTCACCTATTTTCTTCTGTAACATGCAATCAATTAACACACAATACTATATATATATATATATATATATATATATATATATATATATATGCAGGTTTTGGTGTCTTCGGGTGTCTTCCCGTGTAAGAGTTGGGGTGTCTAGGCGACGTTTCGACGAGGTCTCACTCGTCATCTTCAGGCTGGTGCTTTCGGCTTCTTGTTACTGGAACAGAGCAGGATCTCAGTGTTTGAGTTCCTATAAATACTGTTGAGGGGGTGTGGTATATAGCCTCCAACGTTCTGGGCAGAGGGGAAGTTCCCAGGTTATATATACCATGTGATGGGCACCAGGTAGGTTTGTTTTACAATGTCTCTGGTCCTACCTGCATGGCCAGTTCCAGAGTGTATTGTTGGGGAGTGCTCTTTGGCATTTTGCTTGACAGTGTCACAAGCCATTAATTTGCCCCCAGTGCTATTTAACATCCAGATAAAGCCGTTGCGAATGGTCATTAGGTCCTTTGAAGCAAAGTGTCAGCAGTGCTCTCTTTCCCCTGCAACATCTGGAGTGACCGTGCAGCCTCTGGATCAGTGTCTGACCACAGTGGTAGGCTGAATGAGGGCCAATAAACTGAGTTTAAATCTTGGCATGAAGGCCCCTGATGGGCAAGTGGCTCCTGCGCCCATGAGCTAGGTCAGTTACCTGTTCTGAACAGGGTTGCCCCCCCCTCCGGAGGAACGGGTACATAGTCTGGGGGTGTTCCTTGATCCACTTCAGTCATTCAGTAGATAGCAAGGGCTCCTGGGGGTTGAGGTACTGTGGGTCCCCCCGACATCGCATTGGGAGCCTTCAGTTTTCCAGAAAAGGTGATGCTTCTGGTGGTTTGGACTACCATTTATCAGTTTTGTGTGGTAAGATAGCTGTAGCTGTTTCTGGACCAACATTATTTAGCCACTATGGCATTGATAACCTCAAGACTGGATTACTGCAATGCATTCTATGTGGGTCTTCTTTTGGGCTTAGTCCAGATTCTGAAACTGAATGCAGCAGCTAAGATGTGGACTGGGACATCACATAGACACCATATATCACCTCTGTTGACTGTCAGTATGTTACAGGGTACATTTCAAGGGTTTGCATTTATCTTTCATAAAGCCCTAAACTTGGGACCAGGTTACTTAACGGACTGCTTCACCCCAGTGAAAACTGATCCACTTGGTCTAGTAGGGCATTGCCATGCCAAGTACCAAGCAAAAGTTTTCCCTAAAATCTCAAAGCCACACTGTTCCTGACCCACATTAACTGATTTTCTTCTGTTTATACTTAAGAGAGGATCCTGGAGATATTTCTGCCAATTTCCTGTTCTCTGGCAAATCAACTCTCTGGACCACTCACAGCCAATCCCAAGTCAATTGAAGAGAGCTCATACCAATAGACAATCCTTTATCTAAGCTTCTGACAAATTTTTAAAAAGTATATTTTCCCTTCAACCATTTACTTGGAAATGGTACAAAGCGTTTATTTCTTCGCAGTTATTCTAGAAAGACCATTAGCAGCCATTTTAAAATAGACTGTAGATATTTTGCAACACCAAAGCTTCTAGATTAAGCCATTGCTTAGGCCTCTAGAACATTATGTAACAGACATAAATTTTACAAAAAGATAACTTGCAATCAATTCATATTTTAACTGAAGATAAATGCATGGCTCACTTAAAACTAAAGCAGGCTAAATTGTCTTAATATTTTGCTTTGGCAACATATAGATTTAGGAATATGTGCAAAATGAATTCTGTACGAATGCAAACATGAAACCTGAACTCATTTTATCGGCTTTGCTTCTTTTCTGTTGATATATGCTTCTGAGTTCAATGGATATAAGGAAGAACCTGAGGATGGAGCTCAGGGTGAAAAACCTATATTCACAGGAACAGGTATGGATTTTCTTTAGTTACTGTAAATTTACTGCTGGACATATACCATAAATATGCTCCTTTCCAATGGTATCGTTACACATTATATTAGTAGCAATAACAGTAGCACAAATCAGTAAATAAAATCATGGACTGGTTCACTTTATTTACTACCTAATTGTGCTGCAGTTAAAAAGCGTGAAGGTCCCCCCATTGTATAACAACTGCCCTTGGTCAACACAGGAAGCTGCTTTATACATAGACCCCCTGGGTCCATCCAGCTCTGTATTTCCTGCAATGATTCAGTATCATATGTCCATGCATTACTTTTGTTCTTGGGAGAACACTTTTCTAAGACATGGTATGTCCTATAATGCTGCTGCACACCCCCCAATATATGAGTGGTGTGAGATTCCAGGGGTTCCAGGCGCTTACCCAGGGTTCATGTTTCCTTCAGAACGAGGCACAGCAGAGACTGTGGTGTCTTTATGATACGTGGTTTATTCACACATATACACAATCTGAGCTTATGAGGCTGTATTAATACCCTAAGAGGGTCTTGCTTCTTCCATCTTGCGGCCTTGGATTCAAACAGAAATCACACATTGCTCCAACTCTCTTTCTAGATTGCTGCTTTTCTTCTGGCTCATACCACAGCAACTCTCACCCCTTTAAACTCTGGCTCTGGCTTTCTGACTGCCCACAAGTTGAGGAAGGGGGCCCACCCATTTACCATCTTGCACAGAGACCCTTTCCCGTTGTTTCCTTTAATGGGCCATCACCCAGGCGCAGTGGCGTAGCGTGGAGGGTGCAGGGGGGGCCGGCCGCACCGGGCGCAACATCGGGGGGGGGGCGCTCACACTAGTGGAAGAGACTCAAGTGCTAAAATCAACGGGTTAGGAGGCGCAAATTACTTGCCTTGCCCCGGGTGCTGACAACCCATGCTACGCCACTGCCCAGGCGATCGTCTCAGCAGGAAACTAGCCTGGCTTATATTTTGACATTTGCTGGATCCAGGGGTTAGAAGCCTCTAGGCATAGTCTACTCTCCTCCTCCCAAACTCAAAACACTATAATACGCATTTGCTTCTGCAAATGGACATACAGGCAACATGTTGTTCATCTTTCCCCTTGCAGATAGATCTACAAAGGAAAAGAATCTTCAATCATTTCCAGGAATTTTTTATATAAATATTTGAGAAATTCAAATTTCCAAAAAAAAAAAAAAGGATCATACTAAAATCTGTTCCTTTTTTTCTTTTAACACAATCATGACGATGATGTTTCACCCAGGCACAATACTTTTTCTTATGTCACCCAAGCACACCACAAATTCATGAATAAAATATGGCAAGTTTTATGGTATCCACTGCTGTAGGTTCATCTGTAACAGTAAAACGTGATCTGTGTACTAACTGCTCTTTTGCGTCATAAAGGCCTTTGTTTCTGAGTACAGGCTCTCATTTAAATAGGCCCAATGCATTTGCCCTCTCCTGCTATTTCTTGCCTTTGGCAATAATGCAAGAAATAATGTTTACTTGTCTTTCCCCCTCAATAAGTGCATTTGCAAATAGTGACAGTGGTAAAATATCATAAAGACCCACTGTCCCATCAAAAGTCCCATATTAGAAAACACAAAGGATCTAAACTCCACTGAAGAGCGAGAAAAAATAAAAAGACCGCACAATTTCAACGTACAGTAATTCTTGTTGCAAAAAAACAAACAGAATCGTAAATGAATGTGCTCTATATTGCCAAAGACAACTAAAATATAAATCCGGGCAACATTTTCTTGCAAGGAGGTGTATGAATAAATACAGTGCAAAAATGTATGCCTTTAATATGGGCACAAAATGCCAATTATCTGTCAAGTGTTACTGTAGCCACCTACTAGGAATGGTAGCAAAGATGAATTGTAGGAGTTAAGTCACATCTGCGCCTCACAGAAGGCAATGGGGAAATCCCAGTACCTGTGTACCCTAGCAAAGAAAAATAAGCAAGGACCAAAATACCGCTTCAGTGTCCCATAATGGGAAAGGGAGAGAAAACAGATACTGTCTGACTGAATGAATTAAGCAGCCTGACTGAAGTAGCATATGACTGAGCTGAAAACAAACATTGATGGCAAGTGCTATAACTTGCTGGGAGTCAGTGAAACAGCAGAGTCACTCAACAGACTCAGTGAAACTGCAGAAAAGCAACAGTGCACAGAGCAAGCCACTCTTGGCACAGACTGGCTCACTCACTGAAAACAAATTAACTGTACTCCTGCAATTGAGAGGTGTGAAAGCTCCGGATGCATGCTAATCCAACTAAATGCCAACAAAAGCAGCAACCTCTATTTCAGTGTTTCCCAACCGGTGTTCCGCGGCACACTAGTGTGCCGTGAGACACCGGCTGGTGTGCCGTGGGAGGGAGGCGGGCGAGAGGCGGCGGCGGCGAGGATCCGCGTCGAGCCGGGGGCGGCTCCGCGGTGCTGGTGCCAAGCGGCGGGGCAGCGCGCGCAAAAGGGAGGAGCGCGAGACAGCGGAGGAGGAGGAGGCCGGCATGTCCGGGCAGCAGCAGCAACAGCAGCAGCAGCAACTCCCGGCGACGGCTCCTCCTCCGCCCGCTATCGCCGCCACCACCACAACAGCCGCCGCCGCCTCAGCTGCCGCCGTCCTTCAATCCCTCGCTCTGCTGCCTCCTCCCACCCTGGCAAGGGGAAGGGAAAAAACTTTCACTTTTGTGCGTCCCTCCCGGCGTGACGCTGCGCGCTGACGTCACGGGGCGGGGCTTTAATGGTGGTGTGCCGCGAGATTTTTTCCCGGTAAACAGGTGTGCCGTTGCCCAAAAACGTTTGGGAAACACTGCTCTATTTGGTCTTCATTAGTCTTGAGAACAATAGCCTCCTCCCAACTGCCCTCCCCTAATTTAGATAAATAAGCTATTTGTAAGCCATGCATGGGTGTAGCCAGTTGCTGAGTGGGGGTGGGGGCAGGCATCTGCTGGAGGGGGGGCAGAACCTCAATTAATTGAGTACTTTCAATGTTTTTCAATACTTTTTGTGGATCTGGGCGGCAGCTGTCGCCCCTGCTCTTCCATGGCTATGCCCATGAACCCATGGTTCAGACTTTATCCTGTCATCTACAATAATTGAAATACATTTCCAGTGACTGAGAAGCTTCTGTCCAGCTAAACAGTTAGAAAAACCACTAACAGATCCTTCCTCTGTCTTCAAGGAGAGGAAACAGTTAAGAAAAAGCCCAAGCAACTCTCTCCCAGAAAAAGAGCTTGGTAGGTAGAGAGGGCAGGGTGATTCTTGTCACATTGTCTCTGCTTTTCCCTCTCTCTCTCTCTCTCTCTCTCTCTCTATCAAAAGCCACATCTGGAGGCTAAAAGCTTATGCTCTAAGCACCATAAGGATGTAATGGGGTGGTTCTTGCTGGTCAGGTTTTTTAGGTTTTTTAAAGGAGGGATACATGAGTTCGTTTAAAAACACAAGCCCATTTCCTATACAGTAATTCAGTTCCCCCATAAAAAAATAAAATTGGACAGCAAACAACAAACACACCCACCTAACTTAACGGTCACATTACTGTAGTTCTAAGTAGTATTGTTTCCACTATAGTACATAGGAGCGGGGAGAAAGCAAATTTGAGAAATAATTAACATATCTGATACAAGTAATTAATGGGAAAGAATATTTGTAATATATACAGTATATAACACTAGATACAATATAATGCACTATACTATACTATATAGTGACTTCAAATACCATTTTATTATTATTATGATGATGCTGACATTCATATCCACGTTTTGAGAAGGAGGAAATGTGTTGTTTGTCAAATCATTAAGAAAAGTGATAAAATTAAACCATTCCCCTGCAAAGTAACTCCACTTCAAATGGCCCCTGATCACCTTCAGCTTGTAAGTAATCTTCTCTATCGAGGCTAATTTCCAAACTCTCTTATACCAGTATTTCACAGGGATTCTGCTCAAGTCTTCCTGAAATCTAGCGATCAATAAGCAGGAAGATATATACAGTTGTCTGATTGATTCCTTGCCCTGTAGATTTTTATTATTACCATCAAAGATATTTAGTAATGCCAATTGTGGAGACCTGTCCAGAGGATAGCAAATTATTTTTTGGGTTTTTTCAAATTTCATTGTTGAAAACCTACAAACCATGTGCAGAATCACCACATATGGAAGTAGGTTCCAAACTCCCAGCATCTGTGCCAGCAAGAAATGCCAAAGATGACTCAGATTTTTTTAAAAAGCTTCACAGTCATCATATGCAACCGGTAGGCTAATTTTAACATATGCTATTTGACTTGCATTGCAGGAGTTTGCAACACAGGCCTGACTCATAGCCTAGACAAATCCTGATCTTCTATTTCTGTACCAAAGTCCGTTTAAATCATCAAAAACTTTCTCCAACAAAAAAGTAGGTCTGGGGGATTAAACCCTTCAATGCTGAACTTGCAGATTCAATTAGCTTTTCAAAAAAGGTAAGCTGCCATCAAGCCTGCTCTTGTATGTCTCTCCCCCCCCCCTTAGAAATGTACTCACTTGTCTCTACTGAAACCAGTCTTTTCCCTATGTGTGACCTGCATCCTCCCCAAATCAGCAACAGTAGGAGGGAAGGAATCCCCAGAACAGATTCAGGGACGCAGGGCAAAGACCAGGGAGAGGAAGTTCCATTCCACATTCAAAAGTATTTGGGCTGATGGAACGAGTTCATTGAATACAGTACCACCAAAGTTCAGAAGCAGCTTCCCAAAGCATCGCTCTGACACAAAGGGTGGTCTCATTAAAGACAAAGCTTGATGGAAAAAACACTGAATAACAAGGGATGCAGATAATGAAATGCCATTAGATAAAACAATATGATTTTCCTATTAGAGAGTAGAAGAGAGGTTACAAGAGACCTCTGGCCAATCAGAACTCACAGGAAGTGAAGTGCCCCTTGTGAGGAAAGGTGGAGACATTTCCCAGGATATGTACATTTACATTAATCCAGTTACTGGTGGATAATGCCTTGCTGTCCAGATACTTGGTAGCAGTTCCAGAGACTAATTAGGCTGGCACTCACACAATCCATTATGAATATTGGTTACTGTATAGAAAGTCACCTGTACAGTTGCTGCAATGAAGAGATACTTGGTAAGAACCGCTTAGGCTTCCCATGGGAAGCCTATGAAGGAAATACTGTGGTTTACTCAAATTCCTTGCAATGATGCTACAATAATCACTCTGGGCAAAGCCAAAATGCACACATTCTCAGGGCACATGTATAGTTCAAACTGAACCAATCTCAGTAAGAACTCAGCAATCAAGGACTTCTGGCCTCCTCTGGATTTACTACTTAGCCTTTTCTTCTCTCAAAGATGTCCCACAAGTAAAGGTACAGTGCCGTATACCTTGTGATAGGCAACAAGTTCCAAATTAAGGAGTCCAAATATCACACCTCGGTGGTTGTGTGTGTAATTCAAGAACTGACATAACATGTAAATGGGGACAAGCATAGACTGGGAAACAAGCCTACACACACACACACACACACACACACACACACACACACACACAACATGGCTCTCCTTGTATGATGGGCAGCCTTGCATTTTGTAGGGTTCCTAATCACATGTATATAGCCTATAAACATACGCTTGTACTCCTGTCTTCTAGAAAGTGGTATAATGCAATAGCACTATGCACACCTTTCATGCATAAAGTACCAGGCTAAGTCTCTGATATCTCCACATAGGGCTAGAAAGCACTTCTATCTGAAACCTTGGACAGCTTCTGCTAGTTATCATAGACAATGCTAAGCTAAATGGACCAATGGTCAGACTTGGTGAAGGGCAGCTTCCTCTGTTTGCAATCCAAATCCTGCACTCACTATACCGCATTCAGTTACATTATATCTTAATGGTTCCCAGCACACTACTGAGAATTTGACATAACACAATAAGTAGGCATATAGCAGAAGTGAAAAATGGAAAAGGCCATTTTCCTCTGCACTACAGATAGAGCTTCAGGTGGCAAATTAATCAGAATTTTTAGCAGATAAGAAGCAGGTTGAAGCCTCACAAGAAGCATTTAATTTTTATTCTCTCTGAGAAGTTCAAGTCAGTACTTTATTTTCACCACAGGAAATTGCCAGGCTTTAGTTACTACATTATGCCTTGATTATATATGTCTGCAACTTGTAATACTGCATAATGCCTTCTAACTATTTTTATTCATATTATTTAAAAGGGATGCTGTCAGCTAGGAGATATTTGAAAGTCAGCTTCCTTTAAAAGTGACTAACAAAAATGTGAAATACTCTGTACTTGCTAAGGAAATGCTTGTTTCCAGAGAATGTACTGCAAAAGACTATATATTTGCAAATTTTAAAATCCTCAAAAGATATACTCAGTACCAGTAATGGATTTTCTATCCCCACATTAACATAAGCCTGAAAAAACATTTCCTATATAAAAAGGTTTTATTCTAAACTACTTCCAAGATTCTTGGGACCAGCCTTTGTCAACATATGGAGAAAGCAGATTTATGGCCTTAAGATAGATAAAGGAGTCCATTTGGCGACAAGGTTATTGGCCAAATAAAAATACTGGCCTAATGCGCATTTTGTAATTCTTATTTTAGAACGATGCAACTGCCTTTGCTTTTTGAGGGGTGTGTGTGACTTGGTAAACACAAATTTAGCTGTTCAAAAGTGGGATCTTGTTCTGGAGCAATACCTGAAGGTGGGAATCTATCCTGGTTCTGTGTGAATTATTTTATTTTATTCATTTGGAGAAATCTTTTTTTAAAAAAAGAATCTGCATGGAGCAACAGAATTACTACTACTACTACTACTACTACTACTACTATTACTATTATTTTAATGTAGGCACAATTTACACAGGATGGCCTGAAGGCTGATTTCTTACTCAGTATTGTAAAAGCTGCTAGGAGGAGCTTCAAAGCCTGTCACCTGCACACTATGGCAAATAAAAATGCTCCAGAAGTTTAACTGTACATGCAATGGTATACAATGTGTGATAAAACTGTGGCTGCCCTTATGTGTTGTGGACTAAAGAACTGGTGAATATTTCATTCTGAGTACTGGTTTGAGGGGTACAAGCTGGGAGAGTTCACTTCAAATTGTGGAGTGAACAAAATCCTCCCCACACGAACATCTCTCTTTCCAAACTACAACCCAGCAGACTACACAGACACTTTATTTCTTATTCCTGCATTGCAGGGGGTTGGCCCAGATTATCCTTGTGATCCCTTCCAACTCCACAGTTCTATGATTCTATGGGCAAGGCCCTCCCCAGCAATGGCACCTTCAGAATACAGAACAGCCCTTGAAAGCCCAAGCAGTTTTCCTCTGAGGCACCAAAGCCTGAGACCACTGGATTACTTAAATTCAATGTTTTATTCATTTATTCCATTTTTATCTTACCCTTCTTCCATTTCTCCATTCACTCCTTTTATTCTCACAATGATCATGTGAAGCAGTGTCAAAGATAAAGACTAGCCTACGGGCACCCACTGATGTTACTGAGTGGGAATCTGAATCTGAGTAATCCTAGTCTGAGACTGTGTTCATACTCCTGCTTACTGTGCACTAGCTGCATTTCCAGTGCTGGTTGTTTTTTACTCCAATTCACACAAAGTTATCCAATATGCATATGCATTCTACACTTCCTTGCAGAATACTTTTACCTGATGTGTTGTTTCTCAAACCAGCTTCAATCAGAGTCCTTAAACCTCCTCTAATCTGTCTCTAGCCAAGGTGTAAACACATAATGACATTCCTATCCCATTTTATGTCCCCTGGTGTGAACAAGAAATGAATGAAGCCATGCTGATATGAGCAGCCAAGGAGGTAAGAGCTGCGAAAGGCCAAAAAATGCAACAACTTCACTATATTCTAAGGTGATGTGAACACACCCTGAGACACGAACTACTCCTGTAGACTTTGAGTTCTCACCTTTGGCACTGTTTGCCACCAAGCCCTTTACAGGTGTCTGCAGGCGAACCTGACCCAATTGAAGGAAAAAATGAATTTTTCAGCCCTCCATCTTCAGAGCAATTCCCCCTCACTCACTCATCTCTCCACGAAGAGAAAGAGAGAGAGAGAGAGAGAGACCAATTGGATGCCTTCTGTCTCTTCTCAATAACAGCCAGAGGAGAGGAGACAGTGAGTGGCAATAGAAAACACAGGTGGTTTGTGGAAAGTTTTTGTGCCACAGTCCATTATGACAAGAGAAACTGAACCAAGGTTTGCTATATAAACCAAAAGTATAATGGGGAAGTACACATACATTGGTAGTGGCTAAAAGTTCAATATTATGTCAGCATTCTCCAATCACTAGAAGTTTTACATGAGCATGAAATATCTCAGAACTACTGGGCTGACTTTCAGATGTGATTCAATTTACACTTGATTAAATAGGAAGAGAGGTGAAGTGTCCTTCACAGAAAAGCAGCAAGCATTTCTCCTTGGGTTAGAAGCCAGCTTGGATTTGGAAAAATTTAATGAAACATTTTTGTCTCCAACAGAGAACCTGTGAGAGCACAGCTGAATCTTTACACATCTATTTTAACCCCAATAATTTGTCCTTTATGTTACTGAGCCCTTGTTTAAAGATAGAAAGATATACCTCTGTCTTTTCTCCCCCACACCCATAAAATTTATACACTGCTTGACTGTAAAAAACAAAAACAAACCTCAAAGCAGTTTGTCTTGGATTATTATGTAATACACTTCCACAAAGCGCTGCCAATTAATGTTTGTTGCATATCATTTTAACTGTCTCATAAGTCAGCTGGAAGTAACTTGAATGTCAAGGGTTAACCCTTGGAACAAATTCCTGCCTAGAAATAAGAGCTCTGCTGCTATTTGGCAGTTTCATGGATGCCCGTCAGCCTGCCTCAGATATTGGGGGGCGGGGCAGAAAATGAGAGCTCAGGATTTGGTATATTCATTAAAATCAGAAGTGCCAATTAACCCATCAAAATGCAATTTTTAATACTACATCCAATATACAAAAGCACAGTAATTATTCCACCCAGGGCACCCAAATGCATGACAGTATTCAAGACATGTATGAGCATATTGGGAGGACTCCTACTGCAATGCAATCCCTTTGATTGGAAAATAGCTGTGCCGGTTTAGGAAACTCTTTGAATTCTTCACAATCATTTTGGGATTCAATCTGCTCCTGAACACTGTAAAACATATACATATAGTTGCTAGTTAAAGGGGTTTCAGGAGTATTATCTACCCCCAGGGGTAGTCAACATGGTACCTTCCAAATGTCACCAATGACCAGGCTTGATAGGAGTTATAGATATACAATTGTATAAACATGTTCTAGAAAATAAGGATGACAGATGTGGAAGACTCAATTAAGCATTGGTGCCCTCCAAGTTTTAAACGACGGAAGCCAGAACAACACAGTATTTGCTCACTCAGGTAGAACCACCACTGGGCAATAGGAAACAGACTCTTATTGTATAATTAATGATACAGCAAATCAAAACCAGGCACTATACGGTGGAGCCTAAGTGGTTAATTCCTGTCTCCCCTAGCAGTCCCAGGATGCATCCTAAGGGGCTGAATGAGAAGATAATCAAGCATAATGTTCAAGTCAGTCAACAGGTCTACTGTAGAAGTGTGACAGTCAAGAGAGATGACCTCAGAGAAGACATGGGACAGTCACTGACTGGGGGCCCTTGGATATCTACTTATATTTCAAACCAGGGCAACTAAACCACAACAAGTGAATGGGAAAATCAAAAGTGCCCAGTGACCCAAAACCTCACAGTCTCAATTGGATCATAGTGACAGGTGGTAAAGATGAACATGCCACTTCTCAAGATAGGAGAAAGGTATCACAAGAGCCTGTGTTAGATGCATGAAGCCTCCTGTGTCAAATCCATGTCTCTCCGAAACAAGCTGAACATTATAAGATTGTGACACTGTACTAGCACAACAAAATTAGGGCATAAATGTTTCACAAAATGCTTCAAATAAACTTGAATTCTAGTATTAAAGAAAAACAAAGAAAACACACGCTGTCCAAAGCTGATCCAGGCATGCAAGAGAGAAAAAGCATTTCCAAGCCAATTTATTGGATTTATTTGGAAAGCAGATCCATGTATTCTATTTAAACTCATAAACAAACACATACTAAATAACAAAGCTTGCATTCCATCTTGGGATTTCAGCAATTCAGACTTCATTCAGTTGATTTATAGTGTCATTAGAATCACTCAATAGAGTCACAGCCCTATAATTCACTGAGCCTCTGTTTGTGTGTGCTTCTGTCTGTCTGTGTGTATTTATATATATGACACACACACAGTGTTTGCGAGTCAGCAAAAGAAAGATGCATCACATAAACGATGGTGGTAACTATGTAATATATTGCTGAAACGTGTGCTAATTCCACAAGCCAATGAGCCTGGTGCAGACTAACCTGTACAATGCCCACATATTTACCTTGTTGGTAACACCTTTCGATCTTTAATATGAAATAACCGCTGTTCATTTTTTACATATATAAAAAAACCCTAACAAAGAGTTAAGTACTGTAATAATATCCCATTTTTGCAATTCCCTTAAGGCAATTTACAAAACACAGAAATACAGCCTAAAAACAAAAAAATGATGCTACAAATATTTGGGTCTTTTTAGTTTAGAAAAAAGTGAGTAAGAGAAAACATGATGGAGGTGTATACAGTGATGTGTGGTGTGGAGAAAGTGGACAGAGACTTTTTCTAACCTTTTTCAGAATACTAGAACTCGGGTTCAAAGAAATACTTCTGCACATAGTGCGCAATTAAACTATGGAATTTTGCTCCTACAAGGGCAGCAATGGCAAGCAACCTGAATGGCTCACACAAGAGCACGGCGCCCAGAAATGCAACATGGAAACCCAACAAAGATATTTGGGGGTACTATAATTTGGGAACCATTTGTTAGCTATTTGCCTAACACAGGGTGGTCCAACATGCGGCCCCCAAGGTCTTTTTGGCAGCCCTCAGAAACAATTGACAGGCCCTGAGCCCCCACACTGCCTTCCCAAAGCCAGGTAAGCAAGGTGCTGGGCTTTGGGAAGAAGGCATGAGAGTTCTGGCAGGGTCTTGGAGTCCTCCCGCCTCTTTCCCAAATTAGTGCTTTCCCAGCTTTGGGAAGGAGGTGGGACCCTTCCAGAGCCTCAGTGCCTTCCTTAGCCACCAAATTCCCTTCCCTGCTGCCACATACAACAAGGCAGTGTGTGGCCTGCAGGTTCTGTGTCAAAGTATTCTTGCTGCCCACTTGGTATGAAAAGTTGGGCCACCCTGGCCTAATCTCTAACCCAGACAACGGCAAACTTAATTGATAACCAGTTTCATGTGGGAGAAGAGGATCTTCCAGGTACAACTTATCACTCTTTTCTTGATATGTCAAATATATGTCTGACGTACTGAATCTGAACACATTATCAACATCATCATCATCATCATCATTACTATTTACCATGCGTACTTAGAACATGTGTCTCTAAACATATCAAAAATTATTTCCATGTACAAGGCACAAGCTCCTCGGGAACAACGGATAATTAAAGGAATTTTAGTCTGGTGCTAGGGGGCATGGCAGAGCTTATGCAGTAACTAGTGCATTTGCCAAATCGACAGGATAACTTTATAACATATCATGCCATAAAGTTTGCAGGAAATAAAGGCAGAGCTATGACTTCAGGACTTCCCAGAAAACGGTTCTTCTGAACTAAGGGTCTTAGCTGAAAAGGTGTTTTCTACAGGGGCAAAATGGAGAGGAGACTGGGACAATGTTCTGGAAGAGTAGATTATTAGGTGCTTGATGGAAGTTTTTGATGCTAGCTAGATGGTCATAAAAGTTTAGAGCTGATACCTTACAAAGTTTGTGTGAAAGAAAAATGGACTATTAATTTTCAGTTTAGAATTAATTTTCAGGTCAAAGTTGTTGAGCTTTTTTTAAGAAGGAAAGCCCTGTTTCTTAAAGGTTGTTGAGCTTTTTGGGGGAGAACCTAATTTGTGGAGCAGAAAAACTGTGCACAGGCTGACAAAACATGTTATATTTGGGCAGCATTACAAGCATGTAAGATTTTGCTGCCCATGAGAAAATAACTAGAAAAATGCATTGGGCATTTCACACACCACAGTAAGGGGCTATTTTTTTAGCATCAGGTTAAGATTTTGCCTTTGGAGGGTGAGGTTGGTTAAGCAAAGGCTACCTTTCAGTGCTGAAAAGTCCAACGGCAGTATGGAGATACAGTCTTCCATTATCTAGATTCACTAGCATGGTTAAGGAGAAATCTTGCAACTGATCTTTCATAGAGAGCTACTATAAGAAAAACACTGCACCCAAGAGAAAAGAGAAGCATGAAAGCCAGGAAGGCTTAATTCCACTAGAAAAAGACTTTCCCGTAAAGTCCTTGGTAAGTCAAGGAATAGGACTTACTGTTGTTGTTATATATGAAAAACCTTTTGCAATCGTTTTCAAAGGCTCCTAAAATACATTGGCTGGAATTCAAACACATTTTGTTGTGGGAAAGTATTGCTGTAAAAGTCTGAGTACAGCCACAATATTCCTTTAAAAAAAACAACTTATACAAGTAATATCAAGCACTTCTACCAAATCATGTGGCAATAAGCAGGCTTCCACAGCAGCTATAGGCAGATGATGCTTCAAGTTGGTCTAGGAACCTCAGGTACTGAGTCACTTCAAAGTAAAATGGGATCTATGTGTTAAATAGGTGTTGCAGCTATATTAATAACATTGTTATAGGCCAATAGGTTAGCCCAAACATTTAATACTTGGTGCCAGAACACAGATCCCTGAAATTTTCTTTAGCACAGTTTTAAAGCTACCAGTAACTAAGATATCGACAAAAGCACAAAAATGCCCTAAAGTAACATAAAAGTATACTTCAAACATAATATAAACTGTGGTTTGGCATTATGTGAATGAGCAGAGCTTTGGGGTTATGTACTTCCTTCCTTCTTCATGTCTTGTGATTCACTTTTTAGAATCCTATTTATAGCAAACAATTTTGCCTAGTCCATTTCTACTATTAATTTTTGTGAACCACCCAGAGGACTCTGCTGATGGGTGAGATGAAAATATCATAATCCATTTTAATAATAAACAAACTGACAAGGTATATGCCTAAAAACCAGGATTTTAAAAGTATGAGAGGAGAGTAACAGATTGTGTTCAGGAGATCTATCATCTTTCATCTAGAAGACAGCTACCAAATGTCTCATCCCCATAGGAAAAACTTTTCCAATGCAGAGTAAAGAGCGTTGTGGCATCAGCAATTAACAGACAAATCCTTTCACTTTGCCCTGTCCCCTATCTGAATATGTGAAAATTCCAAGTTCTGAATGAACAGTGTTTATTATGGGAAGGCAAGATTACATAGTTTGTTCCGGGGGGGGGGGGCTCACTAATATTAAGCAAAGACAAGCCATCCAATAGCTCACATTTCAATAATATATTCCTATGATTTGATGGACATACTGCTACATATGGTATCACTTCCTTATAATGCTTTTATTGTCCTTTTCTAAAAAAGTAAAAAATTAATTCAACAAGTATACTTCTTTAAAAAAGAAAAGAAAAATACGCATGGACATGGTAGGTATACAAAAGGGGAAAACACAGTATGAATATAAATTTTAAATATTGAATATATATCGCCTTTATATTAAAAGAAAGAAAGTGCATTGACATCTAATTGTAAGGGGAGAAGTATTGGGGGAAATAGACAAATGAAGTAAGTTCTGGATGAGGAAAACAAATGGACAGAATACTAGTTAAAGCTGCTTCCAAATGAATTCATCCTTTGCAGAGACTATGTTGACACAGAATCATTAAGATACGTCATAAAGGTCCACCAAATATCCACGTGATCTTTAAGCTCTGCAGTTCCCCACAGCAGATACAGATGAGTGAATTTTTTCATGACTGCAATATGCACAGCCTTTTCAAACCAGTTGTCAATAGTGAAATTTTAACCATCTTTCCATTCCTGGGCTACAAGGCTGGCTGTCGCTACAGGACAAGTTGTTTTAATGTTACAGAGGAGTTGGCGCCTTTCAATATAGAGCCAGATCTGGCTGGATTAAGTTACCAGTAAAGTTGCTGACTGTAACTGCAGTCCAAAAAGCATGGATCAATGGGCAGGTCCACCACAGATGCCAATAAGTACCGCTGGCTCCACAGCATGACTTTTTTTCTTTTCTTTTTTGCCTTTTAAATTCCTTGCCCTGGAATAGCTTGTCAATGAAGAACTGACTGAAAATATTCATATAGAGCCAGAGCAGAGTGAAAAAAATGCATGTAGTCAAAGAGTATAATGTATAATTGTCCATAATTATACAATTCGATATAAGTTTCATTTGAACATAAGGACTTGTGTGTGTGTATTTTTCTGTGTTTCCCTCATATGGTTACTACTAAATCACATGCAATTTCTTCTGACTGGAACACACAGGCCCATGGATTCAGGGGGAAAGTAAGAGTGCTAATTAAGAATATTATGACCACTGGATTTCTTACATGCCCTTCACTGGGGATGGTTGCGGTTGAGATATCAATCAAAAGATGTCACTCATATAATACAGGTCTCCTCAGGATATTCACCTGAACATAATAATAATAATAATAATAATAATAATAATAATAATAATGGCCCTGTTTAAAATATATAGAAAGGGCTAAGTGAGTGTCCTGACACAATAAATCCAGTCAGCCATACAGCTAGGCACAACAGAGTTAAGCTACAGAACATGTGCTGAGAAGAAAGGCTGAGCGGAAAAGACTAAGCATTAGACTCTTGTGTAGATAGCAGGCAAAGCAGAGAAAGCAGACTTTAAACAGTGATGCACAACAATCAGTGATCAAAGCACTGCTTTGCAGAAAGAAGGGATCACCTCTCAGAGAATAAAGGGAAGAGGAAAGCAGGCTATGCAGTGGATTAATGGCATACCCTAGTAATACACAGTGATTTCAGAAATCTTGCTGCTTATTTTCTGAATGCCTTCCTGAGAATGGGGTGGGTATTTTTGGCTCTCCACAGAAAGAAGTGTGCTATAGAAGGATTGCTGCCAAAGCCAAGAAAAGCTAGAAAAGTTTCAGAAATGCATGTCCCCGAGTTTTCTCTTCAGTTGGGTGTTCGCTCATGTGTTGTCATTCAGGATCAAACTCTTGGAGGATAGAAAGCCTTATAGCACCAATCTCAGGGCTGCAATGCACACATAAAGGAAAACCTATACAAAATCAGGCACCACCTTATTATATTATTCAGTTTAAACAGTCCCTTCAACAGGCTGAGCAGGGATAGTTAGAGTACATTATAAAACTAATGTGACCCACACATTTTGGCAGTCACAAAGTAAAGAGATAAAATGAGCGGAAAGACAAGATCTATACAGGCTTACAAAAAAAACCACACCTTTAAATGAAGTCCTTCCCACTTCAAATAGTACTTATTTCAATGTAATGAGACTAATAATGTCTCAATATTTTGGTAGCAAGCTCCACTCAATTATGTGGTATTAACTTTGAAGTAAATATGCATAGGATTAGCCCCTTATCTTCTGAAGAGATGAGCAGCCATTGTATATAAATCTGTACAGCAAATCTGTATGACTGCTGGTGCACTGACAGTGTATCTACAATACATCAGGACAGTGGTTTCAGTAGCTACTAAGAATGTCCATCATTTCTCTTGGGATTCCATTTGTATAATGGCAGAATAATGTGAAGATCTTCCTCCTCTGCTATCAGCAAACGATGGGCAAGAGAGACATGTTTGGATAAACATTAAAGCGAGGAAGACTTCATTCTACTAGGAAACAAGCTTTCCATAAAGCTTGTATTTGAAAGGGATGGCAAGTCAAAAGCCACAGTGTTACTGCTTTGTTTGAGAACAGACAGGTTAGGGTGGGAATGAATGCAAGCACCACCATGGATACATGAGTCTGCTGCACTTTTATATCTCTGTCTGGATCTGGAGCGGCAAGCTGGCCTGCTAGACATGGGGCAAAGGGTCATCTCTCACCAAAGCAGCCACAGCATTTGCAAATGCTGTGAATTGTGCACAGGGATCTGTTGTTGCATGCAAGTCATCCTTCACTAAACTAGAGCTAAACCAGCTTATGAAATTAACAGTTCATATATAAATGAGATACACACATCAGTATACATCTGTATACATTTGTATATGACGGATTTTGTGGCACAGTGGCTGCTAGGAATAATGTAATTCTTCTGAACTTCTGAAATACTGGTTTTAGTGATCAATGCATTTTTATGTAGATGTTGATAGTCTGCTTGTTAGAAATCATAAGGCACTTTGGAGTTTTCGAAGGTGAACTGCATTAAAGAACTGTCAAATCATTCAATAACCTCCCAATTTATATTTGACACTCATGGATGAGAAAGACACATGCATATTGCTTTGGGTTATTCAAGGAGCAGTTTAACAATGTCAGCCCATTTGTGAAAATCTGCAGATTCTGAACTCGCTGAAACCAACTCCTTGACAGAATTTGCCTTCTCATTTAAGCCCAATTGGCCACCACAGCGTGCTGAAGATTGAAAGTACTTTAGTAACAGGCCATATCAATTACTTCATTAATGCAGTAGTTTTGTAAAAAGAAAGAAAGAGGGAGACACCATTTCTTGGCATACTATCAAAGACAAGAAAGTCATGAAGTTACCAGAATATGAAAAGGTACCATATAAAAATTTAGATGATTCAGCAAACCTTCAGCAAACACTGAGGTACTAATCAAGTGTTTGGAGTTCAACCACTTCAGATTTTAGGGGGAAAGCACATGAATGAGAGTGCTTCCATGTGCCTCTCCCCAAAAAATCTTCCACAGAAACAGCTAGCATTTCAGGGGAAATCATGATTTATGGGGGGGGGGGGGTAGAATAGAAAATATTTCAGAAATATCAGTCTGCAGCAGTCAAACCCAGGCACAGTTTTTCCATCTCAATGAAAAGTAGGTTAGAGAAGTCCATTCGACTTCCAACATGTTTGGAAACCAAGGCGCAGCTTCTGATTGGCTGCAGGAAGCTCTGTCGGAAGCACCGTCAGACATTCGGGTTCCAAAGAACATTTGAAAGTGGAAGACTCACTTCTAGGTTTGCGGTGTTTGGGAGTCAAAACATTCAAATTGCAAGGCGTTTGGGATCCAAGGTACAGTAAGCCTGCAACTTGCACACACTTAACTTGTGCACATTCAGCTTTATGTGCTTGGTAATAATAATAATAATAAATTAAAAGGGCAATCCCATTGCCACTGCACCCAATGTGTCTTGACCATGCATTGTTTTGGCTTTAAGCACAATCCCCGGAATGTAACCACCACAAAAGTTGTTGGCTTACTATACTGCAAAATATGGGTTAAGCTACATTGATTTTGAGGTCCTTTACAAGACCATATAGATACATAGACAGACAACAGACAGGCATGCTATGCCATCTAGATAGACATATGCCACAGGAACTAAAAAAATTGGTCGGACTACAGGTTTATAATGAGAACATATCTCTGTTAATATTCAGAGAAAGAATCTACATAAAGGTAAACTGTCAAATAGTTTTCAAACCAAATCCTGTCTCTATTTGTTCAAAGCCATTAACACATTTCAGACTACATTTCCAGCATGTATTGACAACTCTTTGAAATCTGAATGCTCCTAGCTAAGCATCCCATGAAGCTGGGCCCCTGCTGCACTATAATTATGCAATACTACCTCCGGACAGAGAGTGCAACTACAGGGCTCCCTATTTGGAGTTACTATTAAAATGACATGAAAAGAGTTGATATGTTCTTAGTTGTCAGAATATTTAAAATGCAGACAAGCAGTTCAGTTTCAGGAATCAGCCTGGATTTGAAGAAATAGGGAAAGGTTAGTTTCTCCCCCACCCCGTGTCTCTCCTCCTGCCTCCATATACGACAGAGATGAGAGCAGCATCTGTCAGAGAGCTGTGGAGTCTCACAGTTCAACAAAAGGCTCCCATTACTTTTGTCTTCAATTTCCCAGGACATGGTGCCATGCAGATGAAACAGACAAAACAGTACATGCAAGAGAAGGAACAGCAAGGAAGATAGCATTAACTGTCATGCTAAATTGGGTCTGCCGACTAAGGCGCAGCTTAGACATACAGTTCTTGTCTAACTGTGTCATCTAAAAGCTAGAAGCTAAGGCAAGAGACTGAGCTGTAACATGATGCCTATTGTTTGAAAGTCACCCCATCAATCATGGCCCTAAGGATGAAGAGGATGAAGTTGAGGAGTCAGGAGGGTAACTGCACACAGGTCCAGCTCCAGAAGCACTTCTGCCAAGACAAGCCTGTGGTGTCAGGGCTCTAATAGCACTATATATATACACTAAGTATTACATTATCGCCACTGCTGCCACTATCCAGACATAACATGAGCACTGTGAAATCAGTGGTGCTGTTTGGAAGCAACCTCTAACAGGGCCACTTTTTCACAAGTTTAAACACCAACCTGAAATAGAAGAAAAAGGAAAGCGATGGCCCTGAATACTGCCTAGGTTTGTACAGTTAATTATGCCTGTAGAGATTATTTCCCCTTCATGGTTCTGCAAAGAACAGACCAAAGCTGCAATTAATTCCTTATTTCTGGTCCTGCAATCCTAACCAATTCTGCTTTCCTACTAGGGAAAAGACTATGAAGTGCTGCCACCTCCTGTTACAGATAAGGCAACATAAATATTGCATAACATTAAACTTAAGACCTAGAACCCAGGGCACCGCCATGGTATTTTACCTATTCATTAAACTGCCATATTTTTCTGTCTATAAGATGCCCCCATGTATAAGACACCCCCTATTTTTGGGGACTCAGATTTAAGAAAATGGCCCAAAGTATAAGATGCCCCCTAATTTTTGACATTATTTTAATGGAAAAAACCCTAGTCTTACATACAGAAAAATACGGTAACTGCTCAAAAGTCACTACACAGCTGTTTGCCATCTGTGAATTCATCCTAAAAGTCTCTAGAAATGCTAGAAACTGTCCAAAAAAACAGACACAATGATGCCTAATGTAAAAATATCTGCTCTATTAAAGAAAACTGAAATCCTAACCCACTTACCTGGGAGCAAGCCCCACTGAATTTAGTAGGATTTACTTCTGAATAGATGTGGCTAGGATTCTGCTGTAAGCTGGGTGAAAAACGCCTCCTTGCTTATACTATAGCATACTCATCTAACAGCATCTCACAACTCATTTCTTCAACCACCTAAGGCTTAGCACAAAGACATCTCTCTCAAATAACTTCCTTAACAGGGTTGCAGAATACTGTAATGGAATCCTGATTATTTAAGCAGTGTTCTAAATGATATTGTGTAATGTAGTCTGTCCTTCGAATAATAATTTACTTTATAGTGTGTTTGATGGGGGAAGTCTTCCATCCTGGTCAGATGACTGCAGGTTTAACTGTCACTGGGGGACTTTAGACAGGTGATTAGGGTTTGGAAAGAGAACCCTCAGTATGCAAAAGAATGGCATACTATATGCATGTTCTGGTTGGAAGTTGCAGGTTTAGGAGGTGGGCAGGTGTTGGGGGCTGTGCCCCTAAAGGATCAGGTGTACAGCCTGGGGGTCATTTTGAACTCTCAACAGTCTATGGAGATGCAGGTCAACGCTGCATCCAAGGCAGCTGTCTGACCTGAGAGGAAGGCAGAAAGTGGTGTGGTGGTTGAAGACTTACTGGGGAAGCTGAACCACTTAGCCTAGGCTGAAGAGACTTGTCCACAGTGCTGAGAGAAAAGAATCAGGTAGGTAGCTGTGTTGGTCTGACACAGTCGAAATAAATATATTTATAAATTTATAAATAAATTGTCCAGTAGCACCTTAGAGACCAACTAAGTTTGTTCTGGGTATAAGCTTTCGTGTGCATGCTGGTATCTGAAGAAGTGTGCATGCACACGAAAGCTTATACCCAGAACAAACTTAGTTGGTCTCTAAGGTGCTACTGGACAATTTTTTTATTTATTTCGAGGGTAAAGAAGTGAGGCAATTGGGAATGCTAGGTCTGTTAGGAGAGTCTGTGAACGATTCCAGGAGAGCATGGCAAAAAAACAGACTTGCACTTCAATTACATCAGTAGGGAATGAAACAGAGACTTCAACAAAGGCCCTCAGTTTTGGTATGGTTTAACTGGGATGAAGTCAATTACAAGGGCAATCTGGCAAAAGAGTTTAAACAGGGGCAACTATTGCTCGGAGCTTTCCTGGTTTAGAAAAAAAGCAGCTGGTATTTAAAGTGGCATCAATAAGTTAAAGAGTTAACTGTACCCATTTAAAAAATACATTCCTATATTAAAATCACCACATTCTTTATTACAAGAATATGCAGTGCACAAACTTATGTGGTTAATTAATATCTTTGTTAAATATAGTAACTACCAGGGGCTGCACTTCTGCTTGCCCCAATCACAAACACCCCACCATTCCTCCCAAATTAACCCCTTGCCCCCTCTAGAACTACTGAGCTCACTTTTCACCTTCCCACCCCCGTTCCTGAAGCCCTTTTTGTATTCTTCTCACCACACATTACAACTACTCACTATCCTTTTCAACTTCCACCCAATTATGAAACCACCCCTCCTTCTATTTTGCAGGCCCTTTCATGCCCCTTTCATCCTCACCCTGGCCTTCCCTAGTTCAACTAGGATAAGCACCTGTATCCTACAGGTACTCTAGTCAGAGCAATGATTGTCTACAATTGTACTTTTACAGAACAAATATGTCTGCAACAAATTCCCAACACCAACTTCATCCAAGGAAATTCAACTTCAAATAAAGAGATTTAGCATGGCAAAGCACCCTTAAACCTATCCACACCCACCATTTTTATACTGCTGCTAGTTCCTCCTCCTACCCATCCTAGCAACTCTTCTCATTCAGTACAGGATTCTGTGTCACTGGACATAAATTGCATTGAAGTTTGGGGAAAATTAGGCAGATACGTGCATTCATGTCTAATGGGCATGTAAAAGGGTGTTTTGGCAGGAAACTGAAATGGTTGTTCAATCCATTTTTGGCCTTTTTGTTACCTCAGCTTGTGCTACTGAACGGAAGATGGAAGGAAGTAGGATTTCCAACTCATAAGAAATTAATTATGCAGATGCTATCTGCAGCAAAACAATGGAAAGTCTCAACAGATTCTACAGTGAAACAATGGCTTTTACTTTTTTAAAAAATGCTGCCATTATATATAATCTTATTAAGCATGATAAAACTGAACAGAACTATTAAGAAAAATCAATTCTAAACATCTTGAGTGCCTTTCTTTTCGCATGCAGATAATGCTGATATAGATAAAGTGGAAATGTATAGGAATTTTTACATTGATTAAGTTATGGATCACAGTGCTTTAACACATGCAGTGATGGGGCAATGACAACAGAGGTTTCTCTTCTTTTTTGTTAATTTAGCTATTTCATTGAAATTGATGGTTTCCTGCTGGGTCAAGCATTACACTTGTAATATTTTTACATTTTGACATTTTGATGTTTTACATTTTGAAATTTTGATTGCAAGAAAGGCTTGCAATAGTGCTGTGCTGTTTTTATTATCTGTAGATTTTTAAAAATTCTATTAGGGTTTAATTACTTTAATGATTACTTTTTATTTATTTTTTAGATTTGTGTATTTTAACTGTTGTTTTAGTTTCTGTCAGCATCCTTGCATCCTGTTTAAATATAATAGTAATAATAATGATAATGATAAAATGATACAATGATAAAATTTGATACATACTGAAAAAAATCACTTTATTCTCTTTTAAATTTGCATTTAAGAGACACACACATAGAGATATCCTTGTATCTTGAATATTGTTTGTTTGTTTGTTTGTTTGTTTGTTTATGTATTTCATAGGAGGCATGGGTCACAAACTAACCCATCATCACAGACTTTTATTGCGCTAGCCATAGGCCATGGCATCATTCAGAAAAATAACAAAAAGAAAAACAGCAATAACCATAAACATCATCAGGCACCACACATACAATATAAACCACAGTCACAACTACTAAGATTGTTTGTTGCATAAAACAGAATAGCAGAAGATTCTCTAGTAAAATGTGCCAAATTAAATATCTGAATCCCCTTTGCAGTTGACCACTATTTTACCTAGTTCTTTCCTCCTGATCTTCTTAGCTGCCAATGCATAGAGTGCTACTTTATAAGTTACAAAGTCATCAGTATTGCTCAGCAGCCATTTCACCCTTTCCACCCTATTCAAGTGAGTTCCATTCGGAAACAGGGGTTTTATGAATCAGTCTCTTAGGTCTATATATAACGGGCACTGCGGACTTCCGGAGGCGGCGCGAAACTGTAATGGCGGTCCTCTTCGTTCTCTGAAGAGGGGCTCCGCGGAAAAGGGTCGTTCGCTGCGGCATAGCGACGACCCATTAAGATAAACCACGGGTAGAGTGAGCCCGTGGCCGTGGGACTCGGCGGGCACCAGAAGCTGCCCTGAAAACACAGAAGGGACCCCGTAAGGAGACCCGGAGTGAAGGAGGGGTAGCGGTGCTGTGAGTTCATCGCTCTTTCCGCGGAAGTGAAGCCGCGCGGCTGTTGCAGATGAGCGCTGACCTTTCTTCCTAAAACCAACACTAAACTGCAAGCAACATACCCGTGAGTAAAGGGATTTAAATTTGGTAAAGAATTTGTTGGATTTGGCTGAAATCGGGAGATGAGAAAAGGGAAGTCCGTCTCCCGACATTGCTGACAAGATCAAAGCAAAGTCTTAAGAAGCGGAAGCGCTTGAAACGGGACTTTGGGAAGTTTTAACTTTCTTGCGCTACTAGATCTATTCTTTATTTTACGGAAGGAAGGAATGGATATTGACTAAATTAAGTTGTAAATGTGGACTTTCCTCCTATTTCCTGCCTCTTTTGGTTTGTACTTCTAAAGAGTCAGACGTCGGACTGCCGGGGAGAGAGGTTGCGATAACTGCGGAAACAGTTGCAAAAACTTTTTTGGAGTGCAACTGATACATTTGAGCAGAAAAGACTGTATGAGACTTTGTTGCAAGCACCGTTGATGGAACTTTGCTGAACTTTAAGAGGTGCTTTGGGGAATTTTTTGGCCGGTGAAGGGACTGTTGGATTATTGGATTTACTGAGCAGAAACAACTTGGAACTTTAATGGCGGAATACTTCCTTCTTTGTCTTTGAAACTTGGTGGCACTCCCCCTACAGGGCTTTCGGATTATAAAATCCTGGGAACTGATCTTTGTTTTGGCTTTCATTCTACTGATTGTTTATAACTGGTTCTGTCTTTCCCATGGAACAATAGACAATTTGACCTTGAACACTGACAGATGTGTAATGAGTGGTGCAGGGAGAACAAGAGCATCTAAAGCTAAGGAAACTAAAGAGGCCAAGGAAAAAGAAAAAGAAAAGGAAAGAAAACCAGTACAATTTGTACAAACAACACTGACCCAAGGACGTCGATCGTCGGTTCCAGCTGTACTGGTGACACAGAGGGAGCAAGCTGAAATAACAGAGAAGCCCACTGAGGAAGATATGGCAGCAGGTGGGTCAGACACACTATTAAAACAAATATTGGAGCAGTTATCAAGCTTAAACCAGAAGGTGGATGACCAGTCTCTGAAAATAGACAAAGCGACTTCTTCGATACAAAAATTGACTGATCAAGTTTCCCAGCATACGCAAGCAATAGAGAACTTGCAAGGAGCAACAGCGGAAAACCGTGAACTAGCTGGAGAAGCAATTCAAAAAGTGGGAGCCTTACAAAAAGAAGTTGAAGAAATAAAAGGAGAAGTCAAGCCTCTGCACAAACAGGTGGGTGAACAACAAACCTACCTGTCAATGGTGGAATTGAAAAATCGTGAGAACAACATCAAATTGAGAGGCATTCCAGAACTTGAGCAAGGAGACCTGATTGGATATCTGACACAAGAATTTTCAAAGTTCTGGGGCATAACAGAAGATACAGACTTTAAAATTGTCTCGGCATACAGATTGGGAAGACTGGTAAGGAAAGACAGATCCAGGGACTGTTTGATAATTCTAAGATCAAGGGAAGAGAGAGACAAGATCCTAGGCCTCCATTTCAAAAAAGCAATTCAAATACAAGACAAAAGGGTGGAAATTTATAGAGATATCCCAAGACAGCTGTTGGACCTTAGAGCCACCTATACAGAACTAGCAAAATTACTGAGACACAACGCAATTCCCTACAGGTGGGAGTTCCCACAAGGATTATCCTTTACATACAAAGAAAGGAAGGTTAAAATTAGAACACCTGAAGACAACCAAAAGTTCCTTCACGATCACGGTGAAGATCTCCAAAAAGGAGCAGATTGGCTTCCACCTTTACCAACACCAATTCTGCCTGGAAGCGGGCCAACGCCTGCCCCCTCGGGATCGGAGCAAAAGGAAGACACCTCATCTTAAGAACATCTCAACTAGAACAGGATGTCCCTGCAGCTACTTAGTTGGAATATAAATGGCGGGAATTCTCCGGAAAAAAGAAGGAGGATATTTCATATCCTAAAAAAAGAACAATTGGACTTAATATGTCTTCAAGAAACACATGTGACCAGGCTCCACAGGAAAGTATTAATCAATAAAAGATTAGGCCAAGAATTTATCTCATCAGACAAAGTTAAAAAGAGAGGCGTTGTAATATATGCAAAGGAGAATCTGACACCAAAATTCTTATTCAAAGATGACCATGGAAGAATTCTCGCAATTGAAATTCAAACACAAGGGGAGAAGATTCTGATACTAGGAATTTATGCACCAAATGATGGAAAATCAGAATTTTATAAGAAGCTGCATGAGACACTGCTCGACTACCTGGACTATTCTAATATTATCGTGATGGGAGACATGAATGGGGTGGTCTCAACAAATATGGATAAATCCCAAAATCAAAATTTAACAACAGACGGCAGACTCCCCAAAACGTTTTTTGAAATGACAGACAATATGGACTTGATTGACATCTGGAGGACAAGGAACCCCTTGGGTAAAGAAGGAACCTTCTTTTCTGAGGCCCATTTGTCATGGACACGAATCGACCAAATTTGGATATCTAGAGGGCTGGCACCTAAAACAAGAAAGGTGGAAATCTGCCCAAAAACCTGCTCCGACCATAATGCCTTAAAAATGGAATTGAGACTTATCCCAACCGGATCCTTTAGATGGAGGATGAATGACACCTTGCTAAGAGATCAAGAGATCGTTAAGAAGGCCCAAAAAACTTTAAAGGACTATTTTGAAATAAATTTGAACACTACGGTCGAGAAGAGAACAGTCTGGGACGCAAGTAAAGCTGTAATGAGAGGGTTTCTGATACAACAGAACACAATAAAAAGAAAATTTTGGAATGGAAAAAAGGAAAAAATCTTAGAGAAAATAAGTGAAGGAGAGAAAAAGCTGAGGACCAAACCAAAATCAAAAGAGGTATTAAGAGAAATCAAATTCCACCAAGCACAATATTCGAAATTGATTAATCAAGAAATTGAATGGAAAATTAAACAAATGAAGCAGAGATCGTTTGAATCAGCAAATAAATGTGGAAAATTGTTAGCTTGGCAGTTGAAAAAAAGACAAAAGTTAAATACAGTTACAAATTTAGAGATTCAAGGAAAAATAGTGCAGAAACCAGAAGAAATAAGGAAGTGCTTCCACAGATACTTTAAAGATCTTTATGCACAGGGGCCTCAGCAAGAATCGGAAATAGACCAATTTTTGAGAATAAATGGTCTAACTAAAATAAGTCAAGACCAAAGAGTAATTCTCAACAGTAAAATAACCCAACAGGAAATTGAAGGTGCCATTCGAAATATGCAACTCGGCAAATCCCCAGGCCCGGACGGGCTCACCTCCAAATATTATAAGACTTTGAAGGACTTTTTGATACAACCATTATTGGAGGTTTGCAACCAGATTATGGAGGGGAAGAGGGCACCGGAAACGTGGAAAGAAGCATTCATCACATTGATTCCAAAGTCGGAAATGGAAAAGACCCAGCTTAAGAACTATCGTCCCATCTCACTCCTGAATGTGGATTACAAAATATTTGCAGACATTTTAGCAAATAGATTTAAAAAAGTATTAAATGAAGTAATTCATAAGGACCAAGCAGGTTTTCTCCCTAGCAGACATATGTCGGACAATACCAGGAACATTATTGACATATTGGAGCTTTTGAGAATTAGGAACACAAGGGCCGCATTAATTTTTATTGATGCGGAGAAAGCATTTGACAACATTTCTTGGAGGTTTATGAAGAAAAACCTGAAAGGGATGGGAGTGGGAAGGGGGTTTGAAAATGGAGTAGAAGCAATCTACTCAGAACAAAAAGCCAAACTGATAGTGAACAATGTGGTGTCGGAGGAACTCAAAATTGAAAAAGGGACACGACAGGGGTGCCCCCTGTCTCCTCTGTTATTTATTTCTGTCCTGGAGGTATTGCTGAATATGATCAGAGAGGACCGGTTGGTGCAGGGTATAGTGGTCGGAGCGAAACAATACAAACTGAAAGCTTTCGCAGATGACCTAGTCTTGACATTACAGGAGCCAGAATCTAGCACAAAAAAAGTTCTTGAACTTATCTCGGAGTTTGGTCGGGTGGCGGGATTCAAGCTTAATAAACAAAAAACCAAGGTTTTGGTTAAAAATCTGACACCTACAGAGACAGAGGGGTATCAGAAAGAAACAGAGTTAAGTGTGGTGAAAAAAGTGAAGTACCTGGGGGTATTTTTGTCCACCAAAAATTTAAATTTATTTAAAGATAATTATGAAAAATGCTGGTTGGAAATCAAAAAGGATTTGGATATATGGGCAAGATTGAAACTTACCTTGTCAGGCCGAATCGCAGCTATAAAGATGTGTGTTTTGCCAAAAATGTTATTTTTATTTCAAACCCTACAGGTCGTGGACAGAATGGAATGTTTTGGAAAGTGGCAGAAGGATATATCTAAGTTTGTCTGGCAGGGCAAAAAGCCCCGAATAAAATTTAAAATACTAACTGACTCAAAAGAAAGAGGGGGGTTTGCCCTGCCGGATTTAAGGTTGTACTATGAAGCTGCAGCCTTCTGCTGGTTGAAGGATTGGTTCTTGTTGGAAAACACTGATGTCCTAGACCTGGAAGGGTTTGACAATGTTTATGGTTGGCATGCATACTTGTGGTATGACAAGGCAAAGGTTCATAAATTGTTCAAAAACCATATTGTCAGAAAATCAATATTTGCTGTATGGATGAAGTACAAGGATTTACTAGAAAGTAAAACCCCGAGGTGGTTATCACCAGTGGAAGCCAAAGTTTCCAAAAAAAGGCCCAATATGGAGGCCTACTGGCCAAAATATTGGGAATTAATTGAAAGAGTTGGAGACAACTGGAAGCTCCAAAGCCAAGACAAATTAAAAAATAAGGTGCGAGACTGGCTACATTATGCTCAAATGCAAGAGGTTTTCAAAATGGATAAAAAAGTTGGTTTCCAGGTGGAGAAATCGAAACTAGAGACGGAGTTATTAGAACCCAAAACTAAGGTACTTTCGAGAATGTATAACTTGCTGCTTAAATGGAATACACAGGATGAGACAGTTAAATCGGCTATGATAAAATGGGCACAGGATGTAGGACATAACATTATGTCTGAGGACTGGGAAAGGTTATGGAACACCGGTATGAAATTCACGGCATGTAGTGCCTTGAAAGAGAACATTATGAAAATGGTATACCGGTGGTACATGACCCCAGTCAAGTTGGCTAAAATATACCACCTGTCTGATAATAAGTGTTGGAAATGTAAGGAGGAAGAAGGGACATTCTTTCACCTCTGGTGGACCTGCCCGAAAGTAAAGGCCTTCTGGGAAATGATATACAATGAGTTGAAAAAGGTATTTAAATATACCTTTCTTAAGAAACCAGAGGCCTTTCTGCTGGGCATGGTGGACCGGAAGGTGCCAAAGAAGGACAGAACTCTGTTTATGTATGCGACAACAGCAGCAAGGATTCTTATCGCAAAGTACTGGAAGACACCAGATTTACCCACACTGGAGGACTGGCAGACACAGTTGTTGGACTACATGGAGCTGGCAGAAATGACTGGCAGAATTCGAGATCTGACCGAAGAAACAATAGAGGAGGACTGGAAAAAATTCAAGGATTATTTGCAAAAATATTATAAGTTGTTTGAATGTTAAGATTGTGCATGATTAGGAAACGTCACGCTTCCGCAACCTATTTAAGCAAAGGATAAAATAAGCGTAGATAAAAAAGAAAAGGAAACAAATTTGAAACAATATATTATGTTTATTGTGAAGGTACCAAAAGTAAACTACAAACTTTCGAAATTGGTAACATAATAAAGTCAAAGATACAATAAGTTGTGAAACAAGGTAACAAATTGCTGATCAGGTTAGAACAATGAATGCAATGTTGGGAAGATGTGGGGAGGTCCAAAAGAAAGTAAATTTATGAAACATGATGTGTAACATATTCAATTTTTTTTTTTTTCTTTTTTTATTTTTCTTTATATATAAAAAAAAAATGTTTCTTGTATGTTGCTATGTAAACTAATTTGTGAACCTATGAAAAGGAACGCAATAAAAAATTTTATAAAAAAAAAAAATATATATAACGGGCACTGCAATAAATAGTGGCACAGGTCCTCCACACAGGGTTGCCCACATAGACAAAGTTTCTCTTCATAATGTACTTTGCCATAGCATCCATCCAACACCGCCAAGGGCATCGATTGGAATCGTAATTCTGTGAAAGCGATTGTAAGCACGGCAAGTGGGAGATCTGACAGGTAACAGGCCCAGGTATGCTCCATTTTAATAAGTGGGAACCATGGCGAACTCTTGGTAGAAGCCATCATGGTTAGATCCCTTTCTGCATCGGACCTAAAGAGACAATCTCTTAAGTGCCTCTTGTTCATCTTCATAGTCACCTGAAAATCTTGTATTTGGTATTGGGATAAGAGGCGTTGGATACCGTCCTTCCAACATTTGGTCTGTTTCTGTTCTGTGTGTGATATAGCGGGGAATCTCTCCTCCAAAAGAAATTGAAGTCTTTTCACATAATTTAAGCACAGGTAATCAATTCTAGCCTGTATTGCTGTCATGTCAGCTTCAATGCGGAAAAGAGCAGCTGGAGTCCCGTTGGGGAGCAAGAGCATTTTCCTGATGAATTTGTTCTGCACTATTTCTTAGGCTTTGTTGGCATTTGGGTCCTGCCCCATATTGCTACTCCATGAAGCATCTGGGAGACCACTTTAACAGCAAAGATTTTTAACGCAGGTTCCAATAGCTGACCACCCACTGTAAAATAGAATTTCATTAATGCCCCACAAGCTTTCTGCGCTTTGAGTTTCGTAGCCTCGATGTGCCCCTTCCATGATAGTGTCTCAGTGAAAAGGATTCCCAGATATCTGAAGGAGTGTATTTGCTCCAAGTTCTGCTGATCCATTTTCCATTTGAATCTGGGACCACGCTTCCCAAAGACCATAATTTTGGTCTTGAAGTAATTCACAACAAGCTCTTCCCGCTTGCAATACCTGCTGAAAGCTGTAAGCAGATTGTTAAAACCTAATCGGGAGAGTGATAGGAGCACCATATCATCGGCGTACAGCAGGCAATATATCTTCCTATTACTAATTGATGGGGCGGGGGATTGCACCTGTGTTAGCTGTGGCACCATATCATTTATATAAAAGTTAAAAAGTGTGGGAGCCAATATGCAGCTTTGTTTCATGCCTCGATGTCATGAATGCTTCTGAGAGACCTCCCTTTAAGCCCACTCTGACTTGTGTTTCTGTACCACTATACAGTTCACGAATTAATAATAATAGTTGTGGGTCTATATTAGCATTTGAGAATTTCTCCCACAGTCTGTTAATGATTGATTGAGTCGAAAGCAGCAGATAGGTCAATGAAAGCAGCGAACAGATTACATCACAAACTAACCCAGAGTGGGTTCATATAACCATTCGTTGCTCCCTTACAATGCTGCAACTTTTCTAGTTCACTTTACAGATTTGCATGGAACTTCACATTGTGAATAGGCTAACTACACAGCCTGATCACGAAGCACAACACTATTAAAATGTTTATTCTCTAGCTTTGCTAGGAATGAGATCAGGACACCAGTTCAGTGTCCCTACACTTCAGTATGAACAGTTAATTGAGACCGTGAGAAATGCCAAAGATCAAGAAGATTGGTAAGAAATGTCTCTGATTCCAGAGAAATAGCAGCAGGTTGCTGTTGGGTTGCTATTTATGAAGGAAAGGTACTTGCCACGTGCTCAAATATATTATTCTAGTTTACATAAGCCTTCTGATGTGCGTTTTGGAGCATAGCTCCATGAACAAAGTGGACCATAATGAAGAGAAAATTACCATGTGGCTCCACTATTGATTTGTAAATATTTGTTAGGTTTTTATAGTGTGCAAATAATATCACAGTGGTTGGATTGTACACAATTTGTGTCCCTCCACTGACAGAAGGCTCTTTGAGCCAGTGGAGCCCTCCATCACTATATCAATCAGTGATGCCACTACCCGCTCTAACCCCCATCCTAATAAGAACTGCTTTGGAGGCTTAAGGACCCTTCAAAATAGTGGTACAGGGTGGAAGGGCTACAGAAAGGAGGGGGAAACAAAGGACCTTCCGTAAGCAGGAACACACAATCTGGATACAACCAGAAGCAGCCAATGAGGAGAAGGGCTGCCATTTGCCAGGATAGTGCAGGGAAGGAGCATGATGGTGGTGAGGTTGAGCACTGTGATCAAACTGACCTCACCCTGACTTCTTCCCCATTTAAGACTAACACTCCATATGATGTAGGATAATGGCAATGTGGAGTATAGCTTCACCTAGGCTAGGCGTTTTCTCATATGTACACGATCAATGCTAGGATAACAGTACTGGTCCATGTTACAGAATACCAGGATGATTTATGTGAAGTACTTGGAACATTAAAATGTATATATAAATTTTCATACCACACTGTCTCATACCCAAACACTACTTAACAACAAAAAGATACTTTCAGCCCCCACCTTCTCTAGAAGCCAGTTCTGTCCCCATATCCTGCTTTGGATTACAGACATCTTGAAAATAGCTGCAGATTACACCAGTCAGTTCCTCTCTCCCTCTCCCCAAGCCCAATATACTCTGGAATTACTTTAAGATGTTTCAGAATACAGTGGTACCTCGGGTTACATATGCTTCAGGTTACAGACTCCGCTAACCCAGAAATAGTACCTCAGGTTAAGAACTTTGCTTCAGGATGAGAACAGAAATCGCGCAGCAGTGGCGCGGCGGCAGCAGGAGGCCCCATTAGCTAAAGTGGTGCTTCAGGTTAAAAACAGTTTCAGGTTAAGAACAGACCTCCAGAACGAATTAAGTTCTTAACCCAAGGTACCACTGTACTTTACATATGTCCATATAAACAAATGTACATTTTATATGTAAACAGACATTCATATAGATATGTTTTCTAGGACAAACATTTGGGCGGCTTTAGACATATTACTGATTGGGTGGGGAAAGTTAAGACAAAAATATTGTTTGCTTTTTACCATACCACTGTCTTACACAAAACGCACACACATCCTGCCAGATATAGTTATGCCATGACAACTTCCAATGCGTGAGCCACTCCATCACAGGCACAAAAACACTAGCAACAAAGAGCTATACAGCACACAGAAGTTCAGTTCACCTTATACCACACACTGCTTATGAGTATACCTTTTGATCACAGCACATAAAGAGATGGAAAGATACAGCATTAAGACACAGGACCCAAAAAGCTGGAAGAGACACACACATAGCCCTACTTGGGAGAAGTTCAACTGAGGGAGGAATTAAGTTTCTCTTACCAAGCAGGTAAAAGGAAAGACCAGGCAGGCAACAAGAGAAGCCACAAAACCACACACTTAATAGTAGCAACCAGGAAAAGTCTTGCCAGAGGGACCTCCCTCAACCTCAAATCCACAATGCAGACACCACAGAGCAATTTTTTAACTCCCAATCACACCAGCAGACTGAAAACAAGAAACGCTGTGGGCATTCCCCACCTCATTACCCAGTCATGTGCATAAGGAGCACAATGGCTTGAAGAGTAGCCCTAGCCTGAAGGACCAGCACAGGTTTTATATTTAGGGGGTTTCAGGTTTGAATCCAGGGCTTAACACCACACTGCAAGGAGTGGGGAGCAACTCCCACACTCAATAGTATAGCTCGTATATGGGCCAAATTACCTTTTTAACTGTTCCTTCCTGTCTCACAAACAACTCATGTAACCAATCCTACTACCACCACACACTATATTCTTGTTGTATGTTTCTGACTAGAGTCCCAATGTAAGGTACCTGTTAATGTTTGAAGCAAAGAAGTGTCAGCAATAAGCCCAAGTTTCTGTGAGAGTTGTGAGGCCAAGTTGTTTGTTTATTTATTTATCAACCATATTTATAGACCGCACTTCACCTAAAGTTCCCAGGGTAGTAATACACAGAATTAAAACCAAAGTTATACAAGCCAACATAAATTCCAGGCAAACAAAAGAGCAGCAGCAATAAAAATCCAATCTAATATACCTCACCCTTTCCCAAAAGCCCAAGCAAAGCAGTTTGTCCTGAATGGGTGACAAATGACAGCAATGTCCTAAGTGAGATGCACTTCAGGTTATTCCAAAGGAATGGGGCTGTTACCAAGAAAGCCCACCCACAGGTCCCCACCACACAAATTTCTTTGGTGTGGGGACTACTAACAGAACTTCCCCCTCATTATCTTAACCCAGAGTTCTTTAATGGACACTTAGGCACTCTGCACATTCTCCCTGTTTCTCTTCACCAGGGTTCCCCCATATATGCCCTGTGCTTGCATGACCTAAGACTAGAGAGATATAGTCCCACACTACACACCCTATCATCTCAGTTGTGCTCCTCTTTTCTAGGGTTTTTATCCTGGTGCTGATGTGTTGCATACCTGTCAAGTGTCCCTAATTCCCTGAGACATTCACAGAATTACAGAAGCAATCCTGGCTTCTGATTTCATCTGGGAATGTCCCATTTTCCCCCTCCAGCACCCCCACCAAGCACAGGAGGAGGATTAGCCAGTGTTTGCAGGCAGCGCTTGCACTTAGCAGGGGAACCCTTCATGAAACAGAACCCTTGTGTGCAGGGGAGCATGGCTCTTGTCGGCCCCTCTCTGCCACTGCCAAAGCCACCAACGCTGTCATGGCTGCATGAGGTGCAGCATGGGCAGAGGAAGCAAGCAAAGAAGGAAGAAAGTGAGCAGCTGCCAGGCAGGGGCTGTGGCAGGGCAGGCAGCCAGTTGACTCTCGCATCTTTTGGTGTTGTGCTCTTGCACGAGCCAGCTGACCCGTGTCTCAATTTTCTGCTGAAAAACATTGGCAGGTATGGGGTTGTAATTGGGTACTGACTGGAATCATATACTATATTTCATTGTGGAGACATCAGAAGGAAAGGAGGACAATATTTTATTTTCCTCTTCACATCAGCTCCATTGTCAATATAATGATCCACTATTTGTGTATTTATATATTATTATCGTGGTGTCTACTCTTTATCTGTCCTGGCCACATCCCCACCTTGTTTGGGTTGCTATACCAGGAGAGTTATATAGCAGAAATGTAGGGGGCGCATCTGTGCAGCTGCACTAGTAACGCTCATGTGGCAACAGTACAGCCCCCTCAAACATAAATGTGTTCCAGCAACAAAGCAAAAACTTTTCAAATAAAATTAGTATTAAAGCTATCTAGCATCATTACTAGTGGTTTTGATATACTTTACTTTTAGGATACCAAGACAGAGATTGGTGAGGGAAGGAACATGCTTCATATGCAAGAAATATGTCAGTCTTCCAAATTATTAGTTACTTGCACTTTCATTCCTGTTAAATACATAAAGATATTAGCCTTACCTTGAAATAAAAATGCTTTACTGGCATTATGTAGTCCAGACACCTGTGTAACTCCAATAGTCATGTTGACTAGATCCAGTTCTGTGATGATATCAATTTGTAAGTTGGGGTCCATTCCAAGGCCTACAACTGGTTGAAAAGAAGTCAGGTTTTAATTTTTAGTTCAAGTAAAATAACTACATACGCTGTGCAACCATGAACAGTGCTATAGCCACATTCCATTTTTAAATAGCCTAGTCCTACAAGCAACAAAAATGATCCACTGCATTAACTGAAACTGAACTCCCATCTTTCCAGATCTTTTTTACCGTATGGGACGGGCCACAATAAAGCACCATCATTAATGCAACAGCATGACATGATAAACGAGCCCTGCAATTAAACAAACCTTAAGAACTAGAAAGATGAATAACATGAAGACAGACAGAGATCGGATGGAGAATTTTGTAATGTATTGGGCAAGTAATGGCTGTGTTTAATGAGATATGCTATTATGAAGGACTGAGTCTTATACACACACTTACAACCCACTAAAACACTTTAGTAGCCCATATATTGCTACCTGCGTTAATTCCTTTCATTGGATTATCCAAGTATTTTGAATGCAACTTGGACAAATAACATTGTATATTGCCTTTTCTAGTTCGGGTTTTCACCAAAGGCAAATATGTACTACTGCATTTGGAACATTATCTTAGTGCTCAAGTACAGGATGCAAAAATTCACTGTGGTTTTTCCTGAAAACATCCAAACTGCAGGCTGGTTTCCAAACAAGTCATATTTTAGAGTACACTCATTGGCAGCAATTTACGTTATTATTAAGAAATTCATTGATTTCATACTCTAATTATGACTAACCCAGTACAGTGGTACCTCAGGTTGCAAACACCTCAGGTTACAAATACTTCAGGTTACAAATTCCGCTATCCCAGAAGTAGTACCTCGGGTTAAGAACTTTACCTCAGGATGAGAACAGAAATGGTGCGGCAGCAGCTGGAGGCCCCATTAGCTAAAGTGGTACCTCAGGTTAAGAACAGTTTCAGGTTAAGAACGGGCCTCCAGAACGAATAAAGTTCGTAACCAGAGGTACCACTGTATTTATATCTCCCTCACTTGGGAAATTCAGATTCCTGATACAGCTTCAACTTGTGCATTTTGCAGGTTAAAAAATGCAATGGTTGCCATTCCAGTATGATACTGTTATACAGATCACCCTGCTAGGCAAAGGAGCTAGACCTGCTAGACCTCTCAAAGGAGCCGTGTAAGGTAATAACTGCTTAAAGTAATACGCACCAAGGTGTGTGTGCACAATCCTTCCATAGTGAATGTGCAGTAACAGACTACCAGCAGTGTCAAGTTTTGCTCGAAGATGCGGTTGCATGATGTCAGAGGACTGCAACTTATGTGCTATAACCAGGACTTAATACATTGCCTTATTCAAGCAGGCAATCAGCAGTGCATTAACAAAGCTGACGCCACTCATTACATGTATAGCTGCCACTCACAAACCACCAGAGGCTCAAACTTCTGAAGACATTTTCTTCAGCTACCTAACCCTTAGTCCTGGTTCTTCTATTGCAACTTTCTGACACTGCAATTGTCTCCTTGTGCTCCACATAAGCAAACTACAGAGTTATGATTCCTACCAACAACAAAACAGCAGTTTATAAAGGGGTGAGGTAGCTGTGAAACTGAACTCTACATATTCCCACAGAAAAGTGAAAGGCAACTTAGTAAAACATCCAGAGACAAGAAAGATTGGCTGAAAATATACCAGGAGAAGGAATTAGTAGTACATGTCATGTACAATTCCATAATTTTAAAGGTAAAGGACCCCTGACAGTTAAGTCCAGTCGCAGACGACTCTGAGGTTGCGGCACTCATCTCACTTTACAGGCCAAGGGAGCCGGCGTTTGTCCACAGTCAGTTTTTCTGGGTCATGTGGCCAACATGACTAAGCCGCTTCTGGCGAAACCAGAGCAGCGCACGGAAATGCTGTTTCCTTCCCGCCAGAGCGGTACCTATTTATCTACTTGCACTTTTTGGCGTGCTTTCGAACTGCTAGGTTGGCAGGAGCTGGGACCGAACAACAGGAGCTCACCCCATTGCAGGGATTCGAACCACCAACCTTCTGATCGGCAAGCCCAAGAGGCTCAGTGGTTTAACCCACAGCGCCACCTGCGTCATCCTCCTCCTAATTATTATTAAATTTTTAATTACAACATTTTCCTACAAATGAGAACCAGAGAAGAGGGTGTGCTTAATCCTTTCCCTTTCTGCTGATTGATCACTCTAAAATTGCACACACACCCCAAATTGTGGGATATGCAGTCAAATCTAACAATGCATATTCTTGATAGCAAAACCATACATCTGTACTGCTGATAGGCGAACTCAGACCATAAAAACATAATTGGTAGAGAAGGCTCTGTGTGGTGATATTTTCCCTCCTGTCCTGGAAGGGAAGAAACAAAAAAGTATTTCCTGTTCTTTCTCTTTCTCTTCAACCAGCCATGGAGGGGGACATCTGACTGCTTGCTCCCATATCAAGTCCATGCCTGAAGCTGTTTTTGTTGTAAACACAAGTCTTTTACCTGCATTTATTTTTGCTGCTGCTGCTGCTAAGGGTGAATGCCTGTCTGTGAGTAAACTATATGTTTTAAACTTACTTTTCAGTCTGCAGCTGATAAATGCTGTAACAAAGGAGAAGCTCAGCCTAACAGCTAACACCTATGCTTTCAATTAAACTACATAAAATGGGATTAAAACTTTTCTCAGCCCCACACTTTTAAATGCAAGCAGTAAGCTGATCCTTCTGCCTATTAACCTACATATGTGGGTTCTGTAGGGGAACAAAATATAGTTAATTATATTCCCTCACCTACCTAATAAAACCCATCACAAATTATGTTCCCAATCATAGAGACAAAAGCCACTTGGGGGTTTTAATGGATGAACAGCAGGAAAGTAAAGAGTTAAGCACACACTATTACATTCACCAATTTTCTGTTCCCAATTAGCCTCCTGCAGCTGCTTTTAAAATTTAAAAAAGTGGGGAGGGGGGGAGAGAGACTCACAGAACTGCCAATCACACATATAGTCTGACCCACAGCTCCACCCAATTCAGTATTGTGCTGTCCTTCTATAACACCAGCAGCAGGTATTTATAAAGTACTTTAGAGTTTTCACATGTATACAGACATTTCAGCAAGTATTTCAGCACAGCAATGGTGTAAGACAGGACAGCACTGTTACAATTTTGGGCAATGGGCATTTATGGCTGAAAATCAATGTAAAGGTATCCAATCCAGGAAACTGATGAGCTAAGACTATATTTGTACCATCACAGATTCAACTATCCCATTCTGCTAGAGAAAACCAGCACAATGACTCTCCCTTCTCTTTCACCTGGATTTCCCCCAAGTTCACTCTGTAGGGTTGAGAGAACCCCAAGAAGAGGCAGGGATGAGGAAGGGAAGTTCTACCAGGCAAGCAAAGCTGATCTCCTTAGCTGACAGAACGATCTCCTTGGTACTACGTTGACCTTAGTCTCAAAATGCAATTCTGTACATTTCTTCTCAGAAGCAAGTCTAATTGAATTAAGTGGAGCTTATTACCCGGTAGGACTACAGTCCTGGCCACACAGATGACCCATGCCCTCACTTATTTACAAAGTACAAGGTTTCCTCCTTGGCATTGATGGGGAAGAAGACTACAAAAACTAGACTTGTGGCTGTTGGAAGGGTCAACACACATTAAAATCCATTTTACTGGTGCAGCAAAAGAGCCCCATATACAGTAGCAGGCTTCCACATATGTGGAATAAACTTCTGCAAAATGTGAATAATCTCACACTTAAACAACAACAACAACCTGCCATTTCCGAAATTTTATCAAGAATATGTAATATAAATGTGTGTACAGTGGTACCTCGGGTTACATACGCTTCAGGTTACATACGCTTCAGATTACAGACTCCGCTAACCCAGAAATATTACCTCGGGTTAAGAACTTTGCTTCAGGGTGAGAACAGAAATTGTGCTCTGGCGGCGCAGCAGCAGCAGCAAGCCCCATTAGCTAAAGTGGTGCTTCAGGTTAAGAACACTTTCAGGTTAAGAACGGACCTCCGGAACGAATTAAATATTTAACCCGAGGTACCACTGTATATGAGACTACAAGGGTTCCAGGAGAGCATTCTGGCTACATTCTTAGAGCTACACTTACTTAAGTGCATTGATTTTAATGGTTCTACTTCGAACATGTCTAATGTTGGATATCCCACAGGCTATTTTGTTCATATTTTGGTAGTAGCTGTTTATCTTTCCCATGCAAAAATAAATCAGTTAAGATATGAGTGGGTATTTATGCCCAGAGGTCAGAATGAAAGCTGTTTCTGCATCTACTTAGTCTAGGAAATAAAAGATAGCAGCAGACTCATAAAACTGCTCTGCAGGTGATTATGCACTATTCCAACGAGATCAACAGACTCAGAAACAGATCAGTAAAGCTGAATTTTACAAGGGGGAGCCAACGTAATGAATTATGTAATGTGGCATGTGTCTTGGACGTATTGCAGAAATCACCCCTGTTCCTTCTGAATTTTTCCAGTGATTTAAAATGAAATCAACACAAAGGAATAAATTCCAACCATGAAATGAATAGTAAAACTGCAACTGATCTCAGTGCTTTCAAAGTTGAACCTAGATATTAAAGTTTATGAACGATGTGTGCAGAAGCCTGGGTATCCCTAGTCTCCACAAGGTTATTTTGGTCTTTGAGGATTTGCTCCTGTTGGATTTGTGAATTGGGGACCCTTGTCAGCTAGCTTGCCCAAAATCCATTCTACTATAGAGTACCATACTTTTTACGGCTGCATTTTTGAATACTATACTATTATACAGAATATTATTTTAACAGATGTGTGGCTCATTTAAGACCAACTCACATTTTGATTTTACAATAAGGAAATGATCTCTGTGTCACAAAAATGAAAAAAACAAAGGGTTGTGAAAATGTTTCTTTTCCACAAGGAAAACAAATCTGATGTGTTTTTACAAACTGTGGGCACACAATATATCTCTGCTTTTTTCTTACAGAGATGCACAGATTTTTCTTTGTGCCAGAAAAACAACAGGTGAAGAACTGCATGACTTTTATATTAAAACAAAAAACAAAAGAATAGACTGGTAAATATAATGTGTATGAACATTTAAATTTAGAACCTGTTTTGGAGATTTCAAAATTTCAGAGATTTACCAGCAAGTCAGACCTCCATGCTGCCACTTTCAATATGGTTGTAGAAATTCCTGCATCTGCTTTACACAGATAAAATTTGAGTATGTTCCAAAACCTACAGAAATAAAACATTAAAGGGCTCTTCTTTTACCAGGCAAACATCTCTACTCAGAATTAAGCAACACGGAAATCAACAAGACTTGCTCCCAGGTAAGTACTGTAGGTATAGGATTGCTACCCTTAATCTCATGCATAGTTGGCAGAGATGGCAGGCCCAAGGCCTTTTAGAAAAAAACTAGTTTGCTTTTCTCCTCCTTGGTATAATATTTGGGGGGGGGGGGACAACTGGCAATTTGTGCTCTTTATGAGCATCCAAAATTTGCTGCCTGCCTTGCTCTCTTTAACGATAGGGTCAGTTAGCCCTGTGAAGAACATCTTGAAGAGCTAGATGCAGATAGGTAGCCGTGTTGGTCTGCCATAGTCAAAATAAAAAAAATCCTTCCAGTAGCACCTTAAAGACCAACTAAGTTAGTTCTTGGTATGAGCTTTCGTGTGCATGCACACTTCTGTGTATCTGAAGAAGTGTGCATGCACACGAAAGCTCATACCAAGAACTAACTTAGTTGGTCTTTAAGGTGCTACTGGAAGGATTTTTTTATTATTATTATTATTTTGAAGAGCTAGACATATTATTAAGAACTCAATAGAAGCTATTATAACTAGGTAGCTGAATCCTGATAAAACTGTTCTTAAGCATCTTTACAGGAACACCACATACATTTCTTCACACAACAAAAGCAAGTTTGCGCAACCATTTATTTTTTTAAAAAAATCACTACTGAACCCCTGTCTACATGATGATGTGACATTACACGCTGCCAGTTTAGGCTCAGGCTGCATATTTGGATGCCAAGTGAAAGACAGGCCATGCAAGTTGTTTATGTCACATAAAAGTCAGCTCAGCTTACATAAATGTTTAGGGAAATTTAACACACTAATTCTGCAGTACCCAAGCATAGTGTGAATTTTATCGATATCCCGTATTAACTGGCCTTTAAATCTCCTGCTAGCTTCATTCATAACAGATGTTGAGAAGAGCCACAGAGGTGTATTTGACTTCACTTTCAGGCTGGTACTGCCATCTTCAGTAACTATAACTAAGGTCTATAATGAATGGCAGAACTGAGGAGAAATGCCAGGTCCACCCAGAGACCTGATATTTTTGCAGACCTGGACAATGCTAGCGGTTTTAAATTTATACTGCCAGTAGTGCAGCGAATGCATAGTTGCGGCTCAATGGGTGCACAGGATCTAGACATTTCCTGTCAACTATTCCTTTTATTTCAGAGACTTTCACAACATGCAGCCAGTACTCCTGCTGTAAATAGAGGTGTATAGTCCTAGTTAACAAAGTCATTGTCATTGGAATACAGTTCCAAGTGTGTCACAAGACAATATCTTGTTTTGAGCTTTCCTCTAGTCCTCTTGTCTGTTTCCACTTCATTTCTTCAATTCTTTTTATCTCCATTCTTTCTCCTTCTCCCCACTCACTGCTCTTAGCCCATTTCTGATTCCTTTTTGCCCCTTGGTGGCTGTGCCCCTCAGACCTCTTCTTACTTTCAGATGGGTATTTATAATGGGATGGGTGCTCCTCATGCACACTTTTTTTATTTATGTCATTGTTTGCAGTTATCCACACAAGATCATTGGCATCAAAATTCCATTCCACACTTTTATACCATTTAAGCAAGATTCATCCGGTGGGGGCAATTTGGTATGCTAAAAAAAAGGAGAACTTGTTACTAATCACCCATTTCCAGTATCTAAATATTTACAGTATTAAGCCACTTTCTGGGGCTTAACCTCGAATTCCACTCATGTAAAGCCCCATCAGCAGAGTGAGGTGGTCATTTCAGGCAGATGCCAAATGTCATGAAAGAAAAGCAAACTGATAGTTATTTAACTTATCATTGTTGTATTTTCACTCCCAGGGAAATACCTATGCTTTTGGGGATTTTCTGGCTCAAGTACCAAAATATTCCTGGCCAGCCTTTGGTACTATGTACTGTGGCATGAAGAAGGGTTCTGTTGACAAGTAGATAACAAACTGGCAAGAGACCTTTGAGAAGAGACTGCATTTTATACAGGGATTTCAATTAAAGCCACCAACTTAGGACAGCATTAAAAAGTGGTTAAACAAATTCATGGAGGATAAGGCTATCAATAGCAACTAGCCATAACAGCTCTATTACTTGCAGTATGCCTTAGTTTTCTGGGAATCACAAACAGGAGAGTGCTACTCTACTCATATTTTGCTTGCATTTGGTCACTGTGATGAACAGAATGCCCCTTTTGTTTGACCCAGTAGGGGTCTTCTTATGCTCATATGAACAGCAGCTCCTTAGTGATATGTATCTGCCTGACAGTAATTTTGCTCCAAATAAGAGTAAGTCTGTAGTGTAATATAATCAGTATTGTTGTTGTTTAGTCGTTTAGTCGTGTCCGACTCTTCGTGTCCCCATGGACCAGAGCACGCCAGGCACTCCTGTCTTCCACTGCCTCCCGCAGTTTGGTCAGACTCATGTTTGTAGCTTCGAGAACACTGTCCAACCATCTCGTCCTCTGTCGTCCCCTTCTCCTTGTGCCCTCCATCTTTCCCAACATCAGGGTCTTTTCCAAGGAGTCTTCTCTTCTCATGAGGTGGCCAAAGTATTGGAGCCTCAGCTTCACGATCTTTCCTTCCAGTGAGCACTCAGGGCTAATTTCCTTCAGAATGGATAGGTTTGATCTTCTTGCAGTCCATGGGACTCTCAAGAGTCTCCTCCAGCACCATAATTCAAAAGCATCAATTCTTCGGCGATCAGCTTTCTTTATGGATAATCAGTATAGAAATTAATAAATAACTGGTTTCTATGCTTGTAAATCATTGAAAGCCTATTTTGACATAAAGTGATTTATACTAAAGAAATAAACAATCAACTACATAATTAAAAGGGGTCCTTTAAATGCTTCTCCAACAGCTTTGAAAGCTGCTCTTCTGTGAGTCATGAGCCATATTTAGATAAGACAAACACAAGGGTGGGATTTGTATGCGTCTTTCCCATAGAATTATCACTACTACAATGCTCAGTCCCACACAATCAGCCTCTATCCACATGGCTGTTAATATCCAATCAAAGTATGAGTTGCTCAAACCAAAGGTGGCTCTCATATATATACAGCAATGTTTTGGCCCCATAATTAATTTCTTTCTGCTAAGTTAAATGACAAAGAAAACTCTCCCTCCTTTGCAAATCTGGAAAATGATCATGTCCCAAAAGTATATGCCGCGAAGCAATGGGAGAAGAAACTGTCTCCTTCAAAGATCTTAAGGAAGAGCACAGGTGACTATTTCATTTATATCCAATGCCTTAAGTAGAACAAAGAGACAAGGCAATTCGTTTTTCTTCTTATAAATTAAAAAGAGCCATTAAATGGAAATCATTTTCCATTTTAAAGTAGCACAAATCATTGGGTTTGATTTTTTTTTTCTTAATCCCAGTTGATGGGAATAACCCACATCCTGACTTTCAGTTACATCTTCAATTTGCACCTATGTATTACCGCATTTTTCGCTCTATAACACGCACCAGACCATAACACGCACATAGTTTTTAGAGGAGGAAAACAAGGGGGAAAAATATTCTAAACGAAATAGTGGATATATGATTTTTGTGGTTCATGCTGTGGCCACAGACATGTGATCTGACAGTGAGTTTGAAGTAGCCCAATGCAAAAATCCTGAGGATCCATGTGGATCCATGCTTTGTAACCACGGAGGAGGAAAGGAAGGGGAACCATGGATCCTCTGCTCACGACTGCAGCAGATCCCCCCGCCACCCGCAGGCATTCACTCCACAACACACACAGACATTTTCCCTTACTTTCTAGGAGGAAAAAAGTGAGTGTTATGGTGCAAAAAATACGGTAAATTTTGCAAAGAGAAGGAAAAGAATTTGACCCACTAATGTTAAAGGTCTATTCACAGGATTGTGGAAAGTAATTACTCATGTCAACAGAAAAAGTATCTTTAAAGTAACTAATTTGTACTCAAAACCCTACAGACTTCCCACCTTACTGTGCTTTTATCAGTCTCTTGGCTACCTGGAACATGACCATCATTGAAGAGCTTCACTTGATTGCTGTATGCCTAAGTATCTCATGGATGCACCCCCAGGTCTGAATTCTTTGCTTTCATCTTGGCTATACAGAAGGAACATTCGGTTTAATGCACTTACAGTTAACCATCCTCATGAAATATTTACTGCTCATAACTATTATGAAACTTCTTTCAAAACAAAAAATCTTGTCTGACAAAAATCTAAATAGCAAAGGATGCTCACCACAACTTTCCAAATTATTCACCTCATAACTAAGCCATAACATTTTCCTGTAATTTTATGGATGAGAAAATTTCATCTAACTGCATCATCCACATAACTTATTCACATGAGGATCTACGAGTAAAGACCTGGTTGTTAATTAGATCCTATTTACAGGATTCAAGAATGAGCAAGTTGCATGGATGGCCTATGCAGACAAGGATACAACCATTCAAGGTTAAACATTCAAGTCCCAGTGATTTCCATAAAACAGGGCTAAAGGCTCATGTATCACTCTCCCCTAGGTAAACAAATAGGATTTATAAACTGCATAATATTGGATGACTTATGCCCAAAGAGTTTCCCATTTGTGGACCATACTTATTAATCACTCCAAAGCACATTTGATGTAAAGTGCTTTACAGACTTGTTTTCAATACCCTAGTGAAATAAACTGCTTAATTCCTTTCTGATTAGTGAAATATCCAAGCTGACATAAAGGGGATCATATGTGCAGTTTAAAACAAACGCAAGTCCCAACTACCTAACTACCATAAAAGCTTATTCCAGGAGCCACCTAAGCACAGGTGTTCTAATGGATCTGCCCCCTTAGTCTTAAAACTAGCTATAGCTGAATATCAAATACAAGCTCAAATTATGCAATCTTGGTGATGTATCTGTAGAAGTAAAGATATTTTATTCACAGACATCTCCAAAAGAGTGCCCACCAGACTGACCCTAAAGATGCTTTACTTTAGGAAGTAACAGCACAATCCCTAACCATATTGACTCAAAAGTTCTGTTGAATTCAATGGGGCTTACTCCAAGGTAAGTGGTGTTGGGATTGCAGTCTAAATCATGCTAAATTCAGTGCAACTTACTAAGTATGCCTTATACCTGCAGGGTTTAGACACAGATCAGGATAAGGGGAAATACTGAAATGTTGGATTTTCATTTCAACTAGGGAAGCAATATCTACAAAAAAAACTATTTAGAAATTTAACTTCCTTCAAAATCATATAAAACAAAGAGTCTATTTTAAAAACTCTGTAAACAGGTGGGAAGAGAACAAAAGAAACAAGCAAAAAGCCCAAACTATTCCTGCTTAATTCCTTTTTTAAAAGAAATGTTCCTAATTCTCCTAACTGCACATACAGGATTGACAACCCTAGAGAACTATTCCTATTAAGGCACCCTTTTTAATTAAGATGGCCCCCACTGCAACCAATGTAGCAAGTATTTGTTAAGAGAGAAAGACATAAGGATAGCAGCCCACATGCATCCATTTCTTCCTTCTGCAGGCTTTCAACATTATGATCAGATTGCCCTAAAAAGCAGTTTGCTCCAGTTAAGTCTCAATTAAAGTGTGTTCTAGAAGACAGGAAGCTAAAGGGGGCGGGTAATCAGATGTGCACAGAAGGTTCTTTTTTCCCATCCCTCTTGAACAGGAGTACTCTGACAAATCACTATTATAAATGCCAGAATTAAGCAGATTGCTCCCCACCATGTGAAATGAAAGCATTCTGGAAACCAGCTGTTTGTACTCCCCTCCGTCTCTGTCAAAGAAACCCTTAGGGACCTGATCTCTTGCATTCTCTAAAGTGGTGTGCAGTGGGTTTCCCTAAAGCTCTCCACTGTTAATACTTAAAATCCTCTCCACCTTCTTCGTAAGCAAACAAAAAGAAGGATGGATGTCTAGGAAGATTTCCCAAACTTTTCATTTCCTGAATTTTTGCTAGATTAAAGCCTATAAAATAGAAATAATAATCAAAACAAGCAAGTGAACTCATCTTCGGGAAGCAACAGAAAGTTAATGTCCAGAACGTTTCCGGCACTCAACTGGAAAGAGGAACAGGGAGATTTCTCACTGAGAACTAGACTTGGAAAAGCAAGACCACTTGTCATACACACAGCGCCCTGAACTGTTAGCAGCCGATTAATGGTGGCTGTTTTCTTTCTTTCATCAAGGCCATTGTGATGAGCTAGGATCACTGCATCCGATTTCAATATCTCCAGCTGATCTTATCCTTGAGCGTTTTCCCTCCCTATATTTTATCCTTCTCCTGGATCCGACATAACAGTTTCAGTGAAAAGCCAAGCTAACTGCATGTCCGTGGCTGAGAAGACAATAAAAGAGTGCCACCGATGTGCAAAGCCCAGAAACAGGCACTCCCGCTTTTCTGGGAGGAGAAATCCCTGGTGGAATAACGCTCATCTTAAAACGCACACGCACGCACACACACCCTCGTTGTCTTGCGAGCCTCGACAAGGAGATTATCTACCTCTAGCAGGTAGAAGTCACCTGCTTTTTTCAGCGTGCTCACAGGAAGGGATGAATGAATCCTTAAACTGCTGCTTGCGTTATATGAACACATCAATTTACCAGTCATAAAAGGCTTGAAAAAGGGGGATCATAAGGCTAGGGCGGGGGGGGGGCGTTGTGGGTCTAGGGTTTGCAGTAACGACTGACAAACGTAAGCAGCTTGCTCAGCTGCCTCTCCTTCCACCGCGCGCCGCCGCTGCCACTGAAGCGGTCCGGTGCCTCCTAAAACAGATTGGCTGGGGTGGGGCTTAAGCAGGACTTGCAAGGTCCTGAGAGAGCTACTGCCATTGCAATGCAAAGTTTCCGAGTTCCGCCTCGCAAGCCGCGGCAAAAACGGGGAAAAGGCGGTTGGATGGGGCAGGTGGCGGCGCCCTGGGATCGCGGGTCTCCTTCTGGACCTCCAAGGTAGCCAGCGACACTATCGAGATCTCTTTTCCTCCCACTTTCCAGCCCTTGGGCTTCTGCTCCCTCCTCCCCAAAAGCCACAATCCATAACGGTGGCTTTTCAGCACAAAATCGATTACCTTAAAGATAGAACACCCCACCCCTTTCCCCTCTGTCCCCTTGATCCTCGCCGTCATTCACTCACACGCAGCCCAGTTTCTGCGCTAACTCGCGGCTGGAGGACTAGAGCAGAATAGTCCCCGGTCCCACTTTTCAAAAAGAGAGGAGGAGAGAGAGATAGCCCCTAAGGGGAAGAGATCGGCTCCTCCACAATGCCAACTAGCTATCTATTGTCTTTGCAACAGATACACCGAATGCGTGAGCGAGGATTATTTCCTATTAATATATTCTCCTCCGTAATGACCCCCGTGCCCGTCGAGAGCAGCGCCTTTGCAGCTGCTTCGCACCTCCCTTTCCGTGAAAGGCTGCTGGGGCGGGGATGCCCCTTCCCCCCCAAAAAAATCTCCGTCCGCCACCCCTTCTGCCTTACCTGTTCTCGCAGCTGCCAGGCAAACCCAAACGCCTACAATTACATCCATCTGGGCTGGTCGCGCTGTATTCCCCGTTGAGATCCCGGCGCACGGCAGAGCCTGGCTCTAGCACTCTTCGGAGCTGCGGAGCCTCCAAACTTGAAGCGCTCGTTTTGCCAGGGCTTCGAATAGAAAGAGAGATGGGGAGGGAGGGAGGAAGGAAGGGGGGAGGAAGAAGAGAGAGAGCGAGAGAGAGACAGCGCACACAACCAGCGGCCAGAGCTGCTACCCTGGAAGAGCCCACGTGCTCTCCTCGGGGATGATCCCGGCTCTGGTTGCCTTTCCCCCGCGGGGCTCCGCGGCGCACGCCCAGCCTGACGCTCAATCTTTGTTCAGCTCTTTCTCCTCCGCCGCCCCCGCCGCCTCCAGTTGCCTCCGCCTGCCGCCAGGAGAGTGGCACCGTGAGCTCATCGCTTGAGCGGATCCCCCTCTTGGCGCCTAATGGATCAGTCTGAAGCACTACCAACCCCCTCTAAAGAGGGAGGCAAAGGCATCTTCTGAAAGAACCTGGAGAAGTGAACAGGAAGGGAGGCTGTCCAGAGAGCCGTCCAACTTACTCCGAAAAAGAGAGAGAGGAGTCTGCTGCTGCTGCTGCTATAATTCGCCTTGCGTGATAAATAAGAGCGCTTCGACGGCAGGTGGGGGAGAACAAAACAGTATCGCTTTATTCGGGTTAATTGATAGGGCTCCGAGCCCCACTGTCTCCCTTTCCATCCATGCGTTTATATACCTGCCAAATGAGGACACGCCATACATCTGTTAAAGTAGTAGAATCTGGACTACGAAATGCGATAGTCCAAGACGTTTCGTTTTCCCTGTCTGCCTGCCCCTGGGAATATACCTAAGAACAAACTATCGGAGGACAAGGGGAGGGCGGCTTGAATGTCTGAAACCTCCTGCCAAGTAGCAGGGAAGATTTTACTGCCCATCATCTGCTGCTGAGTGGGAACATAGCTGCCTGTATCCATCCAGCCATTGACACCATTTAGATATATTGATTAATAATAGATAGGCAGTGAAAGACTGCAAACAGCTAACCCAGGCATAGGCAAACTCCAGCCCTCCAGATGTTTTTGAGACTACAATTCCCATCATCCCTGACAACTGGTCCTGTTAGCTAGGGATGATGGGAATTGTAGTTCCAAAATATCTGGAGGGCTGGAGTTTGCCTATGCCTGAGCTTACCTTTTAACCCAGGGATGGGGGGACCTACACCTCCCCAAAGGTGGTTGGATTACAATTCACATCTCCCCAACCATTGGTCATGCTGGCCTGGGGCTGATGAGAATTGGACTCCAGCCACACTTCCCTGCTTTGATCACCTCGGTTTCTTGGCCCTATTCATGTTTATTTAGAAGTAAGCCACACTGGGTTAAATGGGACTTACAGTGGTACCTCGGGTTACATATGCTTCAGGTTACATATGCTTCAGGTTAGACTCCGCTAACCAAGAAATAGTGCTTCAGGATGAGAACAGAAATCATGCTCCGGCGGTGCAGCAGCAGCAGGAAGGCCCATTAGCTAAAGTGGTGCTTCAGGTTAAGAAGAGTTTCAGGTTAAGTACAGACCTCTGGAACGAATTAAGTACTTAACCCAAGGTACCACTGTATTCCCAACCATCCTGCTGTGACTTGTTTTATATAAAAAAAATAATCAAAATTCAGCAAACAGTGCCACAATCAGTTTGGCACAACTGTGTCCCATTGACTTCAGCAATAATTGTGTGCGCACAGAAGTTGTAACCAATAACTTGTAACCAAGGAATATGAAACCCTGCTCAGCAGCAGCAGGGCTGTAAGCAAGCCTTCTGTAGAGGTTCAAATAAGAGAATTCATGCAGTGTGTTCCTAAGCACAGAAGTAAATTCTTTTAAGATCAATTGAGCTTAATGGATCCATTGTTCTTAACAGATCCATTGAACTAAACACCTATTAAGTAAGCTTAGCATTTGCAGTCTTAGGAGGCAAGGAAACCACAATGAAAACACTTCTTCACCATCCAAAACCACCAGCAATTTTGATACAGCTAATCGTTAATTGATTGCATTTGTCATTTTCTTGCATTATTAGCAGCAATTTTGTGTGATTCAGAGTAGATTAAGAATATGTGGAGAATGAAAACAGTTTCAGGAATCTGCAAGCAAATGACACACAATGTAAGCATATTCTTCCTGCTCTCTACCTGTTGGGCTCGTTCTGCAACAGCTGGTTCTGTTTGCATATAGCTGGAATACAGAACATTGCAATCACAACCTTCAAGGTTTTTTGCAGCCTTTGTATTCTGAGGAACTTTTCAGATTTACAAATAAAATAGGAGCATTAGTTTCTTGGCATATATTCCAAATTCTACACCACATAGTTTGACTTTAAATAATTGGTTTGGCAGCCCTAACTAAAAATGACACTTTGCTTCCAATGCAAAGCAAAAGAACTAAAATGAGTTATTTTTTTAAAGGGGGTTGGGGAAGAAACAAAGATTTTATGAAACACAAAAATCCAATTTACAAGCAGTACATTATGTATTCCCCAGCAAAGGCTTGTGAATTCATTAATATCACTGTGAATCCATTAATATCACAGTAACAGGGAGCCCTGCAAACCTAAAGTAAACTTTGCAAACTGAAAGTTGCTGGCAATTGCACTACGCACTGGATAAAATTCGTTATATTCAAAGTTTGCTGCAGATTCTCTTGGGTATGCTAGTAGCAGCAGTATGTTTTCAGTTTCAGAGGATGGACTTGGAATTTATCTTAAGCATTTATATCATATCCGTCAACATTAACATTTCCAATCCAATTAAAAGACTTCTTTGTGTTCCTCGCCCACCTTGCCTCAAATGACAGGGAAACCTGGAGAAGGGCCTCAGAAGAAAATCTTAATTGCGGAAAGACTAGTTGCCCACAGTTCCTAAACTTTCTTTATAGTGCACACCTAAAGTTGGGTCTAAATCATGCTGGGGATGGGCTTTGCATGCACTCTCCTCCACAGTTTGGGTTGAGGTGAATGCCCATGACTATAGCAAAATGGTTACGTGGCAGCAGTTTATACTGTTTCCTGTGCCTGCTTTCCCCTCAGGTTTCTGCCTCTTCTACCTAACCATGAGTCCCTTGGCGTGTGTTCCTCCTCAGACCTTTTCTATTTAGCCATGTACAGAGTATGAAGACAAAGCCAAGCCTAGTGCTTCTGTCCACCGTGGCATGTGGTTTCTGGCCCAAAGTTCACCCTGTCTTTCCCCCCTTCCTCCATAGCAAATTTAGCAGTGAAAATCCACCTCCTTACCTCAGCAGCTCTTTTGAGAGGCCCCTCTTAAAAGAATTTCACCAGGTGTTGCCTTTCTCATCATAGTTTGCAATAATGGGAGAAACTGCACCTGGAGGAATTTTCTTTCCTGAGCTTCTCTTAAAGGCACAGGTGCCTTAGTAAGTTTTGTTCTGTCAGTTGTATGTTCCCCAGGGTTGTCTGGCCCTGAAATCATCCGATCTTGCCACCTTTTCCTGGCCTTCCGCCTGTAGTTTTCAGGACAGGCTGATGTAAAGAAATTAAGAGGGGGAGATGTTTCCCTCACCACCACCAATTTATCTCCTTATTAGGAGAAGCTTCACTAGTTCAATTTCCCCACCCCAAGCCTAGTGTTCAAGGTAGAGGAACAATATTCATCGACTGAGTGGGAAGTCGAGGAACAATACTTGTTCACAGTCCTTCACAATCCTATCCCTGTTGAGGGTTGCCTTATGGAAATCAGTGTTGGGGAAAGCAGCATCTATGTAGTTATACATTTCAGCCAGTCATGAGGCAAAACATCCCTGTCAGGAAAATATGGCAAATAGATCTCTAAGCATCCACCTATTAGGGATGTTGCAGCAGTGGGCTTTCTTCACTAGGTGGTTGGACTAGGTGACTTCTAGAGACCTTCCAACCTTTTGATTCTATCTTTGTACAACATTTGTGGATAGCCTCACCTTCTCCATGTCTCACTGGTTTGGTTTACTTAGGCAATATAGCCCCCATTTTATATTCTCTGTGTGATGGAACTGCTGGTGTGCTGAGCTAGGATTCTACAGAGGCCAGTATCAATTGTATACATTTGAATACATGTTTTTTTCAACAAATTGGGGAAGACTTATGATGTCCACAACTGAAGTCATAATGTGATGGTTTCAAAAGTCACAGTGCAAGGCGGGGAAGAGGAACATAGGAAGCTGCCTTTACCAAGTCAGGCCATTTTATTTATTTTATTTTATAAAATTTATATGCCACTTGATTGTAGAAAAAGCCTCAAAGCCATTGATGAATCCGACCCAATCTTGTCTTCATTGACTGGAAGTGATTGTCCAGGAGTTCAGATGGGAATCTTTGTCAGCCTTAACTCAAGATTCCTTGGGATCTTTTGCATGTAAAGCTCTACACACTTCATTGAGTTAACCAAGTCAGGCCATTGGTCCAACTGGTTGCATATTGTTTACGCTGACATGCAGCACTTTCCAAGGTCTTTGGGGTTTTTTATTTTGGCATGGGGAGAGGGATTAGCCAGGGTCCTTCCTAGCCCTGCCTGTAAATACAAGAGATGGAACCTGGGGTCTTCTGTATGTGCAATACTCTTGAGCTCTGCCCCTCCCCTTAAATCCTTCTTTAAAAGTGTGTTTTTACACTAGTGGGTGGAAGTTGCACTAGTGTTTGATTATACTGACATGAGTGGTAAATCAACCCCTAAGCATTGTGAGGTTTAGCAGGTTAGGGAGGGTTGGACTTCGTTTGGAGAGACCCGGGTTCAAATTTCCATTTGGCCATTAGTTTATTGGGTGACTTTGGTTGTTGTGACTGTGTACAAATTACTAATCTGAAACGCAGCAATGTCATTCCTTTTCCCAATTCAAATCGAAGTTGGTTTTGAGGAAAATGCATCAAAATGCAGTATTTCATAAGAAACGGCAGGATAGTTGTAGGATAGATATATGGATTGTGGCTAATATCATGTGTACACCACTTCTCAAACATATAGTGGGAGCGCACTGGATGCCAAGTAAACAGGAGTGTATACACAGTCTGTGTCTCAGTGTCACCAACACAGTTTTCGTGTAGGTAAACAAAAGGAACAGGTATGCTTTCTAGAACTTTTTGGAGAAATAAGATAGATAGATAGATAGATAGATAGATAGATAGATAGATAGATAGATAGATAGATAGATATGGGTGGCATATATGCTATGGATTATTATTGTCCCCATTCTCTCTCATACCTACCAAAAGGAAACGGTTTTATTATCAGTGAAAGGAACTCTCCAGGGAAAGCCTTTTAACTTGGGATGAAAAAAGGCTGGCTGCAGGAATCATACATGTGTCACTGTCTCCTCACTTGCTGCACTTTTTTGCTGGTTGATATATTTAGCTACTCTTAAGCAGCCATCGTAGCCGTGGACACCTTAATGCTCATTTTAAAAAATCATGAAGAAATTTATCATATATAATAACATCCATTAATCCCTCTCAACTGCCCCCTTCTGATGAAAAAAGTCCTAGACAGTTTAGAGCCACATTTTTCTCCGCCACTCATCAACCAGCTATTTGTCTTCCTTTTATCACTGTCAGTGATTCATAAGAGAAGAAAGTGGGTCTCATTAAAAGAAGTGACAGAGAAAGCTGTTTGTCCTGCTAAATAATCCCATGCGGCATTTACCGGTAATCCTCAGGTGTGTGGTGCTAAGGGGCAAAGAGCTTTAAAGCAAGGACTATAATAAAACACACACATACACAAACTATAGCATTGTACATGGCTCTGGCAAGGGGGAAATTGGCTGCATTAAACTTGTGTTTAGTATTCCAGAATCAGGTAATGTTTTGTAATCCTAGTTGCTTAACTTGGGGTCAGTTCTGACATAAGAATTCTCAAGCATGATAAATGTTTACAACAAAATTAATTAAAAACAACAACAATAGAATGTTCCCTAAGCCTTGTACCTAGTCAACATATTTCTTGTTTCCAAAATTTATGACACTGGGAGTTCTTTCCACATTCAATATATATCACACCTGAAACCAGTTTTAGAAAACAAATACAATTAACTATATTGTTTATATTCTATACTAGAAATAGAAACTGCCTTATCCAAGCATAGATGTATTCTTGGCTGCAATGGAAACTAAAACATTGTTACATGCATGAAGGGATAACTACCATACTCATCCTTTCTATTTACTGTGTTGTTGTGTTGTCTACTGGAATGTTGGTTGCTGTTATAAAATAAATTATGCTTCAAGTTTAAATAGAAAGAAAAATGTCTCATCATCAGACTTTTCTCAGATTATGTGATGTAAAATCCATTCCTTGATCCAGACCAAGATTTCAGAACACTGCAGTTCAAGTACAGGGCCGTCCATCCCAGTACTTACAGCAGCTACATAGGAACATATGAATCGCTTGTTTAATCAGGCCATCACTCTGCCCACCTTCAGTTCCAAGCAACTGGTATTTGGGAGCATAATGGAGGTAGAGCATAGTCATTGTAGCTAGTGATCATTAGAGGTAGACAAAGCAAGGGGAATTCTGAAATGAATGACACTAGTCTAGAAGGAAAAACTATAGCTAAATTTGTTATTTATTTCCAGAATTTATAGGCCAGTTCGACACAAAAATCACAGATAAAAACATAAAATAGACCTAATACAACTTACTTAAAATGCCTTCTAGAACAGAAAGGTCTTCGTCAAGCTCCTCAAATTGAACAGGGAGGGGACCTGTCTGATCTCAGCTGGGAGTTCCACAGAATTTGTGCCCATATTAATGAATGCACAGCTCCTGCTGGGGACAAGCCCAGTGCCTGGGCCATCAAGGACCACTAACAGAGAGTCCCTGAAGATCTGTGATTGGGGAATAATATAAGGAATCAGGTGGTCCTTAGCTCAAGGATACCATGCAGTTGCTGAGGGCGTCACAAATTAATACAAAATCCTGAACTCAGCCCAGTAATGTGTGGGCAGCCAGTGTAGGATGAATAAGAGAAAAGTGCCTCCTTCTTCCAATGGGAGGCTTCATGGACTCTCTGTCCCTTCTCTGAACAGCAGGAGCCCTTCCATTTGCAGAAGGGCCACTCTGGATCCAACCTTCTAAATTTTGCTGAAACCAGAACAATTTTGTCACTATATTAAAGTTTGCACATTAAACTTAGGGTTCATCCATACTTCTGCTTGTCCCACGATTTTGAAGCACAGGTCTGAGAGGTTTTTCTTTTGTCCCATTGCTTTCCCTAGGAAAACCTGCTGTTTCCTGCTGAATCTAAGCAAACATCAATTGGGTTTTCTGTGGATTGATATCTCACCCAAAAAAAGCAGATTAAGCGCTATGGTTTCAATGAGATATTAGTTATGTATGGTCTTGGAATTTGTTCGAATTGGCATGATTGCAGCACTGCTTCAACACTCTTTGACTAACTGAACTGTGCAATTTAGATTATGCTAAGCATGTTTAGTCAGGCAAAAAACATGCTGAGTTCTATAGGTTTCGATCCAAACAAGGTGTGCTTGGTATTGCAGTTTCTCTGCCTCATCCTCCATCAATGGTCCTCCATCCAAAATGTCTTTTCCTTCCTCTATTTTTATTTAATATTCTGTATGATTGATTTAATGCAATAAAAGGATTTAAACAAATCCAATCAGTCGTTTGATAAGTAATTAATTATTCAAAGTGCTGCAGAGCATCCTAATCGTTAAGACTCTAACCATCTAATTGATATTTGCTCCTGCATCTGTGCAATAAATTGTATTCCCCTAAGAGAGCTGGATCATTTTTGGTTTTTTGGTTACCACTTAAGTTTCCTAACAAGCACAAAGAATCATCTAGTAGACATAGCAACAATTCATATTTTTTAAACACTGGACATTTATTTAGGTTCCTTTTTTTCCTGAACTCATACATTAGAGGATAGATTCTAATTTTTAACATCAGAATATAATAAGCAAATATATAATACAGTAAATTGCATTTATACACATAAATACAAAATTTGAGGTAGGGCCTCAAGAATAATGATTTATTAAATGAATAATGTATAGTATATAATCATAGGTGCTATATAAGATAGATAGATAGATATATAAGATATGCATCCTTTGAAACATAATGTATTTTTTTCCCATTAGCTTATACATGGAGAAAATATAGTGTCCTGATTAGGGTACATATCTTTATCCATAGGCAGCAGTACCCCTATAGAATGCCTGTAGTATTTATGACATTACGCAAGTAATTAAGAATTAACCTATTCCATGATAGGTCAACAATAAAGTGCCTAAAAGACACAAAATACACTATATACTCTAGGTGATGGACAACAATATATTCTAGTCAAACACTAATTTTATTCCTAACAATGAAATACACCTATAAGGCAAATGGTTACCTGAAGATGTATTTAAAACATGGCGGGCAAAATCATACTATTGCAAGCAATAAGGTCCAGCCCAGCTTTCACATTTTAAATTCAGCCCATCGAAAGCACACACTCGCTCTCTTTCTTTGGTTATTAGCTGCCTGGTGGTGACACAAAGGCAGAAACCATAACTACCTTAAATGCATTTTTCTCCCCTTCTTCTTAAACCTACAGTGGAATGCTAAGTTCCAGGCAGTTCAATAGGCACAGTTTATTATGTGCCAAAGTTTCGCTACAGGCTAGGAAAACAGAGTCGCATAAACACATTGTGGCTAGTGGCAGCATTTAAGGACTTCTGACTGAAACACTTACTGGGAGGAGCCCAGCAAACACCACCACTGTACATCCTGGGACTTGAGCGGTGGTGAGATCTCATTCAAGTCACTTTTAAAAGGGACAGAGGTAGTACAGCAGGAACAACATCTGCTAAATTAACCTCTCCCTGTAGCAAAGGAACACCTGCCAAGCCTGCAACTGAAAGCATTGACATTCCATTCTCATCTTTCTTCATTTGAGACAGAAAACCTGCTAAAAGCTGCAGTTTAATAGGAAAGAAAAAACAGCATCTGCATGAAATAAGCAGTAATTCTAGTATGAGGCCACTATAAGCCCATAAACCACATAATTGTGCATGTATAGAAAAAGGTGTGAGGGAGGGGAGGAGAGGCTCATTAATGCTAAATGACATTTTATGGCAAAAAGAAACCATAATAAAGAGGTTTTTCCCCCCAGTGCAGACTAGGCATCCAATCAATGGAGCAGAACCTGATAGAAACAATAACTTGGCTCAAATGAAAAGTTGGCCTAAATATATTCTAAGCCTTTTTTTTTTCCTAATTAAAGTTCATTTTGTTAAACCCTCCTTTTAGAAACAAAGTGCTGCTATGTCGAACACACAGGTACTCTTTACAGATGACCCTAAGGAATTTTAAGGTGGAATATTTCAGCTTTAAGCATCATTTTAATGTACAATAGTGCATTTGACTTATTCAAAAGTTTGCTTCATTTGTTAGACAAAATGTGCCACAAAGACAATCTACGAATAGGTTTTTAGTATTTTCATTTGCAAGGTCATCAGTTATATAAATAGATATGTCACTTTTCTGTAAATATGGCTTTCTTTCTTTTTTACTCTTTTACATTTTTTAAAATTACAGTTACTAAAATACTTTAATGTTCAGGAAGTGCTCATAAAATAAGTGCAATAACTACTAGACACTCCACACAGGTATGGCATGTGCTTGATTATCATATAACCAAGTTTTCTTTTGTAGATTAAAAGTGAAATACTGCGCTTGATACATTTAAAAAGGGAACAAATGCTTTTGCTCTAATTGAAACGACTAGATCAGTGAAGACTGATTTTCTTTTTAAAAAATTTATAGATTCCGTACCCTAGGCACTAGGCAGAAACTAAAATTAGACTGCTCATGTTCAGTGCCCTCAACTGAAGCTTTCCTTTCAAGAGGATTTTTGCCATCAGATTCAATGGAAAATTACTACCATTTGTAAAATAGGGTGAATTCAAAAATAGTCATTTCCCACAAGCCAGTACAAAGCAAGCAAGTAATATTTGTATCCTTCGGCATACATGTGCTCCAGATTACGCACACTGCAGTTCTCCAGACCAGCAGAGTATTTCAGGATAGCTGTATGAATTTCTACAGCATTAAGTGCCAATTTATATGACTTATCAGAGTCATAGTGGCCCTTCAAAATCATCTGAAATGTTTGTACATATTGGCTAGCTGCTTGTGGCCTATAAGCTTTTACAACCAGCAAGATTCTATCTCACACACACACACCTGCACATACATATTTTTATAGTGATTGCCAAATGCTGGATCCTGTGTATGTGGTTCTGGTTGTGCACAGCTCACAAAAGCTTTTCAAGTGGCGAGTGCTCAGGTGGTTACATGATTCAGCCCTAACTCTACCAGCCATGTTTTGAGGTCACCAGGTTATTTCAGTTCAGCCAAAAATGTCTTAGCAAAGGGACGCGTGAAAGGGCTTGGTAAGGCTACAAGCCTCCAGGTGCTTGCTCTTGAACAAACGTGCAAGAGGGCTGCAACAGCTTTTCTTTTTTAAATGAACTTTAAGTGGAATATTAAGACACAGTTCAGTTGAAATTGAATGGAAAAAATGTAATCATGTGATTAGGTTTTTCAGTGTAATCAATGGGATGGGGAGGAGGTTAACTTTGGCAGGGCTGTGCCCTATTCATTCTAAATTGTAGGAAACCATGGTTACTTTCCACATCGACTGCTGTGGTTCAGTTTATGAACCCAAAGTATTAGGCAAGAAGGATTACCTACTTTTTTCCATGAAAAGAGTAATACTTGGGCAACGCAATAGAAAATATATTAAGATGAAAAGCTGCCTTATACTGAGTCAGATCATTGGTCCATCTAGCTTTCTGTTGCCTGCTCAGGCAGTGGCTGTCCAAGAGGATCCCCTGTCTGTCAAGGATGCAGCAAGGGACTTCCTGTATTCAAAGCATGTGAAATAGCCCATCCCAAAAGGCTTGGACATATAGGGCATGTTTCCCACTTGCAGGAGAAAATGGGAAGAACTTGTATATTTGGGGTTCTATATCTAAATTACATATCCTATTAGTCTTTTGACTACTATCGCAGTTGTACATATGTTTAATACAATGTAAAGTAGTACATACTTTACTCCAGAAATCTTCAGTTTCCCTCTGCAGAAGGCTTACAGAAGGTTTTCAGCTGATGTTTTCGTTTGATCATTATTTTACTTTGTATGTTGCCTTGAATGCTATTTTAGAAGAGTTCATGATTAGCAAGTTTTTAAAATACTAATAAAATGTTGCAGAAATAAAATCTGTGCACCAACATGCAGTATATGGATTTGGACTGGGTTACAAAAACAAAGTTAACAGAAAGGTAAACATAACACAATATAAAATTATCCTGATATAAACTGGTTTCTTCAAGACAGTACTGGTTGATTTTGTTTCATTTTACCTACCATTCTGTTTCAAACTATTTTGTTTGTAAAAGGCTAATTTCTAACTCCTGTTTATGAAATTTATTTTTGCCAAGAGCAACAGGTGGGTCTCCAAAACACAGCTCAGACAAGAAACGAATGCCAGAATGTAGCAGTTGCCCACTGAATCATCTGGCAACTGGTTCCACCAGCACTGAAATAATCCAGGTAAATTTGTGGAAGGTTCACAGTCAGCTTTTCAAGACAGAAGGGAACCAATGAAGACCTCTCTAAGGGCACACACAACATCTTGAAACATCACCTTTTGGAATTAAAGAGACTTCACACATGCCCTATTATTTCATAGGAGCATTTAAAGAGGTTTTCAGCAGATTGTGCTTATCTAACTAATAAAGGGATGGGGCAGACAGAATATTTAAAAATCTATTTTCCATTCCAATTGATGGCAATTTGTGCTTCATGTTGGCTGCCCAAGGACTCATAGTCATCTTTCAGCAGCGAAGAACTGGCAACACTATTTGCCCCATGGAAGAGAAAGTTCAGCAAAATGATTCTAGGCAACAATCCAGCCACCATTAAGCACACTGTTATAACTGGTTATTTCTGTGGAAACCGTTTAAGCAGGATTTTAAACTGTTCCGTTGAAATCAATGGGAAGTACTTAACTGTGGCTGGATCATGCCCAAAGTTTTGTTTATATATGCATGCTACAATCTGAAACATTTTAAACTTTTGAGTAAGGCCCATTGAACTCCGTGAGGCTTGCTTCTGAGTAGACACATGGGATTGCACTTAAATATTTTAAAACACACGTTAAGGTTTATGTCATTTTAGTTTCCATTTTAAAAACTTCCCCACCCACCCGACAGGATGAAAATGGCACATCTACAAAACACAGCTTTTAACTCAAGATTTACCTGAGACCCTGTAATGTGAAGACAGGCAAAAGGAAAGATATGATATAAACAGTCCCCTGAAAGAAAGTACAATTAGATTGGCTACTACAAACACCAGGAGGGGGAAAGAAACAGGCAAAACTACTCTAAAACTCACCATCTCTACACTGGTTGCTAAGATATTTTATAGGGACATATAACAGCACTAGTACACACTACAGGAACACCAATCACTTTTAAAAACCTCATATATGCATGTATAGGATACAAGAGGATACTAAAGGTTACAGTTTTGCCAATTATTTAAGACATATTTTTCTCCCTCATGTATAGTGCATATACAATACAAACAAGGGTTATTTCTATGGCATTTGTTGAATGTATTCTTACAAGCTCTATTTTCAATCTAGTTGTTAGGTTTAAAATTACTTTAAGATTAATACTTGTACATCACTGCACATGTTGCAGCGTAATGCTATGGGGTGTACTGTGTGCAGTAACACACTTATGGGTGGCATGTCCAAGAAACACAATTCTCGCTCTTTCTCGTTTTAGACTGTCCCTATACCACTGCAACTTGTGGTGGTGGTTAATGGCATATGAGTTTGGAATAACTGTGGATTGGGAGGAGGGGTATAAAAGCAAAGTATGTACACCTCAAGGTGGTTGTTTTGAGGAAGAATTTGTCTTTGAAAAGTTATGCGTTGTATATAGTAATAATTATTTTACAATTATTAATAGCAACAATTTTATAGACTAAATTCAGGGTTCAGGTACTTCACTCACCCTGCTGGCTGAAAGAGAAGAATACATCGAAAGGCTGTATAAAGAACTTTGTAAGAAAATAGCAGGGGCAAAAGACACAGATGATCTACAGAGCTAAACGCTAACAACTGCTTTCTATGTAGAAGCTACGATATACATACTATTGTAAGAATATAAAATTAGGCACAAATTATATGATGGCTTCTTGAGAAGGAGGGAGTGTGAACGGAAGAGTGGAAAGCAAGGAAAACATGTTTGAGACAAACCTAAAATGAGGACTTGCGTTTTCTTCCCTCTCTTCAGTTTGCCAAAATGATTAAGATATTTCAAAATACTGAGAACTGAGGCATTTTGATGAAACAGAAATAAAAACCTAGTAGAGTATTAATTGAAATGCATGAAATTAAGACAGGGGTGCCCATCTGCCTCAGCCTGGCACTCTCTTGCATCAGATTTCAAAACAGAGATACAGCTTTGTCTCCCACAGTATTCAACATCACACTCTTATTTTATTTTTCTCCACACACACACACACCTTTAAAACAGCCTGAAAGGCTCATTAATCTCTCTCCACACCAGTGCCAAGTATCATATTATATTAGTGCACTATATTGAAAGGCTGTCTCCTTGTATGCGTTACAAAGCAGCTCTGCTACTGCCAGTGTAACTAGCAGCCACTGAATGGAAGACATGTTGGCAGAATCAGTGGGCCGTATTCAGCTCCTATGGTGTAAATGCTGGAAGATTCAATTCAAACTCGGGGGAGTCTTTCCACTTTCGTATCTGGCATCACCGAGGTAGGAATCTAGTCCCATATGTTGCATACTAACTCTCAGCTGCATCCTGCAATTTTAAATTCTTTCATACAGCCAATTCCAGCTTGTGTGTGAAGCAGAAAAACTGCAGGATGAGGGAAAAGAGGGCCATAATTTAGAGAGCACATGTTTTTGTGTATGATATTCCAGGTACAAACCTCAGAATGCTCATGAAAAGAGATCTCAGGTTGAGAAAGACTTTGGCCCGACTGGGTCTAAGATAGCAAGTTTCAGGGCTGCCCGCATGTTAGGTTTGGTAAGGAACAGGATCAATAGGCCACTAGGCCTGACTCTTGTCCTAGCTATATATCCAGTTATGGCCACACATTCCATTAAGATATTAGGGTGATTGTAGGCTGGGGCAAATAGATATGAAAAGGATATGCCAAAATGGCAGCCCAACCACTTAGTTGTAGTATTCCAATAATTTTACATATTAAGACACTTGGTCCAGAGATGGTTCCCAGGCCTAATTTAATGTCCTTTAAAATCAATAACCACAGAGCAGGAAAGCAAGTTGTTGTGACTCTGCCACACTCAGGCAAACCTAGTAAATTTGCCCCGCCATTTTAGCCCCTATATTTACCGGGTTTTTGCAGGTCATGAAAGTAGGCTATGGGTACTTCTGTACTAGATGGTTGTTTTGGTAACACATTCACTTTTTTTGTGAAAACCAACAGTAAGATGGTAACCATGGATGTATCTGCCTAGCACAACATATAGTTGCCAACCCACTTGTCTGTCAGCAAAACTAAACCACAGGCAGTGCTCATGGTGTTCCCAGATGGTGCCAGCAACCTGTATCCCACTCATATGACTGCAACGGAACAAAAACTATTTGTGTGAAAGAGTAGGATTGGCCCAGCGCTCACAGAAGCAATTTCCCAAAGCAACTGACTGATTGTCACTGTTTCACAATGAATGCATTTCTTCCTGGGCACCACTGTGTGTAAAAACCCAACCCAGTACTTAAAGTGGTCTATCTAGTTCTTTACTACAAGCATGCAACGGTATATCTTACTTTCTAAGCAACCACTTTCAGGCACTGTGAGGAGGAAAAGGGACAATGAGAAAGAAAGAAAGAAAGAAAGAAAGAAAGAAAGAAAGAAAGAAAGAAAGAAAGAAAGGGCTGTACAACATAGCCACAAGTGGGGGAATTACTAGCACTGGGTCTCCAGTTCAAAATCTTTCGGTGGCAGTTTAAGTCCAAGGGAAGATGTTCCCAGTGGGTCTATCATATTCTGGTATCGTTCACCACGGTGTTTAGCCAAAAATGGTCCCCAATCTGGCTGTGGAGAGCAGACCAACTTGAGCCTCTAGAATTTGCAGGAGGGAGAAGAATTTAAAAAGTTACAGAAAGCAGATCAGGATCAGGTGAAATTAATGATATGTTAATTACACTGCACAGTATTATCACAATACCCTGCCATTCAGTGTTTGTTTTCCACAAGGCTAGTAGAAAAAAGCATTCAGGTTTTAATTATCCGGCCTTCTGCATCTTCTCTCTCTCCTGTGTCCCCAAAATCAGGCACATGAAAACAACTCACAATCACAGACACCCTTCACCAAATTCACACACCAAAGGACATGTGCTAAACTATGTAGCCCAATCATCTAAGCAGTAGGTTGCTGCATGAAAATAATTGGATTTTTGTTTAGCAAATTTCCCCAAAGTATACAGATGACCAAAAAGTAATACAGTGCCAAGACTATGCAAATATTTTAATTATCAGATCACAAATTATTTTAGTACTATGTGTGGAGGGGAAACAATGAGTTAATTCTGCAAAGATGCAGACAATTAAAAACTGAAGTCATTGTTAATGATAAATAATTTGACTGGTGAATTTTATATAGAAAAAAGCAAAGAAAAACATATTTATGATGGTTTAAAAGGGAACAATTATATGTTTATTGCCTATTAAAGGGAATCAAGCCTCCATATCAGTTATTTTAATTTCTGCTTAATTACCAGCTTGCAACCTTTGCCTCCCAAATTGACTGTAATGAACTGGGTAACTCCAGCTACTGTGCTGAAAATGAAATAACTGCTTCAGTGAAATAATTTCCTTTCAGACAAGATGCAATGTTTTGGCACTACTTTGGGTAATATCATTTAAAAGAAGAAGTGGTGGCAGGTTTTTTTGAATACGCAAGCTCTTAAGGTTAGAATTTGATGAACAAAGTTACTGACTTGAGAAAGAAGGGGTGGCAGCCTGAAAAATGCAATAGGTTTTAGTATAGGTTTTAACTCACTTTGCAGGTAGTTCAGAAGAATCAAAACAAAACAATAAACTCTTGTTTTTATTGCTTTGCTGTGTCACTACTTGATAACTCAGAAGCTGTGTTTGCTATACTGTATGCTTATTTTGAAAGAAAAAAAATGATAATCCCCTGAAACTGGGCCTAGTGCAATTATTACTTGCAATTTTATGTATTATTGAACACATAGTACTTTCAAGTATTCAAAGCAGTTTACATACACCATTTCAACAACAGTTCAGACTGTGGAGTGTCTTGCCTCATCCACTAGACCTAAAATCTTTCAACTTGACTCCATTATGTCAATAGAACAGGCCCTTAAATATTGTTGTGAGTTGGGCGGTTAGGCTATATGCCAAACCCTTTCTAATTCCTGGGTCCAGCAAAGATTCAATTGTTGGACTAGCCAGGCCAGCTGCTTGGTGAGCTAATGCCCCTCTAATTATGGGCTGTTAGGGTAAAAAAGGAAGTGGCTTTGTGCCAGAGGACAAACAGCTGGGCCCCTACCTCACCTGGCTGTAAGAAAAAAGGACATGGAGCAGAGTTGAAGTGGGTGTTCATGTGTGTTAGGGGGCTAGAAGCAGGCAGAAACTGGAGAGACAGAGACATGCTTGGTTTCTATTTGAATCCAAGGCTGTGGCTATGGGAGAAGCAAGGCCTTCTGGGGTGTTAATGTTGTGACCCTCTCCATTGTAGGCTCAGGTTGTCTATATGTGTAAATAAACCAAATCCCATAAAGACATCATAATCTCCGCTGTCCCTCATTCCATGGAAACCAAACCCTTGGGTAAGGGCCTGGAACCCCAGGAATCTCACACTGCTTGAAAATTTGTGTGCAACAATATATTCTAAGTCAATGTGTACCATCCCCACTCCATCAGTGCTGAATCATTATTATGTTAATGGGATGTGATTCTTTTCCTTTTCTAAGCATTGTTTTCGAAACTGGTTTAAATATATGAGGTGCCAAACTTATCCTATGTCCTTAAAAATGGAAGAGAAGGTGTAAGACTTACCTCAATAAATCTGCCAGGAGCTATGTGCATTTTTATCACAAACATAACCGGAATCCAGATAACAGAACAAGCTAGCATCAACCATCCGAGCACCATAGACCAGCCTGGGTAGTGGTAGCTGCCATAAGTCATGGGTTCCCACTGGTAGAAGCTGAAGCAAAGGATGAACTAGTAAACAAACAAAAAACACCATCAGCAAACACACTTGGATACAAACTGTACAAAATGTATGAGTACATTATACATACACACACACACACAATTTGATTCATTTGAAACGGTATGAGTGCACATAAACAGTCCATATCATTATACTACAATAAATATACTTCTATAATCAGATCAGAGCCTCTGTTGTACCAGTGTAAACCTAGCATAATTCCACAGACATCAATGGAATCAAGTTATATTTACATGTGGGAATGAGACCAAAACTTTGTACCTACAGTAAAAAACTTTATTATGCAATCTATTGGCAGTGTAACTGAATGTAATTGTATTATTATTTCATTGCACTTACTGTATATAGAGCAATGCGTCTGCTTCTGCTGGTGCATAATTCAGTAACATCTATGAACTGCCTACATTTACCATAATTTAACACAGAAGGTTTATAACACTGTTGCCATTAATGCATATATAAAAAATGACAACTCGTGAGATGTAGATCCATTTAAAAGCAACCTTAACTATTCCTATACAGCAAATGTTAGTTACATCTAATATTAGTCTGAACAAAGACAAAGACAAGAAAGACGCAGGTTGGCTTTCTCCCAGGCTTATGTAAAGCACTATATGCATGTTTATCAGTGTGAAAAACTTCCTCTGTTATAAACAGAACTCCACACATGTTACTGTTGCATACTGTATCTTTCTTCCCTTAGGTAGGACAGTGACCTAGGGGTGATTCGGAGCAGAAAAGGGGTAGATTTTGGCTGGAAGAGAAAGAGTTGGGCAGTGCCTTCTCCACCATTTCCTCAGCTTAAAGACACAGCCTCTCTTTGCTGCTTTGTTGTTGTTTTTTAAAGGTGGGGGTGGGGAGATACATGCAGCTTCATGTCAACAAAAATTAACGAGGCACATTAGGGGATCTGGGAATCTTTCCCTGCTGTTGGACAAGGGTGGAAAAGGCTATTTTGTTTCCTTTGTAATCCCCTCTACCCCCATATTATTATTTCTTTTTCTGATGTTGTTATTCACTTAAACTGCTGAGGACTGCAGGTGGTGAGCAGGCCAGGAGGTAAGGACAAGAAGGCAGGCAGTGGAGAAGGCAAGCTGCCTCTGCTGGTAGCCTCATTCACTGGCACCCACAAGAGGCAATGGTGGCAGGGAGGAGGTAGAGGAGGAGGACGGCGAGGGGAGGAGGTCAGTGCCTAGTGGACACGTGGCAGGCAGCAACTGAGTCAAATGGCAGACACCTCACAGGGCTAGATAGAGGGGGCAGCCCTTTGATAAAGCAAATCCAACCTGCTTGTAGTTTTCAGTTTGCTGCCAGTCTGGCTGCAATGCAACCTATCTCTGCCACCAGAACAGGACTCAGCACCTACTCAGGAATAGAAGAGGTTGGAGGAAGAAGCATTCATCAGCCAGTTACAAAGAAGCAACTAGGACACCAACCACTCCTGGTATAATTAATAGCCATAGCTGTCAACTTTTCCCTTTTTTTTTAAGGGAAATTCCCTTATTCTGAATAGGATTCCTCGCAAGAAAAGGGGAAAGTTGACAGCTATGTTCATCTCTCTCTCTCTCTCTCTCTCTCTCTCTCTCTCTGTGTGTGTGTGTGTGTGTTTCCTACATTACACATAAATCCTGGATCATATGATGTGCACACACAACTTGAACTGTGATATAGCTAACTTTGTGGAGAAATCTGTTCTTTGTGTAGGCCATTCGTTGCTTTCCAGAGAATGTAACCCAGTTGAAATATGGATTGTGATCTGAAAATCTGTGTGGCTGGTATTGCTTAGCGGAAGCATATACAATAGCTGAGCCCCTTATATGAGCAGAACATTTTAAAAGGATCTGCACCTTTTTTTTTTATCAGATTTCTGAGCCATGCATCAAAAGATTTCAGGCTGGTGTACTAAAGCATGAATGAAATTCAGCTATACAACATACAATTTAAAGCAAACAAATAAGCATAACAAAATACAAGAAGGCAAAACGAACAAAAAAAAAAACATAGCTACAAACCAAATAGAACTCAATTGCAAAAACCACATATAATATAAAATGCCTGGGCAAGTGGGAAGGTCTTTTCCTAATGAAGTTTCATCCCTGAACTCTTAGGCTCCACCCTGTGGACCATAGCAAGGTACCAGAATTTTGGTCTTTTTTCAGTAAGAGGTCAATGCAACATCAGATTTGGACCTTACACAGTCACATCTGATAGAACTAAAAGCAGGTTGACAGACCATGCTTCAAACAGCTGCACTTCTTTTCTGCATGTGTGATAGCAACTTTGCTTATTGGAGACGTGTTACAGCTGAGAATAACATATTACAGTTGATGAGATTAGTAATGGGAACCATGAATGGTTTGATTCAGAATAAGCCAGTTTCCTAGGTTCCTAATCTTGAACCACAGTTCACCTGAATCACCTTGCTTAGGGAAGATATAGTGCCATGACCAGCTAGCTTAGTCTTTTGCTTTATCCTCTCACAGGCCAATAACATGCCTGGACTTAGAGATGGGAAGAACCCCTGGCAGATGTGGATTTCTGCAGCTGGAATCTGCCAAAATTTCCAGAATTCATTTGGTGTTAATCACAGTGACCTTCACCACATCACACTGAAGTACTGAACAATGGCATCCCTTGACCTTGCTGAGTTTTGCTGGGTAGTTTTCAACCCCATCTGCCTACCAATATATCATATATAATCTAAAATGACTGGGCAAGTGACGTGTGGTAAAACAGGGTAGCCTAAAACTGAAATATATACTGTAGTTTTGTGGGGCATTATTCTACTCCAAGCCAGTCTTGGAGTGGTAAAATCTCTCAAAACAAAATTATGTGCATTGTGTCATAAAAAGGGCACTTACCTCTTCTCTCCTGGATTGGTTTATGTTTGATAAATCGCACAGGGCCTCTCACCCCACCCCCATTAGCTTGGACAAAAGAGCATCCCAATGATAAGGAGAAGAAGGAAATAGATTTTGTGGAATTTTTTTGTCCGAAAGTTTTTCATTTATAGAACACAATCTGTAAATAGCAAGCGGATGAACTCTGGGAGCATTGCTTGCTGCCGTCCAGGTGGCAATAAATTTGGAGAACAATATTGATGCAATTCTGCAATCGACAATGGCACCAATTTTTTAAAGTAAGTATTTAGTTTTAGTTAGTTAAAAAAAAAAACACAACAGGCAAGATTTCCATGTTGTGATCTCGCAGTCCTGTGCCTGGAGTCCGGGTAATAAGGTCAACATGTCATTTATGTTTAGTGGGAATAGTAAAGTCTTTTTGTACCTCTAAATCATCTCTGCTTTTCCAAAAGGAAGAGAATAAAACTATGCAACAATACTATACAAATTTTAACCATTTCTGGGTCAGGGTGTTCCTTTATGTTAGCTATTTAAATATAGCATCTGAACACACATATTGCCTACCTTTCTGTCTGCTAACATGCATTAATAGATCCTGGATTTTAGTGGGATTTTTCAAAGATAGCATCTTATTACTTTAACTGGTCTTAAATTAACCAACTCATTTACATCCATCACACTTTTTCTTTCTCATAAAAATAATAATCACCTATTGACAGAGACATGCCGTTCCCAATTCATAAGAGAAAGCAAAGAGATGATGAGGTGGGGGGGGGGGAGGAAGAGGTGAGAGACAAAATTCACAACAGTTGTATGCATGTGCGAATATCCTTGCCCATGGTGTCTCTGATTTGTACCACTAACTTTAATCTACAGTAGAAATGCTTAAATGTACTGATTTTTTAAACGAGTGGATTAATTGTTGTAGTTAGGCTTTCAGTCTGGGAAGAAAGGTTCTAACACTTGGACATAAAGGGTTTTAAATCTTCTACCTTCAATAAGCTGTTCAGATGTGGAGAATGGTGATGAAGGATTCTTTTATCTCAGTGCAAATAACAGGTGCTAATAGAATATAATAGTATAGGGTCATGTTCAGAAGGAAGTGTAGGGTGTTCCTTCCTCGGGGATTCAGATTACAGGCAATGTGAACAAACGGCTCTTCCATTCTATCTTTAGAATTCTGAAATTGGTCATTAATCTGTTTTAAAATGCAAAGGTACGCCCATAATACTTCAAAGTATAAACTGCAATAAAATAGGAGAGACGTCAAGAATCATATGTGATTATGGGTGCTTATATAATAAATGCCTTTGTTCAATTCCTCCACCCCAATGATGATAATGTGAGTGCCACACTGTTTAGCAGTTTGCAGATTGACCTTGACGACTATAGAAATATTAATGGATTTCCCCTCCCTTTTTCTGTTAGCACCTCACAACACACACACACACACACAGAGAGAGAGAGAGAGAGAGAGAGAGAGAATATATCTAGCACTGGAAAATTGAAGCTCCTGATGCAGAGTGGCACCTAGTGGCATTAGGAATCATTTGCTGCTAAATTGCACAAAGATTTTTTTAAAAAAATAGTATCTTGTGCTTTGTATTGGAATACATTAGCTGTGCACAGAAAGCAAAGCCGTGTTTACTTAGAAAGGTTTGTCACAATGACTCAATTTCAGTAAGTGAACTTGATTAAGAGAGCAGCCATTGTTCTAGAGAGAAATGTACACTTGGCAACACATTACTCCACCCAGCCTCAAAAACGAGCTCACTTCTTAGAAAGATGGCATCTCTGTTCAACAGAGCATTTAAGCATATGGCTTACTCAAATGCACTCCTCCTATCAACTGCCATGAGACTCATTTCAGTCTGTGAGCGCCTTGGCAAACCTGGAGCTTGAGATTTTAGCCCTTTCCAAACTGACAAATACAATTAGGTTCAGAGTTTCACATTGGTTAGGCTGCATGTGTTCATTCCTCCCAGTGCCACACAGCTGCTTTTCCTGTACTAATACTGTGGGAAATACTTAGGACTTAGGGCTCCCCCTATATTATGTGAGCAGGTGATGGTGTAAGGTGCTTATTCATGGTGAGATTCTGTACACTGGAAACAGCTAGGGCTGGCATGGTACGGTGGAGCTGCCCTAACACCAGCAAAGCTGCAGCTTTCCTTGATGGGATGCCGCAGGGCAGGGCAGGGTGATGCCAAGTCATGGCTGCATGGATGAACCAGCATAGCCATTCTGGTCTCCTGCCAGGGCATCAACACAGCCTTGACCTGGCTCTACCTTGCACCACCCAGGTAAGCTGCAGCATCACCAGTGTTGGGATGACAGCTCTGACCCAGCAAACTGGCTGCTACTGACTGGAACCACCTGGGCGAGGTCAGCTGCCTGGGCCTCTTTGCTTCCTCACCCAGATGATTCTGATATACATATAGTTGCCATTTCAGCATGATAGCTCACTACAAAGCAGCTGTCATACTGTCTAACTTATTAAGTTAAAGTAAGTCATTAACTACAGGCAGGACTGCAGCTACTGCAATATGAAGAGCCTGTCATTTAACCTATGATGAAACTGAAGCTTACAATAGAAAAACAACAACCCTATATTTATATATATACTTCGCATCCTTGTTTGGTTCGTACTTGCACTCAGTATAATTTCATTAATGCATGAGTGAGAACATCGAGCACAACCACTGAAATTTATTTCAAAATAGATAGGCACTATGCAAGAGCAAGTTCCTTCATTTCAGCGCATTTCAATAGGGCTTGTTTTGGAGAATTTATTGGTGCCTCATCATCCCCATCTAGACAAGTTGTACACACACACACACACACACACACACACACACACACACTGTGTGAAATAACAGAAAACAAGGATCAGAAATAAAGGGGAAACAGCCATCTAATGAATAAAGATTATTCTGTGATACTAGAAGCTTGTATAAGTTACACTGCAGTATTTGGCAGAGCAATCCTTACGGAGGAGCAGAATGATGGATCCATCATCAGCTCCAAAGTCTTTCAGCTTGCACTGGCCAGAGTGGAAGATTGTGGTGGTGTTTCCTGTAATTCCAAGCTTGTGTAGAAGAGAGGCCCCAAACACAGGGATCCATGGGTTTTGGATCCAGTGCGTTCAAGGCTACAACACCCTGCTCCACCACACCCAGTGGCTTTCCCATTGGCTACAGCTGGAAGTAGTTTTCCATCTGACTAAATAAAACAAGGACATCTCCCCACCCTGCTATGGTGGAGCTCCCCCCTCCCCAGTTAAAACCCACCTGGTGGCACTTGTCTCCACCTATGCAGGCTGGAAGAGAGCTAAATACATGCAATCCTACCCCCATCAACATTGGTGAATGTGGGTATGATTGTTCTCTAAATACATTGTAGAAGTCTCTTTTTGTTTCATTTGAAAGTAGCAGGTTTAACTAACAGATGTTGCAGCTATTATTGCATGATTAGCAGTGAGGAAGAAGAAAAAGTGTCAGAAAGAAACAGATGTTTCAGGATAGAGTTCCCTTCTCAATCGAAACCCCCTTTTCTGATGCTTACTGTTAAAATAGTTGGGGTCACAAAAGCCCAACAGACTCTCCAGAATTTGCTTGGCTGGAATCCAATCATCATCTCAATGTCTTCACAAAATCTTTGCAAGCCTGTAAAACAAACAAATGTAAATCCAAAATGCAAAAGAGACTTGGCTGCAGCTTACAAAACAGCTATTGTGATCTCCCTTGTGTCTAATTATGGGAACAGACACTCTGACTTGTCAGCCCAACTCTTCAAGAGGCATTCTAACCATATGGTATAATGTGGGTTATTATATGGATAGCCATCCTAATAAATTATTTACACTCACAAAATTGGTACTGTAATAAATATTAAACATACTTCTGGCTTTTCCTCCCATATTTTGAAACACAAAAGATAAAGCCTATGCCATTTTACTTGCTACAGTTCTGCAGGATCATATATTTATTTTTCTCATTTTCTTCCTAAAGAAAATGTGGTGTTCCTTGTTGTGGCAATGAAGATTCATGAAAACTTAATTGAAATGAATGGAAATTACACACAACAGCAATGTTTGTGGAATTGCTCCCTTGAAAGCAAACTTTTAAAAAACACAATCATTCCTCCTCCCAGTCCCTGAAAACACATAGCTCTATTAGTCAGGCTGGTAATGATTCTACTGTAACTGGTGAAATCAGAATAATTGTTGTGTCCAGGTTTAGTTTGTTGTTCTTGGTTGTTAACATCCCCTCTACAGACAAATAGGTGGGGTAGAAGCTTGGAGAAAGGCTTCTAAAACAAAGTTCAGGGTGTGCAAAATAATATTTTATGTATTTATTTAACACAATGCAAATCCTATCAAAGTTCCTGCTCTGAATGGGGTTACAGTGCCCCTGAAGGAGCAGGTTCGTAGCTTGGAGGTACTCCTGGATCCTTTGCTGTCGCTTGAGGCTCAGATCGTCTCAGTGGCCCAAAGTGCCTTCCATCAGCTTCAGCTGGTGACCCAGCTACGCCCCTATCTGGACAGGGATAGCCTAATCACTGTCGTCTATGCTCTGGTAACCTCAAGGTTAGATTACTGCAATGCGTTATACGTAGGGCTGCCTTTGAAGACGGTTCAGAAACTTCAGCAGGTGCAGAATTCAGCAGCCAGGTTGCTCAGTGGAGCAAGATGGTTTGAGCAAATTACACCGATCCTGGTCCGACTGCACTGGCTACCGATTAGTTTTCAGGCCCAATTCAAAGCGCTGGCTTTGACCTATAAAGCCATAAACAGCTCAGGACCACAATACCTCAAGGATCGCCTCTTCCCATATGAACCTACCTGGACCCTGAGATCATCTTCTGAGGCCCTCCTTCATGTCCTTCCTCGAGAGATTTGGAGGGTGGCAACATGAGAACGGGCCTTCTCTGCAGTGGCTCCCTGTCTGTGGAATGTTCTTCCCAGGGAAGTTCGCCTGGTGCCTTCACTATACACCTTTAGGCTCCAGGCAAAAACATTCATTTTTAACCAGGCCATTGCCTGACTTGATCTACAACCTATACCCTTTTTAAAATGCTGGCTCCTTGGGGGGGGTGTTATTGAGTTGTTGTTGTTGTTTTGATTTTATGTATTTGATATTTTATGTGAATTGCCCTGAGACCCTTGGGTATAGGGAGGTAATTTAAAAATGAATGAATGAATGAATGAATATTTTTGTATGTCCCCTGGATCTCCAAACAGTGTGTGATTTCTTTTGGGATGAGGCACAGTGGTGTCTTCATAGGAGCCAACTCCTAGGGGCCAAGGTCACATCAGCCCCCCCATAAAATGTTTGAGCCCCCCCCCATTGGTACACATTGCCATTCAAATAATGTGCATGCATCACATCTTGTGATTGATTATGCAGGGCGGGGTTTACCTGCCCCACCCCCCAAAAAAATTCATTCAAATTGGCACCCCGGGTGGCTTTATGATATATGGTTTACAAATTTATACAAACTGAGCCTATGGCAGAGGTGTTCACAGCATTAACACCCCAAAAGGGTCTTGTTTCTCCCATAGTTGCAGCCTTGAATTCAAACAGAAATCAAATATTCCTCCGCTTCTCTCTCTCTCTCTCTCTCTCTCTCTCTCTCTCTCTCTCTCCCTCTGGATTGCTGCTTTTCTTCTTACCCACATCCCTGCAAGTTCTGGCTTTGCCCTTCTAACTACCACAAGTTGGGGGATTTATCAGTGGCGTAGCGTGGGGGGTGCCAGGGGTGCCAGCCGCACCGGGCGCAACATCTGGGGGGGCGCGAGTCCAGAGGGCCCAGCCCCGTCGTGCCCCTGGCCCGCCCCTATTGTCAGAGCGGCCGGCCAGCCTCCGCCTGCTCCTACCTTGCCCACCCGAGGACTGTGGCAGCGCCCACCCCTGTGGCCACCTACCCCCGCCTCGCCCATTGGCTTGCCTCCCTCGGCCCCTCCTCTCTCCGATGGCCGCGGGGGTGTCCTGCTTGGCGCCGTCGCCTTTTTTCAGGAGGTAGGGAGGCTGGACGGGGAGGTGGGGTTGGAAGCGGGCAGAGAAGGAGGGGAGCTCATAGCCAAAAGGGCTGCACCGGCCGGCAAAGGGCCAGGGAAAGTTTGGAGAGGAGAAACGCATCGTCATGATTTCCTGGTGGAAGCGGCAGGATTAGGGATGGCGAAGCGTAATTACGCACGAATTTCGCTGGGTGAGAGCTTTGGGGATCGATCGGCGGAAATGGGAATCAATTGGAATATGAGAAAGAGAGAGAGAGAGGGACCATCATTCATAGGCATAGATTTGTAGGGTTAGGGGGCGCAAATCCACGGGTTAGGGGGCGCAAATTACTTGCCTTGCCCCGGGTGCTGACAACCCACGCTACGCCGCTGGGATTTATCATCTCACACAGAGCCCCTTTCCCCCCCCCCAAAAAAAACCCTTGTAACACTATCTTGGATATAACATATTGGCTTCACTATTAAAAAGTGGGTGTCAAGGACTGAAATTTAGTTGAATATTAACTAAAATGCCAACAAAAATTACTAGATAAAACACCAACAACAAATTCATCCAGAAAAATATTCCCCAGTATCAATAGAACTGTTTCCCTTGACGTCAGTAATAAAGTCAGAACTGTAATTCTCACATTATTTCAGTCCATTGCCTCTTTTGTTTGCTATGCCTTCACAAGATTGCCACATTATCTAGTTTGTTGCACCAGTTCTATGCACACAGCAGGTGCCTTCTGTCTTAATAAAAAGGGACTAATATTGATTTGGTGCAGCTTTCTTTTCCAACATGCAATACAGCAGCGCAGCACCATTTTGCACTAGATAACAATTGGACAGCGTGATTCCCCGTTCCCTGACTTTTCATAGCTATTCCTCACACTGCTATTCCTTACTACTGCCTGGTAACAGATTTGTCTCATAAAACCCCCCCACAAAACATTGAAAAACTGCCACTGTCATGAAATATTCACTCGTTAAGGAACCCCCACTCTCCCACCTTGAAGCAAAATGAAATGTGTAACTTCTCTGTTTTGGTGTTTAGGTCCCCCTCCAAGTAAAAACAGAACACAAGGCTTTAGCTAGTCACACTGAATATAGTGGGATTTACTTCTGCATAACACCGAACTAGCAGGTTGCAATCCAAGAACTCAGCAAGGCTTTCTTTTGATTAGAAATGTATAGGATTGTACCATTCTATCCAGGCATTCTGTTCCTTCATATGATAGGAGGGGAACATGCTAGCTTCACACACACACACACACACACACACACACACACACACACCATCCCCATCACCTTCCATGCATTGGAGAGATAACCTTTGACGCAAGGAACATTTTCCACCCTGTAGGAACCCCAGATTTTTGGGGGGGTTATAAATTCTGGGCAGAACAGACTCCCTGCTGCAGATATATGCTCTGAATTCAAGGAGGGTGGTGAGAACAGCAGTAAGGGGCTGAACTAGCATATTTCTCTCGTCTCCCCTTTTCTATTCTAATCACAAGAAGGAATAGAATGTCCAAAGAGAGATAGAATCACTTGTGAAACACCTTTAGACATTGCCACAAAGGACATATAAAATGGATGAGAATATGTCATTTCCAATTTCCAGTAGGAGATCAAAATTCCACCTTGGGAACAAGACATTGTGACCAATTCCATTTCCAACACTGGATTTTTTAGGGCCATAAATATCTAAACGTGTCATTCCCCATCTTTGCTTCCTAGAACGCTTTGTTTTCCTTCTCAGCATGGGAAAGAGTACAAGTCCACAAAAAAAGTGAAGGCCAAAAGTAAGAGGTGAAGAAATCAGTCTCCTTCCATCCATGAAGTTGGAAGGATGGCAACGATTGGCGTTTTTGTAGGAGCAATTATGTGACTGGCTTACAAACAGCAGTACACAATATGAGTGTTGGTTAATTGCAGATAAACAATAGACATAGGAACAGGGAGTATTTGTGAGAAATGACTTGGTGAGGAATGACTTTTGGTAGACAGGATCCATCTTGTCTATACTGAACTGCCTTGGCATGCAACGGTTCATAATTTAAACTAAATAAAAGTACAAAATACAGATATAAGAGCAGAAATGAGCAACAGCGCAATTTTACTTCTCTCTCCTGAGGCTATTCTTGCAGAAAGAAACTAACTGAGCATTCATTGTGTCCTTAAGGAAGAATAAAAATAAAGATAGTTTTGATTATTCTGGCAAGGGTGCAGAGAGAAGTGGATGAAAGCAATTTAGTTTAAAAATGATTCTTTTTTTCCACTGGCTTACAGTTCTTTGTGCATTGCCTTGCATTTCACAATAAAGTAAATGAGGATTATGCATGCGATTTATGACATGCAGTGTGAAGCCCTAATAGCGCCTTACTAATCATTCACTCTTAATCTGAGAAAATGGCAAATTAATGTTTTTTGTGTATGCATGTGGAATGCTTGCCAGTTTGGGGTAGGATTACAATACATAACTAATGAAGCAATCCTTAGAAAAGGTTTCCCCCCCTCTTTTCTAATTTAAAAACTGGAGAGCTCAGTGAACAGAACATGTAACTAGAACTAAATACCCAAAGACAACCTGCTTATTGTTGTTATTTTAAAAATAGTAAATACACAGAGAAATATGTTACTCAAGTGGTAAACTGGTGATTGAGTTAAGAGACATAACACATCAAGCTTAAAGCGTATTTGGAGAGAAAAAGAGAAATGGTACTGCAAGTTTAGGTAGCACCTCTGAAGGCTGCAATCTTAACTGCATTTTCCTGGGAGTGTACCTCACTGAATCCAGTAGAAGCTACACCTGAGTAGGCATGGCTCAGAATGCACTGTTAAGGATGCTTATACCAGTTGCTCTAAGAATACCTTTTAACCTGGAATGTATCACTTTAAGAAGTTGTTTATGCACTATTAAAAAGAGAAGAGAAGCGAGCTGGTGAAAAATTGATTTTCAACTAAGCAATGTGGGAGATTTAAAACAACAACAAAACATCCTTTGTGACCTGTACAAGAACGCTTAGCCAACGCCCCCCCCCCCCCCAGTAAATTCAGAAGAAATGTATTAGTACCATACTACATTTTGGTGTTTTTGTTTTGATTTATATTCCACCTTGCTTCAGTTGTGGAGTCCAAGGTGGCATAATCGTGGTTTCCAGGAGGTCTCCTGTCAAGGCACAGACCAGACTCAGGCCTGCTTAGCTTCAGCAAGGTTGTAGTCTTATGTGCCTTCAAGACCATACCCTGGATGGCCATGCTAAGTTACATTTTTACCGTAAGTTAAATGTGTAATTTGACATTGTATGGTTCTTACTTGGAAGTTTTAAATTACAGTCGCCAGTAGGGAGTGGGTGTGTCTGGTCAGAACTGGGACCACAATGACCCTTTCTCCCATATCAAAATTCTAATAAAAATCCTCTCTCTCTCTCTCTCTCTCTCTCTCTCTCTCTCTCTACCCCAAAGCTGCTATTTGACTTGGTCCAAAACACTGATCACCTATGGCTGCTTTTTAAAGTTTAGAATAACAACAACAACAACAACTATGCAATGCCGATTAAGGTGACTGAATAATCAAGGTATTAATTAAATAGCTGCAAAGCCCTGGTGAAATAAAAATGACTTCAAGAAATGGCTAAAAGTCAAAATTGAGGCTGCCTGTCAAATCTCTGCTGGAAGAGAGTGGGAGGAGATTGGAAGAAATTTAAAGACTATTTACAGAAATATTGTAAAATTAATGAATGTTAGAACAATGTTGGATAGAAACTAAGGGGTTTTTTAGCTGCAATACTATAAGGGAATATGAAAAATGGATTACTAATAGGTAAAGATTTAATGTTAAGGATTTGTTGAACCAACAAACTGAACTGGAATACAAAAAAGGGAGGCGTGAGGAGGTCCGGGAAACCAGCTAATGAAAAATAAGTAATGAAAAGATTGAGTTGTTTTTAATTATTCTTATTTTGTATTTTTCTTTTTTCTACTTTTATTTTGTAATATTTTGAAAATCTTAATAAATATCTTATAAAAAAAACCAAATGGCTGAAAGTCAAAATTGAGGCTGCCTGTCAAATCTCTGCTGGAAGAGAGTGGGACTGGTGACACTAAATGCCTGGGCTTCTGTAACACAGGGGACAACTAACAGCTCTCCTATGGATGACCAGGGGAATACATTTATTCAGTCTAAATTGATATCATGGCTTTACTAGTTTAAGGTTTATACTTTGAAGTACAGATATGCCACAAAACTGAGGCAGCTTGTTTCAAGCAGGACACCAGTTATATAGGGGCTGTGTGTGTGTCTGAGCTTGCGCAAGACGCAGCTTCTTTTGTACCACTAAAAAACCTGCGCGTGCACAAGGGTAGAATTAGCATCCAGACATATCAGCTTCCATAGGCAGCATGGAACTGAGAAACTCTAATTCAGCTAAATAGCTGAAAAGGCCTATTTGTATGGAAGAAGAAAGCAGGATAGGGCATACATCCTACCCATCTTAATTTACTGCTACAACGATCAGTCTGAGCATCACCTATTATTGTGACGGACTGTCACATAGGCAGGAGCCAGGTGATAGATTTCACTGAGAACTGACAGACATTTGAAATAATGATTGCTGCTGTTCACGGGGTGTAAACATATCCCAGTTTCACCTCCAGTTAAGCAGGTGGTGCAGGTTTCTGTACAGTTTCAAAAGCCTTTCTGATGGTTAAATGTGGCTGAGTTGTAAAGGCAAGCAACATAAGCATGAAGTATAAATTTATTTACAAAGAAAAGGGCTACTTGGGGATCTCAGCAGAAGAGAAATAAACAAGGAACAGACTTCTGTTTCAAATATATTTACAGTCCAAGGTTGCCAGGTGTTTTATCACAACTCACAACTTTTAGAGCTATTGTTATTTCCTAAACTTGTATCACTGACAATAAAGCAGTAGGCGTGCCAGCTTTCCTTCAAAAATACACATTTCAAGCCCTTTTGGATACTTAGAAAAGGTAACTGCCATAAAGGCTTGGGAATAAATACTGAATAGAAATCCAAATACATTTGCTTAGTTCATGGTTTTAACTCAGTCTCAAAGTTTAGAGCATGGGCTTAAATGGATATGAGAAAAATATGAAGGCATGGGTTTTCTTTCTGTAAATATTAAGTGTTTCACAGTAACAACAGTCAATGTGGAGAGAGTAAGAGTAATCAACAAATGTAAGGATTGACATTTCACTCGCGCCACTCAGTGGTCAAGACATGAATAGCACAGAAATGTTTCTTAGCAGTTTCATATTACAGATACAGAATAGGAATTGTAAGCATTTTTAAGATGTTTTAGAAAGGCTTTCTTCCCCCTACAGACATGCTGTTTTATCTGCTTAGAGGCATGTAAACACATTACACTAAGAGAGCAACACTTGCTTAAAGCATCACTTTTTAAAGGGTGGAAGAACACCTGGTTGTTTTACAAAGCAACAAGTGTACACTTTTACACACACAAACACTTGTACATATGTCAAGACAGCTTGTACCTGTGTTAAGTGTAACTTGTGGACAGACCTCACAATACAGTATTGTTCTATAAGCTTCCTTGTGAGACAAAATTGGAGGGGCCAAACAACACGTGCTGTTGCATCATATTCTATGTATGAGTCTCCCAGAATTATCAGTGGAAAAGAGGCTGCTGAACTAAATAAACCTTTAGTCTTATGCTCTAGAATAGAGATGGGGAACCTAATGCCCTCCAGGTGTTGCTAGATGACAACTCCCACCATCCCTAATCATGGACCATGCTGGCTGGGGCTGAAAGGAGTTGGAACCCATCATCATCTGGAAGGACACAGGTTCTCCATCCCTGCTCTAGGTTTCTTATGTTCCCAGACATTAAAGGGCAGTAAAAGTATTTAGTTTATTACAATATTTTTACCACCATGGGGATACACTATCTGTCTCTGTTGCCTCAGGCCCCAAAATGTCTTGGACTGTTATTCAAAAGCCTATGATGTAAATAACCTGAAGTGCTGTGAATTTAGTCCAAAGCTGTCAGGGGATGGAGAATTCAGATACGCTTCTTACTAATAATTAGTCATCTTAAGATTGCAAGGGATTAGGGTTAATGCAGCTATGGCAATGGCACTTGGAAAAGGCCAGGGCCGGATAGCACAGAAGGTATTGCAAGTCAAAGGCTGGCAGGTGACTTGCAGACTGGTGTGATAGCACAGCAGGTCACCCAATGGCATCAACACAGAGAGGAATATGTTTAAAGATGGTTTGTCCTTCAAATTTCAAATTTAGACAAATCCTTATATATGGCAAACTATGGCAACTGCTCGGTAAAACTAAAATTAACCTAGGTTTTCCTAATATACGTACAATTATGATAGAAATCATATGTGAAGACCAGTGACTGAAGTGCTACAAGAAGTGTCTTATTCTACCTGAGAGACATATACATACATGCGCATGCACAACCCTGAATGCACTTGCAAAGCTATCAGCTGATCCATTGAGGTGGAGGAGGAAGGGCAGCGAGGAAGATAATCTACACTCACACGAACTGTTGAATGCCACTTTGTGCATGTTTTCCCATTATAGTTATTAATCTCATGCTGGAAAACATAACATCAGCACAGACTCTGAAAGGACATACTGAGAGCTAGAAAAGAACAGAACTGTCTGAGCCTATCACTAGGAGACCAAATGTTGTAGAGTAATAATTTGTAAGCACTTTACCAATTAAATGTGCCAAGTTGTAATAATGTGTATGTGAGGGAAAGTAAGGGGTTTGACATACAGTCAAGATTCAGAGGCAGTTCTGGTTCAAGGCATTTTGCAGCCTAAGTGGGGGCCAAATGGCCTAGGATCAATACAAGTGTTGCTGCACCATTCAGACACCAATGCTGCTTTCATCCATTTCCCCTCCACCCAGCCATACTGGCCTCAAGCAGACTTCTCTTCTAGAAAAAAAATCTGTGCTTTTCTTCTAGAAAAAAGGTGCCAGTACTGCATACCCTTGAGTACCCCCAGAAAAAAGCTGTTATCCTGCAGGAATTCCTGTCAACACAAGGAGTGTCAATATATTTCAGGGATTTTGTATTATGGTACCATCACTGTGCTGGGTTGAATTGCATAGACAAAAATAGAGAGATTCCTACCCTCAAGGCACTGTCAATGGAGAACAGTGATGTTGCTGATGGAAATGAAGAGTGATTAAGTGGGAAAGGGATTCAAAGGACACGTTGAGTATGTCATGACAAGAAGATATGGAAGCAGACTTATCAGATGGATTGGGTATACAGGACTGGACAGAGGGACAGTTCTGGGGCAGAGAGGTATAATTAGGTGTCATCGTTATACTGGTGGTTGTAAAATCCATGACATTCACTGTGATGACTCAAGGCAGTGTACAGGGGGCACAGTGAAGACCAAGAGCAAACCCCTGAAGTAGCCAGACAGAGTGGGGTGAAGCAGATGAGCATCCTACAAGTGGCATTATTGAATAAGCAAACTGACAGGAAGAGAACAAAACTGTGAAAACTGAAAGGATGGGTGATAGCTCGGTGGTAGAGCACATGTTGTTGCATGCAAAAAGTCCATAGTCAGTCCCTGGCATCTAGGAAAAACCCTCTCACCCAAGGCTCAGGAGAACCACTGTAGACAATGCTGAGCTATTTACTTCTACATTCCTAAGGTATGAAAGTAGTCAGGGTGAAGGTCAGCTGTATAGAAGGTAGCAGAAAGATCAAGTGGGACAAGGTTAGAATATAGACTTTTGAATCTGATAGCAAGAAAACCACTTGTAATGTTGGTTGGACAGTTTAAGTGGAGGACAATGAGAGAGATGAAGAGTGGGGTTTGGAAAAAGAAAGTGAAGACAGAAAGAGTGAAGAGCAAGAGTGAGACAAAGGGAAGAAGCAAGACTGGTCAGTTTTTTCCAGGGTAAGGATGGGTCAATATTTTTTAGAGAAAGGAAGGATGCACTATTAAGTCTTTCAGATTATTTTGGGTCGATCTCAGCTCTCTTATGCTTAACAGAGCTGTGAAATCCACCAATTCATCCCTGAATCTTGCCTGATAATGTGTCTCAGGATGAAAGAGAGAAGAGTCAGGAACTCCTGATCTTTTGAAACTTTCAGTTTCCAATTTACCAGTTAAACATGTAAGCAAACCAGCTTAGCTGACTCTCAACAATCCCTTAGCAGAGCTGGAGGAAATGGCTAGCCAGGAATGCTCTGCTAGAGGCAGGAATAGCACCCAGTTTGTATTCTCTCTAAGTGCGAGTTTCTTAAAGCTTGTAAGGATGCTGTTTTATGAGAATTCTTTCCACTTCCAGCTAGGTCTGTAATGTGTTTCTATTACAATAAAATAGCACAAAGGGGCAATACAAATCTTATAAGCGGGTCTTAAAGTTGAAACGCCTCGCAATATATCCAGCGAGCATTCAATTCATTTACAGTAAGTCAAACTGGAAGATGTAAAGAGAGATGCCTGACACTTTAATGCTTCCTTCTTGAGACATACAGCAGTACGCAATCACCCATTTCATAAACAACATCTGGTGCAGCGATTTGGGATGTTGCAGTTGCTGTTGTTAAAAGGTACAGGCAGAGAGAGTGAAGAACCTCACTCCATCACAAATCTACAGACTACACAATCCTGTTATGGATATTTCCCACTTCTGACTCAGAGATCTGTCAGCAGCTTATTTTGTTCCAAATTTTATTGGACGAGGACATGTATGGCTTCCGTTGGTTCCCATGGAAACAGGCTGCGAGCATCAATTGGTTTCCAAACATGACTTGGCTCCTTTACCAATAGGAATAGTTGATTGTGAGAAACTGGCAATTTCTTAGAACAGACTTCCCCAAACTAATGTTCTCCAGATGTCCTGGACTACAATTCCTATCATGGAGGAGAAGGCTATCCATGGCTACTTGCCGCAATGGCTATGTTCCACCTCCACTGTCAGAGGCAGTATGCTTCTGGGAATCTCAAGTGGGGACAGTGTGGCTGCACTCAGGTCCTGCTTTCGGGTTTCCCACAGCCAACTGGTTAGCCACTGTAAGTACAGGAAGCTGGACTAGATAGGCCATTGGCCTGATCCTCTTCTTACATTGGTATGCCTGATCATTGGCCATGCTGGCTGGGGCTGTAGACCAACAACATCTGAAGAGCACCAGGTTGGAAAAAGCTGTCTTAAATGGTGAAACCAGATATGTCATACATGATACAGCCTCAGTTATCCAGATCTCTCATTTCTTCTTACGATACCCAGTGCCTGGATTCTGGCAGTGAGACTCAAAGGCTTACTGTCCCTGTGCATATAGCATCTTGCTAAAGGAAGGGTTGTTGCCCTGCTATCTCATACTCTTCAGCACCACTGCTGTGGGTGGCCAGCTACCAACCCAGTAGGGTTCATTTGATGAAAGGCATCAAAAGTACTATAAACAATGGCTTGGGCTACTCAATCACAACAACTTATCACTCAGGCATTGGCTGAGCTGCTCTCAGACTGCCTCTCCCTGCTTGTCACAGTTCAGTTACTAGCTTGCCTTCGGGAATCATTTTACATTCCCAGCAATTTCCTAGATTGCCTGTAATCCAGTCAACACTGCCTGTGTAAACCCAGGACTTTCTTACTGCTGGCTTTGGAATGGAAAATAACCCAAAGCGCTCATAGATCACCATCTGCCATAATTGACATCAAATTATTCAGAGTTATGAAAACTCTTTTAGGCTGCAAAGAGCTCCCAAAAAGGGTGTAACCAAAACGGAAAGCAAAAAAAATGGCAAATGGGATTTCATGTGTGTGTGAAATGATGCACACTGAGACAAAAGATCCCAAATGAACAGGTAGTGACTAGCTAGAAAAGTGCTCTTGTCAGTAAAAAACGTAGTGTACAGTATCAGTGAAAATGATATGCTGCAAATCCTTAAGAAAGGGAGTGAAAATAAAAGGGCCTGTGGAAACAATAGATCAATCAATGGCTACAAGCTGTAAAGGTTATATAGAGCCTTTCAAATCAGAAGCAGTATGCCAATGAATATCAGTCACTGGGAAGCAATGGAGTATTGCCTTCAAGCTTTGCTCGCAGACTTCCAAAATACATAGGGTTGGCTACTGTAGGAAGCAGGACACTGGGATAGCTACCTTTGGTCTGATCCAGCATACCTATTCTTACAATAGTGGGAACTTCATGAATGTGCAGGACTCTGCCCTTCTCTAGAAATCCATCTGGGTTCAAATAGGCACATGAAGATACATGTTAATTCCAATGTAGGCAGCAGATGCACATACACAAAAGAATTCAGTTGCAGTTGTTAGCGTGACTAAATGAACAGAGGTGCCATTGCAGACTTATAGTGCAAGCATGTTTTATGAAGAGGAGTGGGGAAAGTGACAGCAGGACCCATTTGGGAATCCAAGAGTCATAGCCCCTGTTCTCCACATCCGTAACATAGAAGTGCACAAAGAGACAATTCATAGGTTATTTCTCTGCTGGCCATCGTGCTTATTTCTCATGCTGAATAAAGCAGCTGTCATTAGCCGAGAGTTTATGGGAACTGAGCATGAGATCCTCTCTGATATAGACAATGAGTCAGTGAGAAAGGAATCACAGGCAGCACGGATGGTCTTGGGGACATCTGGTGGCATAATGTGAAAGAAGCTGAAAAAGAATTATTCAAAAGCAGCCCCTTCCTTACCTGTAAGGCTCTTGGTTACCACTTTGTGCAGAGATTTGTGCTACTTTTTAATGGATTTGCTGGTTCACCTACCAAAACCTCAACTACCAAATCTCTGATCAGCTTATCAAGATAGTTGACTTTTGTTTAAACCCCACCATGCCAAGATGATAGTAAATATGCTTTATATTCATGTCAACACTTTTCACACTCCACTTCTAAAGTCACGAGCTTTTATTTTTCCTATTTTTAAAAAAATTCAGAAACTGGTGTATTTCTAGAAATGACTTTGTGGAGGTGAAAATTAAATGAATAAGCTCAACTGACTGACAGATTTCCCCCCCCCCCCCAGTTAATCAGACAATCTGTGCCTACAATTTACCAAAGATATCACACACTCAGAAACTCTAGTTTCCCTACAAGATCTGTCACAAAATATTACTTAATTGCACAAAGGAATGTCTTAACTGCAATATCAGTATATATTGTAGAAGAAACAAGATACCCTTGAACAGACTGGGGTGACAGCAGAGTGCTGTATTCTTAGCCTCCTTGCAAGGTTCATGAATGAAAATATAAAATAACTTATTTCGTGTATTCTCTAATCTTCCAACAATGTGAGATAAGACATGTACATTTTCAGAAAAGGAAGAACAGGGCTAACGACAGTGCTTAATTTCTAACATTAAATATGGTAGGCAATGTCATGCCTGCACAGCCATCAACCATGAAAATGCTAATCTCAGATATAGGTGAACTGGTCATGTCATATTTCACATGTACAATCATAAGGGACTGGAGATGTGCAAGCAAGACTCAGACACATGAAGGGACTGCAATTCCCAGATTATATATGAATAGCATTCTTAGTGCCTATGGTGGAATGATTCCTAAGGTGGTTGATTTGAAGATTGCAGCCTTCAGAACTTGGATTCTTCAGAGTCTTCTGACAACATAAACCTGGATATTATACTGTTAAAAAATCATACTTCATGCCACGCTCTGAAAACTGGAGGCAGAAATTTCCATACATCCAAGACATATTATTTTCTTGCAATTCACAGTGTATTGCAAGTTAACTGGTGGGGAGAAGGTGTGTGCTACTGATAAGCTATTATTACAGGTCCTTGCCCTAATTAAGTTATCCAAATTGCTTAAAGCAGGCTTTCAGACAAAAGCAGTGGGTGCTATCTAACTAAGAACAAATTATTTATATTACTTGTGCCTTTCCATACAAACACACTTTGCATTTGTATTGCTTACAAACATTATGTGACTGACTAATTCTATTTATACAAACTAAAAGTGCATGAGTGTACCATCGTTATTAAGCCATTATTAGAACCTGAACCTTGGCTACTGTGAACCTATATTCTTATTTGTGTACCACACAAATTGATCTGGCTGGTATGCTTCACCATTACTTTTATATAGCCTATATTGCTATTAACTGAACATCCACTTTAATTTTAACAAAGTGCTATCTGTAACAAATGACTTGCTTATCTAAGCAGTCCAGCTGTAGCAATATAAAAAAGATTAAAGTTTTCTTACTCTGAGTGACATTCCAGAGAAATGTTTGATTTTCAAACCATTAAATGATAAAAGTCTTTTGTTTCTAAAAGTGGGACTAGTTGTGTGCAACTCAACACATTTTCACATGTACTTATCACTGTGTGATCTAGATATATAGCACATTGTTTTCTTACCATAAATGTATGAAATGCCAACAAGTTCAAAAATGGCTATTATAACCAGAGAGTAGGATGCTGCATAGGTGTCCACAAGCTGCAACATGTACATTCCACCCTAAAAGTAAACAGGTAATTACTAACAGACATGCCAAAAGATATTAGGAGATAATGTATGGCAACTCAACTCACTAAATAATATTCAGACAGGAAAATGTTTAGATTACTGCTGCTTGCCATCATGTAGCCCACCCACACTGGAAACACTCTCTGAATTCCATGAACAAAGAAATTCCATTATATTTCAGTTCCATATGGAATCTGAGCCCACATGCAAGACCATTTTATGCATTCTGTCTCATACATTGGCAGATGCACGGTCCAATTCCTTCTTCCCACCTGATACATACTGGAATGCATTGCATCACAGAACAGATCTGTTCTCAATTAAGATGAAAAATTTTAAAAATGAAGTGGCCTGTGGTATAAAAGGTAATATTCATGATAATAAGATACTGCAAGAATGCAGATATTACCTTCATGCCAAATCATATTTTGTAATCTTGTTAAATCCCACAGTATCACATGTCACACATAAAATGTCACTTTGATCCATGCATTTTGTTTGAAAACCTAATAATCCTATGGACTTCTTCCTACCAATTGTAGGAACAGACCTTGTTGCAATAGGAGAAATCATGGGGTGCAATGTGTACATATTATGGCAACACTTTTACCTGAGTGATCATAGGAAAGCCCATGATGAAAAAGGAAAGACAGCATCCAAGAGTAAACAGAGGCTTGTGAGTACGTAAGTACTTTGGAAACTCATCTGAAACTGATGTCACTATCGTCTCAATAGTGGCAAACTAAGAAATATCAAAAAAGAACAAGTAAGGCAATAGTAATCATACACACAACAACACATTTTGTTTAACATGGCATATGTAATATTGCTGCTAAAACCACTCTGTGAAACAGAGACTGGTATGTAAGCTCTTTGAAGATCATCTACTTGACTCTTCTACTCAGAAAAATGTAGATCTCTACACCAAGCTATTCCTGTAAGATTGCACACAATAATCTGCATTAACTGTGAGTTAAATAGCAAGCATGAATACGAAGTTGCAGATGGGACAACGTGTCTGGCTGTTAACCAGAAGGTTGGTGGTTCGAGCCTACCCTGGGAGAGCTGTGGACAGGATTCCTGCATTGCAGGGTGTTAGACTAGATGACCAGTGGGGTCCCTTCCAACTCATAGAAGTCTATGGTTCTGTGCTGGCCTGCACAATCTAAATAATCTTTAAAACATACAAAACTACTCAGATAGCTCTGAGTAAAGGGTTGATCAGTTCAAATGATCCACTGGAGCAATTTTACTCATACATTTGTGGCAATGGAGATGCAAAACAGTGAAGCAACATGCATTCCACATAATGTTTCTGGCCCTCTTGAACCATATGCCTTAAAATGGCAATACTTGATGATTGAATTGATCTCCAGCGGAGACACCAGACATCTTGAAGTATGCTGAAAAAGGTGTCTACTTCCAAGACCTACCCTGCATTTTCAAATACACCCCAAGCAGTCTTGTTTCCAAACATCATCACTTCCTCCAGCTTCATCACCAACCCACAACTCTACAAAATTGGTTCTCCTTGACCCCTGGTGGCTCTGCATACTTGGAAACATCAGCCTCCTGCTAGGACAATAGTTTACTTCATGCCACTAGGCTTACCTGCCCCTGGTTTGCCTGACACAGCCAAGTTTGAGCCAACTGCCCTCTAGCCCACAGGTTCCCAAACACCATGTTTCCTTCCCTTCTCCTTCCATTTTGTGCACCCCTCTTATTCCCCTCTTTGAAGCAGATGATCTTTCCTGCTCAATAGCCTAGACCTTCTCAATATGGCTGGTATTGTTGAGAGCCACCAGTAAGGAGGAGTAATACTAATTCAGTTTTCTAGGCTGTAAACCACGATCCTTACTTTCAAGTAAGCACCACAGAGAACACTTTTGAGCAGAGGTGCATGAGACCAACCTTCTAAGGCTGCAGTCATATGCATTTTTATCATTAATATTGGTGAGGCTTACTTCTGAGTAAGTATGCATGGAATCAGCTGCATTACACCTCACTCCCCCTCCCTTGAAACAGAAGTCTTCTTTCCTCCTCAGCAGCCTAGATACTCTCAATATGAGTGGTATCATTGAGAGACACCAAGTAAGGATGGGTAAAACCAATACAACAGGGGGGAAATAATTAAGACCCTCAACAATTTTCAGGTGGTCTATGGAATGAAGGGGGTTTGGGAACCACTGTCTAGCCCCTTCCATGAAGTGAAAACCTCCACTTTGATTTTGGCTCAAGTTTGGTCGCAGTATGTGGGTCACTCTCTTTACAGGTCTGCCTAATTAACACCTTTCTGTTTCTTCCTCCATCCCAAAGGCAACTTGAATGTGGTAATTAACTTCTGCATGGCTCCTGCTGTGACATATTTTCACTGAGGTCAATTCTAGTACTGGGGTTTAATCTCAAAATCAGTTTTGGCTCTAATCCTAAACACACTTACCTGGGACTAAGTCCACTGAACTCAGTGGGATTTATTTCTGAGCAGACATGCATACAATTGTACTGCTTGTATGTTTATTTTGCCTTAAAACCTTGGGTATGTGCTAGGCTCCTGCTTGTAACCAGTTACGTTAAAAATTAATCAAAGATGTACTCTTTGGTCCTGTAACAGTCAATAGCAAGGTAAGTGAAAGAAGGCAAGTTTACCATGGTGTCCAAGCCAAGTGTTAGAAGCATCAAGAAGAAAATTATAGCCCAGAAAGGTGAAAGAGGAAGCCTGGTTAAAGCTTCAGGATATACTACAAAGGCAATCCCAGGACCTAGAACACAAGAAATTAATATTTATCTGTTGATTGATAATAATAAAAATTATTATGAAAGACATCCAATGTCCCTCATTAATCCTACTGGTTTTAATTGTGGCACAAACACAATTCCTTTTTCAGTGAAAAGCCTTCTTCACTGTCACTTTGCGTTTTATTTACAGTAGACATATTCCCCTTCCCCGTCAGTTTTTTTGCACTACATTGTAATGCAGTAGGGCTGGTATAATTCAGCAGCAAGAGAGTTAATTTAAATAGGTACTTCACAAAATGTTTGGGAACTATGACAAGCATTAAAAGAATTGTTGGTTGAAGATTATTTTTATTTCTGTGATGTGATGCAAGCAACTCTCTTTAAAACCTGCTGCTAACTGCCAGCTTTTCTGGGCAAGAAGGCTTAGGGGACCTTATATATTCATAAGCATGCTCTTTCATCTCTTGATTAAAGATTTCTTCTTGACTACTATAGATAAGGCGGCTGTTTGCACTAGCTTCTTACATGTGGAAAGTAAATTAAGGAATCAAAATAATGAGTTTCTAAAATTCATCATGCCCTCTGGGAAAATTTAATTGCAGAAAATGAAATTTCAGATCCCCCTTGATTTGGACCTCCTAAATTAATGTCAGGCAAGAGTTATGGCCACTAAGAGTTGGGCACACATGAGAACAACTGCTGAGTTTCAGAAGTAGAACTTGCTTCCAGATGAGGTCAGACAGGTCCCCTCCCTGTACTTACTGAATCCTTTTTATTCCAGCAGACTTTAATTAGGATTCAATTAAAGTTATAAAGGATTTTATAACTTTAACTCATTTTTAGTCTTATTGTATTGGGTCTTTTCTACACTGCTTAGAGATAACTGTGATTAAGACGTATACAAATTGTTTAAGTAAATACAAGGCTCTCCAGTCTTGTTGGGCTCTGGTTTCCATCAGTCTCAGCCAACATGGCCAACAATCAGGGGTGGCAGAAGTGCCAACGCAACATCTGGAGGGTTAAAAGTTCCCCAGCCCTGTTTTAAGGGGAGTGCAGGGACGCGGACTTATAAAAAATATTGGGGGGGGCCCGGGAAAGCTCATGAATAATAAATAAGCTCATGAATATGCAAATAAAGTGGCGCCGCCTCCTCGTGAGCGAATAGGGGAGAGCGTGCTGCGCCTATTAATCAGCTCCAAGGACCTTCTGCTAGGGAGGGAGGGGAGCCCTGGATCGCCCTCTGTTTCTGTCTTGCAAGAAACAAGGAAACAGGAGGAAACATTGTATCCGCTGTTGCTACATTTTGTAGCGCGCTTCTTCCCCGCTTTCTGCTCTCGGTTTCTTGCGCTCTCCTGGCGGATCGCGCGCTCCAGACACGGGGCTGCTGCTTCCTGACTTCGGATTGGCTGCCTCTCACCTTGGACGATGCCCATTGGTCAGCGATGGTTCTTTGAGAAATCCTGATGTTTCATTGAGGGGTTTCGGGACTCTATTGAAGGGTTTACAAGCCTTCAATAATCTCCGGCGCTCTGCTGGAGGGGCGCCGGAGATTATTGGGGGGGCGGAGCCCCCCCAAACAAATTTTTGAGGGGGCTCGGGCCCCCTCAAGCCCCATGGAGTCGGCGCCTATGGGGGAGTGTAACCCCATCCTTAACAAGCTGATACTCTATCCCTGGACAGGTAAGCCTTTGACTAATAGCACCTCGTCTGGATTTAAGTTTAGTTTCCTTACCCTCATCTAGCTCATCACTGGCTCCAGAGCCCAATTCAGAACCTCTATGGCTAGATAGGAAACCTCTGGCCTGTGGGCTAGATGTGCCCCTTGGAGAATTTCCATATGGCCCTTCAGGGCATGTCCTCCTTGGCCCAAACCTGCAATTTACATCTGAAAATAACCTCATGTTGAGAGCTTTTTCCACTCATGCAAATTGTATGCCCAATCCAGAATGGGATCACAGAGGTGAGCAAATTATTAAAACCGTCCTACCTCCTAGTCCAGGGTCTTGATCCAGACTGGGGACCTCCCATATACAATTTGCATTGCAGAAAAATCTCCGAGTTACTCCAATAGGAGTTATTTTCCCCAATATACAAACGGGGGCGCAGTAAACCCAATCCAGACTGGGATCCTGTGGTAGTGCCCCTTCCCCAGTATTCTGAACAATGTACATTTGCAGGCTGACTTGCAAACTAGGAAAAAAAACACCATTACCCTATGCTATACCATTCATAAATTGAAACAAACTCTCATACCTTGGTCGGCAACATCTTCAATGTCTACTTTGAGCTCATTTGCCATAAAACCAATAACGGAGAAGATGACAAAGCCTGCAAATATACTTGTGGCACTGTTGGTACAAGTTACTATCAAGGTGTCCCTGAAGAAAGAAAAAGATGAAAGAAAATATGCACAGTAGAAGTAATATTGGATACATAGATAATAATTTATCCTTTGTGGAACACCAACTCTTAGTAGACACAATACAAAAAAAAATAAAAAATACATATTTTAAGTGAAACAACATCCAAAAGCTTACTACTGATAAAAAGACATTCTACTAATATGAAAATAAAAACTTACACAGTGGTTAGTGGCAATAATTAACTGATTCCATCCCAAAAATATATTTCAAAAACTATGGGAAATGATAACTGTGATCCCACCACACTCTAAAATACCTATTGGTTGAACAAATTGAGTTGCTCATTCTCTCACACATAAATATTCTTAGGATGGCAAACTTCATGACATCTTTTTGAAGGAGAGATAATACATGGTGATTCATAATGAAGTATACAGTTTCCAGATGCTGTAAGACAGTAACAGGCGACAACACGGACCACAATTGCGAACCGTGAGGCAGATGTACTCATAAAATTTGTGTTCTGCTACTGAGGGAAATGACGTAGGCGATAGCGAACGTATCATGTGACTAGCCAGGCAAAATGGCTGCGTTTGCAGTAGAGAAGGTGTTTTGTGTTCTTGAATTGAGAAAAATGGAATCTGTAACTGTTGTGTGATGGCATTTTCTCCAAGCAGAAAATGTACCTACGATTGGCATGAAAAATTTGAAACTTTTTTCTGTGGGGGTACGTAAACGACAAGGTATTCACTCCTCCCCTTCCTGTTGATTTAGCAGAGCTGAAACAGCGTATCACAGCCACTACCACTGCACTTAATTCAGATATCTTACCTCGCATTTGAGCAGAAATGGATTACCGGTTCGATGGGTGCACACACAGAACATCTGTGACTGTTTCTGAAAAAACTTTAAACATTCCACTACAATTCTGCTACAGGTAACATAAGATATATTGCATTCTTCTTCTTCTTTATAGTGCGTTGAAACTGTATACTTCATTATGAATCACCCTGTATTATTACCATATCAGACCAAGATCGTATATGCCTAAATGTGTATCATATATGTGGGTGGAACAGTGTGGTGTAATAACTATTTTTGAATGTTTGAGGCCCAGGTTTGAAGGCGTTGTTGAACAGCTATCAACCTCCCTGAGAGCTTTGATGAAGTCACTGTCTCTTTCATAAGCTAGATTCAAAAACAAAGTGTTCCTCTGAGCAGGAAGAGTGAAAGACAAACAAGGTGATAAAAGTTGGAAGAAATGTGGCATGTTTATACAATTTGTGCACTGTTTTAGGAATGGGGAAAATAAGTGCTTTTTTCTTAAAAAATGTTTAGGGATACTCTCATTTTCCTAGTCATATTGAAATACTGCCCCTCATTGAGGCCAAACTTAGATTCACAACATGTTTAGGGGTATGCGTCCCCCTGTGTCCCCCCAGAAAAAAGCACTGGGGAAAATATATCTGGAAAGACTTTTACATTAGAACAAGACAGTGAGCTATCCTGGAATAACCACTAAGCAACCAAAGTTATACTGTTATGTACCCAGTGGTCTGTGTTGCCTGAGCTTGAGTCTGAACTAAGGATTCTGAGCCCCTGTGTTCTGATTCGATACATGATATCCAATCACAGAACACTTCAGGATTTAGGCCTCTGCCATTGGCCCTTAAACTCTGAGTTACAATTCGCAGCTTGGAAGTTTAGACAGCCAATCATGTTGGGAGTGGGAGTGGCCCAGGCCTTCAGAAATATATATAAGCAGTTGCTTTGCCCCTGTTTGTTTAGTTCTGTTAGTTCAATAAAGGTTCTTGCTGTTATCACTGTGTCTTGCGTCCTGAGAACCCACCTACACTTCATATACCCTGGAGAAAATTGCTACTTTTAAGTCCTTAGTCCTTCTTTTAAGGCTAACACTCTTGCTGTTTATGAGAGATTGACACTTTCAAAAACATTTACTTACACTAACTAACGAGCAAAGTCAATGTTCTAGTGCCCCTTACAAAATTTAGGGTAGTAGATTTCCTCCCTTCCCTTTCACTATTGCAATGAATATTTCCAGGGAACTTGGGGCCAATTTATATTGCAGCCATGTGTTCAATAGCCTCATCAGTGTTGATACAGAGAGGGCTGGAGGAATTGTTCCATGGATGCCTGCAGCAACCAGAGATGAAAGGTGCTACAGGCACTTGTAAGCTTTGGACATGGGAAGGCTCGTTTTCAGGCAGATATATGCATACGTCAATAAATTCATAGCTCAAAAATATAAATGGAGTGATTTCTTCCAAAATAATATCAAATAGTTTTCAGTTTCAATGTCATTTGTTTATCAGATGATGAAAAGAAATCTAGAAACCTGCCATAAAAAGCATCCTGCAGTTCCTGCAGACCTCTAAGGAAGACTTCCCTTAAGTAATCATTTTTTCCTTCTTGCTGAGACTTGATAATGCTAACTATAGAAACAGATTGCTGTGTTCTAACTTTGTTCTAAAGGAAACTTTTTCCCCCTGGCTCTGGATCAGCATCAGACGGAAATACGGCTCACTAAGAAAGCTTATCACTCTCACAGAATTTTAAGCTGGGGTATGTGCTGTAACAGATTGTTACAAATCCAAGATAATTTTTCAGTCTGCACTGAAATGCACTGAAGGGGGAAATATTTAAAATAAAATTTAGCTGTACTGAGGTAAATTATGACATAAAAGCCACTCTACAGTGGCTCTACAGGTCTCCTGCTCCTTTTACTTCAAGATGTTTACTTCACAAACAGGGATAACGGGGGTTGGAGGCTTTCTTTTCCACTAATGTCTTTATTTCTGGGGACCTTAATGTGGCACCTTTGGACACAATTGCAGCCACAGAGACCTACCAGGTTGCCCATCAAGCTCTTTAGCCCCCCCCCCCCGGACCAATTATAAATTATAATGGCCACACAGTCCAAGTTTCTCTTCACTCTCTCCCATGTTGTCTATGGAGGCCCTGCTACCATTTTGATTAGTTAGCACACTTGGAAAGAGGAGAGAAAATAGCTCACTGCTGGTGGCATCCAATTACAACTGCTGACTCTCCCTTTCTCTGCAGGTAGCATCCAATTAGAAGAGGGAGAACGGTTCTAATAGGATGCTACCTGCAGGGGGGCTTTTTGACTCTAAGGAAAAGAGACAGCAAGAAGGTGGGGTTTTTCCTATAGCTGAGTGCAAAAAGGAAACATAGGTGCTGAGAGAAGACTAAAAAAAACCAAAAAAACCCTGAGCACCAGGGGTTGGAGGGGGGAGGTGTCCATGTGTGTATAGGTGATCAGGACACATGGAGAAAAACATATGGGGTAAGGGTAAAGTGTGTGTGTGTGTGAGAGAGAGAGAGAGAGAGAGAGAGAGAGAGAGAGAGAAATCTCGACTTCTCTGAAATTGGTGGTTTGCTTTCTGTAAAAAATGTGTTAGAGAGTAGAAAACTGTGGGTCAAAGTGGACAATTTTGTATTTGGGGGCTCAGACTATGCATCTGTACTCATTTTCATGGGCAAGTTACTTGATCTCAAGTTCATTAGTTTGACATCTGTGGAATGGGTGTTTTCTGACTACTCACACCAACCACAGCAGCTATTTTGTGAGTGGTCGTACCTCTGTGGCAGCCATTTTTATCATGTCAAATACATTCTCAATATTCCAAAAGTGCCCATGGGCCCCAAAAGGTTGCCAAGTTCATACACAACACTAGCAACTGTTCCCATGCTTCTGTAGGAATGCATTCACTGGGCCTAAAACATGGCACATAAAGATGATTTCGTTAGTGTTCTTTAGGTCTCTTCTAGTATACAGCAACACATTTCTGTTTCTGATACTGCTAATTAATGCTCTGGGCTTTCCAAAATCAATGGATAATTGTAATACATTTACCTAATTCTAGGCACCAGTGCACACCCTCCAACATTTCTCCGATGAAACAGGGATGTCCCATTCCATAATGAGAATCTTACTATTTATACCCCACACATCTTACTGGGTTGCCCCAGCTACTCTGTGCAGCTTCCACCATATATAAAAAACATACTAAATCATTTTTTAAAACCTTCCCTATACAGAATTGCCTCCAGACAACTGGGGGGTTGGATAACTCTATACCCCCTAACATTTCCCCATTGAAAATAGGGACATCCTTAGAAAAAGTGGGATATTCTGGGATCAATTCAGAAACCAGGATAGCTTCTCTAAATCAGGGGCATCCCTCAACAATAGGAACACTTGGAAGGTCTGCCAGTGACTTTCCAGAAGGGGGAGAAGAGAAAAAATATTTCACGTTCAGCTCTAGGTCAGGATTGGGGAGTCTGTGTCCCTTTATATGTTGTTGAACTATAACTCCCAAAATCCCTGACTGCTGACCATACTGATTGGGGGCGATGAGAGTCAGAATTCAACCACAAGGACAGCCACAGGTTCCTACTACCAGCTATAGGTCTTCAGCACCATGATACTGGTAGGTAGATTGAAAGTGATGACTGCCAGTTCATATGAAAGCAGGTAAGTGGAGACTGTTTATAATGTAGCATGAGCCTTCTCGACAGCCATGCTTTCCCCCTTGAAATGGCTTCTCCCTGGCAGGGGTTACTTCTTGTCTGGGAACCCCATGTTGAGGGGGGATGTCTGCAGCAGAGCAATTTTATGGGGAAACAAAGGCAGGGGAATAGCTTGGCTCTCTTCTCGCACCCACACATGCTGCACAACCTGGCTCTTACACACAGGTCAGCTGCTATGACATCAAGTTCCATCCTTAGACATCAGAAGGACTTATCTGGCATGGGTTCTAGTAAGTGTAAAAAGCAAGAAGTGTGTGCAAATGTCTAGTTAAATAAAACATAGGCTCAGGATCAAAATATAGACAGGGTGGACCCAAGACATAATGCGGCTATGGTTCCCCTACACAATATGTCCCACTCATATTGTGGACTGTATGCATGGCTGACACTCTTCACTCAGATTCTCTTCAATATGGGTTTGGTATTTTTTTATATATAGAAATGAGAGCATTCAGTACAGTGGTGTCTCGCAAGAGGAAATTAATTCGTTCCGCGAATCTTTTCGTCTAGCGAATTTTTCGTCTTGTGAAGCACGGTGTCGGAAAAGTTTTGGAAAAGCTTCAAAAATCACCAAAAACCTCAAAAAAAGGCTACCACACGGCGTTCTATGAGTTGCTCCTCGAAGTCAAGTCGCAACTGTATTAACGGTGTTAAGAAAAAGGAAACAAACTTGCAAAAAACGCAATACGTTTTTGTCTTGCGAAGCAAGCCCATAGGGAAATTCGTCTTGCAAAGCAGCTCAAAAACCGCAAAACCCTTTCGTCTAGCGAGTTTTTCGTCTTGCAAGGCATTCGTCTTGCGGGGCACCACTGTATAGATAAATTGGTCTGCTTAGACTAGGGAGACTTGAGATGCCTCAGACAAGTCACTGTCTCTCTGCCCAACCTCCCCCACAGGCTTATTATAAAATGAAATAGGATAACCCCCATATATATACCCTGGAGCTTCACACCAGTGAGACTTAAACTAGTTGATACTTAAATTAATCTACAATGAAACCTGCAGCTTAGAATATATCATTGTCTGCATGCTAGTCTTGCATTAAGAGCAGTGGCAAAAAACAGTCACAAGAGAAGCTAAAATGTCATTTGGGGGCTGTAATCCTAAATTCACTTACTGATAAGTAAATGAACTCAATTGCGCTTCCTCTTGTGTTGATATGCATAGGAATGCACGGCTGTATCATGAATGGAAATATTAGAGCCTCAAATTTAGAAGGCTCAAAGCTTTAGATTTTGCTGGCAATAAAACTCTCAGTGATTATTTCATCAACATGCAAGCAGCAGCCAAGATACCATTGATCATGACTCCCCCAAAAACAGAAAAGAAAATGGTTCTAACAGTCATTAGAAAGCAAATCTAATGAGACTTCAAGAACTCTTAAGTACAGCATTAATTACTTACTCCCCAGGGAAGCTCATACAGCCAGTTCCATTGCAGTTTTCAAGAAAAGCATAGCATTTTGGAGTGGGTGGGTTTTAAATTGCTGCGTTGGCTGCTGGTCAAAATTGTTTTTTATATTGTTATGCTGCCTTTGCTACGGCTGTGTTATTTTTCTATTTCATTTAAAGATGATGGGTGTTTAAAGTACCTTACTTATGAAGATTAATTTGATGTCTGAGACTTCTTTTGGGCATAGGGAATAACGTCAAAGAAAACATAATTTACAATTCCCTTGACAGAAAAATGCTGACTGACAGTGAGACCCAAAAAGAAATCATGTTATCAAATGATAGGGAGACAGTCATTCCATAAAATCCAGGTTGTCATAAAAGTGATTCTGAAAGACCAGACTAATTATAGTGATTCCTTCTAACAGCTATGAAGCTAGAATCTGCATACACAAAAGTAAATGTCACTTTAAAAGTAAATGCTTCAAGGAAGGAGAGAGAGGTAGCTGGTTAGGAAGGGAAATCATAAGCTTTTGCAGAGAGATCACTACTCTTCTCTTTAAAATCCTCTGCAAAAGATGACAGAACTAGGGCATGTGTTAAAGAAGAGTGCAAGAAAATCAGATGGTGCAGGCTGGCCCCTAGGCTAAAAAAGCACACAAAAGGGCCTGTCAGTTCTGCTTGAACATGCATGTACTGTATATTAATTCTTTAACCATTTTGATGGTTAAAGCAGCATAGCACCAAGAGTTGTGCCTCCCTTATGAATTATTTGGAAGCACATAATGTGCAGAATATAGGCATCCAGGCCCAATTGGTCACTTGGATAATAAGCCACTCTCCCCTACATCCTTGTGCTTTCTCTGCCCCAATCCAGACCAGCTTGAGAGGTGACACAGGGGGCTCAGAGAATCTGCAAAAACTGCCTCCCTTCTTTTCTTGATAAGGTCATGGAAATGGGAAATGAAACGCTGGGAAAACAGAACGCACTGCCATGTGAATGCAGCCTATGTGACAAGCTTTCTTGAACGACGAGTCCCAACATTCCTTCATTCTTGAGCACATTTTTTATAGCCAAACCCAGCACAGTAGCTGTTAAAGTGTTTTAAATTCGCTTTAGACACATTTCTCTGCCCTGGAATCTAGTACCAGTTATTCTATGCATTCTGGAGACCTGTTGCCTACCATATTTGCTCACATATTTTCTGAAGCCTTTCAGTTCTGTCAGCAGCACTGACATTAGACTGCAACATTCCCAGCATTACGTTTTTTTGTCACCTTCTTAATGCCACACTTTTCTGACTCCTGCTGCCTGTTGTTCAGAGAAAATGCAACCCAAGCAACCAAATGTTCAGCTGTGCCTCTAAAACTCCCTCTTGGGCACACGCTACATCTTTATGAGCTATTGTTGGGGTTGCTGGTTTCTACTGTTCCTTCCTCTTGCATTTTGAAGCTGCTTCAAATAGTGGAACACTTGGAGTAGGAATGTGTTGAATAAATAAAGCAATCAATCAAAACCAAATATGGAATGGGCCTGCATTTATAAGAGAGCAAACTTTTCGGCTCTGTAGGAAGTTACCCACTACCTTTAATCAAAGGTTCCATCTTTAGTTTGAATTTAGAGAGCTTTTCTTAATCTTAACTAGGTGCTAATACAATTTCAGTAATAATCACTGTGCTCAGTGATATAACAACAGCAGAGGTGATACAGCCATTGCCCTTTTGGAAACTGCAGATTACCCTTTCTAATGCAGAGTGCTCAGAGCATAGCTGGATTCTGACCTATTTCTAAATCTCCAGGCTTTCTCCGGTAGAGATTATGCTTGTGTTGTATTTCATGCTGCCAGCCCAGGTTCTTCCTGGCAATTCCCGAGGTTGCTTTTCAACCTGGCCTATTTTTAATTAGGGCAAGCTTTCAATAGAAAGTAGGGCACACCAACCACAGAAGGAGCCCAGTGGGTTTTGAGGACCTGCATCACAGGTGATGGAGTGTTTCCATTCTTGAAAGAAATTGTGCTTTACAAACAATGTCATAGCTTTCAAGGCACAATTTAGCCAAACAACAGAACTTCTGGGTCCTGCAAGGTCCAGAAGTATTGTGTGTTGCTGGCCTTCCTGAACTGTACTGAAGGGAGAGGGACCACATACTGAATGCCTTGCAACTTCCAAGATTCCCTCCCTAATGGAGGGTGGCATATCAGGAAGAAGGGCTCTCCCTGGCATTCTAATTTCTTATGTACAGGAAGTTCCCTCCTTGACCTGCCCCCACATGAGGTAGCATGCAATTCTCTCCACCCATTTGATATAGTTCTGCTATGTGACAGTTTAGAATGCATAGACTGGTTTTATTACTGATTGGGTATATCCAAATCACCCAATTTTCTTCTTTCAGTGGTCTGGCTGTGTCAAATAATTAGGAACCACTAGTAATCCTAATTACGGTTTAAAATTCATAAACAACGCCAAGCTAATTTGTAAGGATCTAAATTATATCCATAAGTTTCTGGAATTAACAGTGCCACTCAGTCGCCATAAAGCCATTGGGTTCATGGAATTATTCTACTTACCTGTACAGGTTGTTATGAAATTTGTTATAGGAAGACAAGGTAATCAGGCCACCCCATGCAGCAGACAAAGAGAAAAATATTTGAGTGGCAGCATCTTTCCACACCTTTAAAAAAAAAAAGTCCCATGAAGAAAATGAGCATCAACTACAACAAACATTTTTCAGCAAGTTATTTTAAAAATCAATAGTGCTGTTGACTATGAGAGCAATCCTATCTCAAGCTAGGAGTGGATTAGGATCCAGAGATCTCCAGCTGAGTCAGGAAGTTCCTGTCACAGTTGGGTTATGGAGGCTTAACTCCCTCATCTTCGACTCTGCTGGAGAGACATTAGTATATTTTCCAACCAGCTGAGCCCACCATGAAGGATCTTAAATTGACATAAACCCCCACAAAGGAGTATGTTGGGATAGGACCAGAGGTCTAGGGTTATTTAGGCTTAATTCTAAACCCATTCTGTTTAGTCACATGACCTGGCAATTTGGGCATAGCCAGGATTTTTATTAGGGAGAAAAGAACCTCAGATTTGCATTGATTTGTATTGATTTGGAGGGGGAGCAGCTGCCGCCCCCCCCCGACTATGCCCTTGCCTGGCAACCTAGTATAGGTTAAACTGGCAAAAAGGATGGTATAACTCAAACTTTGTTTTAAAGGCTTTGTTTCCCTCTGCAGCTACAGGCCAGCTTAGGCAGCAGTAGCCTTGTTGCTGAATGGAGTCTGAATCTAGTGTAACATGACACCAGCTAAACTCACACTGGCTTGGCTTTACACCAGTTTCTTGTGTACAGGATTGCTCCCTACAATTCAAACTGATTGTAAAAGAGCCCATATAAAAGTGGCACAGCTCACGGCACAAGAAGAAGCAGGCTGCTCCAAGCAGTAGAATTTATGGAATTGTAGGAAATACTGTAATACAAATTACTACTGCAAAATGTGATGATGGACACACACACGCACAAAAATGGATTAGCCAAATTTATGGAATTCCTATTGTTGTTGGGACCATTACACTGGAGCAGATATGCCTCGGACTGATCCAACAAGGCAGCCCAAATGTACTCTAAACGTCACTAGATAATGAACAATTTGCACTGTAATCTGATAAGTCACCAGGTGAGCTGTTCTCTGTGAGTGTGTTATTTCATTCCACATAACACATGCAGCATGGCTGTGGATGTGCAGAGCTAGCTCACCTTGCTGATAGCCATGTTTCACTTCCTCACAACCAGAAAAAGTGTGACCCACCAAAACAAATGGAGCGATGTACTGAAGGACACGCAAACGTAACCTTATTAGAATGCCTAATGTAATGGGTGCAATAGATTTAGCCAGATCAGCTTGCACGTAATTGATTCAGCACAGCATAGCATATCTCTGTATGCTTTCTTAATACACAGCAAATAATAAATCTGTATGAATTATTCACCCTATTAGAGTGTTATAACTGGAATAATAAGCCCACCATAGCATCAATCAGTTTCTCCCACTTAGGTGTGATGAAGTACAATATTCCATTCCCAGCTCCTGGCAGAGTTACTCCTCTGATGAGTAAGATGATGAGCACTACATAAGGGAATGTAGCAGTAAAGTACACCACCTAAAGAGACCACACATAGACAAAGAATTACTTATTTGGGCGGATCCTATAAGTAGGCTTGCTGTCCATGACAATTCATTACCCAGGCAGAGTTAGTACACAGGCTCATGGGAATGTGAGCAACCTACAGAGATAATAGGATTATTAAAATGTTGCTATCTATGAAAAACCACAAGCTAATAAAATAGCAAGGTTCTGAGATAACAATAGCAGTATTTATGTGTAGCTGATGTTTTTCCTATTCATGCACCTTATTACTATATATGACCCTTCAAACCAATGAAAATCAAGGTAGTTTTTCATAAAATGCGGTGCTCTGTCAGCAGGCACAGCAGCCATTTATTTAAGATCCCACCTCTCTATATATATACTGATGGTTGTGCTTGATTCTGCTTCCCCAGTTGCTGCCCTTTGGTAAAAGGACCATCTAAAGCAAGGGAGGGGAGCCTCACTCAGATCCAGGGGCCAAAAGGAACCCTCCAGACCTCTCCCTCCAGCCCTTGTAACTTTCTCCAGGCCACACCGCTCTCTGACCTTGAGTGGTTTTGCCTGGCTAGATTTTGTCCTTGAACGCCTGGCTCAGTGGAGGACAGGAAAGGGTGTTTGAGCATGTGTGAAAACTAGCCTGATCTACAAAGATCAAAATGACACTAATTGCTCCAGCGAATTGTGGTTGCCCAGAAGTGAATGTTGCAGTTGGGCTGAAAAATGTTTCTTTTCCCTCTGATCTAAAGTATTTCATCCACGTTAGCTGCTGTTACATCGTGGTTAGCACTCATGCAGGTGAGGTGGGCATTACCTGCATGCTTGTGAAAAAAGGGAGAGATCTAAGCCTGAAGCAGGGACCCTAGTCAGAGGGAACTAGAGCTTACCAAAGATTGGCCAAGGTGTTCTGAGCCCAGCATGGTAAGTCCGCTGTTGAAGTAAAGGGGGATTGAGAAAGGAGAGGGAGAGGTGTATAGATAGCCCTTTCTTTATGACCCAGCAGCTAACTACAGAATCTTGCTTCTTGTGCATTGGGAACAGAGCTTCCCTGCAGAGGGAGCAGTCAAGTGAGCTTGAAAAGAATTACCGTAATGTGTGGGGAGATAAAAAGAGGAGAGGGAGAGGGAGCTGAGGCTGAGGCTGAGAGTAAAGAGGCTGAGCCTTAAACAAGGCTAGTTCTACCATTCTAGGACTCTTTTCCGTACAGTTGGGATATCTTTGAAATCTATTTACTTTTTTCATTTAATGATGTTCCCAACTCATTTGTTATGTGCCCTCACATTTTAAAATAGAGCAGTTTTATAATCAAGCTGCTCAGCCTCATGCATGCTCACGCAGAAGTCATTTTATTAGAGAATTAATCTTTATAAAGTTTGGGGGGGGACACTAATATTTTAATTACCTTTAGGACAATGTTGAAAAAATATATTATCTATCTTCATGAACTGAAGAAAGCTAATAGTATTTAAGAGAACTAAACTCGAAGGCGATATGATATGTTTGTCTTGTTTTCCATACTGTACAAACATTAATTTTATTCCATTGCTATTTTTAGCTTCACAGAACATTGTAAAAACCTGAAAACCCTCCTATGAAGAGGGGATAGTTGAGCAAGTGTATACAGGCTGGGCAATGATGCTTCTGGGGTATTCAGTGAAGTACTTCTGCTAGCACAAGGATTTCCACTTGCACAACATAACTTCCTTCTCTTCTCCCTGCATGCCCCAGATCCTCCCCAAATCTGCTCTGGAGGTTGTGAACTCCCAACATGGGTTTAACAGGGCTTTGGGGAGACATTCAGAGAGAGGAGAAGGAACGGAAGTTCCATTGTGCAGCTAAATGTCCTTGCCCCAGTGTAAGCACTTTGTTGGGTAATCCAGCCAGCTGCTGCATCCCTTGTCTTTGGAATGCATATTTTGATAAAATGAATTAATCATACTTTACAGGACTTTTTCCGTTCACCTTTTAGGATGCAAACCAATACCAATACTGAAAGCACAAGGAATGTAGGCAGCATGCCATGAGGATCCCAAATTTGAAAAATAGAGCAAATACTCCTATCAATGAAACTTTTCTTCAGCTACCATGCAAGAGGATATGTGCTACGCTGCTTTCACATTTATCAACAAACTATTCAGTAGTTTAGTAATACTTAGTTCTTCAGTCATACAATATATCACTGAGTTCTGGCTCTGAACAGTCTAAAGAAAGATGCTCTCTTACTTTTCCTGATGTCTTTATTCCTTTAGCCAGGGAAGCATAAACAATCGCCCAAGCCAGAAAGAGAGAGAGTGCCAAAGGCCACCTGATTTCACCAGGATATTCGATTCCTGCAGAAATCTTCAATACAAAGTACCTGAGAATCAAAATGCCAAAGTGAGTCATTACAGGCCCAATCCCTCCGGCGTTTACTTTTGTAATGTCAAATACACACACACAGCTTTTTTGCGGTCCATAGACCCAAATTACACAGTCTAAAAATGGTATAAATATCAATAGTTATTAAGGCATAAGAGCGTCCTCGCTAGCCAACAGAGGAGCCTTAGGCTATACATACTGATTTCTGATACTTACTGCCTCCAAGAGAAATTTTGCTACACCCAGTGTAATAGTATCAGTCTTATCCTCAAGGAGAACCGTAACATAAAAGGAATAAGCAATTCCAGGTTGTTCTGTTAATATTGGTTGGATTAGATGCTATCTAACCTGTTTATACAGACTACAGTGTAATAAAATGTGTTTCATACATTCAGCATCCTGGGAACTTGGGCACAGCCTATCTTGGTATGGGATGCCAGCCAATCTTCCACGCAACACTTTGGATGGGAAAACTTTTAATCTGGCTTTAGAAAATAGACAGTGATAGTTTGGTACAGTCAGTTTCTTAAAGTAGGGAGCTGACAAAAAAACGAAACCCTGCATATACCGGATTCCTAACACAGATGGGCCACAGGTCACATATGAGCAAGATCGTAAATCACTGAGGGCAACATCCCAAAACCTCTGTCAAATATAACTGTAGTTGTGATAACCACATCCCAGCCCTCCCCATCCTATCTGGTGAAGGGAAGATCTGGTCACAACAGAGTGTACCCCTCTCTTGTGCCCTCCCTTTCCCTGTTTGAGGTACGTGCCAGCATCAAATAAGAGATTAATTATTTAACAGGCTGACGCTTATCAAATAGCCTCAAAAAGTTCCCTAGGGTCTCTCTGAAGTTTCCTTAGGTACTGTGTGGTTAAAACTACAGGTGTGAGAGTATTTGAAATAATCTGAGACAACACAGGGTTTATAAAACAAGAATTGAGTTTACGGAGATAAAAGAGAGACTGCCATAATTTTTGTGGTGCTTTCACTCTGACCACTATCCTATGAGGCACGTCTACCAGGACTTGACATGATGACAGCTTTAGGGAAGAGATACCAAAAGATTATGTGGTGGGACTTGAACCCAGATCCAAATCACATTCAAACCTCAGGACATCTACCTCCTGAATGCCAAAACAATGTACTATTTTCCTGGCACTTGTTTTGAAATGCCATCAAATTGCTTCTGTCTCTGTAGCAGGAGCAGTTAACTCATTAGTCAAGTCCCAATATATGAAAGACATATCTAAATGACTGGCATAAACACTCAACTAATGAACAGCAGAGAAAGAACCTGCACACAGTATAATTACATTTTTTTCATTCCGTTAATAATTTCGTGCATTACCCTGTGACTTTCAGACGGAGGTTTATTTTAAAATTGTTCCAAAATGTGTGTGTGTGTTTTGTTTTTGTTTTTTTAAATCTTACTTGAAGTACTCTTCACTGCCACTGACAAAAGTTTTGTTGACATGGCTGGTATAGTTTACCATTGTCAAGTTTGGATAGGCACTCATACAGAAAGTAGAGTTCTTTATTTGTAATTTGGGGTGGTCACCAATGATGCAGGAATCTGAAAAAACACAAGTCAAAAGAGCAATTACTGAGCTAAAATTCATCTAAAAACTTGGAGAAAACAATTAACAAATAACAGCTTGCATTGAAGTACATTTCATTTGAGCACTGAAAATTAATTAGGTTCCTCTACCTGGTTGAACAAAGGCAAACTATCCTCCTTTCAACATTAATCACATTTGAGCCTTCCTTTTCATTGATGAGTCTAGTCCATGCATCCTCAAACTTGGCCCTCCAGATATTTTGAGACTGCAATTCCCATCATCCCTGACCACTGGTCCTGCTAGCTAGGGATCATGGGAGTTGTAGGCCACAAACATCTGGAGGGCCAAGTTTGAGGAAGCCTGGTCTAGTCCATCTTGGCCTCTTGTTGGGCAGGACTTCTGGCAATTTGTTGTGCCCATGCAAAAGCCCCAAACCCACAGAATGAGCTCATAGCTCCAAATGTGGGTGCAAGTCTCAGTTTTAGAGACAGGTAAATGGGGCTTGCTAGTATTTCCCACACTCAGGCTTGTGTGATCATTGCTGCGATGCAACCTCTGCTTGCAGTCTACTGTGATCTGTAGACTATTAGCTACTCATTTGTGGCTCCCTGAGTGGTTATTTCATACTGTGCATTTAATGAGCTGTTTTGCTCCTACTCAGTTTTTCTAGACATTTAAAAACAACGAACAGCAAAATAAATAGAAGTTCACTAAGTGAAACATTGCTTTTATACATGTTGCTTGCAAGGCTTGTAAATCCGAAGGCAATTTGTAACTTATATTTGACTGCTGCAGATTTGTGCATTTGAACTGAAATTCTGGTTTTAAAGCTATTATTTGATTTTAATAAATGTATACCCCAATTTTCCATCTGAAGATGCTCAAGGCAGGTAACGATAAGATATAATCTATTTTCTATTAAGGAACACTTAAAAATATATATCCAGGGATATTTCCAAAGCCAAGCCAGTATGAACTATGTGCAATCCTACTGTGAAGCAGTGTCTAACGTGAGGAATGGGCAAATGTAGGTGGACATTTTCCATGCTATTGCTTCAGCACTAAACTGGAAGTGTACAAAACACAGTTTGAAAGAAAGAACAAATAATAAGGTCTTGACCCATCAGTACTGACTTGATCTGTCTTGTGGATCAGCAGCATAGTTGACCCAGAGCAAAAGTGAAACCCCCATGTCTGAATCCTTATAGTAGATGCTCCTGGATGCGAACTTTGCCCCGGGATGTGAACAGAAGTCGCACTCCGGCAGCACAGCAGCAGTGGGTGGGAGGCGCCATTAGCAAAAGCACACCTCGGGTTATGAATGATTTCTGGTTATGAACGGACCTCTGGAACGAATTAAGTTCGCAACCGGAGGTAGCACTGTATTAGATTTTTCTATTGAAATGTCACTTCAGGACATATTTCTGAGAGTCTTCAGTCTGAGCAGTATAATATTGTAGATGTCTACTGAGAAGTCAGTTCTACAGAAATTGACTGGGCTTACTGCAAGCCAAGCCTTGTCAAGCCTTGTTCAAGCATGGGAGTTAAATATTAATTTGTCAATGTTTTCAGTAAAACTACTACACCCAGCAATATCCATATGGCGAACACTAATCACATTCCCAAGAAGAACTTAAATTTGCAGCTCTGAAATCAAGTTCTAATGAGGAGAATTGACTTTTGAGTTCAGAAATTTGTTTCAGCTCGAACCTTGGTTGTATGTGGAGGCCAGACTGTGATTAGGCTTGATCCAAAGCTTCTGATTTATGACTAATACATCAGCTATGACTTGCAGCAATATTTCATAGAATCATAGAGTTGGAAGAAACCACAACGGCCATTGAGTCCAACCCCCTGCCAATTATTTATTTAATTATTTATTTATCCTGAACAGAAGTTTTCTGGTTACAAGGTGCATTTTAGGTACATTAGGACAATCCTCATGTGCACCTAAAGACAGCAAAGATCTTGAGAACATAATCAGTGTATTAAGAGAGTGGTATTTAAATTGCTCAGATTTAATTATTATCCACAGAAATGAGTGCAGTCTCCTAACTCTGTCTGCTTAATCTGAAGCCATGCTCTTCTGCTAATTGACAAAAGCACATTGTTGCTTTTGAAATTCTCTCTTAAAAGTCAGTGAAGGCTACTAGTGATGCAAGAAGCATAAAACAGGAAAAGAAATAATTGCTGTCAAACGATCACTTTGTATGTCCCCTTCTTCTATTAATCTTTTAATGTTCTATCAATGTTCTATTAAACTGTGCTATTGCAAGCTTCCAACTTTGTGCAACCCCAGTATTTTTGGAAAGGAAAGAATTATGCCCCACGTCGGCCAGCAGAGGGGGTAGTGGTATGTTATCCACCCATTCTCTCATTTTCTGCACATTTCTAGATTTAGTTGAATATTACTGAGGAGTTGGTACTGTGTGTACCCGGTACCCTGTGTCTCATTGTCTGGTCCTTTCAATCAAATGCTTATGGAAAATAATATAATACACAAATTCTAAGGTCATCACAATCCAATACAGAATTAGTTGTAAAGCCCATTGAAAATGGCTTTAGTGTGTTGCTAACTCTGTGTTTAACTGCAGGATTTGCAATAAGGATTCCACACTAATAAATATAGATATAAGAAAATAGCTTGGGGTTGTTGTTTTTTTAAAAAAGTGGGACATACCCCAAATTTGAAATAACTGTTGCTTTTTAAATACCCTTTTCAATATTGTGTAGCTAGTTATGAAAGCTACTGAAATAAAAGGCACACCCCCCCCGCAAAAAAATGTTATTTCTCCTACAAAAGTCTTTGTGACCTTCCAAATGAATAAATATATGTTACAAATATGTTAGATTGAGACTCCCCCCCCCCTTTTTGCTTCCCAAATGCTCCTATGCTGTGCTGCTGCAAAGACAGAACACACACAAAATCATATTTACATAAGGGTAGTAATATTCCAAATGTATTCAGAAGAACACTCTTGGAAGACTGAATTGTGCAAAAATATTATCGCACATCTTCTCTGCTGAAAAATAAAACCTGCTTATAGTGCAATCCTACGCATGTCTATTCAGAGATAACCTGCACAGAGAATCTTGGATACAGGACTGCAGCCTTAACAATATTGTATTTCTGAGAGCGCATTTAAGAAATAGGCAGTTCTGACACCAGTAGAACAGAACATGTTCACCTGTATATGCTGGGTTGGTTTTGCCTTGTTTAAAGTGTATAGAGGCATGAGTGAGATCAGAGGATGACACGTAAGGTCACTTTTGCTGCACTGCAGCAAGCTTTTTTCTTTTTTTAACAGCTTCGCTTTGTAGAGCTGTTGGTTTCCCTGCACCAGACAATCCTGATCAGCAGAGGGCGCAATCACTTTGCAGCAGAGGACAAACAAATTCTCGCATGCAGTGCTATCCATCAAACCTTGGACGCTAGGCAGAAAATAATAACTACACCGAACCAGAAGGTGCTAGCATGAAATTACATTTACATGGACAATTGCTAATAAGTAAAAGCATCCATTTGTAATCTAGGGGAAAGGACGGCCCAACTGTGCTTGTTTTGAAGGGGGGAAATGTTTACACACATCATTCTAGCCTTCAGATATTTATGAAGACTCCGGGGGAAATCAAAACGTTAACAAGACTGCAATCTCATGTGTCCCATCGAAATCAGTGGATGACAAAATATTTCTGAGTAAGCATGTTCAGAACAGGAGAGCAAATCTGAAAAACAGAACAAGTTGAGCAGCATCTCATCTCACTAGCACAGATCTCCATCTATAGCTTTACATATTTGCCCTATAAGATCTTTTCTTGCCTCTGCAATAAATATAAGAGAATCGAGAAAACTCGATGTGCTCTGCACAAAACCAAACAACCTTTATTCCCTTTGGGCACTGCTTGATCACTCTTGGTTTCAGGCATAGTACGGAGGGGTGGGTGGGTGTGTTTCAACTCCCTGCATATTTCTAGAAATGCCCAAATTGCTAAAAATGAAAAAGGCAGCCAAATCAGCTTTTCTCCCTTTTTCTTTTGCCTGATTATTAAGGAACTCGTGTTTCTTTTGTTAGAGACAGCCAAGCATGCTGAAGGATGGGTAATCACCTGTAACTTACGCATCTTGTCCGCGCTGATAGAGACTCTTTAAATGGATGCCTGTGCAAGCCTGCAGACATCACACCACTGAAGAGCTTGAAAATATCCTATGGCCAATCTAACCCAGTGTCCTGTCCCTGATAGTGGTCAGCATTGGTTTTTGAAGATGAAGTGAAAAACTGCACAGTGAATTGCAAAGCAACGATTCAATTGCGTGCTCTGCAAATGTTACGAAATCAGCTATGCAGACAGATGGCTCATCCATACATTTAAAGTGATCAGTAAACTTCCTGTACCGCCTTTAATTCTTCATTGTCCATATGGCTTTCTCCTTAAAATCACTGCATTCCCACATTTCCCCCTCCCTCCAAATTTTCTCGTACCCTCTCCTTTTCAGAGTATCCCTGGTATGATACAAGCATGGCTGAGTGAAGAGAGTGTGTGTGAAGGCTGTGATTTGGCAAGGAGGTTGTGTGGACAATGGAGAATCAAGGGAGGGACAGGAACCCTACTGTCCACTTTAAACAGTACAGTGGTACCTCGGTTTAAGTACTTAATTCTTTCCGGAGGTCCGTTCTTAACCTGAAACTGTTCTTAACCTGAAGCACCACTTTAGCTAATGGGGCCTCCTGCTGTCACTGGAGCACGATTTCTGTTCTCATCCTGAAGCAAAGTTTTTAACCTGAAGCACTATTTCTGGGTTAGCGGAGTCTGTAACCTGAAGCGTATGTAACCTGAAGTGTATGTAACCTGAGGTACCACTGTACTATGAAGTGCATGAGGAGGAAGATGCACATAGTAAGTAGTTCTATACTGTGTGGCAGGGGGAGCCTTCAGTTGCTGTCAGACTATAACACCCATCACCTCTGACCATTGGTCATTCTGACTGGGGCTGATGGGAATAGTCAACCAAAACATTCTAGGGGTTACCATGTCGAATCCTTATGCTTTACAGCTTGGCCAAGAGCAACTCTCCATGGGGAAACCATTTTCAACAGCATTCCCCTGGCGACTGTTCTCAGGCTCTGAGGAATTAGCTGTGCGTAGTTGACATATTTTGAAGAAGCAGTGATGGGAGAAGATGCACATGTGAGATGTGTTGCCTCTTGCTGCACTTACTTATTTGGAAGGTGTGAATCTTGGGTGCTCAGATAGCTTGTGCTCCCCCCCTTTGTATTTTGCAGAAAGTAACACAGTAAAAACTTACTTTAAAGGTAAAGGGACCCCTGACCATTAGGTCCAGTCGTGACCAACTCTGGGGTTGCGGCGCTCATCTCGCTTTATTGGCCAAGGGAGCCGGCGTACAGCTTCTGGGTCATGTGGCCAGCATAACTAAGCCACTTCTGGCAAACCAGAGCAGTGCACGGAAACGCTGTTTACCTTCCCGCCGGAGCGGTACCTATTTATCTACTTTCACTTTGACGTGCATTTGAACTGCTAGGTTGGCAGGAGCAGGGACTGAGCAACGGGAGCTCACCCTGTTACGGGGATTCGAACCGCCGACCTTCTGAATGGCATGTTCTAGGCTCTGTGGTTTAACCCACAGCGCCAGTGTGGTAAAAAGCCCGTCTCATGCACATTCATTCCCATTGTGCATTTATTTTATGTAGCTGACACCCACAAATTATAGTTGAAAGAGGCCAAACAAACGCCACCCTGGGCATCAGTGGCGACTAGCGGCAGGGATACATTGGAAACTAGCTTTCATAAACAGCCATGTAAAGGCCCCCATTTCTAATTATCATTCCTGTGGTGGGAAATAAATGCGAAGAAGATATATACATACAATAAAAGTAAAGGCAACATAAAAATTGAATGGACTGACGAGTCCATCTTCAATAAGTTGGCTCCCATGGCATATTTTAATGGAAGATATAATAAAAGCTCAGGTAATACAGGTTTGAAGCATATCAACCATTATTTTCGATATGTCGCTTTCCCCCAAGAAAATATTCATTTTATGTGTTTATAATAGATATATTGAAATGTGTGACTTTGGGGGAAAAATAAAAATAAACACTAGATAACTAGGCTAGCTACAAGATGGCCTTATTCACACCAGTAACCTAGAAGCATTTGAACGGCAGGGGGAGATCAGGCATCACAAACTGGGGATTAGCCGCCCCACCCTGCTGCTGTTTTAAATAAGCCATCAATATAACTGGAATTTACTTCCAAGTAAATAGTCTTAGGATCACAACCTCAGACGCTTCGTACTAGCAAAGAAGTTTTTACGGTATAGTATGGTATAGTACGTTGATTAGTTCAGGAGTTAAGAATGCTATCTTAGAATTCCAATTCTGATTCACAAGTTTTATTCCAGTGGAGTGATGGGTCCTGCCATACCCCAGGGATGGGGAACCATTGTCCCTCCAGATGTTACTGAATTTTCAACTCCCATCAACTCCAGCCAGTATTGCTGCCATTGATGAGGATGCCAGTGGTGAGGAATTATGGGTCCCACAACATCTGGAGGACTGCTGAGTTTCTATCCCCGCTATACACAAAAACAAGATGTTGAGTGCCATTGATTGCAAGCCTGTGCTTAAGATAACCACCATACAGGATTGACCTGACAATAAATTTTGCTGCCTGAAGCAAACAAGATTGTGCCTCCTGCCACTTTAATGTACAGTGGTACCTCGGGTTACAGACGCTTCAGGTTACAGACGCTTCAGGTTACAGACTCCGCTAACCCAGAAATAGTACCTCGGGTTAAGAACGTTGCTTCAGGATGAGAACAGAAATTGTGCTCTGGCGGCGCAGCAGCAGCAGGAGGCCCCATTAGCTAAAGTGGTGCTTCAGGTTAAGAACAGTTTCAGGTTAAGAACAGTTTCAGGTTAAGAACGGACCTCCAGAACAAATTAAGTTCTTAACCTGAGGTAACACTGTACTTAAGTCAAGTGGACTGGCAGGAGAAACTTACTTTAATCCTGATTACAGGACAGTGTCCTCCACCATTCCTGAGGTCTGCAAGCTAGCTTTGGGGCACAGAACAGCACCTGTAATACACACAGCTCTGTTCTCCAACACCTCACAACTACCAGCCAGCATCTGCTGCCAGAGTCAATGATCTCACTCTGCTTAATGGTAGAGCTGGTCCTTCTACTAGATGGAGATGCAGAATAGCTGCATCATTAAAAGTTATATTAAAAGACATTTAAAACTTACATCTCATTATGCCAATAGCTGCCTACCTGTTAAAATCCTTTCTACCAGTACTGATGACACAGCCGTGTGTTCATATTGTAGTCATTTTAATTGTAAGAAAAATCCGTATTGAATATAAAATCTGCCACAGATCACTATTCAATCACTCAGACGGCAATCCTCAATACAGTGTTGTACTGAAATCCCCACTAACTTGCAAGTAAATATGCACTGCCAAACTCTGGCAGCCTTTGCTCCTGGAATGTTCACTGAAAACATCACCACCTATTCCCTATCTTATCTTTGAAATCTTATTCTGTGTTTGCCTATCTGGCACTGGAGTCAATATTCATGACAACATTATTAATGAGGTTCTTATCCTGTCGCTCCTCTTCCTAGATCTCTTGCCATTTAAGCAGCATGCTTAAAAATTAGTTCACTGATAAGAATGAAACTTCAGATGAATTGTGGGCAAAGCCCTTAACACCCATGTGGGATCATAATAATGCCCTACATCAAAGGACACCTTCCCACAACAAGAGTCATTGACAAGACAGAGGTTGAAGTTGTTCCGGGAAGGACTGTGCAACCATGACTGGACTGACCGAATGACATTGCCTTAGCTTCATTGAGTGGGAACTGCTACTTATCAGCACTCAAACTGCTAGCTAGAGCTGCTGGTTATAAAATAGCATAACAAAACCCTATTCTTTCCCTTCCAAATGAGACTGCTGTATCATTTGGTGTGGAGAAAGTGTCTTGGCTCACATACTACATAGGAGTTAGATAGGAAAGGGGCATCTGTGGCCCTCCAGATGTTGGGCTATAGTTCCTATGAGTCTCAGCCATCATCCCTCATCTCCATGCTGGTTGGGATTGATAGGAACTATAGTCCAATAACATCTGGAGGGCCACAGGTTGTGGTTCAGAAGCACCTGCAGAGCCACATGTTTCCTTCCCCTGAGTTTAGAGGTGCCTGTGACATCGCTGCAAGTCACTTTCCACTATATATGTTATTTTGAATAGTCATTTGAAAACAATTTTCTTCCATTTTATTTATTTGCATTAGAAATTGAACATCACCATCTTTAGCACACAACTCTTTCTGTTGTTGTTTTAAGGTTCTCTCCCCCTATAACCAAACTTTTCTTTTGTAGGGGATTGCATTCTCTTTCATTACATGAAGATTTAGCTGTTGTGGTCAACAGCTAGCACTGATTCAGGAGTATCAGAAAGCTGACATTGCCACCAAGGGAAAAACCCTCCTTTTTAAAGTGCCAACTAACATCTGCTCTAACATGGACTCTTAAAGTAATAAATAAATAAATAAAAGTTGTCATGTTTTTAGTGAGATTTAATGAGGCTTCTGAGCAATCCTGGGTATCTTTCCCAAAGAAAGAAAGACAGGATTGTAAAGTTTTCATAAACAACTAAATGAAAATATGGAAGTCATATGGAAATATGTCAGACTATGTGACCAAAGCCACACTTTGGAATCTTGAACCTTAATCCAAATTGTTGGCGGCCAAAATGTCCCCCCACTTTTCATTGTGCAACTCACATGTAGACCTACAGGTCACAAATTTCATAAATGTCATACATATTTCAGCCAGTTCCCACTTACTGTTTTCCTCAAAAACAGAATGCTGCACTCTGTGGAATACAGTGTGACACCACTGGTAGTTTGATACTGTACCTGACTTAAATGATAAAGATGCATATATATATATATATATATATATATATATATATATATATATATATATATGCTGCATCCGTTTTATTCCTATTTGTGAGTGAATCCTGCACATCCCCAGTGCACAGTGGTATATCCTGTTTGAGGCTTTGCATGAAATCTAGTTAGCCTTGTTTGCAAGTATTAATGTCACCCCAAGAGAAGACTGAAAGTAAGAAGTGTTTACCAGAACAATCTCTGGTAAACCATGGCCTGATCTATAGAAGTGGAAGATGCATGCAATAAATCTTACTGATTCAATTTCAGCTCTGGGTCAAGGAGGCTGGAATTCTTGACATACTTTCCTGTGAGTAATCCCCACTGAACACAGTGAGACTAATTTCTGAGTAAGCATTGGAATGCACCACTAATTAGATCTATTTAGTGCTGCTGCTTCCAATAAATTAGTTCTGCAATTATTATTATTATTTTAAAGAATAATCCTGCTTCCCAGAAATACTGTACTCCAAAATCAGTTTTCCCAAAAAGCAGTAAAGTTGACAGGCATGTGCTGGGTAAAATCACTGCATTCTCCATTTGTGGAGCACTGTAGTCCTGACTGGGTGAGTTGAATTGTGGAAAATTGATGTAAATGTGGTTTTGCCTTGAGTTGGACTCAGTTGGCCCTTTGGATTCCTTTCTTCTATGGTTTGCAGTATATTGTGAAGTTACTATGGCACTATGTTGGCAGAATCAATAAGCAGATAAGGAAGTCTAAATGAAGGTGTGAAAAGTTGGTGTAATCGCAGAATTCATTTTTACTACAAACATTTACAATAGAGACATACTTGAGAATACTCATTGCTCTGTATTTTAAGGCAGAATGGTCAGATATACAGATTTGAGTGTACAGAATGGTCATATATACAGATTTGAAGGGAAAGCATACTCTAACTTACCTAATAAAAGTTTGTTTTTATCTCTACAATCCGGTGTGTTCCATGGATTGTTACACGAAGCCCAAGGTAACACTTGTACAAGGGATGCAAAAAGGTAGAAAAGTGTGTAGCACAATATAATATTATAATATATGGCTATTAGGACAGAGATAATCAGCATAGCAATGCCACAGCCTGAAAAAAAGAGAGGATCAAGGATCAGGGAGGATCACAATTTAAACTACTAAAAATACATAGGCTTGTATCCAACTAGTTCATACACAGAGTAGAGCAAAAGAAATTAATGGACCTAAACTTGCCACATCCCATAATTTGTGTGGGTTTACTCTGAGTAGGGCTAACATCGAATATAATCCAGAGTGAACTAAAGGATAACATTGAGGCTGCCTAGTCATATACAACATGAACACATTTTAGTTTAAATAGCATCTTATTTTTCAGGCGTTTTCTTTTACTGAAAATAGTTCAACACGCCATGCAGCTCAATCCTATCTATTTTTAAGTCCCACTGAATTCAGCTTGGCTTTCTCCCAAGTAAATGTTGTGCTGGAATGTAATTCATAGTGGTTAACAGAATATTTTTGTCTTGGCACAAAATCCATCTTGGGCTGCCATATAAGAGGGCAGTGGAGCTGTCACCCCATTCTTGAAGACCACATGTGATTTATTACTCTATGGGATCTACATTTAAAGGATCAAAAATAAATGCTTTCTACATTAATATCAGCACTCTTGCTTCCACAAAAATAATATTTCCATTATCTTGATTGATCTTGGATTGGATCTTTCTATGTTCCAAAGTAATATCTAATTCTGCATCATGGGATTATAATGATAAGTCATCACTCAATAAAGTCTCTTTTTTAATGCTTTTAAAATACACTGTTTTGTTGCAATTCCATAAGAGTGACAGAAGAGCCTGCTGGCTCAAGCCAATGACCCATCTAGCTCAGAATCCTGTTTTCACAGGGGACAATCAGATGCGTAAAATGCGTACCTTCAAGCAGGATCTGTACACCAGAGCACTCCATCGTGCATTTTCAGGAAAAACATACTGCCTCTGACCATGGAAGCAGAGCAGAGCCATCAGGCAAGTAACCATCGATAGCCTAATGCCCTCCACCAATTTGTCCAATTATCTTTCAAAGCTTCTTCTCATTTCATGTCAGTACATTTGTCACCACCACACCAGCCAACATGAACCTTGAAACAGCTCTCCCCAGTGCTGCCTATACAAGGGAAGTGGGAAAGTACCATACGGCATGGTATTTGCGAGATATTTAGCACTGAAGGGAAGTGCTATTTTCTTATGAGATGTACGTGACACCATAAAAGTGATGCAGCCGTGGAATGCTCTCCTCCTGCTGGGAAGTGCAGCATGGATCCACTAAAGCAGAAAAGTGCTGCATTACTACTACATCAGTCATTGCAAGGTCACCTCAAGGTCAAAGTCAGACTGCAGCGCATCAGCCACTGTACTTGTAGCAGTGCCACACAGAGGAGAACCCATGTCATCTCTCTTGCTTTGAACTGAAGGAAAACCATGATCTCCGAGTTAAAGACACACACACACACACCATGCACACAAAATGCCACAGGACAAGGCATTGTTTCTGCTCAGCTCACCTTGTAAGGCAGGGATGGCTTTCCAAACAGACACAGGTCCCTGACTAGCAAACTGCCCCAGAGAAACCTCCAGGAAGAAGATGGGGATCCCAGCCAGAGCCAACATTGTCAAATAGGGAATAAGAAATGCACCTAATGGAAGAAGAGAATACAGATCTCAGGGACAGCATAGGTGGGAAAGGGCACAGCCCTGACATTTTGTAGCTGTTCTATTTTGTGCACTGCAAAAGCACTTTACGACCCTTCCCCCCACCCAAAACCCCTGCAGAGCAATACCAAACTTTTTGAAACTAATGTATTTCCTGTTTAGAAACCCTTCGCAGAGATGCTTTGTCGGCAGAAAGCAGGGCTCTCTCCCTTGGGAAAGCTTTGCATGTTGGTCAGATTGGCAGAAGGTATTTTCATGCCCCATAAAACCCACAGTTATAATTACCAGGGCATATTAAAACAAAATTAGGCTGATCCTAACAATCCTTATTTTGAAGGTAAAGAAAGCAGGCTAAAGAAAACACATTGGTGGCCACTCCTAATATCTACCCAGAAGCAGCCCCACTGAACTCTGTACGGGTTACTAAGACTGCATCCACGATACTTCCAGTTCAAGGGGTAATTCTGTGTATACAGATGGTTGTCAGTCCTATTAGATTTAGTGGAACTTAATTTCCTGGCAAATACGTGCCAGATCTCAGCCTGTGCAGGGCTGTTCCCCCTTCTAGCCACCTCGACAAAACCTGCCTTGTTCAGTTCAACCGCTCCTGACCCGCCTTCTCCTTGGGGCATATTATGGATTTGCTTCTGCACCGTGTCAAACAAGGCTGACTGTTTGGAGTGGAAATGGCTGCCAGACTTGCTGCAGGTGGTGCAGCTAATTCAATTACTACTCATAATTTCTCTCATCATCACCTACAACTGCGTCTCAGGGCTTCCTGGAGTGTGTCCTGGAGAGGAAAGTCAGCGTTGTTTTTAAGAGGGGCGGGTGAGGGGGGTGGGGATTGCGCTGGAAACAGCCGGCTCCTAATTTCAAATTTTAAAATAAATCACGTTGGGATGGCATTTATGCATTTGACAATGAAGTCTTCCCAGCAACTGTGTTCGTTACTTGTATAAAATATAGCCCGCAGCCGCTGCTGTGGTGTGGTAGACTCACATTAGGAGGGAAGCTCAGCAAACCTGGACTCCCCACGCTGAGACTGCTGTTCAGAATTCTGTTGTGAAGTCGAAATCAGGAGAGCTTTGCAATGATGCCAAAAAGACAAATCATTTGCGCTGGACCAGGGACTGCGCCTGCGCAAACTTGAGACGCAGCTCCTTAATCTGCCTGTTCTGTTACCCATATTTGGGAGAGATCCTCAATGAACTCGGTAGGATATATTTCTGGGTATACTGGCTTCGGATTAGGTACAATAAGTGCGTCTGTGCGTCCCACTGAATTGGGAGTAAATTTACTGAGATCCCAAAGCACATGTGTTCAGGATTTCAGCCCTAACCCGAATTCAGCAACAGTTTGGCTAAATGGCATGTTGGGTAAATCACATGTATGGAATAATGATGATTAATTAATATATATCGGGTATTGATAAAAAATACACCCTGGAAACCTTGAGGTTTAGAATAACCAGAGTTGAGTCCCCCACCACCACCGTTTGAAATTGAATCATAATAAACAACCACTTCTTGTAGATTTTGAGACAACCACATGTTTTTGTTTTATGTGATGCTGCAAGTTTTCTCCAAAATCCTGTGATTTCACTCAAAACAACAGAAAAAGCTCAGCGGGTGGAGCATCTGCTTCGTATGCAGAGGTCCCACGTTCACGCCTCGGCATCTCCAGGTGGGGCTGGGAGGAAACCCCGCCTGAAATCCTGGGTTGCTGCTGCCAGTCAGTGTAGACAATACTGAGTTAGATGGGCCAGTGGTTTAGACTCAGTATGTGGCAGCTTCCTATGTTCCTAAGAAAGGTGACTTTTGTGGTGTTGGGTGTACTGACTACATACATGAATGACAATGGGTAAGCTAAACAGTGATAGGGGGCTATATATACACAGAGACATACAAACGAGAAAACTATGTTAACATGCAGCGTTCAGCAGAAGGTGAGGAATTGCCGTTTAGTCCAATTAATCAGAGCGGGGAAAATATATGCACTTTTTCGCTCATGAAATTTTAATATCTGTAAGGCTGGTCTTGTTTTCTCTGTATGTAATATACGGGTTGGAAAGGAAATCGCCAAACTCAGATTGTAATTAAAGCAACGTCGAGATTCATGGCAATAATGCACTATGAGAAAGCCAGATTGTTTTAAATGCACATTCTACTATTTTCGTTTGTGATTGTGAGAGGTATGTTACATCTCTTTCATTTCTGAACGGGGGTGGGGATCATTTTGTTTTAGGCATTGTCTAATTCTAATAAATGAAAATATTTTTATCTTTGTGGTTTCCCAGTTTGGATGTTGCCCCCCCCCCTTTACTGTAGTCAAATCTGGTAGGAAAATATTTCCAAAATAGGGGTTTTTTCCCCCATAAAGCAAGAAGGTTCGGTGGACGGGACTGGTAAAAATTCTCACGCAGTTTTTCAGAGCTTGATTGCCGTATCAACTATATTTTGTTTTATTTTTCAGAGAGGTCGATAGAAAGCTTTACTGTCTCTTCACTTTCCAGACTCTAGTCCCTAATCCGTTGCCTGTTTATTTTGAAGTTCCCAAAAGAAGGAAGAAAAGCTGTTTGGGGAGGACAATTTGGAGGGAACAAATAGTCGGAAGGGAAAGGGCTAAGGCAGCAGACACTTCTCCGCCCCCTCCGCTCAAATTGGCAGCCCCCCCCCTTGATGCATTTCCGTTTAAAGGGGGCTTCGGGAGACCTTGCACCTCTAGCGTGCAGTTTGGGCCCCAAAGGGTCCCATTAGTTCAAGAGGGCTGGTTTCTTAATGACTGCGTCGAATTGCAACCATGATCATCTGCATGCAGACTCTTTCCGAAGGATTTGCTGCGAAAATCTGCTCTCGCTTGATTTGCTCTTTGAAATGATTGCCTCGCTCCCTTTACTTCGAGGTAGTCTCCCCGAAACATTTGGAAGAATAAAAGGTTGGGAGATCTCCAACGCTTGTTTACTCAGAAGCAAGTCTCGCTGAGCTCAGCTGGGTGCACAGCTGGAAGATCGCAGCCGATCCTAAGCATGCATATTTGGAAGCAGATGTCATCGTTTCAAAAGAGATCCATCCAGGACTCCTTCAGTCCTTTTATGTTCTGTTTATGTATACTGTACATTCTATTAGGTTTCGCCAAGGTCAGTTTCAGCAGTGGCGGAGCTTCACTGCAGACCTTAAACCAAACGACTTGCTTTTAACTGATAACATAGAATCGCACACTTGTCGTCCGCATCGGGTGGAATAAAGACCTTACTCCGGGTCACTAATGCGGATTAGAATTTACTTCACCCGCAAGCATGCCTTGAAGTCTATTTTGTTCATTCTTCACGCAACGCAGATTATAGGTTAGGGGCGTGATATGGGGTGCTTAATGGGTACTTCTAACATAGGTGAAGTAACCTTTCCTATGAACACCAAGATCAAGGGATAATCACGCTTTTAAACCCAGGGGCATCGATTTCTCTGGCTGCCCCGGTTTTCTAGAACAGGGCTTGCGGGTTTCCGACGATGGACAGCTTCTGACCCCGCCCCCTGCCCCGCCCCTTCCCCCCTCGCCATCAGCAGCACCCACCCCTTTGCTTCTAAGGCACTGGCTGAAAGCCCGATCCAGAAACCAGAGGGAGTGGGGAACTCGAATTTAAGCTGACTGAGGAAGCAGTTTACGTTCAAGCTCAGCGCTCCGTTTAACCCGGCTGGTGGATCAAAGGCCCCAGCGTTACCCCTTTCTGAGCTGCAGGGTGTAAAAAGAGAGGAAAATCCATACCTCCCCCATTCTTAAAGGCCAGGTACGGGAACCTCCAGACATTGCCCAGCCCTACTGCATAACCCACCATGGAGAGGATGAAGTCCAGCTTGCTAGACCAGTTTCCCCGGGCTTTATTTTCGTCCCCTTCATCCTCCTCCTCCGGCTGGAGGGAGACAGAAACAGAAACACAATTACATCGACGCGATAGCACACAACGAGTTCAGAAGCGGAAATGTCTGAGCTGCCATCCCTAGGCAAACTGTACCGCAGTAGTTGCAGTAGTAATTGGTTTGATAATTATATAAATAATAGATTATTATTATTCATCATCATTCCATACCATAAACACAAATTGCAGCGTTAACGTCTATTGGAGCAAGAAAATACAGAGGTCTTGAGTTTAGAGGACCCTTGAAAGCTACAGCATTTAATCGTGGCGTGGGGAAAGAATGAACTGGAAATGTCCTCTAGGAAAGATAGAGGTGATTCACTCACACAGGTGCTTCGCTGGGAATCTCAGGACTCGCTGATCTGCAGTTGGCTCTGTCACAAAACAAGAGAAAGCCCCAGGCACTTTTAAGTCCCATTGGCAGAGTTATGTATGTGTTTAAATCCCTCCTTGTCGAAATCGACGAGAGCTTAATCGACGTGACTTCTGATCACATCCTCCTCCGAGTCTGAGGTCATAAGAAGATCCCTGGCCAGCTTCCCTGCCTGCACCCCCCACGTGTGAATGTGGAAGGCAAACTCCAGTGGCATTTGGAGCAAACATGCCCTGGGCCTGGCGCGCATCATCACCCTTTTAATCGGGGCAGGAATGGGAAGAAGATTAGAACAAAAGCGGAAAACCTGACAGTGCCTAAGGCGAGACCGAGTTGCGCCGAGGGTCCCACTTCAAGGCTTCATGTGGCTGAGTTAAGCAGTAAGCGATTGGGAGAGGCGAGCTGGCGCCCTAATGACTCGCGCCGGCTGTCTGCTGCGCACAGCGCTTTTGGGAACATTTGCCCGGGGCGCGTGAACTGTCCCCCTGGTCGTTTGCCATCCCTCAACCCCCAGTTACCACACGGTCCATTCTCCCTCCAGTCACTGCTTAGGGAAAGAAGAGCAGCGAGGCGGGATGGGGCTCTCTCTCTCTCTCTGTGTGTGTGTGTGTGTGTGTGTGTGTGTGAGAGAGAGAGAGAGAGAGAGAGAGAGAGAGAGAGAGACGCGCTTGAACTTACTGAAGAGCTAAAGAAAGCGGGGAAAGAGGCCTGTGGCGATGAGAAGCGCCGGTTTGGAGCTGGGTTGGAGCCACACAGCTTCAGTCATATACAGGGGGAACGCTTCGGTGGAGGGGCTCGGCCGAGGGGAGGAGGCAAAGCATTTTTCGGGGGGGGGGAATGTCCTCCTGGAGACCACTTGAAGGCACTGGCGACGCTACCAGACCCAACTCGGGGCTTGGTGAACCCGAACGGGAGCGCGCGAGGTGATGGAAGTTCAGCCTAACTAAACTCGCCACACACGCGCGGGCGCGCGCGCCGCTGGGAGGGGTCCCGAAGTCCTAAGAAAAGTCTGTCCTGAGGAGAAGGAGGAGGAGATTCAGGCTTCCTCAGCTTCGCTGGGATACAGCAGCAACCGCGTCATGACGCACGACCTGCGCGCTGGCCTTTGGTTCGACCCGCCAGGGCTGAGTGGCCGCCATTGTCTTCTTCCAGGCCTAGGCCGCCCCAGGGCCTTGGATGTCCCCTGTCCGCAAGGCACAGTCCCTCTGTCACCGAAGGACTGAAAGTTTCCCTTTCTGGACGAATAGGCAACTCCTAAGGGCCGAGGCGAGGGATCTTCGCCCCCGTTAAATATTGGGGGGTGGCGCTGCTTCCCTAAGTTGAGGGGCATTTGCCATTCAAATACTGTGCGCGCACCGTGTCATATGATCGATTATGTGGGGCCGGTCCTAATCCTTCCTCGCCAATATTTTGTTCAAATTCGCGCCTTTGAGCCCAGCGGTTCATCGAGACTGCGGGGAGAAAGGATGAAGGTTCTCTTCCCCACGGACCCGATCCTGCTCCCTCCCACGAGCACAACACCCGCGCGCGGCTTGGCAGATACAGTGTGATCAAGCGGTGCGCCGATTGTCGAAATCAAATAGATCAGATGTAATAAAAGTTGCGCCCGCGACTGAGGGCGAATGAGTCCTTGGCTTGAGGTTAACTGTAGCCGGTGTGGTGTGGTGTAGTGGTTAGAGCAGTGGTTCCCAACCTTTTTGGGCCATGACCCACCTAAGCATCTCTAAAATCTTGATTGCTCCTCCCATATAATTCTTATTATTCAAAAAGTGAACTCCTATTCACGTGGAGGAAGCCATTAACTTGGTCTAAACATTCTCGAATTGCCCCCCCCCTTAAAAATCAAACTGCCCCTCTGTGGAGGGTGTGCCCCATGTTGGGAGCCACGGGGTTAGGGCTTCCGGCTTCGATCTGGGAGACTAGGCTTCGAATCCCTGACCTTGGGCCGAACATATCGCTCCAAACTGACCTCACAGGGTTGCTGTGTGAAGATAAAATGGAGAGAGGAAGAAGCAAATACGCCAACTTGAGGTGCTTGGAGGAAAAGCGGAAGATAAATTTAATTTTAAAAGTGTACGAACTCAGTTCCTTTTTTCTTTAGTTGGACACCAGTTTGCATTGTAGGGAGGGCAAAGAGGACACTGTGCCAAACTGTAGATTATCCGGAAACGGGTTAAAAAAATACCCACTTTCTCGTGGGTAGTAGGAATCAAATCGCAAGAATAAACAAAAAATGCACCGCGGGGACTGAATCTTCAGATTTGCTCGCTACTTAGGCAACGTGGTCCACTACACGCAGCTGAGCCCACAAAGGAACCATCTCGATCTAATTTAGCGGAATTTCTGAAAAGTAACCCAATGTTGTTCCTCTGAGCACTGACACTTAGATCGTTTTAAATCGTAGTGATGAAACTTAATTGTGCTAAGTGGGCGGATATATCTGTCCTTCACTCGAGAACATGTGATAACGGCATTCTGAAAAGTGAACACCTTTGCGTTTGATAGCTTCTCACGCGAAGCTTCCACCGTAACCTTCAGTGGTTATAATGTACAGTCAAATCCGGTTTTGCAAACCACAATAATGTACATGGCCTTAACTGCACATCTTAAGCCCACGGGGAGCCAACCACATAATCTGATGTCTTTGCACTTGTACTGCTCATGAGGGAGCAGTAGGATGCTGTCTTCACGACCAGAAAAGCAGTCAAACGGACACCTTAACCGAGACTATAGATGCGCTGCTCCGGATTGTGTGAATGCGGACGGGAGGGCGCAGCATGCTCTACTCCGCACCAACCCCTTCAGAGCGGAGAAAGACAGCGCTGCCTTTAGCCGTGGACGCCTCTGTTTCTTAGCAGAGGCCACTGTCTTGCCAGGGTACCAGGTGCGCGCTTTCACCAGCCCGGCCCCATTTCTACATCACACCGCAGTGCCCGGGACTTGCTCACTGACCCCAAGTGACGATTGAACTGTCTGAGATGGAATGATTGATCACAGAGCCCGGGCCCGGTGGGGCTTCGAGCAGAGGGCCTGCTACGGTTGGCTCTTTGCTTGGGTGGTTTTTTGTTGTTCGCTTTGATTGCCTTCCCCGTTTGCTCGACAGGCAAGAGCGCTCCCCAAGGGTCCCTTTTGGACAGCGGCGCTGGGGACGCTCAGAGCCGGGAAGGAAGAGTGAACTTTGGCAAACTGGAGTCGCAGCTACAAATGCTCCTCTGAGGGGGAGGGGGACTCTTCTCGCGCACGTGCCAGAGAAAGAGAAAGAGATCGGGTTAATTAGGTTAATCAGCTATGAATAGCGCTCAGACAAAGCGGTGCAAGGTAATGAGTATTTTTCGATTGGAGGTGGCAGGTCCCGCCGCAGCAAACGACAAGAGGCCAATGGGACTTAATCCTTTTTTGTTATGGTTACTCTCTGCCAAGCTAGCTAGAGATACATAATGACAGAAGTACAGTAGGTGGAAATATACATACGCCCGTGTGTATTACAATTGTCATTGCCCACCAAAACCTTAAGAATGGGTCGGCTAAGAAATTAATAAATACTCATATTTGTTTGCTTTTGCGTGTCAGTTTCTCTCCCAGACTCAGGCGAATACTGAATGACTTTTTGCGCAGTTGATTGGAAGGAAATATGTGTGCGTTGAACAGGGTAGTTACGCAGTTAGTCTCAGGATGTTTACTCGGAAGTAAGTCCAGCCTGTTCAATAGACTTACTCAGCAACAGGGAAACGTTTTAGCCAAGTTCTATTTCGCCTTATAGATCGATTTCCCTTTTCGCGCTCCAGTGTCCAATAAGGACCACATTTTATGATCTGTTGGAGGAGATCCACTTCCCTTCTCCTTATTGGTGCCTGAGCCCCAGGAAGGAGAGAGAAGAGTTATTTCAAGTCTTTGTGCTTAAGAGAGAAGAATAACTAGATCATCATTGTCATCATTTCCAGACCCTCGTTTTCCTTCTTTCTACTGCACGCAGGAGGAGGACTATTTTCAAGATCGCTCACTGCCAAGCCTAAATCTGATTTAGTATACCCGAAGTTTCTATTAGGGATGCATTTTACTTGGAAAGTGGCATTGGTGGACATCCGCCTATGTTCGAACCACTTGTGTTAGATCCGAAAAGACGTGGGGTGGGGAAGACAGAGAGAGACAGTCAGAGAGAAAGAGAAGGCAGTAACAGGGGGAAACGACTTACCTCAGTGACCGCACGGCCAGGGAGAACAGACGTGATCCCATCTGTGCCCAAGACCACGGTGCTCTGGCTCATGTTCACCCAAGCGCCCTTGGCATTGTTTTGCTCCAGTGTGCTCTTACCAATACTTTGATTAGCTTCCCCGTCTGTGCTTTGCAACGGGGGGATTTTGCAAGGGGCAATGTGGGCCTGGAGGGTGTTCCCTGCGCTGGGGGCGTTCTTTAGAGGGAAAGCGTCTATAGAGTCTTGCACGGGGGCGAGTTTGCAGATGCCAACTTTGGTCCTCTCGGAATCATTTGCCCTGGCTTCGTCGGGTGGCAAAGTTTTGTTGTCGCTGGAGAGAGCGGTGGCGACTTCGGCCAGCTGGGACGGGACTTGGGAAAGCAGGTTCTGCGGGTGCTCCGTCTCGGGGCTGTTCCTTATCATCCCGGCGCTTTCCAGTGGCCCAGAGGCGGCTGACTCGGGGCTGTTCACCAGCTGTTTGCTCATCTCCTTTTGACTGGCGTAATCCTGAAAGAGCAGAGGCACATTGAAAAGAGTGAAGCAAAAGCGGACCTGCCACAGGACAAGGGGCCCGTCCCTGACATAAAGTGTTTGTATTGTGGTTGCACTGCTAAAGATAATCGCGAAGGCGTCGCAGCAGATCAGGTTTAGGCAGCCCTCCCCTCGCTAATCTTCATACTGTAAGCTAGAACTGCATCGGCGCCCTCAGATTCCAGTATTAGATAGATGCAATATCGCTTCCAGCTCTCTGCTTGCAAACCTCCTTGATTTTCTCATCACGACTGTCGGATGCTCTTTTCTCCTAGCACCATTGTAGAAAGATTCTTTAATTTTACGCCCCATTTCCTTTCTGTCATTCAGCAATGCACACTAGCTTTGGATTGGGGGGGGGTCGGCATTCTGCCTTCGATGCAGCTAGCGAGACATAGCAAAACTCAATAATATTGGTTCCTATATTCCCCCAGTAATGATTTTTCTCAATAATTTAATGGTAGAAAAAAGAAAAGGTCTGCAAGAAGCGTTAAAGGCACATTATCTATTACAACAAATGCTAAACTGTATTTTCTGAAATTCCAATCCTCAGCATGTTACTCAGAAGTAAATGGGATTTATTTCTCATTCAGCACAGGAAAATCTAGAGGTTTATTTTTTAGGCAGCAATTCTATACTATACTATTACTATATCATACTATACTATACTTGGGAGTAAGTCTCAGTTAACACAAAATGGCTGAGTCGGCATGTATAGTATTGCATTGCTAATATTTAAGACGCCTGTACTGTACCAGTATTAAATATTGGCCACATTCTTCCAGCCTGTGTTTTAACTTTTTACATCTCTTAATCCTTTTGAAGGTGTGTGTTATAATAAACAACGGTGCTAACTTAAATCACACAACTTTAGAAAGTCACATTTTGCTGCCCTTAAGAGAATAACCCTTTACGACGCTGAAAAGCAAACACGTAAGCAGTTTCTTGCCCGCATTTGGATTTCAGGGTCGAGAACCCTCAAAACGCGCTTAATTAATAACTGCAGCTGCAGAACTTCAGTAAAGAAAGCAAATTTTACTCTTGCACTGAAATACACCCACGTTTTTGCATGTCCTCCCCACTTTTCCTTCCCACTGCCGCTTTAGTATATAGAGGAATGCGGAGCGCTCTCTACACAGGAATGTGGACGTTCAGGACCCTGGACAGTGCCAACGCCTCCACTCGTCCCCTCCCCACTGCAGTCGACACTTTCCCAAGTCTAACAGTGCGCTGCTTATGTATGTTCCATTGAGAAGCATCTTCCACTTTGTACAGTGGGGCTCACTTTCAAGGAAGTGTATTCAGGACTGCAGGCTGAACCACATCCCCAAACTTAATTTGCAGCCACTTTTCATTTTAAGAGTAAAATGCAATTCCCCTCCAGCCTAAACATTCCCAAAAGAAACAGAAAAGAGAGGGGGAAACCCAGAGCACCGTCACTTACCATGTCTAAAGTAGCATCAGATAGAACCCGCAGAGGTAAAAACAACAGCACAGGCAAAATGGGTAGACTGGGTTTTGCTCCGGCAAGACCAAAGCTTTCTATACCTCCGTGGGAAAGACTATGTTTGCGTCAGTGCATAGCAAGGTGCCCTTCGTATGACATTTTCTTGATAATACGAGCTTGATAAATCATTACCCTTGGATTCGGATTTTAAAGGGACAACAAGAAGCCTGCGCGCCGGCTCGCTGTCACTCAGGCAGCGGTTAGGATTACGTGTTCGGTGTGACTCATTGGGGAGGGGGGATATGCTGAATAAGCCAAGCCCAACGAAAGCAGAACTTTCTTGCTGGTAATTAGAAAAAGAACATGTGAGGAACACGTCCTATTGCACCCAAAGCACAAACGCGAGCCGCGAAAGACCTCCCCGCCTCCGCCTCCCTCCTCCGAGCACCGCTCTACGTCTCCTTACGCTTCAAGCCAGAACCTCTGCAATGGACACACCCCATTCCACCACGTCTTTTGACTTTTTTTTTTTTAGACGCTTCAGCCCGTGCGCCTTCTTCTCTCTGCCTTTCAGCTGCAGGCTGGCCACGGCAGCGTTTTGATTTAATGTAACAGATCTTCAGGAAAGGGGAGGAATCTCCCCTCTCCCGGCTTCTGTCCACAAAACGCAACGGGAGACATAACACAGACGAAATCAACCCAAGCAGCTCAGCAATGTGTTAATATCCATCGAGGTCATCTTTAGGGCAGTGGGGTGAAGAGAAAAAGACATGCCAAGCATATTTGATGCGTTTAAAAAATGCTTGAGGTTGAGCAGGTAAGGAGGAACTGTTGGGTCCAATCTTCATGAGCAAAGTTGAAGCGCCCTTTGGACAACTCTGCGCATCCTAGAGAATTCCCGAGATTCTCTAAGCAGCTCTGGCTCATTGTTTCCCATGTAGCTTCGATGTGTAAGTAAAAGCTTTAGTTACAGAACAACAGCCGTAAAAGGAACACGATTATAATTTTTGCACGCTTCCCAAACTGGACAGTACAGGGTATATGCTGCGGTCCTAAAAAGTCACTCTTATGAGGAAACAATTTCCCTTAAAATCAATGCAAACGCATTTAGGGTCAGAGTGAGTTTTGAACATATATGTATGTATGCATAGTGGCATTGTGCACATTGTGGAAAAGAATATTTCACCCGCCTTTTATGTATCTCTGTGTTTAAAATTATGAAACGCACACTTGCAATTTAAGAATACAAGCAATTTCCTGCTTCGTTCGATGCCCTTCAGATGTCTAGCACGGATTCCAACTGAAGACATTAGCAAACTTCTATTAACCCACATTATCTCAGAGCTGCAGCATCAGGTATGCTACTAAAAAGTTGGGCCGGCAGCTCTCTTGGCCTTTTAGGAGTCAGGCACACTTTAGGAGTTGAGGCACACTTGAGACTCAACCGCACTGAATAGTAGGACTTATTTCCGAAGGCACTGCTGTGTGCTTAAAAGAAAATAAAAATCGTGAATCAAAACATACGATTAAAAAAAAAATTAAGAAAAATGTGGCCCGCTCCCACATATACACCTGTGGTGGTGGGAGTATTTATCAGAACATAAATAAAATAATTTGTATCTTGCTTTGAAATGTTTTCCTTACTGTGTTTCTTACAGCGCAATCCTGTACTCACTCAGAAGTGCGTTCAGTGGGGCTTACTCCTAGGTAAGAGTGTATAGGACTTCAGCTTTCAGCAAGAGTAAGTCCCATTGAATCCAATGTTATTTGCCTCTGAGAGCTTAACTATCCTATTGAAATCAACGCCATTTAAAAGCACCAAGCTGTAGCTGAATCGTGCCCAAGGTTTCAATTTAATTGCAGATACAGCTGTGGGTTACAGAACAGAGGGGTTTTTTTTACTTTTGGTGTCACCCAGACCCCCCCCCCCAATTAGAGTAATCCCTTTAAAATACATGAACTAAATTAAAAGAGACAAACCATCCATCTTAAAAAACTAGTGTTGTTTGTCACGGTTTCACTGTCCGGAGCAGGAGACTTCAATAAATAAGGTAGGGTTCGAACTACAGGAATCTGCTCATAAATTTCTGGCCATTTTAGCGCACTGTTAATTTATTAAATTTGGAAGTGGAACAATAAAGTAGTAACAACAATCTTTGTCTCCAGTGAAAAACACACTAGCAGAATTTTGTTAGCCACGTCGATGAATTGGAAGTGGAAATTCACATAATTGCAAATGGGTGATTAACTAAGTGAACTAGGAAGAGAATTATAGAGTACTTATGCTCATAACATTTAACTTTTCAGAGCTTCCTCCCGCCCCTCTCTCACACACTTTTACCGAAGTCAAACCAGTCCATTAACGTCATTAGAAGTTGGCTGAAGAATAATATAGAGCTAGTTTTCCTATGCAAGAAGATCTCGGTACTGTAGTGGTTAAATTATACCCCCGAGCCTCCCCTCTCTCAGTATTCTCAAAACTAATCTTCGCAGCGCCCAAGCTCACCCAACTACAACGCGCTGGTTCCACAAGAGGACCAAAGCAAGCGGTTGTAGCGCTTAAAGAAATGTAGATGGAAATAGATTCATTTTGTCTCCAATGTAATCTAATTAGCTTTCATTTGTGCGGAGACATCCAGTGTATTATTCATCAGATTATTTTCTACACGAGGAAGAGTTAACAGGGAGTATCCCAAGCCCCTTTCTCCGCACTCTCTAAGGTGGTCCAATGCGCGTCTATTTGCGTCATATTTAATAAAGCGGACATCAGGCGCCAACAATTTCGTACTCATTGATCTTCTTGATTTGAAGGGATGTTATAAATAGCTAAACCTGGTAAGCGCTCCCTCCCCTTCTTTAACTCTCCACAACCTTTGCCCGTTGCTCATCAGCTCCCCCCTCCCTCTTTATTTAAACCTTTCTTCCTTTTGAGGGCAAGAAGGGCGGGCAACTGCGTTGCCGAGGGGGGCCTCGAACTCGCGTCATCCCAGCCCGCTGCAGAGAGGAGCTTCAGAGCAAAGACCGCGGCAAGAAGGACTCTCAGCGCTTGGTCTGTGCTCAAAGCGCCTCCTGCGTCCAGGGAGCCTTTTGTTTCCGCGTTGCTGCAGAGCGAAGAGGGCTGCCTATCTGGGATTTGCCTCTTTCCAGTCAAGTTCACGAGCGGGACTGTCCGCAACGGGAGTTAGAGGAGGAGGAGCAGCAGCAGCAGCAGCAGAGATTTAGGGACTGGCGCATCAGTGACTCAGAATCCTGCGGATTTAAACCGAAGCACTTGAAGTTTGAAGCGCACGGCGTAAATTCCTGCAAACAAAAGCGAGTCAAAGTCGTGCTGTTTTGCTACCACCGAAGGAGGCGTCTAGGTCTGCACGAGCCCATCCGATACACAGGGCAGCAGCAAAACCAGGACTGGAGCCTTTCCCCTTGGCACCCCTCGCCACAGCCGCAGTTGCGCCTCGAAGAGGAGAGAGCAATCTGTACATGCTCTTTGGTGCAGTGGAGGCGGGTAGAAGTGGGAGAAGGGGAGACAGCGGCTAGAGGGCCAATTTCTAGTAAACTCTGCGTCCCAGCTACAAAGTGTCAATTTCCACCTTTTTTAAATTAAATATTTTTTTATTTACAAAAGTGTGCGCAATGTCTCTCTCGTATTTTTTTCCCCATGTAACATTTTTACAAACCAGTTTCATTTGTTGAGACATTAGGAAGAAAAGGGGGAAAGAGGTGGAGGGGGGCTATTATTTTTTTTTTAACCCTCGTGGGATGGACGGTTTTCTTTTTTTATTGCAGGGCTAGATAGATCTCCGTGCCAGCTTGAAAGGGTCCTGGCCTGGAAATGAGTGGGAAGCGGGTGGACTACCTCTCCATATAGTCTACGTCGCTGGCATTTCTTTCCTCTTTGTTAACAGGGAGCAAGAAGGAGCATGGGAAGTTGGCCAACGAAGCAGCAGTGGCTTTGTGCTGTGAAGTACTGCTTATAGAAATTCTGGCTGAAAGTTGGGCACCATGGGAAGCAGCTTGCTGGAAGAGATGGGCGCTTCTTCTGTTTTGATGACATGAAGAGGGTCAGATCCTCCTTAGAAGAAAAGAGGCAGCAAATAATAATAATAAAAATCAATCCCTGCCTTCAATGTCTATTTGGCTGATGTTCAATGTTTTCATTTTTTTGTGCCTTTAGAATTCCCAGAATTTGGGCCCAGAATTGGAACCTTGATGCTGCAGCCTTCCTGAAACTGGGTGAATATGATAATATACCTGGATGGGAAACCACACTGGGAGGCCTATTTAAGAGAACATATTTGAAATAAGAGTAAGAATTTGACCTGGAGACTTGAAATGCATGGAACTCAGACATCACACTTCCTAAAGTTAAATATACAATTCTTTTCCAGCATTCAGGAAGACCCTTTTCCATATACCCTCGTTAGAAAGCACTCCTTCCTTTGACTCTACCTTTTGTTTTTATATTAAAATTCCAGATATCTGCAATTAATTAAGGGGGGGGAGGGAGTGAAGGATGCCAGAGAATGGACTGAGGGCTTCAGTAGTCACAAGGTTGTGAGGATTAAATGAGGGAGGGGAGAACCATGTGCAGTATACCATCTTAAACTCATTGAATAATAAAAAAGGGATATAAACGCAATAAGTGTTAAATATTGTCTGGATGCAAGGGCTACCCACAGATAAACAGCAGTTCTACCTATTGCAAAACAGTGGAAGGATGAATCTGGATTGCAAACTTGTCAGAGGCCAGATCTACCCAGGCCTCTCTACCACTGAATCACCAGATTTCCCATAAATGGCACATCTGTTAGCTGATGCTAGTTATATTTGTTTGTTTCCTTTGCCCTCCCTGGAAACAATCACATGAGTGCCCATGTGCCAGCCCCCCCCCCACTCCATCAGAAACATGTTTCCTGACAAAATAAGTTGCAGACTAAAGGGTCCTTCTTTTTGTGGGATGTAATCCACTGGGAGCAGTCAAATACAACATTCCTTGTTTTCCTAGAGTGGACATGCAAGGGAATGTTTGGTCCAGCCAGTCAAAACTTCCTGTTCCTCCTGGCCTGCAGCATCCTTCCTTGCATGTGACTAGTGGGTGGCCATGATCTTTCCAGACCTGGTAAAAGGCCAAGGCATGCTGCCACTCTCTCGCTTTTCCATTTTCCTTCCATCCTGAGAACTTCCTGGAATGAACTGCTGGCTGCCAGCCAAGCAGTCGCCCAGGTCATCTCCCTTATGGGATAAACCTGTTAGTATAAATTTGTATCTTTAAGCCTAAAGCCTGCCTACAGGGATCACACTGTGCTCTGCCTGATCATGAGTAAATTTTCATTTTATTGCTTATGAATAAGACGGTGTTGTCTTTATTCTTTTAGGAGGGATTTTTAAAGGGGATCTTACCAGGAACATACAATTCAATCTGAGGCAGATTAAATTGCATAATAGTAAGAGGTTCTAACGAGCCTGCAACTAGCTTTCTGCTGTATGTGAGAAGGGGAATGTAAACTCTGCTAAGTAAAGGAACTTTCTATTGCAAGTTAGGAAGGCTATTAATAAACAATATATCCTCTCCTGACACCCTGAACATCTCCACGCCTTTTTTCTCTTGAAAAAAAAGACCCATGACTACCATGTAAGCAAACATCATTTTTTTCTTCAAGTAAGCAGAAAGAATAAACAATACAACATTGACTAAGGGCATAAATTCCCAGCTATACCAAGGTGTTTGTCCAAAAGGAACACGAGCTGGCTGGCTGGCAGGCTGGCTGGATCTGGATTCCTAGGGTTAGAATTAATGTAGGCGCATCCAGCCTTCAGAATAAGTATCCCACTCAATTTCACCCCCAGACAGTTTGCATTGCTGTGTTAATTTGTCAGCCAATGCTAGCTGCCATATCCTGCCACACCGCCTCCCTTTATCAAACTGCCTGTCACTTTCCCCAAAGTGTGCAACTTCCATGAGAGCTGCAACAGGAGGTGAGTTGTCAAAGTTTCAAACAAAACGGCCTTATTCCTCCCACGAAACAAAGATTTAAAAGGCTAGCACTGGATCCATGTTACCATGTTGGCTTCCTGGCTCAGCATACTTGAGCATGTAGCATACACAACCCACCAGAAATCCTGAGACTTCTGATATTCCCATCAAAAATGTATGAAAGCCTTTCTTATTATTGCATCACAAATTTGACCTTGGGGCTACCTTGACATCAGTTAGCTTTGAGAAGTTCCATCTTTGAGGCAGCCCATGCAGTGCACTCGGTCACTGATGTTCCTCAAACTGGTTGCACAGAAATCTGCTGTGTTTTCCTAAGTGTGTGGTACATTGAAAGCTGCCTGATCCAAAGGCGTTTAAAACAGGGTGCCATGGTCTATTTTATTACACAGAGATTATGCAGGAAGTAAAATTTGGAAACAGGCACCCATGCTATCATTCACTGTTTTGATGAAGTACTGGCAAAATGCCCTTTTAAGAAACAGCTGTTTGTATTTGACAAACTTTGTGTAGATTTGCATGACTTCGTGCCACAGTGTAAATTCACATGCTTGACATATAAGCTGAGTAGATCTCTGACAGATTTGCACGCTTTCTGTGGTATTGAGGTTGCTGGACCTGCAGTGAGTTTAGAATATTTCCAGCTCACGGCACAGGGGAATAGTTACTGAAGTAAATCTGCCCCAAATCTGGTTAAACATTCAGAATATATATTATGAACTTATCCTGGTTGAAAAATCACTCCTTCTATAAGACAGTCCTGAGAATTGTATCATGAAAGGGGCAGGGCTAGGGAATTGGGATGGGAACAGAGTCATCAGCACCCTTTCCATACTATGATTCCTAGGGTTCCTTTGGGGAAGCCATGACAATTAAGTGATGTAAAGCCAATATACATTTATAGTGTGAATAAAGCTTAAATGTGTGTTGTGTTCAAGAAGCAGCAAATAACATCACCATTTTACTCTTGGGTAGATAGAATGCTGCACAGACAAACTCAATCTGCCCTCAAGCCTCAACTTGCCAGATTGGCCATATGGATTTGCTCTCTGTAGTAAATGGATCAAGCTTTCATTCTATAAGGAATTTTCTGTATCTCTGCACACTGAGCCCCACCAGTCAGAAGGCTAGTGCTATTGGCTGTGATTGGGATGAGGAGGGGATGAAAGGATGCAGGAGCAAGTCCTGTCAAAGCTGATAGCGTTGACCATCTGTCTGGCATGGCGCACATGGCCCCAATCCAGCACTGGGCGCTGCACACACATCATCTCACATATTGGCTTCAGGGATCCAGTTGTGAGAGCTGTATGCACAGTAATCCTTTGCATATATGGTTTCCAACCCACTGTACATTAAGTATGAATGTGGGTGTTAGAGAAGATGAGGGCATCTGTCTCTCACCCCTCCCTTCATATGTGCTTTTTTCTGCCTCTGTATCGCAGCCTGCAGTCTCTTTAAAAAAGGAAACACGTCCCCCTGGAGTGATTCCCTGCTCTCAGGCCTCCTGTTTGCAGTGGATAATCATTTCCCTACGCTGAAGCAGAACTGATTGTAAATCTGCATCTATCACCACAGCAGCCATTCGGATTGAATTAACAAGTCACTACAGCCTTAATTACTTTGTCAAAGATGAAAAATAGTAATTGATCTTGTCCTGGATCAGCTCGCATCTCCCCCTCCTCTCCCATCGGTACCTTGCCCCTTGCTCCAAGTCCTTGCAGATAAGCAAATAAATAAATAAATGCAGGGGAAAGAATCCTAATCGTATGAATGTTGGAACTATGGAAAGGAAAGCTCAGGTTTCAAAATGCAAAACTGCAGCGGGAGGCCTGATAGTTCAGGAGTGGAGGGAAACAGGGAGAATAATTGATCAATAGCCTTGAGATACTGGGAGGGTGAAAAGTAACCCTATAACTCACACACTCACAAACTTCACTTTATCTCAAGGGTGGGGAACTGACCCTCCTGATGTCAGTCCCAGTCAATTCCAACTCCTGTCAGCCCCAGGGCCCATGGTCAAGAGCTGATGTAGTCAAGTCGCCCTGGAGGACCACACATTCTCCTCCCCCTCCCTGCTTTAGCATATGGCTTGGATCACTGTTTTGGCGCTGTACGGCAGCACACCTGCTCTGTGGTGCTGGCATGCTGTAATCTGGACTGAATGGCATTTGGGAGTGAATAGTAGAAAATGGGATTCTAAAACTAGCTGGTGTTTTGATTCCTTCAAGTTTTATGACGATATGAGAGAACTGCTGAAAAGGCAGAAGCAAAAACAGTTAGGGCATTACCCAACCAGAATTAAACACGGTTAAATGTTAATAAGATCAAGGATTGTACATGTTTAGCTGTCTGCAACTGAAATTAAGAGGACATATAAAAATGTACACTGATAATAACACATATGTATAAAAAGTGATGTGCGTAGGCTACAACAGATTTTTAAAATGTCTACTACCCTGTGATCCTCAGATGAAGGGAAGTACAATGGTACCTCGGGTTATGAACTGAATTCATTCCAGAGGTCCATTCTTAACCCAAAACCGCTCTTAACTTGAGGCATGCTTTTGCTAAGGGGCCTTCTGCTGCTGCCGGGCCGCCAGTGCACAATTTCCATTCTCATCCTGGGGCAAAGTTCACAACCCGAGGTACTACTTCGGGGTTAGCGGAGTTTGTAACCCTGTGTTTGTAACCCGAAGCGTTTGTAACCTGAAGTACCACTGTATAGACATTTTAATGATGAAGATGAGGATGATGTACTAAATCAAATAACCCAGAAATGATTTAATGGATTGACTGCATCAATTGTGTGTGTGCATTTAGAATGGCAAGTCAAACATGCATAAGGGCATTTTAAATATTTGTATAGCCCAAACCTAAACACCCTTTGTAGATGCAGCTGAAGCAGCATCCTAACTATCACAATGCTGAGATCTACAAATCCGATGTTCAAAAACTATTGCAGATTGATCAGCCTCAGTTACTTAGTGAAAACCATGTGCCTCACTGCTTGTTTCAGGTCCCACCATCTGACTCACTTTGTCAGTATTTAGCATACTACACATGATCACCACAAGGGGCTTTTGATAGTGACCCATTAGGCAGTATTTCTGAAACATTGGGCAGTAACAGTAAAGTTCTCCTGGAATTGTTTTCTTGTCTCTTGAAAAGCAGCTTTTCTTTGCATCCAGAAATAAATGATATTGGATTAAACAAACACAACATTATTTGTTAGCTTATTTTCTACAGTTCTTTCTCTTCTTTCTCTCACTCTCTTCTTAGTGCTCTCATTTTATTCATTCCTGAGCATTCTCAAAGGGCAGACTACAGTGAGAACGAGAGCGCGAGCGCGAGCGCGAGCGCGAGCACAGAGATGGGGAACCTGTGGGCCTTCAGATGCTGCAGAACTCCCATAGCCCTTGGCCATTGACTATTGGGGGATGTATCATCACTGAAGCAGTCAAGTACAACATTTTCCTGTTGCCTAGAGAGGACACACAGGGGGATGTGGCCCCAGACAGGGAGGACTTCCTATCATACCTATTCTGGTGCCTCCCCCCCCCTGTGTGTGACCAGGTAGATGGGCATGACCATAGTTGACCATGTAAAAGGGCCACAAAGCCATCTTCCCTTTTTCGTAGCTCAGACTTCTTTTCTCTACAAAAGTAACTGTAACCACAAAATAAAGCCTGCCTTCAGATTACTGCTGTGAACTGAATGTAAGTAAATTTTACTCTTACTTTTAAAGAAGACTGCTGTGTAATTCTTATTTTAAGAGGGAAATAAAGGGGGAATTTACCAGGAACAAGCCAGACTGGACAAGCCAGACTAGATTGCTTAATTTACAGAATTCTAACGAATCATCAACTTGCTTCCAGCAATCTGCAAGGGAATGTGCTCTGCTGCTTGCTCACTAGTGTGAGTGAGGAGGGATAATATTTAATCAATACATCCTCTCCTGCCTTCCTCAACATTCCCACAACTATGCTCACTAAGATTGATAGAAGTTGGAGTCCAATGACAGATTGCCACCCACACCTGTTCTAAAGAATCAAACTTTTCAGTGCAAGCAAGAGAATGAACTGCAGCTCTTAACACACCAGGGTCTTGCATGGTTCTGCTGTGAATGGAGCCAGAACAGTTAGATAAGCCCACAAACGGTGCCTGCTACCATGGAACTTCATTTTCAAGGAAGATGGGTTGCTAGCTAGTTGAATCACTTTGCCCTGCATGCCACACTGACCACATAGCTTCAGCTGCAGCATAATTTGCCCACGAAAATACCGAGTGCATGGTTTTCCTAAGGTTTTGTTAATGGCCCTTCAGAATGCAATGGCACCATCTCTCTCCAATGCCACACAAGTGTCATTGCATGGCTCTTAACAAGCTTGACTGGAGTGAAGGGCAGACAATGGAACCAGCCATGCCAATGGCAGGTGCTGCCGCACCGCAGATGGCGGCTGTGAACAAGGTCCAGCAATGGCACCTGCCAGTCATACAGCTGGGCCATTAGATGATTTCAATACTGCACACCCCAGGAATTAGGAAATATTGCATGGCTGAGGTTACAGCTCATCTCTTGCATTCTCTCTCTCATTCTGGCTGATCATTTTCAGGACTAATCTCAGCCAGTTATATCTTAAGCAAAATCTACTTCTGATGAGCAATAAATTGAATAAATAAAATAATAAACTAACAGAGGTACATGACCATTCCTCCTCTTGCTTGTTTTTACCATTTGGATTATGAAAAGGGAAATAAGGCTAGCATGCAATCAGTCGCGCAAGGCTGTTTCTTGGATTTCAGTAGCTCCTTTTACTGCAGAACAAAGCCATCAAAACATGGGGAGATAAAACAGACTTTGCTAAAGGTGACACATTTCTTTGTACTTTCCCAGCTCTCTCTCTCTTTTAAATGAAAAGCTATATTTTTGAACTTTTCTTAGATATGGAAACAAATCATTAACCTGTTTTTAATGTAATGCTCATATTAAGAAATAATGCACGCTGGCTTATGAAAGTCCATTAATTTACCGGTAATCTTTTTTCCTGAATTACATCAGATTATTATGACCTACCAATTTCCTGTTAAAATTGACTTTCTGCAATTTATTATATGTGATATAAAGTATATAACACATGATTGTGTTGCCTGCCACAGTGAGCTGCGGTGTTAGATTGGCTGAATTTAATTTTGAATTGCTGCTGGTGGTGTTCTAATCGTGGTTTTAAATATGGCTGGCTGGCTTGAATACGAGTGCCCCCTTCTTCTGTAACTGCACAAAATTTCCTAGCATGGGTAATTTCAGTTAATAAAGAGCCAAGTCTCTTGGACAGGGAAATCATTACCTTTATAAGAGCTCTCTGATAAAAGTTCTCTCTCATTTCAGTTGAAATTATCCCCAGATAATGAAGGGTCTGGTAAATCTTTAAAGCATTAATTGCTTGTGTGGTTAGGCTTCTCTGTGGCAGCTTGTGTTAACTCATCAAACGGTGGAAGCAGGATGTGCACCTAGCCTTGTGCTCTTGTCTCCAGTTGCTTTCATTTATTTACACAGCAGCTGCTGGAATGTTCAAATACACATTCTGAATTCTGACACAGCTATGAATCTAGACGGTAAGAAGACTGTGAATAGGGGACTTGGCTTCTGTCAGGGAAGTTTCATTTAATAATACTGGAAGTTGGGAGCTCAAGGGGATCAGGTGCATGGTTGTGAGAGGGACAGACGCATCTGGAGGAAGTTTCTGCATCACTGGCCAGGCAGTCATGCTGCTAGCATCTATTGTCCCCTGACCATGTACCCTCTATGCCACCAAGGATTTCTGCTGGCCACTATACAGTAGCACCTCGGGTTACATACGCTTCAGGTTACATACGCTTCAGGTTACAGACTCCGCTAACCCAGAAATAGTGCTTCAGGTTAAGAACTTTGCTTCAGGATGAGAACAGAAATTGTGCTCTGGCGGTGCGGCAGCAGCAGGAGGCCACATTAGCTAAAGTGGTGCTTCAGGTTAAGAACAGTTTCAGGTTAAGTACGGACCTCTGGAACAAATTAAGTACTTAACCCGAGGTACCACTGTATCATATTTCCAGAATACACGCCCTATAGACATCTATGGTTTCAGCAAAAAATGTCAGTCAGGGTGTCAAACTAAACTGAACCCTTATTCCACCTCTCTCCTGAAGACTGAAACAGAATCTAAATTCAAGTAAAAGCTCAGAATAAGGGTTTATCTAAATAAACAAATCTCAGTAATAAACAGTATTTATGGTGTACTGGTGCACTGAACTGCGGGGCAGTAGAATACAAGGGTTTTTTTTACCCTACATGAAGGCTACGTGACATGAAGGCTGGCATCAACCCCACTGTGTGGGAATTCCTTGCAGATGGCTGCAGAGCCTGGAGACAATCAGTCCAGATGTGCATCCACAGCAGCAACCAGAGGAGGAATGACCGCCGGGAGAAGCACAGAAAGAATAAATGCTGTGGCACACCTACATCAGCACAACCAGACACCTTCATCTGCCCCAGCAGCAACAAAACATGTCTCTCCTATATTGGCCTCTACAGCCATAGCAGGCGCTGTAACTCTCCCTTAGGTGTTGCTGGACTGCAACTCACAACATCCCTGACCATTGGCCGTGCTGACTGGGACTGATGGGACATGGAGTCCAACAACAGTTGGTGGGCCAGAGATTGCTCACCGCTGCTGTAAAACAAGGTGAACCCTTGGAAACAAGCCTCACCTGCAGTTTTCTTGACCAGCTATATGACCACTAAAATCCAGATTCGCCTTGACAAGCAATAATCTCTGCCCCAGAAATTTACTGTGCCCCAGAAATTTACTGAGAACGAAGCTATCTCCAAGTACCAATAAGTTCAGCCTGGTCCTCCTGAGGAAAATGGTTTGCTTGGCTCACTTTGAAGTGTGGTTTATCTTGCAGCAGAACAAGTGCTGACCTATTTTACACTGACAGGTTTCATTCCTCAATTTGTGGAACGTGAAAGAAATAAGTCCTTAAGACTGAAATTCAGTAGGGGACACACACACACACACACACACACACACACACACACACACACACACACACACATTTTCCAACAGAAAGGAGTTTGATTTCTCAACAATGGCTAATAATTTGTAGTGCTGAGCTTTTTGGCTACTGTCAAAATTATTTTGGGCAGGATTTTTTTCCTCCATTGTGCAAGTGCAATTTTTGAAAAAGCGAGCACCAAGGACAAAGGACCCATTATTCTGAAGTTAAAGCAACTGAATACAGATCCTGCAACTGCCATCCACTTCACTAGCATATTTCTCAGACAGCAGCAGGACATTAAAGGTATAATTCTGGAATATCTCAACAATGGACCATTTTCCAAGTAAGAGTGAGGAGGACAGTAGCATTTAGATGAAGAAAGAGCAAGGGATGAATTCAGAGAAGTCACTTCTTGGTGGGTCTGGTTAGTTTCTGTGCAATCCTAAGCATGTCTACTCAGAAGTAAGTCCCATTGAGTTGAATGGGGCTTATATATACCCAGGAAAGTGGGAACAGGACTGCCACCTTAATAGTTGCTTCTCACATATGTGAAAAAGCACAGTAAGAGGGCAGCACCCAATCAACAATGGGCCCAAAGAGTTAAGCAATAAATGCAAAATCTTGGAGTTAATTGATTGAACTGCAATGTTTTTCAAGTTAAAATAGGACCTTTTCTTGGTCCCACCACTCTCACAGGCATGCTTGGTGGGGATGTGGGAGAGGGCCTTCTTGGTGGCTGCTCCCAGACTCTGGAATTTCCTCCCTAGAGAAGCTACACTGGCTCCCTCCTTCCTGTGCTTCCACCAGCAGAGAACGACACTCTTGTTGCAACCAGGCTTTTGGGAGCTGCTTTTAATGGAGGGGCTGGTCCCAGGCTGTTTTTATTGTAATTATTTCTATGTTTTATATAGATATTTCTCTCTCTCTCTCTCTCTCTCTCTCTCTCTCTCTCTCTCTCTCTCTCTCTCTTTCTCTCTCTCTCTCTCTCTCTCTCTCTCACACACACACACACACACAGAGAGATTTAATTCTATCAATGTTTAATAGTTTTTTATGTTGTTGTTTTTCTATGTTTTTATTGATTCTTGTTTTTATCTGTAAGCCACCTTGAGTTCTAACAGGGGGAAAGGCATAATATAAAATATGTCCTTTATCATGGGAGATATAAAATGAAGAACGTACATACAGAAATATAGCATAAGGAGGGTAAGTGCAGACAAAATATAGTTAAGCCTGGAAAATATCATACAACTTTTCAAAAATTGCAACATTTTGAAAGGAAGTATATCAGAATTATAAATATTAAAACCAACTTCTTTCTGTTTCTATTGTGCAGATACCTCAGTAGCCCAACATTCAAGATACTGATCAAATAACATACTATGGTTAAAACAATAAAATGTTAATTAACCAGAATGTTAATTATATATTTCTGTGTGTATGTTCCGACATTTAGGAATCTCTTGATGAAGGCTATCTAGTGATATATACCTGGACTTGCACTCCCATGTCCTTGGCTAAATTAATTTTCATGCATCTTAGTACAAAAGCGGAAGTGTAAACCATAAGCGGGGGGAACCTTCTTAAAAGATGGAAGCTGCTTGCAAAGGTAGAGAAAATGCAGGAAAAAATCTGGACACATGCTCTTCAGTTATTCTCCCCACTAGAGATGCAAACAGCACAGCACAGGCCAAGTGAAAGAAAACAGAATATTTCTCCTCCATTGCATCTACAATACCTAAGCTGTTAAGGCCTCTTATCTTGGTTCTCTCATTCTGCTCTTCCACTGCTTGGCCATCCAGATAAGTCAGTCTGACATAATGCTTAATATGCTGGCAGATTCCCAAGGGACAGATGGTTCACAGGATTGCAATGATGGTGAAATTGATTAAGAGATCATTGGCTACAATACCACATATCCTTTTCGGTTATCTAGATGCTTGCTTTAACCCCCTTAAATATAAAAAAAGCCAACAAGATTATTTCATGAGCATGCTCGCTCTCCACACATCTGGATTTACCTGAGACAGTCCTGTGTATCTGCTACCAATCCTAGATACAGTCTGTCTGGCAAGACTATCTTCTTGTCTGTCCATTGATTCATGCCTGCACAATCGGGGAGTAGCAGAGAATCATTTCAGCAGCAATAGCAGGACTGATGTTTGGGCAGCCAGATGCAAGGGATACTGTCCTCTGCCCTTCCCAAAGCGCTGGATCTGCTCAGAGAGACTTTTAAAACAACCTTCTCTCAGGCAGGTTTAATATTAACTGTTGAATTGTATCACACTTTAGTGGTTTGAAATGCTGAAAGGAAACAGCCTGCCACACCAAGGCTTTTAAAATTTGAACTTCAAGAGGTGATCAGGGAAACCTTTATCAAATAGCGATAGCAGGGAGAAAAGTGCTAGCAGCTTGATTCAGAAGCAGGAAATAAGGTAAATTAGCCTTATGTCTCTGCTTACCCTGGAAAACTGACATTGTGGTATAATAATGGAAAGCATTTCTAAACAATGGAACATAACAACAGGGCCATATGAATGCCAGCATAAAACCTGGGGTTTAAAATATGGGGGAAGAGGAAGAAGCATTGGCGTAGTTAGAGGCGCAAAATTTCAAAAGAAAAAAGAATAAAGTAGTAATAATAAATTTTAAAAATAGCACAGCCTCTCCCTCACACAGAAAATCTCCCAATATCTGCCTGGGTGTACTGCGGAGTGGATTTGGGAGATGGATGGTTGCTAGGGCACCCTCTGCAGGGCTTTAGAAAGATACCCACTCCTGACCAATCCCCCATCCCACTCTCTGCTGTACTCGCCGCTCATGGAGCACAGCAGTTGCCACTCAGGTAGGTTGCTGAGCTATTGCCCCTTTGTTCTAGCCTATCGGTGGACAGTGCCAAGGATACTTGCCTTGCCCCGGGCACTGGCAACCCACACTATGCCACTGGGAATAAGGTGGTTCCAACCAACAGATTTGGATTTTCTAAGAAAGCTTCTGATTTATATGTTCAAGGCTGCAATCCCAAACCCACTTATGTGGAATTAAGTCCTACTGTACTCCACATGGTTAGAAATGGTTAGAATTGTGCCGTAAGAATTGTGCTGTCTAAGAATTTTTGCCTAGCAGGAGCATCACTGAAGAACACTGAGAAAAACAACATCATATTTTAATAGTCTACTGATGAAATAATCAATTCCATCACCTTTGATTTCAATTTGATAATTGATTGTGAAATACTCTTAAAGGTTATATATTTACTCCTTTTTGCACATATCCCACATATATATTGATGGCGGTTTGAATCCCCGCGATGGGGTGAACTCCCGTTGCTCAGTCCCTGCTCCTGCCAACCTAGCAGTTTGAAAGCATGCCAAAAAAGCACAAGTAGATAAATAGGTACCGCTCCAGCAGGAAGGTAAATGCCGTTTCCATGCACTGCTCTGGTTTCGGTGTTCCGTTGCGCCAGAAGCGGCTTAGTCATGTTGGCCACATGACTCAGAAAAACTGTCTGCGGACAAATGTTGGCTCCCTTGGCCAATAAAGTGAGTTGAGCACCGCAACCCCAGAGTCGTTTGCGACTGGACTTAAGTGTCAGGGGTCCTTTGCCTTTTTAAAGGCGCTTAACTGGTTTGAATGAAAAACACTGATTTATGTTTGAAAAGCAGCATCATAAGGGATGATGGGGAGCAAGGTAATAGGGATGGTGGATGCTTAACCCACAACTTGTTTCACTGGGGAAGGGGACATTGGTTGCTCCAGATCAGTTCCTCACTGCTGCTTGAGGAAAGCTCATCTTATAAGGTAATGAATCTGAGGTTTTACAGTTGTTTTGGAAAAATTAGGAGCTATGAATACCTTAGAAAATCTCTCTTTTAAAATTTTGGTTAGGTGGCTTACAGACAAAAGGAGTGAACCACCACTAGTAGTTTCCTTATGTTTCTGTTTCCAATGCAGGAATCAATTCACTCACATGGGGAAAGCATAGCTTTACTACAGTTCCTGAATAGCAGAGAAGTTCCGCCACATGCACTCCCCCAATCCAATTTTCCAGCTGAATGGACAGTGGGTTAAGGCTATCCAGTAATGTGACAAAGGTCAATGCTATTAAGAGATCCTCCCCCACCTAAGTTGCTCATTACTAGTTCATTGCACACTTCATCGAGAGGTTCAATAAAAGCTCAATTGTATATACAACTGAACTTTGTTAAGTTCAATAACCATGATGCAACATTAGCCTTCCCTCCGTTATTCCCAGATGCCAGGAGAGACCCATAATTGGCCTGCCCCACATGATCATATCTTACGGTCCATGTATCTAGCATGTGAGTTTGTCCACCCCCTTTCCTAAAGAGAATCACTGCCACAGAACATCAGAAAGCCGAGATGGAGAAGAAGTTAAGAAATTTGGTTTGGCATTTCAGAGTGAGTGTTCTTCCAAACTGCCAGTCTTTCTGCAGACAGCAATAGGGAAAAATCCATTTAAATGCAGAGTGAAAGATCATTGTTAACCCAAGAACCAGTAGACTTAACCTTTCTTTCTACCCCCTCTCCTGGTTGCCAGCTCTTCAGTTTTTGAACACCTTTACAATTTAGTAGCCATGTTGTGAGTTTTAGGTGCAATCCTAGTAAAAAATACAATTGGCCAATTTCTTTTTTATTTTTTAATATTTTTATTGATTTTACATAAACAAACAAAAGATAAAAACACAACATGTATTCTCAAGTGTAGTCAAATTACTACAATTGTCTTTCAAATATTTCGCATATTTACTCCAGTCTTTCAAGAACTTATGGTCCCGTTGGTTACAAATCCTTCCTGTCACCTTATCCAATTCTGCGGAGTCCATCAGTTTTATCTGCCAGTCCTCCTTTGTCAGCAACTCTTCTTGTTTCCATTTCTGTGCCAACAATATTCTCACAGCCATTATAAAAATAACTTTTTATCTTGTCTATTAATGTCCGTACCTACAATACCTAGTAGAAAAGCTTCTGGTTTTTTAACAAATGTATATTTCAATAATTGGCCAGTTTCTTCTAGATAGTTGAGCTAGAGGAAAGCAGTGCAATGGGACTTCCCCCTTTCACACCTCCTGCCCCTTCTCAAATCTGCTCTGGAGGGATGAGAGAATAGTGGAGATCATTCCACCAGACATGCAGAAATGCTTGTGCTGACAGAACAGTATCCTTAATGCTGAGTTGCACCAACCACATAAAAATGATCAGTGTTAAGCATCTTAAAACAAATGTCAGTGTCTGAATATCGGTGATGCTACTATAAAACACAATGGAAACCATTTTTTGATATATTAGACAACTATCTGGGTGCACCAACTCCATTTTGTTCTCTAGAGCTTTATTCCACTACATTATACACATTTCCATGGGAGTTTGAGTCGTACCCAAGTGGAAAATCAAATTAACTTGTTGAGTAATTTTTATTCCTCTTTAATTTGTATGGGCCCCATTAAGTGGCTTGGGTTTTTTGTATGTGTTTTGCTTTGGTTACCCACTGCCAATAGCAGTAGGCACAGCAGCAGTGGAAAGTCAAAAGCAGCACTGAGCTCATTCCATGGTACTTGCATTTAGTTGCTATAATGGATCATTTCATGTGCTGCCACTGTTACCAGCATCTATCTGAGATGGTTGGAAGTGTTTAGTAAAAACCTTAACAGCATCGCCTTCACTTTCCCCAGCTGCTTAGGCAAGTTTATCTTAGCATGGCAGAATGCCATTAGGTTTTCCAACCCATGGTGCAGATTATCTTGAATAAAGTCCCCAAATCTGGAACTCAATTTATTGCTATTTTCCCTAGGACCAGCTGAGGACATTTTGGGCTGCATCCAATGTTCTCTGCTAGTGCAAAGGTTCTTTAATGTTGCACAACCAAGGAATCCAACACAACAATTCTGCTAACAGAAATGAATTGTGTAACAGATTGCACAAGCTATTGTACAACACAGTTAGCAGCTACTTGCCTATGCATTCTCTTGTGCAACAATGTCCTGATGGCGCAAAATGTTTTGCTATCAGAAAAAGTATATTGCTAAGTGATTTCAGCTTAGCACTACATTGGATACAACCCTTTGTTGCCTAAGATGAAGGGCAAGTTGATTGTCTTCTATTTCATATACAGAAGCAGACTGGGGTAGAAGTTGCCTCTTGCTTCAAAACTGACAGAAGACAATAGCTCAATTGGTAGAGCATGAGACTCTTAGTCTCAGGGCTGTGGGTTTGAGCACCAGGTTGTCTAAAAATTTTCCTGCATCGCAAGGGGTTGGACTAGACCCTTGTGGCCCCTTCCAACTCTACAGTTCTATAATTCTGTGACATCAGCATTTCAGCTCAAGTGGTGCAATGCAAACTAGGGTGCTCAGGAAGAATGGCAGGAAGCAGCAGCACGCACAAAGTAGGGTTTGCTGCCTGAAGCAGATGATCACTCTGCCTATTTGCAGAGGCAGCCTTGCAGTACTCACATGTGAGCGAAGGACCATGTTTGGTGACTATTGCTTTTGCTGGGATTTGACCTAGTCCAAGACACTGACAGGCCCATGGGAGTTTATCAACTTCCTTTTCTGCTTCCCTGTTTTGCTCGATACCTCCTGTAGCAAGGAAAGTAGGCCGAGATGACATGACTTCTCACACTTGATCCCAATTTTCTCATTTAGTAGCCTCTGTAGGTCCTATGTATTTCAAGTGTCCCTTGTTTATGAATGATACTAGAGGCTGCACTTCTAAAGCAGGTCAAAGTCTGCCTAAGGAATACGTATTGGGAGATGGTGTAAGTATTACTCTGCGGGTGGAGGCAGCACTTGTGCTCTTAAGGAGGCCCCAGAAAGCTCAGCAGGTGTAACTGTACCATCAGCAGTTTTTCACAGTGTTAAGAAAGGGTGGATGTGGCAAACACCTTTGATCTGCAGGATCCCAAACCCTTGTTCCCATGACACAATTCTGAAAAGGGGGGCAGAATCCTACACCAGTCCTGGAAAGAGTGTAGTGATTTTCTATCCATTATGTTAATATCAAAGGGAACATTAGCAACAGGGTGGTGGACAGAGCAAACAAGAAAATTCCACCACCTTCCATGCTAGCCAGAGTGAGGCAGCAACGATTAGGAAGTTCTTCAGCTGGGATTCCCCCCCTCCCCACATTTTAGCATTGCCCAGGTAGCCTTGCATTCTTCAGTATGCCCCCCCCCATGCAGTCCAACTTCTCCATCAGTAAGCACTCTTATATAATCATACCACTTTGACATCGTCTGGGAATAAGGATAACCCTCTCTTTTTAAAAGATCTGAATCAGGCGGCTGCAGCGATTGTATGAAATGATCTGTCATGCTTCTCTGCATTCCTTTACCCATTAGAACATTGTCGAGTTTAAGATTAAGCACTCTTCCTGCTGGATCACAGGCCCTGCATCTCATTAAAGTAAACACACTATGTCCTAGAGAATTAAAAACAAAGGACAACCAAGAAAGTGTGAGATGGGGGAAAACCCCCAAATCTATTAAAGGCCCCAATAGGTGGCTCATTTCTTAAGAAAAGACACAGAGCAGCCGCCATATTAATGGCTTTCCCTTGTTCAATGACAAAGCTATGCTCAGTTTTGCAGCTCAGTTGCTGACACACTCCGAAATCATCTAGTGGCGTATTATAAATGGAAAAGTTCCCTTGTGGGGATAATACTGTTTTCTAGTTCCTTAGAAGCGTGTTTTATTTCTTTATATACACTTGACACCCAGAAATAAATCCTATTTTATACTTTAGCAAAAATAACCAGGAAAGGTTGGGTCAAACTCAGTTCTGGATAATACTTCTGAATTTCTGGAAACTCCACATGTATAAAACCGATTCTAATTTATCCAGGAACAACAACTAAAAAGGCATCTGATGAGTAATAGCTTACCTCACAGTCCAATAGTTTTTTCTTGCTTATTCTCTGTGATAGGGCTCCTGTGTTCTCCCCAGTGTAACATAGCTAGCTTTTGGAAAATATGTCCCCAAAAACAGCTTTGAAAATTATTTTTGTATAGCCCATTGCAAAATGGTAGTAGATGCAGATAATAATGGGATTTATGATGATTATACTGGAGTATTTGCCCATTCTGAGTAACTTATAATTATTAGATACAGGAGTTTACCCTATAGCACTCTTCATGATTACCAGACCTGGTGCCTATATATAGCAAACGTTCCATCTTCAATGGCTAGTCATATCATTGCCTTAAATAGTTAAAGGAATCATTAAATATAAAAACAGTCTGCACAAACTGTAGTTACATCAGCTAATGACAAACCTCTTAGCTTTAATAGCCCATGTGGCTTTGCATCATTAATAAACTATTTAGTGATGTGATTAATTTGAGATCTTATTTTTAAGTATTAGCACCACTTGTAAGAATTTATTAAAAGAACAATTTTCTTTAGTAATGAACTGATGGGAAAGAGGTTGGTAAATTAAGGGGCAAAGATTTTGGATGCAAAAGCAAGTTCTAAAAATAGGAGAGTTAGTGACAGTTTGTTAGACAAAAATGTACTGGCCCACACCCTTGAGAGAACAATCTTTGAGGGACATGAAAGGGCAGTTAAGCACTCTTGGTGGAACATCACAAAATTATCCCTGGTGACTGAACTTCATGCAGAATCAGTTTGCAGTGTTAATTCCCAATATGGCCCAGGCCATAGCCTTATGAAGACAGGAGGGAAAGAAGTGTTCTATACAGCTGTTCCTTGAAAGCAAATTTAGCCACCTTTCATATTTCCAGCCAATGATTGCAAATGCATAGAGATGATCCGTAAACTGGAATATATTTAGAGGATGACAACACAGATGGTTTGGGGATAGAGAACAAGGATGTGAAGAGCTGGAGCTGTTTAGCCTGGAGAAGAGATTACCATATTTAAAAGGCAACATGACAGTTTTCTTCCAATATTTGAAGGGCTATTACATAAATGGGCCAAACCAGTTTTCTGTTGCTCCAGAGGGTAGGATCTAAACCAACAGATTCACATTAAAACAGGAAATGATTTAGATTAAACATTAGTAAGAATGTTCCCAACTGCACTGGCTGTGTTGACATTGGAGAAGACTTATCTCTGAAGATTGCAGTGGTGGTCTCTCATTTCTAAGTGGGCATGCAGCAGCCTCTGCTTAAAATCTCTTATTGGGTGTGCTGCAGCAGTGGATTTCCTGCTAAATAAGATGACCTTTGCAGTTCCCTCCATCACAGATAAGAACACTTTAAATGAGGGTGTGTACCCCTTTGGCTAGGATATGGGTGGCGCTGTGGATAAAACCACTGAGCCTTGGGCTTGCCGATCAGAAGGTTGGCGGTTCTAATCCCTGCGAACGGGGTGAGCTCCCATTGCTCGGTCGCTGCTCCTGCCAACCTAGCAGTTCGAAAGCATGTCAAAGCGCAAGTAGATAAATAGGTACCGCTCCGGCGGGAAGGTAAACGGCGTTTCCATGCACTGCTCTGGTTCGCCAGAAGCGGCTTAGTCATTCTGGCCACATGACCCAGCCCTCAGCCAATAAAGCAAGATGAGCGCCACAACCCGAGTAGTCCATGACTGGACCTAATGGTCAGGGGTCCCTTTACCCCTTTGGCTACGACTAGCATTTCCCTGCTTCCCAGTTCTGTGTACATGTCAAGGTGGAGGGCAGGTCACATGCAGATCTTTGAAACAGGAAGAACCTCCAGCCTGCTCTAAAGTTCATCTCAAAACACACTCAAGTACCTCACTTGAATTCTCTGCAATACATAGAGATTGAAGGAGAAAGTGACTAAATGGATAGCCGAGTGTCCTTGAGGTGACAAGGATAATTACCAAAAGGCTAGGGGCAGTCATTCCTTCTGACTGCATGCTGGAGGGCAGGAAATGCATTAGATAAATTCACACTAAACCTATTTAGGTGCCTGTTTCATGCTGCCATCTTGCCCTCTGCACCATTTGTTGTAAAGACACGCACATAGCCTCAAACATCTAGTAGTGAAGAGGAAAAGAATATTTTTCTAAAGAGTTACAGAATGCTCACCTATCTTTCATGGTATTGCAGCAGATTGCACATGACTTTTTTTAAAAAAACTATGTGCCCATTTTTGCTATTCTTTATTTCAGGTAGCCAAAGAATCCAGGTGCATGTTAAAACCAGACTGGTCTTTAACTCAAATCAATGTACCATAAGCAGCAGTACTGATTACGAATGGCAATTGCGGTATTCTGAATCAGTTGGAGTGTCGGCAGAAAGGCAATAGTATGTCATGCGCATTTGTCTTGTTACAGTTTACAGATTTAAAGTATGACAGTCTTAATGGGTGATGGGATTTTATTCTGTATGTAGAAGGGCATATAATATCAAGTGTGACAAGTTAGCAAAACAATGAATTGACAAGACTGATACCTCAAAGTCTCAACAGGTGGCTCAATACAAAAATCTCATAGTCAAGACACATAATAAATTTATAGTGTCAATACAAAAAACTTTATTTTTTCAGTTGTAATATAAAAATACTTGAGGAAAAATAATGTTTTGCCCATCTAAAGGAGGTCAAAACTGGGGGGGGGGGGGGGAATTGCAATAAGTAAATTCCACAAGATTCCTTGTCAAGAACCTTGACTATGTTTCTAAATACTTAATTATCCAAGAACGGTATCCAACAATGCCATGTTCAGAGTAGACCCATTGAAATAATTTATTTCATCAAATCTATTCTGAGTACAACTTAGTATGATTTCATTAACAGGTCAAAAGTATTTTTTAAAGTTGCGCTGCTTACGTCCATGATAGCAGACTTGAAATAAACTTAATTCCCTCATGGTTTCTTCTTCTAACTGCTTTGGATTGTATGAAATGGCCTGCAGAGAAGAACCAACAGTCTATGGGTACACACTTTCTAGCACTATCATTTCCAGAAAAACGTATTTCGAAGTTGTTGATCCAAACAACCATTGTTTTTATTCATTTTATACATTTCAAAGCCAGCTGTGGAGTAGTCCTCACTGAAGACTGTATGTCTGCTTCACATTTTTCAGTGAAAGTGTAATGATGAGGGAACGTGGATCTTTTCTGTTTTTGTGGACTGTTATCTTTCCTTTCAGTTCTTCACCTACAAAACAATGCACAAATGAAGCAACTTTATTAGTTTACCAAGGAAATGGTTACACACAGTGTTACTAAATTTGCATGCACAGTGGCACCTGCTTCATTGAAGGAACTTGTTATAATATGGTAACAAGTCATGACAATTGAGATCACATTTGGGTGGCATGTTTTTGAATATCTGGGTAGCATATTTTTGAAAACTTCACCATCCTATTAATGCAACAGTAGGAAGAAAAGAGTCACCCTTAAAACACTACAGCACTGGAAAAGTCCTTCTGCCTTTTGATTACCAGACTGATACCCACCACTTCCAAAAGATTTCCCTAATGAAAATTCTGCACACACTCACATAAAACCATAAAGTTGGTTCTCTCCTGCTCAGAGATAGGTTTAGGGAATCTACTTAATGCAACACCATTGCTTTGATATCCCTTCAGTTGTTGGAAACTATGACATATTTTGTTTGACAGCTTTCTAATGATTTTAAAACAGAGATGGGGCTAAGGGATGGGCAGAGATAGCAGGTAAGAAGTCAGCTAAGTGGCTACATACTTTTGTGCTGCCTTTGACCTTTAAACATAAACGCATGATATCCAAATTGGCACCTAGCAACCATCCTAAAACCTTTGTCAAGGAAACAAAAAGCAATCACGCTTGATAACCTTCTGTGAAGTCTCTGTCAGGTTATCTAATGGGAGATGGAGGCACAGGTACTTTAACAAACTGAAGATTTTAACAACCATACAACCATGCTTTAAAAAAACAAAACAAAAAAACCAAACCACAGCCAAAACATCACAGCATTAGATAGGCAAATCCATCTGTTTGCAGTAGTCTGTCCTATGCTTTGTAATTGCATGAGTACCTAGAAATGAACTTTATAGGATTTGGCTAAAGGGTATTTTGAAGAACTGCCTGTATTTAAGGAAGAACCAAATGTATTTATTTTATATTACAAAGGAAATTGTTGACTGTTTTTGTTTAAGATTTGCCAGCTCTTTCAGTAGGTGTTTAGTGCAGATATTTTGGCAATGTACCAAAAATATCCTGCTTATTTAAATATTATCCCTGGATGTTTCAGCCGAATTTGTTTGTCCCAATCCTTCGAAGTGTGTTTAATTTGCTATTAAGCAGTTGCTTATATTCCACCCCAGAGACAAATGTGCTTCAGCAGTGAGCAAAATCATCATTACCACCTTTTATGTATCTTTAGAGGTTTTCAATTGTTTTATTAATTTAGGGGATGAACATAAAGCTGCTAGTATAAAAAAGAAAGAGAAGTAGTTTAGTATAAATTTTGAAGACAGCACCAGCACATTTTATGTAAGAGCAAGTGTTTACTTGGCGTTAAGAGGAACTATAGCAGACTGTACAAAATGGAGAGCCACTGTACCTTCAAGGGATGAGGGAAACTTGTTTTTATAACCAAACACATTAATTCTACAACATGTATGACAGAAGTCTAGATGAGCAATGAAATGAAAGGTTTTATCTGATGAAGACGATAGCATTAAGAGAATTTTGGAGCCTTGGGCTGTAACTTAACTGGGAGCAAGCTCCATTCAACTCAGCAGAAATTAATTCTGAAATGACATATGTATGGGACTGTATAGATATATTCTATGGAATGGTGGCACTAAGCTTAAAGCAGCCTGAATTAAGGCACATTTTGGCGTCCCCCCAAAGTGGCTTTCCTATTCACTCTTCAAACGAGGAAGTGCAACTTCCTGCATATTTTATGCCTCTCCTTGTACAGAAAAATTAGCAAAGTCTTATCTGTGCTCAGGCACTGAAGACTGTCAGAAATGACTAATTTATTTGTCCTATTTATTTTTCTTCTAATAGTGTAGCAGTTCGATCTGTTCCCTTTATATAAAGCAACACCCCTCCTTGTATCTTTTTTTTAAATTGCGTTTTTAAATTTGAAATATAAATGCAATAAAAGAACGTATTCTAGAACTTTTACTCCAAAACATTTGGTCCATAGGAAATCCTGTTTTTTCCTTCTGCAGCCAATCCAGCCCTTTCTCATAACTCTTTCCATCTTCTGAGAGAGCAGGTAGAGAAATGAATCTTTGTGTCTCCTTATGTCACAAAACATAATTTTGCAAATTGAGCCTGGAGATTTCGTGAATACATTCATGCATACTCAGTTACCTTTATAACATTGCTATTTGTATGTGGTTCAAAACTGCATGAATGCATGAATCCTTGGGAAAGGTGAACCTTTACTAAAATCACTGCAGGGCAAATGATTACTGATGGCTATTTTAAATAAGCAGACCTTAAAATATCCCATCCAGATGCCTCATGCGTCTTCATAAGGGACAAATGCATGAAAAAATCAGCATGCTGGCAAAGTATAATCAATAGTTTCATAATTTATGCCAGATTAACTAACGCAGCAGACATGGTTTGATTTTTTTAATTCTGTTCACAAGTAGTCCAGTAATTTGTTATGAAAATAGGTAATGTACATTTGGCATAAAAACATACGGTATGTGCTCTCCATTTTTGAGTGACTGGAGAAAGCCTACGTAAATCATGGCTTGATCTGAATTGTTAGTGTAAAACAAAAATATGCATACATGTAATGGGTGGGAGTATCCCCTTAGAAGAGCTATCCCTATTCTGGAACCGGGTGACTCTTTCATGTATTAAAATATCAGCTCCTAAGTAAAGATCTTCTATTAATGTCATGTGAACAGGACTAGAGATTGGTTTGATGAGAAAAAGTAAGAAGAAGGGGAAAAGCCTATTTGGTACCACATGTGATGTTTTCCAGCCCCCCCTCCCCCCGCCTTTTAAAATAATTGCCTTTAAAGTTGCAGGACTGCTTTATTATAGTATTATCTTGAGTAGCAGGCACTCTTTGTACTTGGGAGTCTTCATAAATTCAAGAATATAACTAATCTGACCTTTTTAGCTCTATGGAGCACCATTGTTTCCTTTGTCAGAAGCTCTGAGAAGCACATTCAATAACTGCATAAATACAGAATTAAATCTCTGTGCTAGTTAATATTGCTGACAGGGGCCTTTTGTGAAGTCATCATAAGCATTCAAGAACAGCAAGACCATACATGCGTCGGAATGCAAGGCACATCTGAACCCATTGAGCTGATGGGATTAATCTTATTCATTGTTGTGTATGACCAGTTATGCAACAGTGAAGAACTGAGGCCTTTTAAAAAAAAACAATTCCAAAAGAAAAGAGCAGCAGAAGAATTGAGGCCCTAAAAAAAACAACCCTTTCAATCCCCCACACCCCAAAGGCAGCAGAAAACTAATGATAGCTGAGAACTGAAGGTGTACCAGTTCATAAAAAATTAATTTGAATGATGCAAAATCTAACTCAAAATAATTTTGACAGTATTGACAAGATTTCACAATCATTTGGCATATACATAAAAGAGGCTGGTCTAAAACACACACACACACATGTATAGAATTAATATGCCCAATATGCGCCAATCTGCTCACAAAAATATCCTATGTCTGACAGCAGCACACAAAAGCCAGCCAAAATGTCCCTAAAAAGGTGGACAACCAGATCCTACTGTAGTTATAATTCTACCCCCTGGGAGTTTTTATCAGAACACACAGCCTAAGTTTAATTGCATAAAAATGAATTAAATTTGCTATTTAAGCAGCTCTAGTGATGCATACCTTGAGGCAAGCTGTAAGAGGCAACATTTCTATAACAACCTACCACAGCTTTCATTAAAGGCAGCCCCCAGTTATTTATAACCATGTTAATTGCATTAAGCAACCCAGACAATCAGTTTAATTCATTGTCATGAGGAAGATCTTCTCCTTTTCCTCGCCCCAACAGGCCACGTTAAATCTTTTGTGCCCAGCCATTTCCGTTGCTAAACTAAAGCAATGGCTGTGTAATCATAACAGAGAGGAAGATCAGACCAATTAATCAATGCCATATAGATATAAAATGACTGATGTGCTTTCAACAGCTCTACTGCTCTTATGCCCTGCAGAAAACGCTTCCAGAGACTGAGCTGCATCACCTATGCTCAATAAGATGCAAGGAAGGCACAAGTCATGTCATGGTTTGATCAAGACTGAATGCATTATCTTTCTACTGCAGTACTGTCATTCTTCCCTTGGAGAACACTTAAGTTGGCTTTGCATAGTAAAAAGTACAGCAAACAGGAACGGAACAAGAAGTGTGCTGTTTCTGCACCATACAAAATTAGTAGGTTTTTTTCCTCTTAAAAAGGCACTGCTCTATGGCTGAGCATGTTTTAGCATTTCTGCTCATGTATTGTTGAGCCTCTTGCTTAAACCGAAGGGCGACTCAGTGACACTACAACATACTTATGGGACAAACTATTCATATGATGTGATATTATTTGTTTATAATATTTATTAGACACCCAATTAACAGACTCTCTGGGGATGCACAAGATGATTCAACCATTCCCAGTGCAAACAAAGGGGGAAAGAGAAGACCATCTCCAATTACAACAATTAGGACTCAATTACAGCTCTCAGACAAGACAGAAAGTTTGTGGGATTATCATGCAAGTACAGAAACAGTACTCAAATGGAGAAAATAGATTGGCATGACTACATTTCACTGCACCCAACAATAAAAGGCTAGAAAATGCCATTGGGGATCCAGAGGAGCTCCTCTGCCTTGAGCAGAAAAGATTGGTTATAGTAGCCTTTTCAAATGTTATGGCCTGTGAAATCCAAGGGATCATGGAAACGGCCCCAACGTGAAGCACACAGTAGCAAAAAACCAATGGGACAACAGTAAAGGTAAAGGGACCCCTGACCATTAGGTCCAGTCGTGACCGACTCTGGGGTGGCGGCGCTCATCTCGCTTTATTGGCCGAGGGAGCCGGTGTACAGCTTCCGGGTCATGTGGCCAGCATGACTAAGCTGCTCCTGGCGAACAAGAGCAGTGCACGGAAACGCCGTTTACCTTCCTGCCGGAGTGGTACCTATTTATCTACTTGCACTTTGACGTGCTTTTGAACTGCTAGGTTGGCAGGAGCAGGGACTGAGCAATGGGAGCTCACCCTGTCGCGGGGATTCGAACCGCCGACCTTCTGATCGGCAAGTCCTAGGTTCTGTGGTTTAACCCACAGCGCCACCCGCGTCCCTTCTAAGTACAGCTGCTATAGAAATCTTCAAAGGTGCTTATCAGTGAAGCAGAATCAAATGAAAAAAGGCACATCCAAATACTGCAAAAAACAAACTATAACCGATTTGAACTTCAAAATGTATGAGGACCAGTGAAGAAAAATAAACAAATGGTTGTCTCACCCCAAAATAGGAGGTAAAAAGTATGCTTAATAGGTGCAATGTGCAGGAGGAGAAGGAAGAGGATATAGGAGGTTTCTAGGGAGTGGTTAGTAAGTAAGGTGGAGTGGCACAAAAGGTGGGGGAGGCAGTGGCAAGGACATGAGGATGAAGGTGAAAATGGGTGCAAAGTGGGGCTGCAGACTAGAAGAGAGAAGTGGCTCCAGAAATGGGGTTGAGAAACTTGGTGGCATGGGATGGGAAGGGGGTTAATGGAGGAATGGTAGGGGAGCTGACAAGCAAAGGAGAAGCTTCTAGTATTGTACATTACATATTATCTTTGCTGGGGTGTGTGTGTTAAGTTGAAAAGGCATCTCTTGCACATTACGGAAGCCATGACCTTAAGGGGGGGGGGGGAGTTTTGTCCAGAAAGGATGCAAGTCCCAATGAACTTCATTAAAGCAGCCAAGATTTGGTCTGCATAGTGCAAAGTAAGATTTGCAAAGTAAGAACTGGTAGGAACTGATATGAATGAGTGATGTTCCAGAATATGATGGCGATTCACAGTGAGGTACAACAGAATGCTGTCACCATGCTCCATTTGTTCGTAATACCTTGCTGCATAGCTAAATGACAGAAGAAAGGGCAGCCTTAATATGTTATAGACAAGGGGAGCTATCCACTTTGAAGGGCATTTTTTGAAGTACATTCTTGACTGACATAGATATGCCCCATAGATTTCACAAGGCTACCTCATGAATGCTCAATGGTGTTTTTATGCAAGAACTGTCTTTAGCTTTGAAGCCTACCACAAATTAGAAGTCTTCCAGCTCTTAAAAGTTTTTTATTTCTCGCCAAAATAGAAAGGATATGCTTGAGAGCATCTCTGACTTACCAGGCTGCGATCTCAACCTAATGTTTAATATAACTTTTCTTGAAATCTTTTTTTTAAAAAAAGGATTTTGCACTGACTTACTCTGAACGGGAGAAAAACCATTAACTTGAACCAAAAAAAGAGGGGGGAAAACCACACAAAACCCATTAGCAATAAAACAGCACATGGTTGCATTTTATGTTCTTGATAATGCCTTGCAGTGAAAATAAAATGTTTGTTGTTTTCCACAGCAATTTAAAAGGTTGTACACAGCAGAGCAGTGCAGCCAAAACTCGTCAGAGGAAAACACTTTTCTGAAGACCAGTTCAGCCTTGGTAGTTTAATATTCTAGGTAGGAGAAAATATGTACACACGGATGGACATTTCGAATGTATATGTCACCTGATTTATTCTGTCAAATGGGCAACTACTGCAAAAGTCATATGTGAAGTAGCCTTGACACTCTTCTTCCCTATGGGTTGTGTTCAACTAAGTTCTAAGTTCTGAGTAGACCCACTGAAATTAATGAATGCCACCCACTGTTTTTAAATTATAAAGACATATACACTTTACTGATGAATGGGCTGGTAATGAAGTGTGCTGCTTACATGCAAGCCTGCAATATGAGGGAGCTTTTGACATTGAGATTTGGACATATCCCCATGTTTGGCACCCCAAGAGGGACCAGAGAGATAAATCAGAGAGATAAATCAGAATTATTTTTTAATAATATTTGAGACTAGCTTACTGTCTCAAAAGGAAATTAGCACGTTTACTGAAAAGTATTAAAATCTATAAACAGCACACTAACACCAGTTTGAGCTTAGGAACGCTAAAACCAGTACACAAATTGTTCTTAGAAGCATTCCTAGGAACCAAGAGGAAAACTAGGATGTGAAAAAGAGAGGCTTTGGGTTAATTGGGTAAGGACATTGGGTTGAAGAGTGAAAGTGGTATCACAGTGCAAAAATGAATGAAGTTGCTTGTTTGCAGAAGGAAAAGGGGAGGTTATCAGGGAAGTTTGGCTAGTGAGGTTTTTGGAATGTTTTTAGGTGAAAATCAGAAGAAATTAGACTTTGAGGAAATGGCTGCTTTCATCTTCAATCCCTTTTCTCCTACACCCACTTTTTTGCAACCCTCTTTGTACCCCCGTTTCCCCCTTCACTCCCTTTTTAACTCCACCCTGAAGGGTTAAACAAAAGCAGAAGTTCTGGTGGAGAGTAAATTATGTATGGATTCTGGAACACATGACAAGGAAATACTGATAACCAGATTTACTGTGATCACTGGCATAGAAAGATCATGCACTTATTAGGTCCATATGCTCAGGGTCTAAGATTGTTCTTAAAGTCACTGGACCTTAGTCAACAGAGTTCTTATAGTAGATTAGACACCTATTTTTTAATGTTAAGCGTGTTCTGACAAATGCCACTGCACATTTATTAATGTAGAACAAGCAAGAAAGGTCAGCTAAAATGACCTGTGGAAAAAAGCTAGTTAGGAGCCTAACACCGCCACATCCAACTCAAGCACACATTTGGAGTTGTGGCACTGGGCAAAGAAAGTTCCATGTATGCCTGCCTCAATACATGAAAGTGCATCTTCCTGGACTGTTTGCTCCATTTCAGGAGCCCAAGAGACTACACTCAAAGGGAGTCTTGTGTTCTTCAGGTTAGATCAGGTACCCTCCAGGTGTTGTTGGATTCAGACTCCCATTTGCCCCAACCAGCATGGCAAATGGTCAGGCATCATGGGAGCTGTGGTCCAGGTACATCTGGAGGGTACCATGTTGTCTACCCCTGGACTACACATAGATCAAAAGCAACTAAGGCCTGCTTCACTAAGAGGCTACAGTGGCCTTATTAATTCTTTCTTCATGCACGGCTTCTACATGTGGACAAGTGGGCAGTGGATGTCTACCACTGGCCCTGCTCCTGACCCTGGATACTGCACTGGTCATGCCACATTTGGTTGCAGTGCTCTCTGCAGGAAGGGAGGGGAAATTTAATAAAATAGACAAGTCTACATATGAACAGCTGCTCCTACGCTGCTTTCCCAGCCGTGCAACCAGTACCATCAGGGGCGTGGCCAGAAGCACAGTTCCACTGCAGAAGCTACACATGGAGAACAACTGTGTGTGCATATTGTGTATTTCACCACCCCTGAAACCACTGCATATGAATGCATTTTCCTTCTCTCCCTTGGTAGGTTATGGCCCAACACACTCTTCCTTGTGTGTGAATGTGGGTAGACTCTGTAAATATACACTACTTGTACATGAAGTGTATGCTCAACCAAGAAACAAGTTAAGTAATATGGCCAAGTCGATATTCTGGTCAAATTTGATTTAAGCAAACAGTGACCTGCTCTGCACATGTAATGCGAACAAGTCATTATAAAATGGTATGTAAACATCACTACTCATTGGGGAAATAAGGTACCAAAATCTTTCTTGGACTCTTACAACTCCTGGCTAGATGACAGGGGTTGCAGTTTTGATTGCTGTCATGTAAAAAGTCCCTGCATGTAGAAAGCTAGTATATGAGGGAGAAATATTTTTACCTAGTCCTCTTTCTTTTGTTCTACTTGCCTATGTGCAGAGTATGTGTATTCATCTATCTAGTGAAAGAGCATTCATAATGCAATGCTGCATGAGGCAAAGTCCTTGTAAGCCTCTAGTCACATTATTTTGGTGAACTAAAAGCAAGAACTTTCACATATAGTATAAGGCAGGAGGGAAATTATTATTGGATGTTGTGCAGGAAATTCCCAAGTGTTTACTATCAGCATTTGAAACAAATCTGAAAGCGTGTCAAGAAGAATCTAGTATTATAGAAATTATATTAAGCTAGGGGAAAAAATACTGTACCTTCTTCCACAGAAATTGGGTTCTCCAAAAAAAATGCTGTTTGCTTCCAGTGTGTTTTGGTACAGCAGGGACTAGTTGAGAACAACACCTGCAGTGACAGAGTTCAAAAATCTGTGATGACATACAAGACTTAATATCATGCTACATTAATCTAGCACACATACATTAAATGCTTGCAACAGCAAAACAGACTTATTCCAAAACACCTTAAGGCAAAAAGCTGACAAAATATATATCTTTAAATTAATTTTGAACATGTACTCACTGTTTTACTGCAATTCTTCTCAAAATATATATCAAAATATCCAGCAACTGCCTGCAATTTAGAAATAAACAAACATCAGCAATCTTCACATTCATTATCCTTGAAGTGTTTCTTGATATCATCAATATAATTGCTGGAAATAATATATTGAGTAATACCAAGTTCTTGCTTGGGCACGGGCATTCAAAACAAACTGAAAACTCAACCACCTTGATGTCATTCAGCAAATACAACGGCTCCTTAGCATGTTGTTTAAGGCCAGCAAGTATCAAGGGTTAAAGCTGTGGCATTTATTCAGTTAAGGTTTGTCCTTCCATTTTCATTACTGTAATAGAAGCAATATTGTTGTGTTTCCGGGGTATGGAGAATGGGGAGCTACTGCAAATACACTGCTCAGAATCAAAGTAGAAATGAAAAGACTACCAAAGCCAACCAAAACTGTCCCAAAAATGCATTCATTTGTCTGGTTACTTTAAGAGAGCCCTTGCCTCTGGTGCATCAAACTGTGTTGCAGAAAATGCATCAGATCATCAGAAGGAAGTAAGAAGAGCTTCTGGATATGGTCAGGCCAAAGGCCCTTCTAGTCCAACAACCAGATGCCCATGGGAAGTCCCCAAGCAGAACTTGAGTGCAACAGAGCTCTCGTCACTTGTGATCCCAGCAACTGGCTTTCAGAGGAACACAGCCATCAGGGTTAGTAGTCACTGATGGCCTTATCTTCCAGGAATTGGTCTAATCCTCTTCTAAAGGCCTCACTACCTCTTGTGACACCACACTCCCTAGTTTTTGCTACATGCCTAAACCACAAGAGGGAAATGCTACATACAAGTCCATTTAAGACCACCTTCCAGTTGCAAGAACAATGGAAAGCGGCCTACATATTGCTAAACACCACAAAGCCTAATTATGCTCTCAATCCCACCCCAGTCAATAAGCATGGATTCAGTAGATATAAACTCTAAAATAGATACAAACTCTAAAATGTTCCCTCAAGTAACCATGGCTAGTGAGCACCTCATGGTTCCTTTCCCCACTGTCTGCTGCTGACTGATGCAACTTTCAAACAGAAATCTGTATCTGCATGTGGGCAGCACTCTCTGTACAAGAACATGGATGAAAGGCTGCTCGTGAAGGACATCTGTCAAACACCCCACCGCCACCAAGAATGAAGCATCGTTCACAAGTTTTCCTCAGTAACTGGGAAGTTTTAAATTGCAATTGGTATTGATAAGCACCAAACGGTGACAAGGTCCTTCAAGAATACACCAATAAGTGAATACAACAATCTGGAATGGTTCTAGTGTTCAGTCATGTTCTAGCACTACCCAGTCCAAAGCACTAAAATGATGCACCTATTTCAGAGCACAAGGGGACTCCTACTTCACAGGACTTTAGCCAGTACTTTACCTTACCTAACAGAATGCTAAATCCTGACGAAGCAACTGCAATGCTTCTATATTCCACAGGCTGGATCCACAGTGTGTCCCTCCCATGAAGTGAAAGAGGCCCAGATTCAGCAGAGCCTCCCACTGGAGAAAGGGTAGGGAGACAATTTTCCCCTGTTTTCCCCTTCCCTTTCCATCTCCCTACCCTACCCAGCTCATGGCCCTAGAGGGTTCCTCAGCCTTGCACTGTAGTTTTTCAGGGGGCTGCAGACTCCTCCCTTTTCTCCATCCAGCAGGGGCATCGTGTGAATGGAGAAATACTGAATAAGCAAGTTATGCTTTTTACCTATTTGGGTTTCTTTCCTCATCACCCCAGGCAATGGAACAAACACATTCCCCTCCTTTGCATTATTAGCAAAGTGCTCTCTACTGTCATACAGGAAGCTGGGAAGCTGCCTTATATCACATCATGCAACAGATCTTTCCCTCTCCCCGCCACCCCTAAAAAGCCTCTCCAGAGAGTCACCCCACATTGTGGGCTGTGTTCCATAGGGCTGCGGGGGGCAAGGGAATTCCCCCAAATCTGGCACAGAGGTCTTGCACTTTGCACATCACCGTCAGCAATGTTTCTTAGGTCTTCCCAAGTCTCTGGAAAGGCTGGGAGGGGACTCTAGGGGAAAATATACATTGTGCAAGCTGTCTTCTGTTCATGAAACGCTGCATACACTCCTGTGTTTTAATTTTCCTACCACATGAGTGGGCAATTTTAAAACACACTGAGAGTTATTCAACTATATTTTACTTAGAGTAGACACACTGAAAATAATGAACATGACTAAGTTAGGCCCACTAATTTCAACAGGTCTACTCTGAGTAAAACTTGGTTGAATGTCTGCTATTCAAGTTTCCTCTTTCTGTGCAAATTGCTGGATTCTATGGTATTTTATATTCTGTTTCTTTCCCGGTTGTGGAACTGTCTGATGTATGTCAAAGCCACAGTCGGAGACACAAATATCTTTCGGGGGTTTTTTATTAAAGGGGAAGGCTTGCTTGAACAACTAATGTTACGCCATTCCTCCCACTTTAGTTTTCTGTCTTCCTTCTTAAAAGTTGCATATATCTTTTATCTCTTAATATTACAGACTGGCTGTCGGAACGAAAGACCAGTGTACTTCCCCACAGTTCATCTTCTGCAGAACCATTCTAATTGAGACTTGCTATATACATTTGAGAGATTAGGTAGCTTCGTAATTTAGCAGAGCAATCATTTTTATTTATTTGACCTTTTATCCAACATTATACGAACAGCTTTGAGACAAGATACAAAATATATTTTTTAAAGTTAAAGCAGAAAGGTCAGCGTAGAAAATAGAATATAAAGAGAATATATATAGAGAGAGATATATATAAAGAGAAAATAGAATATAAAGATAAAAACTGCAATAAAACTGAAAATGGTGTTGACTCTTAGAAACAGTTACTTCAGGTATTATTTTGTTTTACATGCAAGTGACTTATGCTTGCTTTTACCTCCTTCCCCACCACAGCACTTCGTCTGACAACAGATATATAGGCCCCCAGAGAAATAATCACAATAGACTCCAGCATCTCCACTAGAGTCATTCAAACACTATTCTCTGAACAGTAACCAGTAGGAAATTGAAAGCAAACACAATGGGATTGGCCGTATATAACTGAAGATCTGGCCTATTGAGCACTGCGAAAGGATGCTTTTTGTTAAAGATACACCGCAGTAGAGTAATTATTCAGCCTTCTGTTCTCAACATCCCATCAACAGACAGAACTGCTCTGCATGTTGAGGGGAAGGCGGTTGTTTTGAAAAGTAGGCAAGCAAAAAAGAGCAAAGAGGTTAATGAGATGTAGAAATTCACCAAAAAACAACAACAACCCCACACCAAATTTCTCCTGCTCATAAACCAAGTCAGCTATGCAGAGGGGAAAAGGAGGAGCACCAGAGCTGCAAATGTGATCATTAAGCCTGTATGCAGACCTGTGAAATCAATTCACAGACCAAGCTGACATTGAAATATAAGCCAGGCTAGTTTGCCTTAATGTAGAAATTCTCCCAAATATATTACTGGGAACATGTAAATAATCAGACATCAGTAGCCATAATGTAACCAATCTGGGAACTGCAAGTACAAGGTGTCTCTCTCTCTCTGTGTGCATGATTTCTCACACAAATCAAATATATTGCAGCTCTGTGCCTTAATTATTTGTTCTGTTGCCACAGCGGGGCACAATTTTATTCACAGAAACCACAAAATAAGCAGTCTCTCTCTCTCTCTAAAAAAAATAAAAATCAGTGTCTGTTGAAGATGGTTAAACACCCACAGTTTACTCATTCGTTATCCTGTATTTCAGGCTCATTTTTATTTTTTTAAGAACAAAGCAAAGCGCAGATTTGAGCAAATGTCAAATCTGCTTCTTCATTTACCTGCGCCGCTTCTCTAGGAAAACACTTCTGTTCCCAATTGTAAATCCCTGTCTGATTTATACAAACCCCTGTGAAACCAGTTAAAAGCAATTTGACCAATTCACTTAGGAGAGAGGAAATTAAAAGTTACCATCATCGCTATCAGCTGCAGGGAGTAATTTATCATTTTTGTTCCTCGTCAGTATCGTGTTCCAACAGCATGCAGCTAGAGCAGATACAATTAGGCAGCTGGCCACAGAAGTAGGAGGATAATGTGCTTTTGATGGAGTTTATCCAAGCATGGAGATGAAATGCTTGTAAGCCATGCAGCAGAGAGGGAGAGGGAGACAGACAATCACTATGTTCTTGGTGCAGAAATACCACTTTTGTTTTTAAAATGATATTTCTTAAATGAAAACAACTCAGTACCTCAAGATTACTGAATGATTCTTACTCTTCAAAGGGGGAGGGGGGTACTGAAGAAAATTTACTTCGTTTATTGTACCCTGTACAAAGCCTCATTCAATCTCAAAAGTAGAATAACTGAGCATATTAGGTATTATTCAAGTAGTCTTTGTACCATACTATTCAAAGTTTGATACTGTCTGAAAATTAAATCATCTTCAGCCTTGTATAACTGCTTCTCATATGGAAAAGCGTTAGATTTTATTCCTTGATGAAAACAGTTCCTCTTTCAATTCATCACTTCCAAGTTGGGGTCTGCAAAGATCATGGAGGGGAAATAAATGGCGGAGAAATTCTCTCCACCCTCGTATAGTAGTGAATTGCTGAACTTTGCAGCCAGATAACTAGATTCCTGCTCACCTAGCTCTAAATCTCAGCAGTCTATTGCTATAACCTAATTGACCTATAGTGGTGATACCTGAGATTTGGGTCTAATAGTAGCTGCCTGGCTTGCACAATTTCAACAATACAGATTGAGGTAGGAGGGTATTTTCCCTCCCACTGGAGAGTATATGAGAGTTTCGGTGTAAAAGGGGCCAACATAAGTATGTGCCATGCACCCCTGACGTCAATAATAATAATAATAATAATAAATTTTATTTATATCCCGCCCTCCCCAGCCGAAGCCGGGCTCAGGGCGGCTAACAACAATAAAACAGTATAAAAGTATAACATAAACAACACTCTAAAATCATTCATTGTAAAATTAATTAATTCAGGCCACTGGCAACCATTGGGCCAGAGCTCCGCGAAGATTGCCGAGGGAGGGAGTCAGGCTGTGCCCTGGCCAAAGGCCTGGCGGAACAACTCTGTCTTGCAGGCCCTGCGGAAAGATGTCAACACTCCACCCCCAGGATAACGTTAAGTTGTCGGGGTGAACAAGGTCAATATATGCTTAATCCTGTTTTCTTCAAACCACCACCACCATTTCCCTCTAGCTAACACAACAACATTTAATGCATCCAAGACAGCAATGAGCATGGCAGTCCTTAGCTTTTAAAATTACAAGCAAATAAGTTCCTGCATATCTGTGGAGTTATCCAATCTACCACCTCCTCTGTGGGTGAGCTGGAAGTTATGTGTGGAGCAACCTGAGTTTGAATCAGAAGAGAAAGCAGGGTTAAAATTTGCATTGCCTATCCTTACTACTCCCAACCCTGAAACGAGCCAATCATGTGGCAGAACTCTCAGCAGTCTTTAAAGGGCCCTCAAAGACAGATTCCATGCTTTTAGGGTGAACCCTACATGTTCACTCAGAAGTAAGTCTCATCATATTCAACAGGGCTTACTGCCAGGTAAGTGGGTGGAGGACTGAAGCCTTAGCCATATAGCAAAACTTAATAAGTAACATTTTAGATCACTGCTAACACCACCAAAAACCTATCAACAGCAATTGATACTGAACTTAATAAAGGTAAAGGTAAAGGTACCCCTGCCCGTACGGGCCAGTCGTGTCCGACTCTGGGGTTGTGCGCCCATCTCACTTAAGAGGCCGAGGGCCAGCGCTGTCCGAAGACACTTCTGGGTCACGTGGCCAGCATGACAAGCTGCATCTGACGAGCCAGCGCAGCACATGAAAACGGCGTTTACCTTCCCGCTAGTAAGCGCTCCCTATTTATCTACTTGCACCCGGGGGTGCTTTCGAACTGCTAGGTTGGCAGGCACTGGGACCGAACACCGGAGTGCACCCCGCTGCGGGGATTCGAACTGCCGACCTGATTGGCAAGTCCTAGGCGCTGAGGTTTTACCCACAGCGCCACCCGCGTCCCTAACTGAACTTAATAACTGATATTAACTAAAAGCTTCTCACAATACCTGTTTTGTGCTAGGGAGGAAACCATCTATCAAGCACATTAATTTTAGTATGTATACTGTGATTTCAATCAAGTAAACTTGGGCAATTTAATTTAGTTTTTTAGCCTGCTTAATCCCAAAAGCTCTGTGAATGTAGCAATATATTAAAGCTTGATTATCAGACATTTTAAGAGTACCTATGGGGGGGGGCAGATATCCATGCACATGATGCGCTTCTATTTCTGCTCTTTGCTTACAGAGCCCATGAGGTTGGGTAAAGTGGTGGAAGCTGCCTGTTCAACTGCTTGCAGAATGCTCCCTCTTGCCGGGAGCATTCCAGCGCATGACAGTGCCGCTCATCTTCTCTGCCCCGGGGCAAAGAAGATGAGTATTAAAGCATTGAGGAATGCTCCTCCTCTCATGTGAGGCGTGGTGTGGCAGGGGGGCAGGGAGAGGCACATTCCCGTTTCACCTCAGGTGGTGAAATGGGATGGGCTGCACGTTTCCTTATATATGTGAAATTTCAAATTGGCCTATGGTGAGAACATGCAAACACATGGTCAGCTTGGTCCGAAATGAATTGCCAAAAAGACACTGAAGAATAAAATGGTTGTATGGCTCGAACAGCCAAAATACAATTATTTACGGAAATCTGAAATGGTTATTTTGAGTAAAATTGTTCACAGGCTTCACAACCCACTTTGCCTAAACACACACCTTACACTTTGCTTGTATCTATGATAGAGATGGGAAGTTGACATATAAGGATTGGGGAATGGCACAGAGGATCAGGCCCGCAATAATGGCGGCCTAGAGTTCCATTGCACATGGCAGGTGTTTGGGTCATGAGAAAGCAGGGGGTAGAGGAGAACAGGCAGATTTAAGAAGAGGGAGGGAGTGTTAAAATGTTAATAGCTGCCTGTTCCAAGATGGGTAGGAATTTCACAGTGACCTGCAAACCTGGGTCAGTGACTGTATATTAAAGTTCTAAGAGTGGCTGAACATGAATCTCTAGATATATGCCAAAGTCTACTTTCCAGTGTTGTAGACTGTGCCTGACCCATAAATATCCCGAATTTATAGTTGCAATATGGATTGATTGGAACTCTCCCCAAATGGTTCTAAAAATAGAAATATTGCCTTGAAGAGCAACGCTCAACTTCCTCTTCCCTTAAGTTTCTGGACTAAATCAAATAGAAAACACACATTGTGGTGTCAGTAACTAGACACAGTATTCCAAGTGTGGACTGAGCAAGGCATAATAGAGTGGAACTATTACTTCGCTTGATCTGGACACTATACTTCTGTTGATGTAGTTTGACTCTGAACTGAGACTCTAACCCATCTTTCTTCAAAGGGGAAAAACAGCCACATTAGTTTTAAGACCAAAAATGTTATGACATTAAACCTTTATTCTTGTATCTTAACCCAAACTAAAATTCTACATACAGAAAATCAAGGGTGAATATTTGTCCAGCTGAAGAAATACACTTTTAAAGCATCTTCAAAATCTCCAATACATATAATGGATTTATTGTTCATTTACTGCAAGGTTAGGCAGCCTGATGTGATGGATGGACTGTCAGCCTCTAACTAAACTGCTATACTCCATCACAAAAGGAGTAGAAATTCTGGTCATAAGATGTCAATAATCTTACATGATGAAGTACGCAATACTTGACAAAGTGTTTTGTTTTTTGCGCAACACCACAAATCTCTGATCCAAAACTAGAAACTTCCAAACCAAACATTTCACCTGTATCACTATATTTTTAAGGCTGGAGAACGCAAGTGTATATAAAAAGCAACAAATACATGCTTTGGTTCGAAAATGAAGTTACAACCCATATCCCAAACCCACACAAATAAACAGGAAGATACAAGCAATGATATATGTGAAGGCAACATGCAGAAATCGCTTTACTGGAAAAGTGGGTGTAAAAATTACAATTCATAGTGAGAAAGGGAGAAACTCCATATGAAAGGGGTCACAAAGAGTTCAGAAGGTGGGTGGAGGATAAATTGTTAAAATGAGATAGCAGATAAGCTTGTGACAAGTGGAAAGGAAGGAATGGTGAAACAAGCTTACGCAGGAAAAAGAGTAAAAAAGTATTAGAATGTAAAAAAAATAAGGAAGATGAAAGAGAAACAGGGACAACCCAAGACACTTTGGTACCTGAGGCGACCACAAATTGGTGCCCCTCTTCTGCCAGCGCAGAAGGGCTGAGTGAAGATCTACATCAGGAATAAAGGGGGAATAACGTTCTACATGGCTGGCCCCGAAGAGAGAGGACTTAAGAGGAATGGCATAGCTGCTGGTGTAAGGAACACATTATACAGCTTGACAAGATTGTAACATACCAAAGGCTACCAGGTAATGCCAACATTTAATCCCGTAGCCATGGTCGATAGCTAGCTAGTTTGCAAATGAAGGCTTTGACCGAAGGTTTCAAAAGCACGGCAATCAAACCCCAAGAAATGCTGAAATAAAATATTTACCGTACACACTGAAGTCTTGGTTACTCTCAGAGTGAAGTCTGATGAAAAATTCAGTTCTGAAACCGATGCAACATGGCAATCTATCCGCTGCAAGAAAGTGCAAAGACTTGTGTGAGAACAAAGCAGGATCCTAGTATCTGAGTGGAATCTATGGAGACTGTTTTAATCATCTCTGCATAATAGACCTGAAATAAAGCTTATTCTCAAAAGCAACCTACATGGAAACTAGTTGCCTACCAGGTGTATATGGCAAAAAACTGGAAAGTTTAGCCTCTAAGTGCAAGCTCAGGACTCCCACTGGCTTTATAACTGCAGTCTTCTAAAAGCACATGATAAATGAAACTCTTAAGGTTCAAAGGTTGCTTGCAATGCTGTTGGCAGAAGATGAACTGGGGGTAGGACTCTGAAGTCTCACTAGGATGCAGTTAGACTCTATGTTCTTCAGCCTACGACCAGAAAGTTAAAATTGTCAGGATGCTTTCTTTTACAGATATGTTTCTCATAGGGATAATGCTTCCATTCAGAAAAAAATGGGCTTATATGTGAAGCGGCAGAAAAATGAGCTCTCTATGTCAAGTACATACAAGTTCCTAGATAAAACTGATATTTATTGAAGATATATCACATGTAAAGCAATTCTAAGCTGAAGGTGGATTAGCATATTTCATGGCTTGATGAGTCTTATATATGGCATCATCAGAGTCCTAATAATAGGGCACATGAAAATCAAATCAAGGTGAGGCACAATCCTCAGATTTACTACAGCAGTCTAGCTTTAATCCCTACAAATTCCCACATAGTGTTTTCACACATATTTGTTGGCTAGGTAAAGGTAAAGGGACCCCTAACCATTAGGTCCAGTCGTGGCCGACTGGGGTTGTGGTGCTCATCTCACTTTATTGGCCAAGGGAGCCACTGTACAGCTTCTGGGTCATGTGGCCAGCATGACTAAGCCGCTTCTGGCAAACCAGAGCAGCGCACAGAAATGCCATTTACCTTCCCACCAGAGCGGTACCTATTTATCTACTTGCACTTTGATGTGCTTTCGAACTGCTAGGTTGACAGGAGCAGGGACTGAGCAACGGCAGCTCACCACATCGCAGGGATTTGAACCACCGACCTTCTGATCAGCAAGTCCTAGGCTCTGTGGTTTAACCCACAGCGCCACCTGCGTCCCCTATTTGTTGGATACCCATCCTTTTATTTGGATACTTGTTTTATTTGAAAAAGACTCGTGAACAGCAACTGGGCTCCCAGCAGGACTCACAAGTCCTTTTATGACTGGAATCTCTCTCTCTCACACACACTCACACACACACACCTTCTTTTGTTAAAAATAAAAATTGGTACATTTGTCTGCAATTTCTTTAACCCTTCTTGGCCAACTGAATAATATGCAAATATGATGTATGTTCCATATCCTGGATAATGGTAGGGATATGAAAGGCAACTCCATCATTTTACTAACCTTGGAAATGGCAAACAAAGGAATACTGCAGAGCTATGGTGTCATAATCATGTCAGCCAATGAGGGACATTTAAACACCTTCTGTTGCTCAGCCATTCTTGTTTGTCCACCATCAGGAGTGGTGAAATCCAGTGGCTACAAAGCTGAGAGCATTCTCCGTGGCAGCCCCACAGCTATGGAATTCATTGCCAACTGGACTGTCAGGTCACAACACTACAGAGTTCTTGGAAATGTCTGAAGGCTTGCATATTTTTTAAAAGAAAGGCTCATATATGGGCTTGTTTCCTACTATTGACTACCTTAGTAATTTTGGGCTAGCTGTATGTTTTATCAGTTGCTGGTTCACACTATTACATCTATGCCTATTTTGCATGATTTTCTGTGTTACTCTGGAACATTTAATACATTACTGCTATATGTTCGCTCAACTTTATATTATTTTTGATGCCTTATGAGAAATTCTTGAAACTGGGATGCGATTTTTCTAAACAAAGAGGTTACTGAATAGGACTATTAGTAACTGCTCGTCTTACAGAAAAGAAATCCCTTTAAAATACACAAAAGTCAAAATCTGACACAGAAGCTGTCAGATTTTCATGAGGCTGAGTGGAATATGACAAAACCATTACTCAGGGTAATAAATGCCAGATTCAGAGGTGAAACATATACATTCTTAGTCATCATATGATTAACTAGGTACATTTTTATAATTTCCTCAATATCTGAAAATCATCAGCTTTATGGAACAATTATTGATTTTGGTTGTTTACTCAGGATGACATTCTTGGTGAATTCATTAATTTTACTACATGTTATACAGAAAAATGGATAGTCAACATTTAAAGACTTATTTGGAAGTTTTATCTATCAATTCCACTCAAGCAATTATTTTCCAGCCTGTTATGTAAAAGTAGGTTGTTAAGCAACAGCAGCATCTCAAAGTAGTCATAACCAAAACAGGCTTGTCACTCTTTTAAATCTGTTAAAGATGCACAGGGAGCCTGAACTACAGGATCCCTATTTTTCTCCAGGAACAAATCTAAGGCAATGAGGGCTACTATACAGTGGTACCTTGGTTCTCAAACACCTTGATACTCAAACAACTTGGAACCCAAACACTGCAAACCCGGAAGTAAGTGTTCCGGTTTGCGAACCTTTTTCAGAAGCTGAATGTGCTCTGTTTTGAGTGCCACACTTCCGTTTTGAGTATTACACTGAGGTATTGAGTATTACGTTTTGAGTATTACGCTGTCTGTTTTTCCTATTTATTTTGCATTTTTGTTTTTGCAGCTTTTTTGTTTCGTTTTTGTGACCGTGTGGAAGCCAGTTCAGCTACTGATTGATTGATTGTGTGACTGCAGTACATTGTTTACTGCTTTCATTTTATGGATCAATTGTGTCGTTAGATAGCAAAATTCATGTTAAATTGCTGTTTTAGGGGCTGTTTTTAAAAGTCTGGAACGGATTAATCCATTTTGCATTACTTTCTGTGGGAAAGTGCACCTTGGTTTTGGAACGGACTTCCAGAATGGATTAAGTTTGAGAACCCAGGTACCACTGTACAACATTTAGAGGGAGGTGTTACAAATTAAAATTGTGGTTGAATAATTTTGTGTAATAAATATTCTCTCTTTTTAAGAGGAATGTAGCCTATTGTGCTCTAGATGGGAGGGGGAAACTTGAGGCTGTTAGTCAGGGTTGTACATTATCAGAGAATTGAATGCATTCAATTTCACACAGCAACAATGCTGTTCTTATGAAAATATAAGATTGCCTTTTCAGATAATAGTTAGAAAGGGGAGGGGATTAGAAAGGAACTTTCCCCAATTGCTTCAGTTAAGCACACCTAAGTGGTACATGCAGCAATGTTTGTGTGATTTTCTCTAATATTTATCTACAGAGGTGCTACAATATATGTTTACATGGAAAGCAATATACTTCTTAACCAATCACCTCGTTTCTTCTACCATTAATGGTGTAGTGTACTTGTTAGTGTTGCACTAGGACCTGAAGACCAGGGTTCAGATCACTCAGTCATTGTCTCTCAGCCCAGTCCAACTCTCAGGGTATTGTGAGGAAAAATTATGTATGTCACTCTGAAGTCCTTTGAGGAAAGGTGTAATAAATGAAATGAAAATACTCTTTAGCACTCAGACTTCGTTCATAACATTGAATATGCAAATATTCAAGGATTTTAGCAAACAATGTAACTAATAATTATAGCATACTTAATTACAATATAATTAATGCAGCTCCAAAGCCTATAATTAAGCATACCAGAGACAGAGCATAACCAGGTGGAGAAAATAAAAGATGGGGAGACAAACAGAAATTGGAGTTAAGTTTTAAAGACAGCCTCTTGAGACATTTAACAGGTTCCAGATGGAACCAACAGAGAACTGCACATCACTTTTGATGTATAGATGTTGAATGAACAATGGGCAGGGAGCCATTACACCTCCTTATTATATTTCTGTCTTTATTAGTTTTGTGGTGGGAAAGAAGAGAGAAAAACTACTACAAGAAGGCTGCAAAATCCATAAAGATGTGCACAAATTCCAAAATATTAGTATCACGGACTCCATATTTTATTAACACTGAACGGCCAGTGGGAAACAAAACATATTCTATGTAAGAAAAGCTTACATATTGCACTGGGCTAATAATTATACATTCCTTTCTAGAAATTTAGATTATTTGTTACAGTACCTTGATGACACAAGCTTCAGATATAAGCGTGCCTGAATCTAACACTTCCACAACAGCTTCTGGAATGACAGCCTTCTTCATGCAGGACATGTTGAAGCCATACACATCATCCCAGAAAGCTAATCTGTCTGCATGCTTCTTGAGGTCACTGACAGCCACCAGGCTGATGGTGCAGATGTCAGGATACACTGCAAAGAGACGTTGCAAATAATTTATTGACAACAAACAATGGTACAAGCTCCCTTTTATATTAGATTTGACTTTAATTTAAAATATACGAGAATATTTACCACAAGCAAAAACAGACAAATCTACTGTTTTGAGGAAAAACCTATTTTTAAAAAATCCATTTCATGGGATTCATTGTTGCTGTCTTGGTAGAAACAAAGGCATGGCAACAACTGGGGTAAGTGGTGATAAGCAGAACCTGAGACAGATCAATGGCTCTGCATACATGACAGCTGTCACACAAATGGGCACATGGAGTATACAGTGACTGCTGTTTCAGTCAATATTCCTGATTATTTTTTTTAGATCTTCCCTTGCTATATATTAGGCTTGTTCCTGGACTATCAGCAGTAGCTCTGTGCTACAGTAGACAAAGCACTGTTAAGTCAAGAATCTCTTTCCAAAATGACGGTGCTGTATTTGGTAAGCAGGGGAACACAGGAAAACTCGCTAAGTAGCACCAGAAATGTGCTACCACATTAGCAGAGGAAGGTAATGGAGTGATGCATTTTATCTGATTTATATTGTAAGCTTCCTAGCAATGAAAAATGCCTATATCATCCAAAATGCAGGGCAATGTCTAACAAATATACCACCCTTTTATAACATCCATATTTTAGATAACATAATGACCAAACAAATGAGGCCTATCAGATGATGTGCTGCTTTGTATGTGTAAAAACCCGACCTAGGATGAGTTTAATTCTGTTGTTCCTTGTATATCCAGCTTTAAGAGAGACATGAAAGTGAAGGCTAGCTACAAAAATTAAAATGCAACAGGCAAGTGGAGTGGACCAAAAGGTATGCAAGCACCAATTAAACCTATGCACCAGAATTTCTTTGTGTTTCTTGTTCAGGAGCTACACTAAACAATTTTATTCAGATGGAAGGCTACTTAAATAGCAGTTGTTCAAAAGGAAAGCAACCAAACTCTGCTCCAATACATGCCCACTGCTGCCAACACGTCCCTGGGTCACAAAACCAAACAGAGTGTTAAGGGTACAAATCAGACCACAATAAGCATGCTCAGAAGCTGTGATCTGGCCTGTGCCCTTAATGCTCCTGACCAAGAAGCACATTAGCCACAGAAAACTTACATCAGCACTTCTTGTTTTGAATTGTGCAGCTTATTAAATTAAATCCAAGAAGCACTCCTTTAAAGTAAGTACTTTGCAAGCATGAAGTGAAGAAAAACATAACACTGTGAAATTAACATCCGATAGAAACTGTAGATTTTTCCATTTATTTATGTGAGCTGAGGCAGTTGTATTAGCACAACATGGGAGATATCTCACCTTTTCCCAATTCCACCCTTTTAAGTGCAGCCCAGTATGCCCCATTTCATAAGAGGTTGGGATCCTGCTTTAACACTACCACTAGGTCCACCCATTCATCAACTCACGTCTTGCTTGACAGCCAACTTTCAGAATTCAGTTCAGCAGAAGGCATGGAGCTTTCTTTGCTTGTGGCTTATGGCATTCAGGCCATTATTTAGATCAGTGTTTCCCAACCTTTTTTGGGCAAAGGCACACTTGTTTCATGAAAAAAATCTCGAGGCACACCACCATTACAGCCCCGTGACGTCAGCGCGCAGCGTCACGCCGGGAGGGACATGAATTGCTAGCAAATTACATAATCACCTCCTTGAGGGCTGGCTCATCTTCTCCGAAGGCAGAACCCCATTAATTAACAGCACAGACTCACACCATAGCCAAGACGAGGGGGGAAAACCTCAGTCATGCACAGTCATGCACATGTGGGGGCTAAATGAGGACGAAGACCGGGCAGAGAGCAGGGTTCAAATCACCCCACCTGGCCAGGACAATCCCTGGGTGCTCCCTTGGCCACTCGCCTGACCCACCTCGCAGGGCTGTTGTTGCGAGGATAACACGGGGAGAACCACGCGCGCCCCCGGGAGCTCCTTGGAGGAGAAAGCGGGCGATGAATGCAATGCACGAAATATATGAGAGGCGACCAGGTTTTGCAGGTGAGGGGCCCCCGCCAGCCTCCGCTTCCAACACCCGGCGCAACGACGCCGAAGTTTCCCCCCGGGCTCGGCTCGGGGAGCAGCGCTGCTCCCCCCGGCTCCCCTTCGCCCTCCCGGCTCTCTCTGCCGCCCACTGGGGACCCCCCTCACCTGCCAAGTCCGGAGCGCCGGTGGAAGTTGCATGCATGCATGCAGGGCGCCGCGTTGCCATTGCATTGCACTGCACTCCATGCAACGCCTGCACGCATGCATTGCCTTGCACGCCCGCCAAGGGGTCTCCCCACGGTCCGATGCGTCCCCTCCGGCGCGGATGCAGCATTGCAAAAATAAAAAAACCCCGACGCAGCCCTACCTGGGGGGCAGCCTCCGCCTCCGCCGCTCCGCCTCCGCAGGGATCCCCGGGCTCCATCCTGCCGCCCGATCTCCGCGGGGGCGCAGGCAGGCTGCGCGGGGTCTGCGCGGAAGAGCCCCTGCCCGCCCGGCCGCCGCCGCCGCGCTCATTCCATGGCCGGGAGAAGAGCGCTTCAAACAAAACGCCCGGCCCGCCAGGCCACGCTGGGAAACGTAGTTTGTGCACCCCGCGCGGGCGCGGAGCCCAAGGGCGAGGGGACTACGGATCCCGGCAGCCCCCGCGCCGGGGACGGAGGGGGAGAGGCCGGGTGCAGGGATGGAGGGACGGGTGGGCGAGCGAGTGAGTGAGTGGCAGCCGCCAAGCCTTGGCCGAGAGCCAGGAAGGGCCTCCCCGGAGGAGGAGGAGGAGGAGGGAGGCACAGAGCGGGAGGGAGGGAGGGAACCCCAGGGGTCATCTAGTGACGGCGCCCCAATCGAAAATTTGACTTAAAAAAAAATAATCTTTCGGATTTTTTAATTTTTCCCGCGGCACACCAGGCAACATCTCGCGGCACACTAGTGTGCCGCGGAACAGTGGTTGGGAAACACTGATTTAGATGCTCGTTACGGTTTTACAATGCTTCCATGAAAAGCTTGCTTTTTAAAAAATTGTCTTTAGCAGAAAAGTTCCAGCCCAAGAAGTATTAAAATTATTATTTACCTTACCCATCTAAAATCACAATGGGAAAGGGAGCCAACATATTTTGAATAACCCACTTCCGTGATGGGTCATTTTGATTTCTTTAAACCCCATGCTACTTACAAAAGTAAAACCACTCCTATGCAAGAACCTTTTATTTCATACATATTCCATTACTTAGTTTTTAATCTGATTGAATTATTTCTCACCACACGTAATATTAAACTGCTGATCAGACATCTCTTAGAGAAGCGCACTTTAGAAATTCATAGGTTTGTCATCTGTGTCCTTCTCGACTCACTGCCCCCAAATCATTTGTCATTAGTAACAGCTCACACGGGGAGCAAAGCAAGATGGGAAATCTTTTATCCCTCAGCAATGCCTCACAAATGTAAGGACATTAAAAGGGTAAGATCGTAGTAACTGCAGGGCTAGAGGCATAGTTGTAAATGATTATCATTTGAAGGTGGAAAAGCAAATATAACCACCTTTCTCATAAAATACTTTTAGCTCCAGCCTGGAAGCCCCCTATTTTAGGGATCAGGCTTTTGGAAAGCTTGAGGTAGAAGATGACACAGCAACCAACCCTTAGCCCAAACTGTGACAACAAAGTTAAGTCAAATGAAACTATGGCTGGAATAAATGATTAGCACTTGGCTAAGTTAAAGCGGTAACGAAAAGATGATCACAGAAACACAGGTGGGAAGTATTGATACTTTTCTTTCTTTGTTCTGGGGCCTTAATAAAGTTGCACACATCTGCTGTACCTTCCAAGCATAAATGAAACCTAAATATTCTTCAGACAGCACAGCTTGTACACTAAAGTTGCAGTATCTATTTTACCTCAAAGGTGCAATGTAAACTTTTAACTTCTCTGGAATATATGAAACACTATAATGAAAGGTACTGTGAACAACTGTTTTAAACTAGTTGGCAAAATAGCTCATGAGCTACAACTGCCCAAAGGAGGAAGTGTCCTATTTAAAATTCTGCTAAATGAGCTATACAGTTAAGCTAGTGGCATTGTATTGAACAAGGAAAGTTGATAAATGCATGTATATCTGACAGCCAGTTAATTTTGAGTATCATGTTCCCCAGCCCCAACATATTCTGTTTTGGCAGAACTTTCACCATTTTGGACACATTTACCATTTGAGAAGTTTCTAGGCATTTCTTCCTTTTTTTTCAGTTTGAAGGCAGCCTATGCTTATGTCTTGGAGAACAGAAATTAAAGGGCAATGAAGAAAAGCCTTTTTTTGTGTGATACACCTTTTTGTGTTTTCCTTGCTTTTAGTTTTTATTATATTTTGTACATGCCCTAGATATATGGAAGGCCATTAATAACTAACAATAACAAAAATAAAAAGAAGCCATGCCAGTACCACTCCTATTAATCAGGTTACACACACACACATACACTGTTGTCATGTCAAATCCCATGGATTATAATAACCTGCACTAGACTATATCAAAGCATATTCCTTAGAAATCTCCATCTTTCCTTCCATCAGGCAAGGAGGTTACTGGACCTCTAGTCTAACTCTTGAAAAAGTTCCACCGTAAAATTAATGTAGCATATTTTTATCTCAATGGTGTCTGACAGAATTATCGGTCTGTTGCTACACATGATGCAAAAGTAAATTGCATCTACTGTGGACGTTCTGCTGTTTCAACCCCACCTGCTGGCTGATTTATAGAGGAACAAATGAAACCATCTATAAAGCCTCCATTAACCTTCTAAACTAGTTGGCATTAGAGCATCAGATACAAGTGCCTGAAGGTGTAAGAGCTCTGTTTAAAATACTGCTAAATGAACTGGACTATCAGGCTAGAGAACTATTAGTGTATTTTACTGAGAGTGAGAAAGGAGTATAAATATTAAGCGCTTAACATCTATTTTCACTCATCAATCTTTTCTGTCCCCAAAGTGAAGAACTGTTTTCTTTCCAAAATAATTTTTATTACATTTTCAGATTATGCATTTCAAAATGAAGATCTTTCATTATAACAATACATTCAGTGACTTCCCTCCCTCTCCTTCCACGGTTCTTTTAATTTACCCACCGTTCCTGCATATATTGTATATCCATCTAATTAAGTTCTCCAATCTTATATCCCACTGCAATATATTATACTGTTGAATTTACTGTAATACTGTGAACGTTTTCAACTGTGTACTTATTTTCTACATACTCAGCAAAAAATTCCACTCCTCTTTAAATATCTGTTCTTCTTGCTCCCTTATTTCACTTGTTAGACTTGATAACTCTGCATATTCTAACATCTAAAGTTGCCAATCTTTCTTACTAGGAACCTCCCTCACCTTCCATTTTGGGACTAAAAGGATCTGAGCCGCCATTGCTGCATATATAACTAAGTTTTTCTGAGACCTGGGCACCTCTGTCTGCACCATTCCTAACAAGAATGTCTCTGGTTTTGGGGAAAACCTTGTTTTAAACATTTTCCCCGATCTCATTATATATCATTTCCCAATATTCTTATTTTGCATGCCCACCACATATGAAAAAAAGTTCCTTCTATTGCTTTACATTTCCAACACAAATCTGATTCCAATTTATACATATTAGCTAGTCTACGTGTGGTTGGATACCATCTATGAATCATTTTCTTGTAGTTCTCTTTCAACATATAGCATGCTGTGAATTTCAACTCTTTCTGCCAAAGATTCTCCCAGAGGTTTAGTTCTATATTATACCCTATATCAATTGCCCAGTGGGTCATTGAGGCTTTAACCAGCTCGTCTTTTGTTTCCCATTCCAATAAAAGTTTGTACATTTTAGAGAATAGTTTTTCCTAATTCTGCAATAACTCTTTCAAATTGTGAGCTTTGGTCTAAAAAATTTTTTCTTATCTAATTTAAACATATAAAGTTGATACTACTGTAACCAATCAGTAACATGGCTCCTTAGTTCTTCCATAGGTTTCAATCTGGGTTCATTCCCTGTGAAATCTAGCAAGTATCTATAGGATGCCCACTGTCTATCCATGTTGATGCTCTTGATTGTAATTGCTTCAGTTGGCAATAACCATAGGAGTGTTTTTCCTTCTAACAGGTTTTAATATTTTACCCACTCTGTACAAATTCCTCCTAATAATATGGTTCACATAACTCTTATAGATTTTAGCTTTCCCATACCAAAGACATGCATACCTGCTGAATTTAATATCATGGCCTTCCAGATCTAAAATGTGACCATTTTTCAATACAATCCATTTCCTTAGCCAACACAAACAAACAGCCACATAATAAAATTGAAGGTCTGGCAGCGAATAACTGTTTTCTAGCCATACCTGAATGTCATTTGATTTTTTTATGTCAACATTAGTATTCAGTTCAAGCCACTGGTTCAAAAGTACTGGGATATTACGCATCTATTACATTATCAATCCATAGTGTATTTACTTATCCTTTCCCAAAAGATCTGCTACCATTTCCCTCTTCGCTACAGGAAACTACTTCAACTCAAGTGACTTCCTAAAACCAGTCAACCGCTTTCTTAGTAACTTAGGATAATGGATTTCTTGGAAGTCCTGCTTTAGGCCTTCTTTCCTGTTTTTTGACATCTCTAACAAATTCTATTAAATCTATTAATTCCCTGTATAGAAATTCTGTTAACTCATATCACACTATGCATCACAAGCATTTGTATAATCCAAAAATGCAGTCATAAAATTTGTTGCATCAAATACTGAGACATCGGCAATATCATTTCTAATTAACCTATATCAGTAACAGCTCACAAATAACCTGCCAGACAATCAGTAATACCCAGACTATACTCAAAAGAGACAGCTCCTCTGTCAAGTGAATCCATGGTAGTAAATTCTCATCCATTCCACTATTCTTAGATTTCTACTGAACAGAAAAACCAACAGTTTTTCAGCTCATTAGAAGAGGGAAAATAGTTCTTACCAACCAATTTACATCATTCTACACTGCATTGGCAGCTAACTACGAAGAAGGGGACAGAGATAACCTTCATTATGCTGGCCCAGCAATATTCCCCTCCCTAAAGCTATACTTATCACTTGCTTGCTTGAAAAGTAGAACAGAGAGAGGACACATAGAACAGCAGCACCCACTCAATCTAAGTCCTCTGTGAATGCAACTTGATGTCTACCACCTCCTCCTCCTACAGCTCCACTGACAGACAAACAGGAACAGCCCATTGGGGCTGTGAAATGACACCACTACTACAAAATGCCAGATTTGCTTCTTAAGCGGCCAGTTGCCTAATCCTGTCTTAGACAATATGTTAATTTCCTGGCTGCACTGGCTTAGTGCTTAGTGCTAAGAACTGGAGGTGGAAAAACTTAAAAATGCACAGCTGTACCATTTGCAACTTGAGTAAGGATTGTTTTCTTCAGGTTCTGCAAAACTATATATTCAAACTATATATTCACCCAAGAGGAAAAGCAAGCAGGCTGTAGAAAATAATTCAATGTTATTGAACCTCAACCTGTTGTACCATCCGTGTTTCTCTCAAGCAACTCAAATTACTATTTCCCCTCTGCGCTTAGTTACAGACACAGTGCTTTCCCCACTAATATTTCCCATGGTTTGACAGTAGAGTAAAAGAGCAACTCTCTTATTATTTTGGACAGAGACATGCCAAATATAAAACATGAAGCAGCAATATTTGGCAGCTTTATAATGGGTTGGACTCGATGGCCCTTGTGGTCTCTTCCAACTCTATGATTCTACAAGATGGGCAAAGGTCCAAATTCCGAGGATGCTTTAAATGCTGCAGTCTGCCTTGAAAATATTTCCCCTGGCTAAGCACCATTTTTAATTAAGCCATCCAGCTGTGCATATTGCTAGTAGGTGGATCAGTGAGCACAGATGACTCAACAATTCCTATTGCAGAAAGTCAGAATTAGATGTTCCACAATCTAACTCTGTAAGCAGGAAGAAGGAATGAAAATACATATGAAGCGGGTTTTGGTTTGGGCCAAACTATATCCAAGTGCTTAAAAAGGTAAAGGGACCCCTGACCATTAGGTCCAGTCGTGGCCGACTCTGGGGTTGTGGCGCTCATCTCGCTTTATTGGTTGAGGGAGCCGGCATACAGCTTCCGGGTCATGTGGCCAGCATGACTAAGCCGCTTCTGGCAAACCAGAGCAGCGCACGGAAACGGTGTTTACCTTCCCGCCGGAGCAGTACCTATTTATCTACTTGCACTTTGATGTGCTTTTGAACTGCTAGGTTGGCAGGAGCAGGGACTGAGCAACGGGAGCTCACCCCGTTGTGGGGATTCGAACCGCTGACCTTCTGATTGGCAAGTCCTAGGCTCTGTGGTTTAACCCACAGTGCCAACAAACAGTTTTTTGGAGTTCTAGAGAAGTGTACAGGAAAAAAGAACAAAATCTAAAATATACTCAGATTTCAATTTCATAAAAGCCTGCGTATTAGGCACTGAAAAAGGACTAGTGTAAAATAAAATGTGATGAATGCATGGGACTCTAAAAATTAGAAGGGAAGAAATATATTAGAACACCCATAGACTACTATTGCTATGGAATGGCATGCCTAGGTTTCTACAATTTATCAAATTTATTATATGACTACGGCAGGTGATTCTGTAGCAATGTGCAATTTAGAACAAAAACCCTGCATACGTATGTATTAATTCATCTTTCCATTTCCAGGGTGGCATGAAAAGGTAAACACAAACCCAGAATTAAAGAGATACATAAAACAGCAACACCACATCATACAATCTTCTCTGGTTCCCACTTCCTTGAATACACCACAGAAGGAAAATCGGGTCTTTATTCAAACAAGTGAACTTCCAGAGGGGTCACAGTGTTAGCCTCTCACAGCAAGAGCAACAAGAGTATTATGTGGCACTTTTAAGGCACACAAGACTGTTTTATGAATGGAAAAGATAACCAAAGCAGATTACCAGGCATGAGATCCCTAGTACTCCTCTAATTCTTTCTTAACCCAGGCAACTAGTCAACATGGTAAATGGTGTCATCCTTTCAAGGGCAAAGTGGGCTTCTGTAGTCATACAGTAGCTGCATCTACATGCAATGCCAAAAGCACAGTTTAGTGTCCTGTGGATGAGCTGCTATGAGCACAACCTAAGTATAGAGATTGCATACATTATACTCCTGACACTCTCTCTCATGTGTTCGGAAGACTAGGCTTTGTATGAGTTTAGTTTCACTTGTTATGCTTGAACCAGGGGTCCTAGTTTAGAATGAACTCTGGCAAATTTAACATGGCAGCTTCATAAACCATGGTTTGAAGTTACTAGAGTTGGTTTTTGAAATAAAACCAGGCTGGATCAGGCCAAAGTTTCTTCTAGTCCAGCACTTTGTGCAACAGAGCTCTCCCTACCCACAACTGGTATTCAGCGGTATACTGCTTCAGACAATCACAAGCCAAGCTTCAGTAAAAGTGAAACAAACACTGCCAAACTCCTCCTCCCAAATGTATGGGAGGAGTGCTAAACCAGGGTTTAACATTACATGCTCAGAATAGCCAGTATATTAATGAACCTTTAGAAATTAGCCAGATTAGTCAGCTACCCCGATGAGTTAGATAAATGCAGCTATTTCAATGCTCACATTTCTGAATACCTTATTGCCGTGCTATTTACTGATTTTTAAAGATAAACTTTCAAGGTTTATACTTCAATATCTTGAAGAAGTCAAAGTGCTCTTGAAAACACTATTTCGTTTAAGGCCCAAGTATCCCATTAATGCTTTTGTATTACCCATACTATGAGATGAATGCCTTGGAGCTTCCACTAATGGAAACATTTTTCATCGCAGGTAAGAACTTTCTTAGTCATGCATAGCAGAATCTAAATCTTTTAGGTTTCCCCAGAGCTTGATTATTTATTAGAATTCTAGAACTAACCTGAGCCTCCTTTTGCCAGGTACTTGTCCCTTGCATAAATGACAGAATCCAGCATTGACTCAAAGAGAAGGAAATAACCCTGGGAAAATGAGAGGAAGGAGAGAAAAAAGGACCACAATGAAAAGGAGATAGTGCTACATATCAGTTTAATCAGGTTCCATGTTTGAATACATTTTTCAGTTTAAAATTTGTTTTTCAAAGCACAAGTACTGGAGGATCCTTTGAAAGTTGTTCTGTTCTCCACTCTATTGCAGATGCCTGCTGTAATTTAACAATTACTTCCAGAAGCACTTTAACAGTTAGTGCTGTGCAATACACAGTGTTGTGAAATAAATTCCCACTACTATTGCCATTAGTGTAGGTTTCCCCATCCACATTCCAAATTGCAATAAAATTGTAGGTCTCTGAAGAGATTCCCTGCCTTTGCAGAACAGAGGCTCAGTATATGTTCCTCTTGTTCCCCCCAAAGTGGCAAGTCAGAGGACTGTGAGTGTGCACGATGTTTATGCTGTCAGAAAGTATTACCTGCTACATAGAGGAAACACTAGCCCTCAGCTAGTGTAAGAACAGCCCGGCTGGATGAGACCAAAGGCTCATCTACTCCAGCATTCTGTTCTTACAGTGGCCAACCAGATCGCCTGTGGGAAGCCTGGAAGCAGGACCTGTGTGCAACGGTGCTCTTCCCACAAGTTATTCCAGACAACTGAGCTAGCATTCAGAGGCATAGCGGCTCTAAAAGTGGAGACAGAACACAGCCATTAGTAGGCATGAATTTGTCTAATCCTCTTTTAAAGCCATTGGGCAACCACTGCCTCTCGTGGAAGCAAACTCCATAGTTTAACTACACACTGAATATTCAGATAATCAGCATCATTGAATGTCCCAGAGTTCTAGGACCATGGGAGAGAAAGAAAAAGTTATCCCTATCTACTTTCTCTATGCCAGGCATCATCTTAAATTCCTCTGATCATGTCTCCTCTGTCTCCTCCCCCCCCCAACATTTTTTCTTTAAACGAAAGAGCCCCGAATGTTGTAGGGGAGTTATTCAAACTTCTTCTTGATCATTTTGGTTGCCCTTTTCTAAACCCTTTTCAGCTCTACAGTACTCACCCGGTGCAGCAATAAAACTGCTTGCACACTGGCAAGGCTAAGCAGGGGTTGGTATGGTATTATATTGGATGGGAGATGGCGTGTTGAGATTCCTGCATTGCAGGGAGTTGGACTAGATGACCCCCAAGATCCCTGCCAATTCTATTATTCTATGATTTTCAGGTGAGGTGATCAGAACTTATTTACACCATAGGTTTGTGTAATGGCATTGGTCTTGGCTATTTTATTTTCAATTCCTTTCCTAATGATCCAGATCTACATCTTCATGAAGCTATCCTCTTCATTTCCAAGGTCTCATTCCTGGTCAGTCACCATCAGTTCATACTATGTGAGCATATATGCAAAATTAGGATTTTTGACCAAATGTGCATCACTTTATCCAACCCAGCAAGAATGTACACAAGCGCAAATGATCTTTAATTGGTTAAATGACTGTTTATGGCTATTGCATTGAGAGATCTTTTGTTGCTCATTTGTTTTGGGGTTTTGTTTTTTTAATTGATTCTGACTTTTATTGTTATAATCTATGGCAGGGGTAATGAACCGCCAGCTCTCCCAACACATATATTTTTGGCCTCTCAGATCACCTACTGATCTTCTTTACCCACTAGCCTAAAACCACTACTGGCTGCAACACAATGTTTTTATGCTGTCAGGTGCTGCATGAAAAGGTGAGTCAAACTACAGCTATTCTGGTTTTCAATAAACATTGTGTTCTCTCACTGGCATTTGGTCCTGCAAGTTTTACTTCTCATGAAATATCACATCCTTGCATCTCACTAACAAACTATCCCTCATATTGAATCAAGTCATTTATTACTAATCTCTGAATGCATTGCTCTATGTGTGGTGCTCATCTCTGGTATAATTTAGAATGTAATTTCACAGGCTGCTGCCTCACCTGTAGGGGTGCCATCTGGAAAGAGAATTATACCTGACATTTTCTCCTATGATACTCAGGCACTCTCCTGCTTCTACACTGACAAGGTTCAGGATTTAAAAAAAAATAAAAACCTCGCATTAGCACCTTCAAAATTAATTACAGGAAAGGGTTCTGTACTGAACAGATATGTGAGCAGAATATTAATGACTTAGGTGAGCAGCAAAACCATGGCATGCAATTGACATGTTCACTCTGGGTGATATTCAACTCATTCCTATTCCAGTAGAGCCAATGAAATCTATGGATGTAAGTTATGAAGTATGACTTAGCAGAATATCATCCAATCAGATGAACTAAAAGGAGGAAATCATTTTCTCTTTATAGAAGCACACTATTGTAAGCAATAAAAAGGATTGTTTGAGGCGTATTCCTGTAGTTATAAATTGTTCTACATCAAGAAGCAGGAAAATTTAAATCAAATTAGACTGTCCTGGCTGGTGGAAAAAAGGTTACTGTGCCCAATTTGACTTTTAAATAGAATTGGGAGGGGGTCTTTTTGTCAAGGAAGGAAAGCCTCTTGCTTCAAATGAAAGCTCATGTCATAAAAGACACAATAGGCAAAATTGAAGTAGGCTATAACAATTTACAAGAAATCACATCTCTCAAAAGAAACTGGTTACACCTGACATTATCAGAAGCTGAAATATATTGAAGGTCATCATTTTAACATTGTCTATATAAGAAATCCACATCCCAAGGACTGTTTAGTTCAAATCAGTTTCAATTAGTTTTAACCTACTCCTCCTGCTTATCTGTTCCACGTTCAGGGATGGGGAACCCATGGCCCTCTAGGTAGTTACTGGAAACCAACTCCCTTAATTCCTGACCACTGATATACTGGGTTGGGGCTGATGGGAGTTGGAGTCCAACAACTTTAGGTTCCCCACCTCCATCCTAGTTGAAACAATGCTGTAGTGATAACAAAAGCCATGGGGGAAACATATGCCACTCTTAAAGCAAGGGTGGTCGTCCTGCGCCCATCCAGATGATGTTGAACTAATTCCCATCTGCCCTGGCTATTAGCTGAAGGGATAGGTTAGTCACCTCCATCTTAAAAGACAGCAACTGCCTCAAAGGCCACATACACCCTGAGGAAACAAAGATGCAGTTGGTGGCTATTTGGACCTCCAGGACCAGAGGTATAAAGTTTTTGAATGCTTGGTTGCTGGGAGTAACAGTGGTAGAGCCCTATTTGCCCTTCTCCTTGTGAGCTTCCCACTGGCATCTGTTTGGACTTTGTGGGAAATAGGATGCTGGATAGCTATCATTTCATCTGATCCAGCAGCCCTTTGGTTATGTTCTTATGTCTTGTACAGTAGTTCTTGTTGTCAGGCTGGACTGAAGGTGTACCAAGAGGATGGAGAAGTGCCACTGCCCATCCCTGTTGCTGCCTGGCACTGCCTACCCCTTTGCCATGGGAGAACTTGCTTGAGGAGGTCTACCTCAAATATGACAAAAGTCCTGGACTCTGCCAACTCTATGCCCTCCTGCATCAAACATAGGTGCAAACTGTCCTAGATTCTACAACATGCTTCCAAAGGTAAAGTCTCCCCTTTCAAGACTAGCATGATAAAAAAAAAATGGGGGGGGGGCGGTAGAATCAGCCCATTACCCTAAGGCATTCTGCTTGTTCTGCTATCTGCACTCATCATTTCCAGTAGGAATGTTTAAGGAATCTAGACATGGGGTGAAATGTGAAGCCTGTGCTGAAAAGCTTCCTCCCAGGTGTACATGCACATGGAATCATCTCCCTCAACTGATAAAATGAATGTTCTGAAAAACTAGCACCAGCATATTGCACAGCCGTTCTCATTTCAGTTAACTACTGAATGTAGAATTACCCTAATTACTGTAAAACAGCATTACCTCTTAAAATTCTGTACCTCGAGGGAACAGAAGCACAATTCTGACTGCATACAAAGCAGCCTTGTTCACAAAGCCTGCTCACCTAAGATATATAGTCCACTGCTCCTGCAATATGAACGATACCCAAGACACATTTCTTAGCTTCCAACTAGCACAAAAATATACGCATTGTGTGTAAACACTGACACATGCTTCTAAGCGCTCCTAAATGCCATTCTAGTGCACGAGTAAAGCCTTTGAAACTATTGCTACAATATTAGCCCCAATTATTTCATATCTGTTTTCCTAACAGTATTGTTGCCGTGTATTCTAAAAGCAGCAGATTTTTAACATTATTGTTCATTTGCTAACATAGCTGCTTAACAGTACAATCCTTTGCGTGTAAAAAGTCCTATTTCCAACAGGACTAATTCCCAAATAATTGTGGAAAGGATTTCATCCAAAAAAGTTCATGTTGTATAGATTCTCACATACAGTACAAGCAACTTAAGATAATTAAAATACCTCTGTTAGCACTAAGATAGACAAAAAAACTATACCATAGTTTAGTGCTATGCAAGTCTTTCTTCCTTTCAAGGTTCCTGCACTCTTGCCAGTACAGTTCGGAAAAGTTCAGATTTTGCTTAGCTATGTCTTGTTGCTTCCTTCAAACCAGAAAACAAAGTTCAAAACCAACTGTGGTCAATTTCTGAAGAAGCCTGCTTCAAACCATGGGTTATGAGACCAATCACAGTTTTAAACAACGTTTTCTGGTTTGGAGGTAACAGGCTGTGGTTAGCTAAAAGTAATAGCAAAAGCTTCCAAGCTTCTCCTTTCGGCCATGAGGGTAGAGAGAGTGCATGAACTAGAGAGGAGGATAGCACTAAACCAACATTTAGCAGTACATCTGAACACAATCACTGAGATCTCGCCAGCAAACAAAGGATTTGTATTCAGGTACAAGTGTGCAACGGGAGTATTTAAGTAAAACAGAAAAGCTAGAATAGCACAGAAGTGAAACAGTTAATAATCAAATACATAAGCAGGTGTCTATTCCAGTCTAATGTTGTTACGACACAGAATCTTATGTTCAAAAAGCAGCCTATTCCCTAAATTTCTGCAGGAAAGCTCTACTTTAAAACCTAACATCTTTTGAAGACACTGTGGAGTATATCAACACAGTGTCTTCAAAAGATGTTAGGTTTTAAAGTAGGTCACGTATGTTTTTATTAGACTTCCATAAATTATGTATGGTATGAAAAATGGAATCAGCCTACAATATTTATCATCACAGGGCTGCTAGCCATCCAAGAAACATAAATACATTTGCTGGCAAGTGATTATTCATTCATTCACTTTTAAGTTTGAAGAAGGAAGCAAGTAGATCTTCTCCACCACCCCCCAAAAAATACTTCTGACCTTTTCATTATGATGCACCACTTCATTCCACTGTTTTGAAGGAGCATCTTCCTCAAATAAATGGATCAGAACATTGCCTGCTACCACAAGTCTCTCTATTTTTCCAAGGATATTTGGCTTTATGCAAGTCTCAAATTTCTATGCTGAAATACCATTAGAGAAGCTGATCTGATGCCCAAATATATCTATAAAAATAGCAAGACTTCCTTTCTAACACTCACCAACTATTTCTATTTCTGAAAAGTTTTTCCAGAGGTATATGCCATCACAATTATAATTATCAGGCTGTTCAAACAAGAAAGTTATATGAAACAACTATGAATGCAATTTGGTATCGATCTCACCCCAATCACAGCGCTTCTGTCCTGGTTTCTAGTGTTCCTTTTACACTGCATTACCCATTGTGTTATGGAAATGCAGCATGTCATGTTAATAGAAAGCTCTAGAACATGAATTTGTGTGTGGGTCCACAAAGCCACACTTCCTGGATTGTTTACACACACAAAATCACGCATAATTTGCATCAGTTTCTCAGGCTAATTTGTATAAGTAGAAGCTGAACACATATGAACAGACAATTAAAATATTGGCTGTTCATTAAGAACATAAGGCTATTTCGCTGGATGAAGCCAGTGGCTTATCTGGTCCTGCATCCTAATTTCACAGTGACCAGGCAGGAGAAGAGCAGAAGAGTACTCTTGCTTCCTGGCATTCAGAAGCATTACTGCCTCCACAGTAATGCCCTCCCCTTGGCATATCCAGACATAATGCCAAAACATCTGACAATATATATAATTTAAACGCACAGTGACAAAGTTCACTAAAATCAGATCAAGTATTGCTGATAAAATCTAAGAGAACATATTTGTGCACTCACCATCCACTCGGATATGACAACATCCACTTTGTCAACGGGCAAATCAACTTCTTCAATTCTTCCTTTGATCAAAGAAATAGTATCTCCCAATCCATTGAGTCTGCAAGCACAACGTTGAGAATGTTACACGCCTTCTGGTCAAGATTCCCAAGTGCTCCAACAATAGCATTACCCTAACAGACCCACAAAAGAACGATAAGGGGGGAAAACGGCAGTGATGATGCTCAGGAATTTAGCAATGGACTTTTTACCACGTGAGATAGCAAAATGATTTATTTTACACATAGCCAATGACACAGGGCATCGCAGAAGTGAACAATGATACAGCACCTAGGGGGACTGTACATGCAAAACTATGAACCCAGTCTCTGCCCTCCATGTAAATTAAAGTACATTCATGGCGGCACTCAAGGCACTTTGGCCTCTGGTGACTGATTACTGATCAATGGGGATTGACCAACCTTCACTGCCAATCACTTCTCAGCTTAGGCAGACATTCCAGGAAATCCTCAGTTTGAACAAGAAAATCATGGCCAACAGCCCTGGAACAAGCCAGGATATGAAAACAATTTAACAATGGCTTCATATCATGGCTTGCTCTGAAGCCATTAACCATAGTTTCCCTGTATGGATTGAATACTTCCGGGCTTGTTCACTCACGAACACAATAGGGAAAGTGTGGTGATTCAATGGGGGCATGGAAGGTGCACTCATATATCTCAACTTAAGCCAAGATAAGATCTTCTGAATGCATACTATGTATTCAAAATGGGTGGCTGTGACAGCTACTCTGAAAGTCTGTAACAAGACTCTTACAAATTGTTTTAATGTGAATTAGAGACAAATGAAACAATTTTACGATCAGCAGATGTAACCTTAGAGCAACTGTTCACTGGGTACTCCTAGAAATCATTCATCACTGTCATAAGATTAGTTCTTTTAATCCCACTTTTGCCCCTACCATGGCATGCAAATCAAACAACTCCAAAACTGTTGCGCTGACAGGTATTTTCATAATTATCTCAGATACAAAGTGTAGCAAGGTCTTCCTGTACTCCGTAATGAAGGAATAAAAAATTAGTCCAAATGGCAGTTTCTTAATGCAACAGCTGCCTGCAGCACCTCAGAAAAAGGATAAGCCTAGATAACTGCTCTTTGTAAAAACTGCAGTTCCATGATAGAGGTATTGCACACATCATGTAACGTGCTCAAACCCACCAATTTGAACAGGATCTGAAAAATTTAATTGCCTTAACTGCAATAGTAGTACTTTCTACATCTTGCACCTTAAGAGCTAGAAATACATGCAATCAGATGTCCATATATGAGCTTATTTGCCAAGGTATTTATAATATCCCAAAGTGGGTATAGAATACAAGCAATATAAAAAACAGGGTTGAAATCTAATTGCAATGTTGTGAAAGGCAGCTGTTTTGCCACTTTAGGTGCAAATGTTGTTTTCCTTTCCTCATTAAGTGAGGAAAGGTACTAGAGTGAGCGCTAGAGGCACCTAAACATTGGGCCATGTCCCTGGATCCCATAATTTGCCGCCCATGACTTAGTGGCGAATTTAAATAAAGGCTTTGCTGACAGTACAGAAAGTGAACTACGCAACAGCATCCCTTGCCAGTAAGCCAGGCAATGTACAGGGGACAGTTAGTGTTACTTAAAAATATAAAGTGCTACACTCTTAAATGCAGATGGGCACCCAAAAATGGGTGCGTACATAGTGAAGAATATTAACGCAGGGAATTCAAGTTTCTAAAATTCTCTTACCTAATGATGTCCATAGCTTGATAGATAATTTCAGACTGGTCTACTCCTATCACCTTCTTTGCACCTGCTTTGGCAGCAAACATGGAAAGGATTCCAGTTCCACAACCAACATCCAGGACAATCTAACAATAAAAAAGAAAGAAAGAATTAGTGTGACAATACTTGGCAATGCTACAAAGCCATTATAATGGAGCCCCAAATCCTATTTGTGAAAGTGTGCAAGTTTCCAGTAAAAAGTAAATAAGAAACACAATGGATTAAATTCTCAGGAGAGCAAAGAATACAGTCATACCTTGAGTTACAGATGCTCCAGATTGTGTAGTTTTGGGTTGCGCACCGCGTCAAACCCGGAAGTAATGGAATGGGCTACTTCCGGGTTTCGGCGCTCGCGCAGAAGCGCTAATTCGTGCTTTGCGCATGTGTAGAAGCGCCGAATTGCGACCTGCACGTGCGCAGACGTGAGCTGCGGGTTGTGAACGTGCCTCCCGTCCGGATCACGTTCGCAACCCGAGCATCCACTGTACACCTCATAGCAGATATAGAGAACCTGTACTCGTCCAAGTGGACTCCCAACTCCCATCAGTCCCAACCAGCATGGACAGCAGTCAGGGATAATGGGAATTTTAGTCTCGCAACATTCAGACATCTACAGGTTCTTCACTTCCTGCCACACAGGTCGCATGCAGCTATTGAAACAGGTCGCAAGCTATACTGAGAAATCTGAACAACTTGGCATCAAACAATATTCAAAAAACACATCTCAAGTCTCACAGGTTGAACCCACACAACCCCCAGGCAAATAATATACTTATGGTGCCTCTGAAATCTCGCTGCAATTCCAAAACATTCAAAATCAGCAATACCAGCACCACAGTGCAGCTAGGTAAGAATGTTACTTGTCCAACATACTGGGACAGTACAATAAAGCATATCATTTCTATGATAAATTCAAGCCATCTATGTAGAATATGTGGTCCAATACTGAGTTAACATGACTGTGTATAATACATACGTATGTGCGTGTCCACACACAGGCCTAAATTCAACTAACCTGGCACATTAGGAGAAACCAGTGTAAGGGCTCCTGCTAGTGCAATGGGGTTTACTCCCTCCCATGTGCCTCCCCCAAATATGCTCTGGAGAGCCAGAAGAACCCCCAGAATAACATGTAGGAGAGGGAGGATTGTTCTGCCTGGCAAAGGAGAAATGCTTGCGCTGATGAAACGATTAGAAGAGTGCAACACTAAATTCCTCCCACAGAACACCCACCTATATTCATTTGAAAACAAGTTGAGCTGGCGAGCATGGGGGAAGGGGGAATACAAGACAGATGACCAGATAACCGGACACACAAGTGTTCAGCTACCAGATAATTATTCAGACTGCCAACATCTGATGGAGGGCTCTGACTGTATTCCAGTGGTGCCATTTACAGGTCTGTAATTAAAGGCCTGTCAGCTTTTTTTCATTATAGACCCTTCAGTGATTTTTTTCACCAGAGAGATTTCCAAGCTGAATAGCAAACGCTATGATGAGGTGTTTTGTTTTGTTTTGTTTTTTATAATCACAAAAAATCAGAGAGGAAGATCATTTGGGTTAGGCATAAAGCAGCAGTTTGCTTACAGCAGTGAACTTCCAAGTGTAGATTAAAGATCTGAAGAAGTACCTAGATATTTAGGTTAGGTATTATGACTGCAGCACTCTTAACTGTCTGGCTAGTTTATCTTCCTGCTTATATACTGCTTTGTTCTTTACACACTCCATTATAAATATAAATACAACATGTATCAATATACAGTGGTACCTCGGGTTACATACGCTTCAGGTTACAGCTTCCACTAACCCAGAAATAGTACCTCAGGTTAAGAACTTTGCTTCAGGATGAGAACAGAAATCGTGCTCCGGTGGCGCAGCAGCAGCGGGAGGCCTCATTAGCTAAAGTGGTACCTCAGGTTAAGAACAGTTTCAGGTTAAGAACAGACCTCCGGAACAAATTAAGTTCTTAACCTGAGGTACCACTGTATAGCACGGTATCTCATTCAATCCTTTATGTTTGTTTTTTTACAACAGCTAATGGTAGCTGATGATACACTGCATGAAGAATCATGAGAATGATACTGCAACTGGATGCATCACCATGTAAAATGTAAAGCAACCCATTTCACCTTGTCATCTGTCAGTCAAGTATATAAAGACTGGCTTTGGGGAGAAGTTTGTTGTTGAAAAGTTCAAAATTACATTCAATTTCATCCTATTAAATGCATGAAATCCCTGAACATTTAGCCTCACATTTCTGAATGCAAGGCTACCCTCAAATATGGTAATGTTAATCATTATTTACGTAGGGTCAGTGACAAAACATCAACAGGGTCTTGACAGAGAAACTGGTGTTCCAGGTTTTTGTTCTGACAGGTATCAAAAAAACCTCTCTCACCCCCCCCCCAAAAAAAGGACAGTCCTTAAACCAATGGGTAGGCAAGCTGTTCTTCACACCTTTGGTCAGCCCCAAGATAGCTGCCACTGCTACTTCTATGTTTCTTAATTCACCAGAAATATATTCAGACTTACTCAGTATATTTTTTTTTAATTATGGAAGTGGCAGATAAAGTAGAATGGGTGGTGCTGGAACTGGTCTGCTTACTTCCTTCTGCCAATTTTACAACACTGGCAAAATTAAAATGCTTGCAGTTGGAGAAGGAAACATGAGATTGTCACTAGAAACCCACACAACTATGAGGATGAACCTTGCTCCCTCTCCAGCTCCGAGGCAGAGGACAGGAGTGGACTTCTCAAAGAGGCAAAGCACAAGACTGAGGACAACAAACTGCTCCCCATCCAAGGACTCTGGTTGCTTAACAAGGCCAGGCAAAAACTGTGAACGCAGAATAAATATCTTGTTGAAATCTTCCCAAATAAATTAACTTGCATTATGGGGGGAAAAAATCAGGAATCTGTTCTTTAACGTATTTTAACCAGGGCATAGAAGTGTAGTGCCAATATGTGTCTGTATGGAATATATGGACAGGCGTTTCATTGAGGGCACGTCACTGACATTATATATGCTCTGCCAAGGGCCAATGAAGGAGACAATGGAAAAGGCCCAGCAGTGGGTCCCTGCTGTATGTGTTTAGGGGGAACAGATTGTGCCACGTATTTAGAGCATTCTTCTCTTTCATGCACTTATCCTTGTTCCTTGGTAGCACCATATAACAGCAGAATACAGTCCCCAGCAAAGACAGATAACAGCAACAATGGATTTTTATACACTGCCCAGGAAAGCCTAATTTATGTGGGTATCAGTCGTAAGAAAACAATGGAATCTGAACTATTTCCAGAACCCAATTCCTTAGGGACGGCCATGACGCCTTTATCATGCAAGATACAGGTTAGAAATTACCTTGAATTACTGTAAATAAGTGTATATGTGGCCTATTTCAGATGCCACTTAAAGAACAGTAGACGAGGAAAGGTTTAACAAAACGATGCCATCATAATTAATGAACACTCAAAGACAGCACACTGAACAATGACAATGCTGATCAGCAATTTCTCTTATCAGTGTTCTGCACCCTCCAGCAGTATAATAATACGCTCTGTGTAATAGAACCCAAGTACATTGAATCAAAGCCCTGTCAAAGCATCAGTCTCCCAATTCTAGAAAGAATGCAATCCAAGAGGCTTTTATTACCGCAGAGAGTCCCATACCGCAAGAACATTAAGAGCTTTAAAGCTGGCCCACTTACCTTATCTCTAAAGATGTGGGCGTTTTGATATATGAAGTCACGATAGCTTTCTGTGCGTACTTTATCCTATTTAAAATAAAAAAGATGTGTTCAGAGCACACATACAGTTTACTACAGTGGAATAAAATGCTTTTGTCACCTTTCCAGTGTCCCCTACCGTATTCCACTTATAAAAAACAAACAGACCAAGTTTTGGAATTTTCTAAGCAGAGACATGTTTAACGGTCCTTTTTAAAAAATAAATAAATCAGGAAGTAGCAAATTCATGTCTACCCTGTTATGACAACATTGGCAAAGTTAGTGGGTATAAATGAAATACTGAAGTTTTGTTGTACCAAGATATAACCCGTCCCGTTTACTCATAAGGAAATATTAAATGTATGGTTCATATATATCTTCCCCCACATTGCTCCTTGAGTGCAGTCCAACACAAATCTTATTGAATATTAGTACCTGGGGTATGAATGATTGAAGTCATATTAAATGAGAAAAGTAATATACGGCTTCTATTTGTAAATAAGGCCACTGGTCAGCTCTAGGTATCAAAGCACGCTGTCCTAGGAGAAATCTTGTTTTCAGCAAATGCATATAAACCAAGAAAGGTACATAGCCAAGTGAATCTCAGAAGCTGTGCAAGTCACTCTACAAAATGCCAAGCTCAGAAAAAGCCTCCAGTGCCCACTCAGCGTGACTAGAGATATACTGGTGTTTTTCCAGTTCGCGCACCTGAATTGATGTAGTACATCAGTACGTGATCTGGCTATGTAGCTTGTCTCTGCAACCAACTAACATCACTCCTTTTAATATGCGTAGGCAGGGAGAAAGACTGCCAGCAAGCCATATGCTTTACTATCCCTGCAAATGGCTAGAGAACCAATCAGCCAAGCAAAGGTTTTTATTTTTAGCTCCTTATGACAGCGGTCAAAAAAAGAAGAGAAGGGAGTATGAAGTGCGCAGAGAACAGCTAAAAAAAGGCAAGAACCTTTGCTTGCATACAAATTGGACACTGCAGCACTGGATGCAATGCTAAAACGCTGAAAGTACAATTCTCTGCAGCAACCAATATTCCAGAGCTTGAGCTTGTAAAAGCAAAATAACAACTACAGCTAGACTACCATATCTGTAAGCTTCTGTAAATTTATAAATAAGAATTTGAGAATGCAACATGAAATGGTTGTTTATAAAGATTTTAACATATTGAAAAAACAAGCAACCTTTAGGTTACAAATCTTCTATGGCAGGTGTGGAGAACTCTTGTCCTTCCAAAAGTTGCTGAACTACAACTCCCATCATCACTGACCATTGGCCAGGGTTGCTAGAGCTCATGGAAGTTGTAGTTCCGCAACATCTGGAGAGCCACAGGTTCCCAACACCCTATATAGGGCTTTAGATATCTAAAAGGACCACCTCTTGCATGAACCCAGGTGCTGTCAAGAGCTGCAGCCATCAGGAAAGGCCATGCTATGCATCTCTGTGCCATGTGAAATGAAGAATGGAAACGTGGGACTGGTCCTTCCCATCAGCAGTGCAAGGTTTATGGAACTTACTGCCCTATAATATCTATCTCACTAGGCATATGCAGATAGCAAGTAAAAAGAACCTTGGTTGAATGTGCATTTTATAGCGCATTGTGGTGTTCTTGATGCTGTGTACTTTATACTATTGCTGGAAAACTGACCAGTTGCCTGACCTGGTATAAGGCAATCTAGTTCAAGAGTCTATGCTGCCTGGCAGCAGCTCCCCAAGGACCGGGTAAGACATTTCCCCAGTCTAACCTGCAGAAGCCAGGTACTGTGTGCAAACAGTCCCATAACTAAGCTATGCCACTTAGTTATGGTCCTTGCCAATTTCAAATTGTTGTTTAATTATTGTTTCGTATCACTGATTGTAAGACATCTTGAGGATTCAACTTGGGTGGAAGGTGCAAGTTATAAACAAAACAAAACAGAGCATTTCTGTATTGCTTACTGCAAACATCTGAAGTGAAGTGATTCATTTGGGTCTCTTTTAATGCTCATTTTTGAGAATTAGGAGCTATTTACTTATTTGCATCCACTACTTGGACACTCTATTACGTGAGACTGCCTAAGATTAAAATTCTCTTTGTCTGTCACAAGAGCAGTCAACTGTGAATCTCTCAGACTTCCACCCTCACTACTTTTTGCTACCTGAACTTAATCAATAGATTTCCAACTGCTGTCTTCACTACATGCACGGCTGCCCATGAAACCTCTAGTCATTTATTTTGGGGCACTGTTAACTCCTCTTTCCCCCCTCCATCAACCACTGCTCCCTGTACTTCTGTGAAGGAATAATATTCCTACACAGTAAAAAGCGGGAAGGGGAAAGACAGGGAATCCATTATATATGTTAAAGCCCAAATTCAAGTAGAAAATCAGACTATTTACAATGCTGCAACAGCAAAAAAAACTGGCAAACCTGGGTCCTTGTGCAGAACAAATAGGGAAGTGCTTAAAACATAAGCAATATTTTCCATTTCAAACATATAAACGATAGTCTTACAAATCCAGTGTTAACAAGTCTGCCCTCCCAAACAATGGAAAAGGCATGTATAAACATTTAATCCTGCTTTCCCCTCCAAGATATATATAAAAAATTAACACTGAGTTAACACATCTAAATTAACACATCTGAGACCATGTGGAGCTTAATCACCCCTTAATTGCACATGAAAGGCTGTAGCTCAATGGCAGACCACATGCTTTGCATGAAAAAGGTCTTACGCTCAGTCCTCAGAAGCTTTATAAAGGGCTATATAGAATGGATATTTTGAATCGCCTTTCAGGCTAAGTCATCTTCGTAAGGTGGTTTACATATTATTTATTAGATTTATATACTGCATTTTATCAAAAGATCTCAAGGTTTTTCACAAGATAAAAACACAAGTAATTAAAACAAAAACAATAACTTCCCCTTCCCACACACATGTAAAAAGACTGTAGAGTATTAATCAGCCAAAGGCATGGACGAGGAGGAACATTTTCGCCTGGCACATAACGATATATCATGAAAGCACCAGGCGAACCTCCCTGGGAACAGCATTCCAAAAATGGGGAGCACTGCAGAAAAGGCCAGTTCCCGTGTTATTGGACCTCACATGGAGGAGGCACATGAAGAACGGCCTCAGAGGATGAACACAGAGTTTAGGCAGGTTTATATGGGGAGAGGCGGTTCTTGAGGTATTATATATAGTCAATTTTTTAAAAAACCCAGTAAGATTACAAAACACTAAAACATAATAAACAAAATGGAAGTAGCAAAAATAACCATTAGATAAACCAACAGATTAATACTTCAACACCAAACTGAACAGTTTTTAAAAGATGGCAACATAAAGTTATCTATATGCAGACTGTAATAAATACAGTGGTACCTCAGGTTACAGACACTTCAGGTTACAGACTCCGCTAACCCAGAAATAGTACCTCGGGTTAAGAACTTTGCTTCAGGATGAGAACAGAAATCGCACGGCAGCAGCACAGCAGCAGGCCCCATTAGCTAAAGTGGTACCTCAGGTTAAGAACAGTTTACGGTTAAGAACGGACCTCCGGAATGAATTAAGTTCTTAACCTGAGGTACCACTGTAGGACTTCAGAGCTCTTCCAAAGACTTGCAAGTAAGGGTACTGAACATGTTTCTCAGGAAGGATATTTCAGAGTTGCAGGGACAGCCTAGCAGCTCTCACCGATGGATCTGATATTGGGGCCTCTGATGCCAGCCTTAAGGCTTGGGCAGGTATGTGAGTACAGGTGGTCTGTCAAATAGCCTTCCAGGTTATGTACGTTAGCCCTTTAGGAGGACCGCAAGCCTGTCCAGGATCACTTCTGTTCTACCACCCAGATCAGCAGATTTCTTGACCCACGATGTCTTTGTCTTGTACATTTGTTTACCACCATCTATCTCCAAGGTGCCCGAAACATCTGCTCAGGGCTTCTTTCACTGTCTTGGAACTGACAGATGCAAAAGAGCTGCATGTCATCCAGATACTGATGACAACCTCAGCTCAGACTTCTGGAATGTTGATCCCATGCTAACTTGCCTTCAAGCATTCCCTGATCTACAATAATAATAAGCCGGGAACCTGGGTCCTCCAGATGTTGCTGCTCTGCACTCCTCATCACCCCTGACCATGGGCAATGTTGACTGGGAGTGATGGAAGATCGAGTTCAACAGCACCTAGAGAGTGACAGGCTCCACTACCCCAATCTTTTTCGTATATATTGAAGATCTAAACCTACAATAGGCCCTGCACATAAATGAACTGTGTAAGCAGGGATCTGCAAGACCCAGAAGGAAGAGGTGGGATATTTTCCATTGTAACAACTGAGTAGCATAAGAGCAAAGAATAACATAGATCAGAATCTAGAGTTCCAGTGACTTAACAGAACCTAGCATGTTAAGTGCTTTCAGTTTTGTGGGAATGTTCAGGGTGGCAGGAGAGGATATATTGCTTATTAATATCCTTCCTAACTTGCACTAGCAAGTTCCTTTACTTAGCAGAGTGAATTCCCCTTTATGGATCAGAAAACTAGTTGCAAACTCACGCACGTTTCTTAAGACAATTCGCAATTCAATCTGGCTTGTCCAGATTGAAATGTGTTCTAATTTCCTGGTAAGAGCCCTTGAATCCCTCCTAAAAGAATAAAGACACCACAGTCTTGTTCATAAGCAATAAAAAGAAAACTTACTCACGATCAGGCAGAGCACAGTGTGATCCCTGAAGGCAGGCTTAAAGTTACAAGCATATACAAAGAGGTTTACCCCATATGTGGGTTGACCTAATGACTGCAGTTAGCAGCCCAGGATGTTTGCAGGACAAAAGGAAGATGGTAAAGAGGAGAGAGATTGGCAGCATGCCTTGGCCTTTTACCAGGTCTGGAAACGTCACAGCCACCCACTAGTCACATGCAAGGAAGGGTGCTCCAGGCCGGGAGGAATAGGAAGTTTCGACTGGCTGGACGAAAAATTCCCTTGCATGTCCACTCTAGGAAAACAAGGAATGTTGTACTTGACTGGTCTCAGGGGATTACGTCCCACAAGTTTCACCTGCTGCCTAATCCTACGTGGATTTTTCTATATTACAATTATAGAGAATAGATATGTTGTTGCATCTTATTGTAAAACCCCCACGAAATAAAATTCTGATAACGGGGTAGCATAACACACACACAGGGTATTTTTTCTAATCTCTTGAACAAAAACATTTCTGACAAAGTTATGGATTGTTCTCATGAACAAAGTATATTTCAGGCCATCAGTAATTTCATCTTTCCGTTTCAACCATCTACTTTTATAGCCACACGGACCTACCATATCCAAATGAGCCAAAAGTAATTATATCCAAAGTATCTTCCATTATGGAGATAAACAGAGTTGACTGTTTTCATTCCTGGCCAAATTGTTTTGGTGCTGCACTGCATCCCTCTGCAGGGAATCCACAAACCTTTACAACTGGCTTTCTGGAGAGTGTAAAGGAAGGCTAGACTGTGCATGCCCCTTTGCATCTGGAGCCTGGGTGCTTATTCTTCCGTAGTGTTCCCCCCTTCATGCTTTTATTGTGAGTTTTTAATTTTATTTTTTACCTTTGCTTTGACCAGAGCAACAACCAGGAAGTACAGTCAGGGTTAAAAATGCAGCTAACTATGCTGCAGTGTACTTATGGACAAACCCCCATGGCTTCCATCTTTATGGCGATAAAGACATGCTTCTACTGGTTTGTTGACCTTTATCATCTCTTCATGGATCCCGTAGTGGCCATATGAGCTGAAGTAAACATCTTCCTCATCCTCTTTTAGGTCCGCAATGGCGCCACTTCTGACTTCTGTGTTCATCACGAAATCCTGGGCAAATTGTCTGTAATCAATTTGGAACATACCCTTGAGACACGTTAAGGAGACCATAAAAAGGAATGCGGGGAGGGTGTGTGAAGAGAGAAAGCATGCAAGTTTCACGGGGCTATCGTGGATCTGAAGCATGCTGAAGCTCCCCCTGCTGGCTGCTGTGCAAGACGCTGCAGCGTACAAAATTTGTATTCTCTTTGCATGCTAGCCTCAGTATTTTTCCACATTTCAGATACCCTAGAACTCATGATTTGGAATCCTGACTTGCTATTTTCACAAGATACCTTCAAGATAAAAAGCCTTCCACATCAAGCCATTTAAAGTAGATGCTATCGTTAACCTTAAAAGCCACAACTATACCAAGGAGGACGCACTTTTGAAGGTGTTCTTAAAAGGCAGGCAAACAAGCGGAGAAGCCAGGGATACAGATCCCCCAATTACCCAAATGGTATAGTACAAGATGTCCTTATTACGTATAATTGAAAATAATTAGCAATAAAACAGAAAATGATCTTTCAAGGACAAGCAATCGGCTATGGGAAAAGAAAAGGCAGCCATAAAAAGTACCATGTTTTCAAAGCGACTGTAGTATGCAGCTGGAAGAACAGCTCACTCACTTTAACAGCGCAATCCTACAGCAGCAGGGGACAAAGGATCTGTGGCAGAAAAAGTGCCAAATTCAAAGCCCTGCTGATTTTATGCAGCTACGACAGATGAAGGCAAGGGGGCTGGACTGGCATACCCCCACCCCAAGAGAATGTTGCCCGAGGTCTTTGGATCCAAAGAACACTGGAGGGCTTGGGGTCCCCAATGCCCCCCTGATCTATTCCAAGACACCTTTTTGCTGTCACTACCACTGGAGAACTAATGACAGTATGGTGGCCATTTCCATGCCCACCACGTGAAGGCGTGTAAAAGTGAATCTCATTCACCATCCATGGACCTCCCTCTCCGTAGGGAGAGAGAAGGTCCACATTTTAGGGATGGACAGTCCATCACTCTAAATGCTTATTTGCTTTTTCATTGTTCATTTTTCTATAATACATTTAGACATTACTGCAGCAGTCCAGATTCTGTAAAGCCATTCTGAACCTGATGTGGCAATACTCCCCTTGCCCCCCAATTTATTTGCTGAACAAATCTGAAAGCAGTGAGAAGATCTGCTACCACTTCCAAATCAATGCCTAAAATGAAAGGTTTTAAATAACCTAATAGAACTTTTTTAGGTTGTGGAAATAATAAATATCTACTACTTTTCCTGATTAGATTCTGGGATGTGTTCTAAATGATCAGATATTTCCTATATATGTGTATAAAGTCTGCCAGTGGAGCGCTAAATCTCCAACAATTCCTCTGTGTTGGTGAATATAATTCCTTTGTAGAATTAATTTCTCCATTAAGTTCCAGGTTTTTTTGCAAGAGAAGGGGGCAATAAGTTGAAGAAGAGACTAGAGTAGCTGTGATCAGTGCATTATGAATTGAAACCATGGATTGTAGAAACAGCAACTACACCTTTCACTAAGAAATACCTCATCAAAACACTTAATTTTGGAGTTTCAAGTAGAACGTTTTTAAACAGCTTCTTCCAGTGCTGTAAAGCAGACATGCTGGTTTAGAATCCGGTTAACCACAGAGGTGGGAGGCCAATTAAAATGGTCAACCCCTAGAGACTGATGGATTGAAAGGGATTTCTGATGCCTCTGAGGGATTATAGCTGGCCATTCTGCTGATGGCCTGATCACTTCTGTGCTTCACGGATTAATGCAGGCGCTCCTAAGGCCTCCCCCCCCCAAATGATTCCCAAAAGTTCCTTGGCTGACTGACGAGCTATGTTTATGGTGCCTGGCTGATGTTGCTCAGTGCCATCTAGCAGAGCCTTTCACATCATGGTCCTCAGAAAGTTACAAGAAGCCATGGAAGCCCACTGTGATCTGTTTGTGAAGAACTTTGCAGATAAAATTGTTCAGATCCATTTTGACTTGGACTCCAGTTTGCCAGTAGAGTAAGGAATCTGTCTGGTGGGCCTGGTGTTACAAATCCAGAGATTTGGGTTGCAAAATCCTCAGCATATACCCAACTCGCCCTCTCATTTTCATCTGATCCTAGGGAAGGAGCTGCAAGGCTGAATTGTGCTGTAACTCTGGAGGACTGGATAGGCTGCAAAGAAGTTGAAACTTAATGCAGACAAAACAGAACTATTTGTAGGTTGACTGTGTGACTCGGCACTAAGTTCACAGCCAATTCTGCATGAAGTTTTTTCTCTGAATGACCAGGTATGCATATTTGGAAGATAGGGAGGTATTCCTCAATCCAGATCTCACATTTGTTGCACATGGAGTTGTTTACTAAGGGTGTCCTTTTTCAAGCTTTGGCTGCTGTGCCAGGCACAGTCCTTCCAGACAAAACAGGCTTTGCCTTCATGGTTCATGCTCTAGTGACCAGCAGTTTAGACACATGTAATTCTGACAGTCTATGCGGGGCTATTCTTGAAAAAGCATTTGGACACTTCAATTACTGCAAAATCACAAAAGTCAAAATGCTGGCATGAGCTAGGTGTTTTGATTCTATCATGCCATTTCTATAGGCTTAGTTAAAAGCACTGGTCTAAATATTTAAACCCCGTAACAACTTGGGAACTGCCTTCTACTGTATGTTCTTTCCCGCATGTTCCAATTGCCATCTGGGGTCCCGCTGCAAATCCCTCAAACTTGGAAGACAAGGCTGGTAGGCCAGCTAAAGGTAGAGACTGTTGTGGCTCCTACCCTATGGAACACCTTGCCAAGGAAATCCATCAGGCCCCATCACTATACTGCTTCAGGCAGCGGGTGAAGGCCTGGTCTTTTTTTACAAAAAAGGTATTTCCCTACTTGTGTTAATTTTGCTGAATCGGCTTTTAGGGATTATACCTGTTGCTCCATTTCTTCTACTTTATCTTAGCTGCCTTGGCTCTCCCTTGGATAAACAGGAGAGGTAGATCTTTTAAAAACTAAAAATAAAGTAAAATGCATCTTTCCCCTCCACATAACACCTCAGGAAACATGATGTGCAAATCCCCCATTTATTTATTTATATTTTATTTTAAATTTCGTGCAAGCGCTTTCACTCTTCTTCTTCTCTAACAGTAAGCACCGAACGTTACTTCCAAATCCCCCACTTATAAGAATTTTTAACTTTCAAAATAGAAAGAGTACTGCAGGAACTGCCATGTCTGTGACATCCCTACACTGTGGAATAGGAATGGCAGCTGTACTACAGTATTTGTTTGCAGAAGCCTGCTTCTCAACAACTTAGCCAGAGACTCGGTTTCTCTGTCAACACATCCATTCAGATGAAGCATCATCCTGCTGAGTTTCTAGTGGCCTAAGCGCTAAAAGATGCTTCAGTCTAATAGATACTAGAGTAAAAGGCTCTCTGGCCATACCTCATTTTTTGAAGATCTTCTTGGGCTCTGGCCAATGCTGCTTCTGCCAGCTCTGCTTTGTGCTCTGCATGTTTCAAACGCTCAATGGGAGACGAAGTCTCAGTTAGTCCATTAGAACAAAAGATGTCAGTGGAGTCAAGGAGATCTTCTATATCTGGAAATGAACCAAGAGAATTTATCACACAGTGGGCAAATATTAAGAGTTACTGAGTGTTTGGGATCCAAATAACTGCATGACTTGTTCTGTACACCAATAAGGCTATATTTATTACTACATTTTGTAAGTCTATTTATATCCCATCTTTCCTCTAAGGTGCTCAATCTAAACACAGAATGCCATCTGTGTTCATCTGAAGATATGAGAGGTTTTTCTTGGCCTAGAATATATCCGCCCTTTAAACCATCAGTATATAAAGTTGCACATTTTCATCATCTATAAGTATACACATTTAAAATTAAAAAGAACCCTACCAAACTGGAGTAAGAGGTCATCTTCCAGGACAGGCTTCAGATATTTTTCTTCCTCCCAAGGAAATGGGGTACTGATAGAACTAAAATACTCTACAGTTGGTTTCTGAAATAAAAAATGAATATTCTGTATAACGTTCTTAACATGTTTAAACTATACTTAATGTTGTAAAAATATCCTTATAGTCACCGCAGAAGGAAAATAATGAAAAAGTCTGGTATCAAACCTTAACTGAAAGCTTGGGCAAGTAACTGTAGTGTTCCAAAATGCTGAATCTTTCTTGCTATTTGTACGCTAGACCAGCCCAATCCATTTTGGCACCCACCTGAGGTGGATCCCAAAATGGTGCCCCCCATTTTGGTGAGGGAAGAACTACAGCAGGAATAAGGGGATTTGTGGAAATTGACATCAGAATCTGCTGTCCCTGAGGGTTCTTAAAACTGTATTCAAGCCCTACCAGTAGCATAAAATGACAAAAAACAGTATATATGATACACATTTGCCATACATTCTACAGCTTAACAGACCCTTTCTCTCTTCCCACAGCACATCTTACCATACCCAAATCTGGAGCCTTAATATATTTTACATATACAAATTTAACTAGACAAATTGTAAATATGGGAACAATGGATAGTAATAGCATGTTTAGAAAAAAGTGCACCGTTTCCTCATAAACCTATTACTAAACTTTAAACCAATGCTGACTAGCATGGCTTTGAAGAGACATAAAGGTAAAGGGACCCCCGACCATTAGGTCTAGTCATGGGGTTGCGGCGCTCATCTCGCTTTATTGCCAAGGGAGCCAGCGTACAGCTTCCGGGTCATGTGGCCAGCATGACTAAGCCGCTTCTGGCGAACCAGAGCAGTGCAAGGAAACGCCGTTTACCTTCCCCCCCCCGGAGCGGTACTTTTTTATCTACTTGCACTTTGACGTGCTTTCAAACTGCTAGGTTGGCAGGAGCAGGGACCAAGCAACGGGAGCTCACCCAGTCACGGGGATTCGAACCGCCAACCTTCTGATCGGCAAGTCCTAGGCTCTGTGGTTTAACCCACAGTGCCACCCGCGTCCCCTTGAAGAGACATAGCATAGTATAACTTAACTTTAGTCAGATAATACTCGGTAACTTACTTCCAGCCTAATGAAGTTCACTAGCTTGATGTAACCATAGAAATCGAGTCCTAGAAAAGAGAGAGGAAAACAGAAGTAGTGTGTTTGGTCAAGCTGAAATGTCGGTCAACATTTTAATCTATTTACCACTGGAATTCAAACATGGTTGTTTCTTTCTGCTGAACTATTTTATTCCATATTATGACCTCTAGACTTTTTTTAATATCACCCTATAGAAGACTGCCAAGTCTCTCTTACTGGCTCACACTTACAATACATTTGAGTGTTTTTCTGTTGTAATAGCAGGCAGTTTGCCACCACACAAAAGGTATTTCATAGCTCACAGATACCATTTACAATAGTATTAAGCAATTTTCTTGTAGTCCAGATCCAGACATCTCTCTCAGGCTCAAAAGTTCCAGTATGTATACAGAGCTAATCCACATAGACTTGATGACAAACCCATTTGTGTACATGGAACTGTAGACTGCTCATCTTTAGCCTCCAAGATCTGTTGAATGTCTAACACCAACAATCTTGCTTGTCACACCCAACATGGTAGATTTTGCATGTTTCTGTGTTTGGCAACTTATACTGTAGTGCTAATGAACCAATCTTTTATTTAGATTAAGATGCTTCAAATAATGCTATTCAGCTTCCCTTATTCTCTCTTTCTGCTTCACTGGATAGAATTATTTCAATCATACTGAAACAGAAAACAGTAAGACATTCATTCAAGCACTTAAAACAGTTTAACTAAGGACACTTAAAGTACAGTGGTACCTCGGGTTACATACGCTTCAGGTTACAGACTCCGCTAACCCAGAAATAGTGCTTCAGGTTAAGAATTTTGCTTCAGGATGAGAACACAAATCGTGCTCCGGCGGCGCAGCAGCAGCAGGAGGCCCCATTAGCTAAAGTGGTGCTTCAGGTTAAGAACAGTTTCAGGTTAAGTACGGACCTCAGGAATGAATTAAGTACTTAACCTGAGGTACCACTGTATACGTAAAATCGTTTCCCAGTGCTCTGAAATCTGGGTTTTATTTCACAGGTTAAGACCCATTCATCAATTTGTAAAATGTAAACTTGCAGCAAAACACAAAATAAACTTACTGTGTTTATGAGCCAGATTTCCAATATTGAACCCATGATCTGATGTACAATGGCAAAAAGTATCTTCAGCTGAACTGAAAGATCTTGGAAAACACAGTTCAAATGTTGTAGAAATTGTCCAAATGTTATGTTAAGCTTTTTAAATACGACTTTGACAGCAACAGAAAACAAACTACAAGCTCCCGAAAAGTGGGAAAAAATCTAGCTGCGTAGACAATTTGGACAATTATCAGTAGATTGAGCCCAGGAGTATAAAAGTGAATAATAAATGCTTAATAGAAACTGGAAACATATTATTGTATTGCAGTAAAAACTTCAAAAATTAACAGGAAAAAGCAAGGAGAGATGGATGGAAACTAGTGGCATTTAAGAAGGATACAGTTAAGCAGGTGGCTGCTGCCTGTGCTCCTTTCTTGCTTGACAAACCCTTCCCAGAGTAATCATTATTCCCATTTTTACTGTTAAACAGCTATTCCCCTGCACAAACCCATCCAACTTTGTGGAAGTCATTAGAGTTATAATGCTGGCAGTTACCACGAAAGTGAACAGAGAAGCTGACCAGTTTGCCTTTACATGGGATGGAGGTACCTGTGCCCCTTCAGATGTTACTGCAGTGTAACTCCCATCATCCCCAACAACTTCAGCCCCTCATCTACATTATAGCAACAAGTATAAAACTTAGATCTTTGCACTCCTTGGATTCTTTTGTATTGACTTAGACAGCACCAGCACCTCTCTACTAAAAAGGGGGGGGGGCTTAAAAAATACAACAGGATGCTTTGACATCTATTATATCTCCGGGAGCCGAAGGCGTTTTGTAAGACGACGTCTTGCTTTGATAAGACTTCTTCCTTGCAAGTTTAACAACTACAGGTATTCATTCGGATTTGCAAGGGATGTCACTTCTTGGCAGAGCACCTGCTTTGCATGCACAAGATCCCGGATTCCACCCAATGGATCTCCAGGCAGGGCTGGGGGAACGACTCCTGCACGAAACCCTGGAGAACTGCTGCCGATCAGTGCAGACAAAGCTGGATGGGCCAATGGTCCGAGCAAGGGCAGCTTGCTCCGTAACCTATATAATTACTGTTGTTGGAAGCTCCTGCGGGGGAGGGGGAATGAGAAAAAGATGTAGAGCTGCTGGAGCCACTGCTGAGATCAAAGCAAGAGCTGAGAGGCTTGTCGGGGTGGAGAGGCGGAGACTCCCCTCCGACCCGGGGGCACGAGGCAAACGGAACCGAACCTGTCGCAGAAGAGGCACGAGGCCAGCGCGGGTGCCTTCGACTCGTCGTCTTCCTCCCAGGCGCCGTCGCTGCCGCCGCCGTCGTCAGACGAGCAAGGCTCGCTGTCCGGACCATCCCCTGCCTGCATCTCGCCTGCGAGGAAACGAGAAGAGGGATGAGCCGCGGGGCTTGGAGGTTCAGCCCCGCCGGGACCTTCGGACGGAGGAAAGAAGGAACCTACCAATCACCACAGCTGCCCGGGAGCTCATGGCCGGCCGGGAGGATCCTTGGAACTCCGCCCCTCTTCCCGGCGAGGCGGACTGGAGCACGTGCGGCTACCGAGAGCACCCAAACTTCCGGGTTGGCACTTCCGGCACCTAGAAGGCGGGGCGTGTGCGAAGCGGGGGGAGGAAAGGGGGAGTCTACGGCGGGCCTAGTGAGCCAAACTTGATAAGTGCGCGAGTGTTTGCTTTGTTTTTGTACCCGCGGTGGGATTTGAGGGGAGGCCCCGATAAACTGCCCTGCATCCCTAACTCTTGAGGATTATGAAGTCAGGCGGGCAGCGGAGGGGGTTGTTTCCATGGTTTAAGTCCACGACGAGAGAGATGACCGTTGAAAGGAAGGCCTGAGGCGGCCAATCTCACGCATAAATTGCTAAAATTTAGCGGTTTAATAAACAATTTCCCCGCTCCAAGCCTTTTAACTAGCTTGCGGTTAAATAACATTGAACCGCAAAAAGCGGCTTGAAAGAGCTCGTCCAATGAACGACGTCGGCTTTTCGACTGGTAAACATGACAAAAAAAAAAATCCCTTATATACTCTATATAAATTTACTACGACTTCATTTTAAAACTGTGTGGCAGAAACAAATACCTTAGGGTTTTCTGTTGCTGTTAATAACATAGGTGTCAACTTTTCCCTTTTCTTGCGCGGAATCCTATTCGAAATAAGGGAATTTCCCTTAAAAAAAGGGAAACGTTGACAGCTATGGTTAATCGGTGTTAATCTGCAGTGCTGGTTCGTGTGACTTTTTTGGTGTTTTATGATTGGTTTGTGGCACACAGCAAAACTAGAAACATAATGAATTGAAAGAAAATGTTTAAAATAACTTTTGTAAAAACAAACAAACCCAGAAGCCTTTTATTAGGAATTGTAGGTACCGACATTCCAAAGGAACAGAAAAGACTTTGCATGTATGTGACAACAGCAATGCGGATGCTACTAGGCCAGAGATGGAAAGAAGACAAAGTCCCTACCAGAGAGGCGTGGCAAGCCAAGCTGTTGGACTATGCCGAAATGACAAAACTGACCGGAAGGCTCAGAAACCAAGAAGAACCAAACTTCAATGAAGAATGGGAAAAAATTATAATTTATCTAGGAGACCATTGTAAGCAGATGAAAACCTGAGCAGGATTTTAATAACACTTGTAATGTAGCGAATATTATGGATAATATGGAAAGATATGAAATATAGACTATGAAATATTATGCAGTTGAGAAGGTGGACAGTAGGATCCATGGAGGGGAAGGTGGGAAGTCCAGAGATTTGGAGAAATCTCTAGATAGGGATATGTAATTTGGATTGTTATAATTCTATATTTGTAAAATAAAATAAAAATTAATATCTGTAAAAAGGGATGCTTGAGTTGGGGCGGCACCTTCCCATTCATATCGGGTGACGAAACAGGATGGCACTGTCTTTGCCCATCCCTCAAAAATGCCATCTAAGAAGAGGAAAGGAATTCCTGCACCAGGGCACTTCCCCTCCCCTCCCCTTCTTGAATGTACACTCTAAAATGGAAGACCCACAGTATGAGACCAGGCTTATAGCACACAGTCAACTCAAGTGAAGGTGACAATCTTCTTGTCATTGCCCCAGTCCCATCCTTGAAACTACAGTCTGTAAAGAGGAAAGAAGGAGACACTCTAAGTAGAACAGGAGGAGAGAACTGCCTTCTACTGAGCTCATTCACAGGACTGTCTTAAGCATATGCAGCGCTGGGGTGCAAAGATCCATCCGGCGCCCCTAGGTTGCCCAGAGTTGTTGACCTTTCTTTAGGGGAGGGGGACCCCAAAGTCGTTGGCTTTTTTAAAAGAAAATAGTTGTTTACCTTTAGAACGGTTGTGGGACACAGGGACTCACAGTGCCAACCGAAAGGGGTGCCAGCACCCCACGCACAGGGTCGTACGAAGGGTGCGGTTCCATGCTGGGGGGGGGACAAAATGTCGGGCAGCATACACAGTCGCTGTGCTGTCCGCCCGCTGCCTCCCCCCCACATGGCAGTTAATTGTTTTGGCTGCGCGCACATTACATGTAGCGCCGTGTAACATCATGGCCACTGTGCGACGCATCCTGTTGCATGTGCCAAGCTGCGGGTTCCTTTGCTAGCTTTTCTGCTGTCGGCACACACTCCCAGCGCCGTCCAACGTGGGGTGCCAGTGCAGAACGATGGGGAATGCAAGCGGCATCGGAGGCAACATCTCTGGACAGGATCCGTGTGCTCCTATTCGTTGGGTTTTGTTGCTGCCTTCGGTGCTGTCGGTGTGCAGCGGATCCCACCACAACATTACACGGCGCTCTGGGCGTGGCACCAAAACAGTTAGCTGCCATGCAGCTGGGGCAAGAGCCAACAGCCGAGCGGATCCGAGTCTGTTGGAGCACCATGGGCTCTTCTGCTGCTGTGGCTTGGTGCGAGTTTGGGGGCGAGTGTTAGAGTCTGGGGAAGAGCCGCTTGCAGCAGAAGAGCCTGCAACGCTCCGACGGGCTCTGCTTCGCTTGACTGTCGGTGGCTCTTCCCCAGAATCCAACACTCGGCCCCAGACTCTCGGCCTGGTGTCCCTCAAAGCCTGGCACCCTGGTGCTGTGCACCCCTAGTGCCAGCGGTTAAGACGGCCCTGTTCCTGTATAGGATATAGCCAGTGCCAGATTTATGTATAGGCTAAGTAGGCTGGATCCTAGGGCCTCTAAATCTAGGGGGGCCCGCCAACCTGCCCACTCCCTAGCAGGCAACCTCCCCTCTCCCAAAATTGCAAACCCAATACTTCATGCGAGGGCAGGGCAACTTGGGCCTCTAAATCTAGGGGGCCTGCCATCTCCCCAGTGCCGCAGTCTCCCCTCTCCCAAAATTGGAAACCCAAGACTTCATGCAAGGGCAGGGAAACTCAGGCCCAGCAACTATGAGACTCAGGGCTAGCCAGTGGGGGCCCAATTTGAAGAAGTGGGGCCCAACTTTAGTTTTTTTTATAGGGCCCCAGTTCACAGCCAAAGTCTGCAAAATCTCATAGATATAAATAAAATCCATCTAAATTGCCCTAGTGTGTGGGGGGTCTCTTAGGAGCGGCCCACAGGGCCCAATTTGGCCCAGTTGTTCCAATTGCCTTAAGGTCAGCCCTGATGAGTCTGTACAGGGGTTGGACTGACAAGCCCTGCACCTTCTAGGTCCCTGGTGTCACTATTCAGAGTACAGACTCAAGGACTTGTAATGGAAATAAAGGGGGGGCACTTATGGGAAATCAGTTTTGTCACCTCCCCCCACCCCAAACCCCGGGACGATGAGCCCAGCCACCTTTTATTCACAGTTGTATATGCACTACACTGCAGCATGGCCATAAAGCTGTATGTTCAACTGCTGAAATACCCAATATGTAGCAATTGAGATTTATGTTACTGCTTTATGGATGAATACTGTGTTTTTTTAATGGACTCTGTATTTTTGGAATTACCTAAGAGCCACCAATAGGGAGCTCTAGAATCTGACAGCTAACCAATTGGGTACTACCAAACAGCGACCCCTATTGCTGAAAGTGGTGGCCTGCCCAGTTGAGGATTGTGTTGCAAGCATGCAAGAATGTGATTATCCTGCCATTGCCATCACAGGGTTTGTTGTTGATGGTATCCTTATGTCTCAAGAGACAATGGAGTACCTCTCCAGGGGTGAAGCCAAACCACTGTGTTAGCAGTACTGAATTGACCTCCCTGGGTGCAAGCCTGGGCAGTGGATATGGACGTTCTGGGCTGCTAAGATCCCACTCTCAACCTCGCTGGTATGGTCCAAAGGAAAGCAGAGCAATATGTTTGGCACCAGCTAGGCTTCAGGAGTTGCAGAAAGGAGGTGTTCAAGACGCCATCCAACCATCTTAGGGAGTTCACTCCAGATTTTTGTAGGGTTTACTCTGTAGCCTTTTCTTCTCCCAAAGATATCCCAGAAAGCAGCAGAGGTATAGGATCAGAGTTTTCCTTCTCTTAGATGGGCTACCTTCCCAGGTTGACGAGTCCCATCTGCCCCTCACTTTCCTCTCTACAGCATGTGCAGAAACCGCCTTCTTGACTGTTGGGTCCACTATTGGTCTCATCCTCTCAATCCTCTGGAGCCTGTCTTCACATGCAGGGGAAGTCCCTAACGCACCAAGGGTTTGAGACCCATCGGCTACTTTCACCTGGTTTAACTGACCAGTCAAAACTGTTCTCAGGATGGCCGCTGTTGCATGCTGACAGCTTCTAGGAGTCACGGGTGAGAGCTGAGTGCAGGGTGGGGACCAAAGGTGGACAAACTACCTCAGAAGGAGCATGGCGTGTCCCCTGCTAGACGTACTACCCCTCCCCTAACACCCTATACACAATTACCGGTACCTTCTAGGAATTTACCTACATTTCAAGCCAACACAGAGTTCATATTAATCACAGAGAGGAGAATCACGATAGTTGTGTGCATTTGAGTACATTGCACTCCCATCTCTTTGGGAAGGGAGAGGTTGAAGGAAGAACGGAGAAGGTGCCTGGATCCTATTCTGAAATGTCACTCGCCCCTGCTAGCCAATAATTTTTCTTCCATTACTTGCTGCGGGCGGGAGTGCAGCACCAGTTACAACAGTGATGATCAAGTTCCTAGTGGATACTGGTCCTGTCGTGCTGGGAAGACAAGTGTTAATTGTCTGCCTGTTGATTTGTGTAGATTGATTGGGTTCTCTTTTGCAGTTGATTAGTTGTGCCAAATGTTTTGTTGTTTGCTATATTATTCCAAATTCATATTCATGGTGTAATATATATGTTTGGAGGTGTGCAATTATTAACTTGTTTTAGCATTTTGAGTTAGTTTTAATGTCTAATTATAGGTGCCATCCATTGCCTGGGGTTGACTGTGGAGCAATTTACATCTAACATTTAATTGCTACTTTGAGACTTTTCTTACCTATCTCCTGAATATTGTAGTGTGTTATATAGGCATATGGGCATAGAAAGAATATCTCAGATAGAGAACTCTATATAAATGATGGTTTGAAATGCAACCCTATATAAATTTTAATGAGTGCAAGACCCATGGATCTCAGTGGAGCGTAGTTCTGACTAGAGATGTATAGGATTGCACTGTCACTGTAGTATCTAGCAAGCATGGCTCTTAAAACCCAGAATGAATGATCATCTTAAAGCAAAACTTACAGTAAAAGGAACTATGAAAACACCGACAACATTTAGTTTCGATCTCTTGTGGTTACTTTTTGTTTTCTTAATCATACTACACTTTAAATGTAAAAGAGCCTTCTGTAAAGATAAGAGAAAGTTTCACCAGACTTTTGTTACAGTCTTGGGATTGTGGCAGTCTGGATACATTTTATGAATTCCTGTTGCGTTAATGGGAAAGCAACAGCTCCTTACAAAAAGTGGGGAAAGCTATAGCTTAAGCTTATTTAATTCAACTAAATTGAATTAATTCAAGCAAATTATACTTTAGAAAAAGCTGAAGCCTCTCTCTTCCTTACAAAAATACTAATTCTCTTTACACATGCATTATTTCCAGTTTTTAAAAGAAAAAGTAGGGGACTGTTTGAAGTATTATATGTAGTAGTTGTGTGTAAAATCTCTCATTCTTCATATTGGCTTCTTAAAAATTAGCCAGCCAATCAAAAGTCCCTAGACCGACGCTGTCTTTCTGAGTTAATCCAAGGCCAGTAAAAGGATAATTTGATTAAACTGAGACCCTAATTTATTTAGCTTTAGTTCTGGATCAAGCTTTCCTTAATAGAGTGCTGTCGTCTTCAATTGTTTGAAGCAAATTAAAGTGACATAAATACCATGGGACTTTTTCAATCTGATTAGTCAGCTAACTTGCATCAATACTACCCCAGCCATCAGATGCTGGCGTCCTTCTTTTCATTAGTCTTACTAACAACTGACAAGCTCTCCTTGAAGAATGGGCACCCACGCTGCCACGTCGACCCCCACACTTAACCCATCATCCTTCCTCAATGGGTCCCGTTTGACAAGGTGCCCACACCTTTCTCCACTGCTGTTCCCCAGACAAAGCTAAATATTGTTTTATGAGCTATCAATAGCCTGTTAATCCCAAACAATTTCACAAATCCACTGAGCACTCAAACTGATTATAAACATTTGTTCTTTTAAGATGCTAAATTTCTGCTGGTTTATTTCCTCTGTTCTCTTTCCTCACCATGCGATGCCCAGATCATTGTAGCTGGAAAGGAAAGCTTCAAATACGAAAGGTATTTGCTGCATTTTGCCAATGAGCACCAGAAAAAAGTAACTTATTTGAAGATAGAATATCATGATATGGGAGCAAAGATTTAACAAATGCAAGGAGGGCTTTTGTTATTGTTGCTGTTAAAGATACAAACTCACCGTCTTTTCAAGTGCCAGCACAGTCGGATTCTATTTGCAAGGCTTTCTAATCAGAGAAAAGTTCCATATTTATCTTAAAGGGATCTGAAGCATCAAAATGATACTTACCATTAATGCAAATGGCAAGTCTGTTATACTATAGATTCATTTTGAAAACAAGTTTTATATGTGCAGGTGTAAAAAAACACATAGTTAGAAACAGTGAACTCAAACATCAACTACATTCAGACATTGGCTATACTTAACCAATGCACAAACCAATAAATGGAACAAGATGAACATGAGAGATTACTCCATAATTCTTCAATGTCACATAGTAAATTATGTAAAAAAAGAGATTTAGAATAATGGCATCATCAATGGCCAGGGGAGGTCCATAGCTCAGTGGTGGAGCACATGCTCCGAAAACAAAAGGTCTCCAGGTAGAGTTTGGAGTGGGTTGGAAGGGTCCAAAACCTTTTAGAAACATGATGAGCTGGGTAGTATGAGGCAATTTCATGTGTTTCTTACTTCAGGGCAGTTTTCAGGGGCAGCAAATTATCTGGCTACTACGATAGTTCTTTTTCAATGTTAGAAGGAGAAACACTAAGGCAAAGTTGAGCAGTGCATAAAACCTGAGCTCATGTACATTGTAACAGGAAGCTGTATAACCAAACAGGATATAATCCAAAACTAGTTTAGGCCATATACTTGTGCCAGTGGTGCAATCCTGTACATGTCTGCTCAGAAGTAACTCCCATTGACTTCATTGGGGCTTTCTCTGAAACAAGTGAGTCTTGGATTGCAGCTAGGTAGAGAAATCCAAACCCCCTTGTCCTGGACTGGAGGGGAGTTGAACTGGGTGGAGATGTCCTTCCACATAGCTGTCTCTGCTAGGCTGGCTTCTTATCAGTGTGACACTCCTGTTTCCACCCACTGAGCTTCTTGGTGGAAGTGGAAAGCCCAAACACGGGGCATTCTGGAGGCAGGGCTGAGTGAGCCCAGGTTCCTTTGGATCTCAAGCTGGTGTCACTGCTGTTGTGTGACAGCATTAGGCCTGGTTGGTGCTACAGTCTTACTGCACTCAACTTTCTTCCCTGGTCACTGTTCACAGCAGGACTGCAGAAGTGGTGGTGACCCCTCTATTCCACGAAGCTCCACTAGCAGTGGGTAGCGGGAAGTTTGAATTGCAGCCCAAATAATCTTTGTTCAAGTCTGTGGTCTTATGGGAATATGGGTACCTACCCAGTGCTATGAGTACTCCTAGTAGAGATGCGACTTATCCACTTGCAGCTTCTTTTAGGCACACTTCCCTGCAATTTGTGGCCAGTCCCTGCACAGCACAGCTCTTTCCATTCTTTCCACCTGCTTCCTTGTGCTCTGAGGCACATGTTAAATGCAAAGCAGTTAGAGCTGCACAAGACACAACTAGTTTTCAAGCCAACCAGCAGCAGCAGCAGCAACGACAACAACAATTTTATTATTTCTAGCCCACCCATCTGGCTGGGTGTCCCTAGCCACTTTGGGTGGCTTACAGAATATATAAAACATAATAAAGCATCAAACATTAAAAACTCCTTGACATCTGAAGGGAGGGCATTCCACAGGGAGGGTGCCACTACCGAGAAGGCCCTCTGCTTGGTTCCCTGTTACTTTGCTTCTTGCAGTGAGGGAACCAACAGGAGATCCTTGGAGGAGCTCAGTGTCTGGGCTGAGTGATGGTGGTGATGTTCCTTCAGGTATACTGAACTGAGGTCATTTAGGGCTTTAAAGGTCAGGACCAGGACTTTGAATTGTGCTTGAAAACATACTAGGAGCCAATGGATATCCTTTAGGACCAGTGTTATATGGTCCAGGCAGCCACTCCCAGTCACCATTCTAGCTGCCTCATTCTGGATTAGTTGCAGTTTCCAGGTCACCTTCTAAGGTAGACCCACATAGAGCACACTGCAGTTGTCCAAGCGGGAGATAACCAGAGCATGCGCCACTCTGGCGAAACAATCTGTGGGCAGGTAGGGTTTCAGCCAGTGTAGCAAGTGGAGCTGGTAGACAGCTGCCCTGGACACAGAATTGACATGCACTTCCATGGACAGCAATAGGTGTAAATAGGTCAAATAAAGTTAATATGTTGATTTCACATTTAAAAAATTGCTCTAACAGAAAAGTTGTGTTTGCGTTGGGAAAAATAAGAAATTAAGATACCTGAACTTGTTTTTGTAACATAGTGCCACTGTTACGCAGATGACACCCAGCTCCATTTTGTTGGGAATTTGGCATAAGATTCTCATGTAGTGGAAGTTGCCCCCAATTCTAGTCACCACACAGAAGCAGCTTAAGATCCAAATTAATGTGTATAGGACCACAGTCTTATATAATATTTTGAAAAGGACTAGGGCTGGGAAATATCAGCTTTTCAACATCGCGATGTATCACCAGCCAAACAATATAGTGATACATAGTGATGTTGAAAAGCAGAGGGAGGAACAAGCTGCATTGGGTCCGGGCCCATGAGGCGCTGGATTGAAATGAGCTCAGCTCCCTCAACGAAATGAGCTCCATTGGCCATGTGCCTCACCATCACATTAGCAGTGTCAGCACTACCAGCAGCTTCTCTACCTCCTCCCTCCTTGTGTCACCTTTTTCAAAAAGGGCTGCCGGGATCCTTCTTCAGAGGCAGACATTCTGAGTGGGGTGGCCAGGACAATGCCTGTGTATCAAACTTCTTCCCCATCCTTACTCTGTCCTTGAGAGGAGTCACTGGTTGGTACCATACTAAACCTGCTCTGAAAGAACTGTACAGTGGTACCTCGGTTTAAGAACAGCCCTGTTTACGAATTAGTCGGTTTAAGAACTCCACAAAACTGGAAGTAGTGTTCCGGTTAGCAAACTTTACCTTGACCTAAGAAGAGAAGCTGAACAGTGGAAGGGCACCAGCAGCAGGAGGCCTCAATTAGGGAAAGCGTGCCCCGGTCCAAAGAACTGTTTCGGTTTAAGAACGGACTTCCAGAACAGATTAAGTTCATAAACCGAGGTACCACTGTACTGGCTTCCAATGTGCTTCCTGTCTGAATTCAAGGTGTTGCAAATAACCTATAAAGCTCTTGAATTACTTGGATCCTAATACTTTTCTTGTAGAGTCTTGCTCATGATTTAAGAGGAAGGCCCTCTTTAGTTCTCTGAAACTTAGGAATGATTCATTCAGCAACCACAAAAAACCCGACCAAATAGAAATAGATTGCTTTCCAAAGATCGTGCTCCTGTTACAAGGATGGATATCCCAAAGACTTAATTTGTTCCAGTGTTCAGGAACCTGGGGCTTTATTCCAGAATTGTTTCAACTCTAGAGATGAGTAGCTGGAATAGAATCTAAGCCTGTGCCACAGTCTGTTTCATCATATTTAAGATTCCTGGCATGGCTTCAGCCGCAGCACCTCTCTACTTAGAATCTTAGCATTGTGTGGGTGCTTCCAGATGGGGGCCTAAAAACACAAATGGGTCATTCTGCTCTGATTTTTCTGTGTGCACATTTGGCACATTCCTTTTTTTGGTCCAGTCATGGATAGTTGTTGATCTTCTACTGCTTGCTGTAAACACCAGTGGGCAGAACTTGATGAAAAGTACCCGCATTATGTTCTTTTGTCCTTTCCCTCGGCCATTCTTCCTTCACTCTCTCTATTTCCATTCTGGGCATGCATGCACATATCCAAGTCCATTTTTATTTTTTAAAAACTGAATTCTTGTGTAACTTGTATAAGACTGGCACAAGAGTAATAAAAAGGTCTTGCACAAGTTTCCTAATTATTTATTTTTTTTAAAAAAACCAAACACCTTGATCTACGTACTGTAATTACCACCTTCAAGGTAATCTCTTGCATGTACTGTGGGGAAATCTTGAGAGCGCAGTTCTTCCAAACTGATTTGCTGAGATTCTGATATGCCTTCAGCATGCAGGAATTGGTGGAAATAGATATGCTCATATTTCTTGAGCTGCCAGGAGGGGGAAATGGCCATCTTCTGCTCAGGTGAGGAGCAAATGCAGGTAGGGGTTTAGCAATAGAGACCACCCACCAAAACATTACTAAATACATGACAAGCTGCCCGCCATAGAATCATAGAATTCTAGAGTTGGAAGGGACCCTGAGGGTCATCTAGCCCAACTCCCTGCAATGCAGGAATCTCAACTAAAGCATCCATGGCCAAAAAAATCAGCTTCCTCACCAGCAATGACTGTGGAAGTGTCATTGATTATTTTTATTTATTGCATAAAGGTAAAGGGACCCCTGACCATTAGGTCCAGTCATGACCAACTTTGGGGTTGCGGCGCTCATCTCGCTTTATTGGCTGAGGGAGCCGGCGTTTGTCCGCAGACAGCTTCCAGGTCATGTGGCCAGCATGACTAAGCTGCTTCTGGTGAACCAGAGCAGCGCACGGAAACGCCGTTTACCTTCCCGCCGGAGCGGTACCTATTTATCTACTTGCACTTTGACGTGCTTTCGAACGGCTAGGTTGGCAGGCGCAGGGACCGAGCAACGGGAGCTCACCCCATCGCGGGGATTCGAACCGCCGACCTTCTGATCGGCAAGTCCTAGGCTCTGTGGTTTAACCCACAGCGCCACTTGTGTCCCACTTATTGCATATTTATATGTTAAAAAAAAAAATACAAGCTGATGTTTTGATGATGATGTCGTCATGTGCATGCCACGAAAAACATACTTGCATGAGCAGCACAGATTCGACAATGAACTTCAGTCTTGAACCACCCTCTGCTCCAAAGCCATGGGTTGTGTCCAACGTTATGCATACTCACAGTAGTCCAGCTAAAATTATTGGACATAACTTACTGAATTTTAATGGGTCTGCTGAGCTATGAGTAGAATTTAGTCAGATGCAGTCCTACGTTTCTTAAACGGTAGCACCCCACTTTAGTATTGTTTGCCTGCAATTTCCAATTAGAAGCACAAGAGGGCAGTGCGGTCCTAACCTGAGAAAATATATTTTCAACTATAACTAGAAGGACTCTTTCTCAGAAAAGTCTCAGAATACAGCCTTCATTGCTCCAACTCAAAAGTAAGTCCCACCGAACCAATGGTACTTACTTCTGAGTAAACATATTTAGGATTAGGGCATCAGTCTTAGTTACATTGAGTGAAACTGACAAACCTTTTCTAAAGAGAAAAAAGTATTGCATATAAGGCATCTTGAAATTACTGACTTGAAACTTTACATTGTCTTTTCAGCTCAGTAATGTTCTGCTGATCTTTTGTCTGATCTTCCCAATGCATCCCTGCTGCTTTTTACAAAAACAAAAATTTAAAACGTCTCTTAGAAGGGCAGAAAAGCACAATTTCACACACAGGAAAATTTATATTCCTCCCTTTTTTTACTTAAATGAACTTTCTGAGTAGCTGTGCAGAATTCCTGCCTCCTAATGAAACCCTTTTCATATAGCAAGTAATGAAGAAGTAGTCTAAGTTTGACTTCAAAGTTATGTGAACATATTAAGAAGTAACAGTGCAATTCTATGCACGTTTACTTGGAAGAGAGTCTTCAGTGGAGCTTATGCGCATCCCAGGTAAGTGTGCATAGGACTGCAGCTTAAGTACCATTGAAGCCAGTGGGGCTAATTACAATAACTTCTCGAAAGATTCCATCAACAGTGTCTCCGAAAAATCTTACACATCACTTGGGAAGTCAGGCAAACTAATATCAGTGTACTGGATGAAGCAAAGATCACCAGTGTTGAAGCAATGATTCTTCAACATCAACTTCATTGGACTAGTCATGTGCGGATGCCTGATTATTGTCTTCCAAAGCAACTGCTCTATTGTGAACTTAAAAATGGAAAGCGTAATGCTGGTGGTCAACAAAAGAGGTTTAAAGACTGTCTCAAGGCAAATCTAAGTAGTATAACACTGACAACTGGGAACCACTGGCTGAGCGCTCCAGTTGGAGAACAGCCTTTACCAAAGGTGTCATGGACATTGAAGACACTCAAACTCAGAACGCAAGGGAGAAACGTGCTAAGAGGAAGGCACACTTGGTAAATCCACACCATGATCAACTCCTACCCGGGAACCAATGTCCCCACTGTGGAAGGACGTGTGGGTCCAGAATTGGCCTCCACAGTCACGGACTCATTGCTAAAATCATGTTTATGGAAGACAATTTTACTCGGCTAGGAGTGATAGCCAAAGAAAGAAGAAAGAAGAAAGAATTGCAATAAACATACCTAGGTTCAGGCAATGTGGCTAATTGTGTTTATTAGCCACATAGTCTGATCCCAGTCATGTTTATTTGCAAACAAGCGTGTTTTTCACAGAAGTCAATGGAAGAAAATCAGTCCTCTTTTGTAGCTGAGCAGCCCTGTTGTAATGTCTATGGCAGATCCATTCCTTTATCCAGACCAGGATTCCAGAATGCTCTAGCCTAAGCAGACTGTTGACAGACGACTCAAACCCTCTAAACTCATGAAGGAAAATGTGTCAAGGAATTGAAAAGCTTTTTTTTTTTAAAAAAAGCAATTTAAACTTCACATTGTTGACACTGTTAAGTCAGTGAGCCAACACCCAGACATATTCCCATCCATGTCAGAAAATCAAAGAAGAATTAAAATACAGTGGTACCTTGGTTAAAGAACAGCTTAGTTTATGAACAATTTGGATTAAGAACGCTGCAAACCCAGAAGCAGGTGTTTTGGTTTGTGAAGTTTGCCTTGGAAGCAGAACATGTTCCGCTTCCTGTTGAGTGTAAATTGAGTCCCCTGCTGCTATGGTAAAGCACGCCTTGGTTTAAGAACGCTTTGGTTTAAGAATGGACTTCCAGAATGGATTAAACCAAGGTACCACTGTATCAAGAAGAGCTTGGAATTGATGAGCAAGTAGAAGGTCCTACCCTTGGTTCTCCCCAACAGTAATGGTCCAAAGGCTATGCAGCTAGGCAAAATCCAGATTTGTGTTGACATGCACCTCCTTAATTGAGCCAGAGAGAGAGATTACTTCTACTGCAGATGATATCATTGCAGATTTCAGTGAGGCCTTATCCAGCTTTGGCCCTACAGCTGGCTACCATCAGCTGGAGCATAGCTGTCAACTTTTCCCTTTTCTTGCGAGGAATCCTATTCGGAATAAGGGACTTTCCCTTTAAAAAATGGAAATGTTGACAGCTATGAGCTGGAGCTCCTTCCAGAATTCAAATATAGAACAACTTTTCCAACTCAGGTTAATTTTCATCACAAGTGCCTTTAAACTAAGCAATGATCTCCTTATATTCAAAGTCAGTTACCAATGCAAATAGCGAAAGATAAAAAATAATAAGAAGAAAGCTGCTTAAACTGCTTATATACTTTAATAATAATAATAATATTGATATTACAGATTCATTTAAAATACATTCTGTTAACAATTCCAAGACAACTTACAATAATGTTAGCACAACAGTGAAAATATTAAAATCAAATTGTAAAGTGGTAATGACAAGTATGTTTTGCATACTTGTGTGTGTGTGTTTACATATGGACTATATATGGGTTGACTCCAGATCTGTCCTGTAAGCGGAACAAATCTTCCATGAGCAGAAAGACTCTTGCTGAATTACTGCAGGTTCCTTGTTCGAGGGAAGAAAACGAAAATCCAGTGGTGTTCTTCTGTTAGTATAAGGCCTTGCACAATCTCTCACAAAACATTTTGTGATGCACACTTGCACTAAGTCTTTCAATAGATCTTCTATAACAGTTCACAGAATAGCACTTCCACCAGAATTTATTCCACTGGTATTTCTCTGAGTCCCACCAATACATATACGGTACATTTCTCTTTTTTAAGAATAAAAAGTGGGTTTATGCCTAATATTGGGTTGGATCAAGGCTAAGATTGTTGCACTAAATTTTCAGTGAAATCAATGGGATCTAACTAACTTGTCCCATTTGTATCCAACACATTTTCTCCACCTTGCCCTGGTCTAATTTGTGAATCACGGAGGAAACAAACCTTCATTCGCTTCCCAGAGTGTTACCCTTACAGCACAATCTTATAGATGTTTACTCAGAAGTCTGTGTTCAAAGTAAGTATGTTTAGCATTGCCACCTTAATTTAGATATTTGGGCTGCACACAGCTCAAGATTGCAGTAAAATACCATCTTTGCTTCCAGTATTTACCTTTCATCTAATATTTATTGTTGTACTTGAGAATAGTTACAGTGAGGGAGAAAAGTATTTGATCCCCTTCTAAATTTGCCCGTTTGCCCTCTGACGAAGAAATGACCAGTCCATAATTTTAATGGTAGGTTTATTGTAGCTGTGAGAGACAGAATAACAACAGGAAACCCCCCAGAAACCCAGAAGACAAAAGTCAGAAATTGATGTGAATTATAATGAGTGAAAGAAGTATTTGATCCCTTTGCAAAAGATGACTTAGTACGTGGTGGCAAAACCCTTGTTGGCAATTACAGAGGTCAGACGTTTCTTGTAGGTGGCCACCAGGTTTGCACACATCTCAGGAGGTATTTCGTCCCACTCCTCTTTGCAGATCCTCTCCAAGTCAGTAAGATTTCGAGGCTGATGTGTAGCTACTCAAACCTTCAGCTCCCTCCACAGATCTTGGATGGGATCAGGGTTTCCCATCCCATTTTTCATGCACTGCCTCAGACCACAAGTTGTGCTCTCTCTCTTTCCCTCTAACAGTTTGCTCAAAATGCCAATTGCTGCGAGACCAAAACCAAATACACACAGCCCATCTCAGGCTCTCCAGCCCTGAAAGAACTCAGCAGTGGAATAAAAGAAAGCATCGCCCATGTCAATTCCATTCCCACACGTAATCATTAAGGGTTTGCTTAAGAAAAATTTCATTGCCCGTACAATCTCTCACAGTGACAAGCAGCTGCACATGATATCGTTTAAAAAAACACTTGCATAATATTTCTATCCCCAGAGTTTCACCTTTAAGCTTTTGACTGACAGGCATCAAGGAGATCCATCCTTCTCTCTAAATCTCGGGCTGGTGGTATTCCCCGCCCCCGCCACCTTTTACGTTCAGCAGCTGAACCAAACTCCACAAAAGCAACCCCAAAGAATGGCTAAAAGGTTGGGATAGATTGACTGTTTCCAAATTGGAATACTAATGATGATCTTTAATGAAGCCTGACAGTACAATCTGTTTCTTATTGTTCCCTAAGTGCTGGCTACTGATCATATTCGCTGGCTTGAGGTGATGGGGAGAGGTAGGGACAAATGGCGCCCGCTGGCAAGCAGCACTGTGCACAGCTGATCTTTCAGCAAGGATTAAATTAATTAAAATGATTCCTGCATCTGAAGAATCAATCTTTTTATTTGTTATCATCATACTGTTTATTAATATTGAATGGTGGCTAATTGGTGCCACTGCTGTTTGAGGTCATCTGGCTTGATAATCTTCTTAGAAGGTAGTCACAAATGCCCAATTTGAGTAGCTTAGGACTTAGAGAAGGGAATTGGGAGAAGAGATTTTCCAGCTTCTTGTTTATGGAGAGAGGTGGGGAGAAATGAGAGACGGTTTACAACTCCTGCACATGGCATAAATTGTTATTTAACTGTTCGTTCTGAGGAGCAACAGTATTTCCATTTGGATATTTTTTATTTATTTCCTTTCATTTCAAACCCATCTTCCTCCAGATAACGACCAAAGGTGCACTAGAGACCATGGGATATTAATAAACTATAAAATATTACATGGATATATATTTGCTTACTTAACATAGTAATTTGGCTTTGACAAGGCAGTGTATATAAAGGTTGAAGAATTGTTTGTTACTGAAAAAATATTAGAAATCCTCCTATTCGTGTTTTTATGGTGATTGGCAGAGATCGGATTCTGTAAAAAGCAAACACCCTGATTTATTCATTCTGGCAAATTAAAGAGGCTCCTGAACTAGTGGATTTTTTGGAGTCATTTTTAGGTAAGGCTGCAATCATAAGCACACTTACTGCAGAGCAAATTTCATTTAACTAATTGGGATTTCCTTCTGAGTGATGATGCTGAGGATTAGGCTGAATAGTCATACTTTTCTTTATAATGATGTGTCACTTTGAAAGAGATTTTTGGATCCCCCCCCCCCAATAGAGCAAGTGTAATTCTATATTCTCACTCCTGTCCCTGACTGAGAGATGGTTGGTTATAGTTGTTAAACCCATGAAAATGACTGTAAAACATTAAAAAGCAAATCTAAGCATATTTTATTTCAAATTTGGGGAAAAGAAGGTACATTCTGGAAGCAGCAAACTGAGTAAAGTTTACAGCACAATCCTAAGCATGTTTACACAGAAGTACATCCCCCTAAATTAAGCACAACTTACTTCCATGTAAGTGAGCAAAAGATTGCAGCCTTAGTGTTTCGTTTATTCACCAGTTTAATATGTGACCAGGAGTAAGGAATGGTTGTCATGCAGCTGACAGCAAGATCAATAAATCAAAAATTTGACAGGTCTTTCCTAATTATGCTGTGTGCTGCTCATGTGAAGTATAGGACATATCACTGATCCCAAATATATATTACTTATGTATGAACAACCCTATACCAATGTTCACTAGTAAGAAACATTTGCGCGTTGGTTTGTATATCCCAACCTCAAGTGTACTTTTTAAAACTCAATTTTCTATGTTCTAGCTTTGTTTTGGTTCTTCAGAAATAAGTACTTTAGAGGATCTCTTGGTGCCATAGAAGCTGTTTTCTAGGAAGCAAAATATAATAGCAAAAAGAAGAAGGATGAAAAGCTTAAATTATTTGTTAAGATCAGATCAATTTATCTCTGTTTAGTCAGTCCTCGAATCCTGTTTGCCTTTTAAAAGCTTCCTATTATCCTCTGTTCAGAGACTTCACTGACTGCTTAGGTTAGAATTCCAAAACTTTTCATATGCTTACAACGTTACGTTAAAAGCATTCCTGACTGGCACTCTGTGGCTCCAGTCCAAAGACCCCATTTAGGCTCACACAAGTGAATGCGTGCACACACTGGCTTTCTCACCTTTGTTCCTTGAAAAGTAGCTACTCATGCTGCACTAGAGGATGTTTTTGAGGCCTAGTCAGGGCTGGCTCCAGGTCTGAGAGAGCCCTTGACAAAGTGCCCTTGGTTCTGCCTCTCTTCCCTAATGGCAGGAGTAGGCAGCTATGAGGCAACATTCTTAATTTTCCACAGTACCTTGGAGGAGTGCTGCAGAGATTCCACTTGGGCTTCCCTTTATGTTTCTTCTCCAGTTCTCTGCCCCATCACACACATACACCACCTCTGCTGCTGCCAGGAAAACAAAGCAGCGCTCTTTGCAAATGGGCTAGAGATGTGGGGCTAAGCAGTTCCTGAGGGCTAATCGTGCTGTATGAATTTGTTTAGAAAGTGAGTTTTGCTTCCAAGTTTGGCCGCAATCACTGGGGGGCAGGGATTTACATCCAAAGAAACCTAGTGGTAGATGTGTGGTTGCAGTCTTGGTTCTCCTTAGGGGTTTAAAGAGGTGAAGGAAGTGACATGTTCCAGCAAGAGGGGGGAATAAGCAGGTTTCCCCACTTTTTGCTGTTACTCTTGCTCAGAATGTATGGAGTGGAGGTGAACAGCTTCACTTTGTGTGTCTTATTCTTGCTTTTGTGCTCGCGTGCCCTCCCTTTCTCACGATTGTGTAGTGCACTGCATTTAGGTCAGTAAACCGAGAGGGCATTTTTGGCTATGGGTGTGTGTGTGTGGAGCTGGTGGTGCATTCTCCTAAACCAGGGGTCAGCAAACTTTTTCAGCAGGGGGTCAGTCCACTATCCCTCAGACCTTGTGGGGGGCCAGACTATATTTTGAAAGAAAAAAAAGAATGAATTCTTATGCCCCACAAATAACCCAGAGATGCATTTTAAATAAAAAGACACATTCTACTCATGTAAAAACTATTAGGATCTCAGCCTACACTTGAGTAGGACCCTGGCAGAGACACATGCGTGACTGGCATGTCCTCTGCCCGCTGGTCGATCCTTCGGGAGCTTCAAAAGCTTTCTTCAGCCCGAACATCACAGCGACCGATGCCAACAGACACCGGCACATTTAGGGATCCGCAGAGTCTTCGCAACTTGCATGACAGACCTCAGCAACTCAGCATTTTTGCTAATCTACTTTATTTACATATAAACACACGTGGAGCACTGCAACATGGTCCCCTCTCTCTCTAGCATCAGACAGCAAGAGAAAAAGAACAAAGGACAATAGTCCCACTTCACGGAACACAGTAACACAAACATCCTGTCTCCATCACTTCCCACTTTGTGGAGTCAAAACATATACCATCATGTGAAAGACAACAATCCCATGACTGCAATCATGGAGCAGGAATTTAACAAAAATATGCTGATTTCCAGACTGTCCGTGGGCCGGATTTAAAAGGTGATTGGGCCAGATCCGGCCCCCAGGCCCTAGTTTGCCTACCCATGTCCTAAACGACAAATAAATAAGCCAAGTAAGTGCATGCATAGTAGGATGCCACTGACTTTTCTTCCCATGTGCTTGGGTGCATGTGACAATTAGTGTAGTCTGGTTACCATTTGCAGGTATGCAAGAAACATAAAGACTAATAGGGTAAAGTTAAGTACTCCAGCTGGGGTGCCCAATTCCAATTCATGGTAACTGGTAGGAAGCCCATTTCCTTGATCTGGCTTCTATAGCCAAGCTTAATAGCCAAGCATAAGGCTATTAGGCAAGACCCTACTGCCTACATCCCTTTAGTTGTTCAGACTCTTGGGCAGCAATGGTCCCTCACAGCCAGGGTGCAGCATCCCTGTCGGCTCTGGGTCTTGCTTCTCAGTTCCTCATTTTATTAATGGAAGGTGCCTTCCACCCCTTATTTTATTAAAGCCCATAAAATATTAAGCAGAACTGAAAACTTCCTCTAAAACTTTGTTTACAGGGAATCCTACTCCTTAAGACTGCAACTGTATATGAACTTACCGTATTTTTTGCTCTATAAGACTCACTTTTTCCCTCCTAAAAAGTAAGGAGAAATGTGTGTGCGTCTTACGGAGCGAATGCAGGCTGCACAGCTATCCCAAAAGCCAGAACAGCAAGAGGGATTGATGCTTTCACTGCGCAGCGATCCCTCTTGTTGTTCTGGCTTCTGAGATTCAGAATATTTTTTTTCTTGTTTTCCTCCTCCAAAAACTATGTGCGTCTTGTGGTCTGGTGCGTCTTATAGAGCGAAAAATACGGTACCTGGGAGCAAGTTTCATTAAACCTAATGGAATTCATTTCTGAGTTGGCATGTCTAGGATTGCACTGCTGTGGTGGTTTTTGTTTGCTTGTTTTTTAGGAAGAAGATCCCAAACTACTGGTGCCTTTCAGTTGTTACAGTGACAAGAGACTGTAGAATGCTCTTCTACAAATTCCTCCCATCCCCTACCCTTTCTAAATACTTTCCCTGTTGGCAAACATACTGACTCCAAACAAGGCTAACAGATAAGTCCTCCAGCAAATGTTTTAAGGAGCTAATTTTGAATAATACCTTGCCCTCAGAGTTAGCCAGTAGTTAACCTTTGACCCTTTATACCAGCATGTGGGATTCTGTTAGGGAAAGGCATACAATAAGTATGCTAGTTGTCTGATTGGACCTCAAGGTTTTCTAAAGGTAACTCTCCCTTTCTGCTGTTTCAACTCATTGCTTAAACTGTAGCTTAGAACACATACTTTTTACTTTCTACAACAATAACAATTGTTCTTCTCAACTATACCTAAGCAAGTTAGATGCCTGATGGTGCAATCTTATGCATGCCTACTTGGAAATAATTCCTCTTGAGTTCAATGAAACAAAATCAGCAACAGCTTTCAAAGTCAGCATTTGGATGTATTGAGGTGTCCTGCAACTGCAGAATCAAAGGTTCTATGGTTTTCATTGGAATTATTTGCTGCACTGGAAAATAATGTGAAGTACTAATTTTCCCAGTTATGAACAAAGAGTTCCGGCTCTGATAGAGGTCCACATACATAGGCTTCTTCTTATTAGATGTCCACATTCAATATGTGGACATTGGTTGGGACATAGTTAGGAGCCACTCAGTTATTGATAGAGGTGATGCTTCACTGTCCCTGTGATAGGGTGGAGGCCTTTAAGTGATTAACATTTGAAGGGACCAAGTATTCTATTTTATAAAATATACAAATTTGCTTGTTCACATACCCTTGTGTTTTTACCTCTCCTCACCACAGATTTCAACCATGAATCCTTCTGAGAGTCATCTATACTGTTACATGTATTAACTGTATGTACCAGCAAATTACCTCAGTTTTTTGCCTGTTTGTAGGGGATTATCAGCTGTTTCCAATATCAGATATGAAAACATGTTGCACTAATATGAGTACCCTTTTCTAGTTTGATACCTGCTGTTTCTTTACTTATTCTGTTTAATCTGTAATTTGTGCTGGTTTTCTTGATGCTACTTTTATTTTTAATGATGGAAAAGTCTTTTTTGTAATTGCTTTTATTTTATTTTTATTGATTCTAAAGACCTCTATGGTTGAAGTGCAGGGTTTAAGTAATCCTAAAAAAATAAGCAAATGAACAAATATTTCAACAGGCTAATGTTTCAGTGGATTTACACTGAGGGTTGCAGACTTAAGCAGTTAGCCTACTGATCACCAAACATCCCTCCTTCACCTCAGTCTATTTTGTCCAAGTTGTGATATATGAGACTTGAAGGACAACAGTTCATACTTTCATACTATATTGTATGCCTTTCTAGATTTCTTCCTCTGACATCTAATTTTTTTGTGTTTTCCACAATGATTTCCCAGTGTTGTCATTTTTTAAACAGCCACCAGCTTTTTTAAGGAAACAAAATGAATGATAGCTGTGCTCTGCAATTGAAATCAACAGCCCAAGTTGTATTACAAAAGTGCTGCTCATTTTTTAAATTAGTTATTCCTCTTTAACCCAATGCTGCTCTACATTTCTTCTCCTTAGTGCTGCCACTTTAACTATATTCCCCTTCTCAGACAACTGAGAACTGGCTCCTTGTGGCCAAGAGAAAATGGAGGTTAAATGAGTTATTGCTAAGGTTCACCCTTTACCCAACGAAGTATGTGAAAAGTCCATATAAATGGTAAGTAACATTTAATTAAATTCCCCTTTGACTGATCCATGGCTATTTCCCATGGACTGGTTCAGGCAAAGCAAAGGAGGCAGGGGGCCATAAAGAAACATCATAAATACCAAACCAATAGGATTTATTAACATCATATCTGACAACCAGGAGTTCATGTCGGACCCACCACAGTACTAACAGAGCTCCCACTGGGCCTGCAAACATTGGTACAAATGACAAGGCCTCAAGCACAATCGCAGCATGAATGGACCTAAATTAGTTGGGGCCGAATAACCAGTTTACTAACACCTGTATTAGTACTGTATCACTGTGGGGAGGACTGCTGTTAGACAAGCCATAATCCCATAAGCTTGTCATTTGCATATCCCTCATTAGCTGATTAAAACCTGAAGGAGGCAGGTTTTTGCAGCTGGTGGGTCCATTCCGACACTCAGTCTGCCTGGGTGGCTTGGTAATGAAGTAATGTTGGTGAATGTGAGGTTTATATGTATGGAAGGGATTAAGAGCATTAGAATTTGTGTGAACTGATGTTGCCATATTCTCTCTACTGGATCACAGTAATTGGATGGGAGGAGCAAGAGGGGATCCATTAGTTTTGTCTGTTTGCTCAGGAGCTGGGTGCTAGAGATTCAATTTTGTTTCCTTTTGCTCCTTTGCTTTTGTGAAGCATGCCTGCTTTGTCTAGGGGAGTCCTTAGCACCTCTGTACACTAACCCCACTAAGGCGATTCAGCTACAAAGAAGCAGCCTAGGAGAATGTGAAACCAGCCAGCATAAAAATGCAGCCTAGACTCAAGTAGTACTTGAGAGAGCAACACATTCCGACCTAGTCCAGGCCTGGGATAGAAAAGCAAGAGATAATTGAAATCTATAAACACCTCTGGGGTCTTTTTATTATTTTATTAGTTCTCCACATTTAAGCTTATCCAAGTTTCACATCAAAAGGCGCCGGGAGCTCTTTACAGGGAAACTGAATGGTTTTAAATTTCAGTGACTTAAGAAGCAATTGTTACGAGCATTTGCTGGGCATGCATAATTTTAAGGCCAAGAGGGAAAAGAATACACATTCCTATGCTATTTGTACAGCTGTAAGACTTAATGATTGGAAAAATTACAACATTGTTTCCCCCTTACAATCAACAATACAACTCCAGTAATGTTGGTAGGAAAACTTGGTCAGTCAGAAAACCAAAGCCAAATCTGACTATTTATGGTACTGTGAATGATGTATAAAACTTACTAAGTTTAAACATAATGCTCTTAATGTAAAGAGTTAGAGCATACATTTCAGCAAAATTTTGACTGTAAGCTTGTGGACATAGTTTGCTCTGTACTTTATAATTCTAATTAGCACGACTGCATTGCACTAGGAATACTACTTCATTTTCTGCCTTTTATAGCTAAAGATAAGTTTAAATAAACCCCAAGAAAAAGTAAGAAAAATGTTTTAAACTTTATACACTTTATCCTACTTTCAATGTTGTTCATTCCCCCCCCCCCACGCCATACATTTAAAGCACATCCAACAGACATTTAAAGCACATGATTTCCCCTAAAGAATCCTGGGAACCACAGTTTCCCCTTCAGAAAGTTACAAATTCCCTGCATCCTTAAAAAACTACAGTTATCATAACTTTTGGGGAGAAGTTGTGTGCTGTAAATGTGCATTGGATGTGTTTTAAATGTGTTGTTTGCCCTCAGCTGTGTGTTTAGTATCCAATACTTTGGTTTGGACCCCTGCCCCCGAGTTCAATGGCTTTTATTCTGGTTATATGTGTGTTTAGAACAGGAGCTAGCACAGAGTTAGCTAACGTGCTGCCCTCCATATGTTGTGGGTGACAACTCCCACTGGTCCTAGCCAGCAATCACTGCCACTCAATAATCTGACTGCCATATTCTGAACGACAAGCAGCCTTTGGACTCACAACCCAGGTCACCTTGTGTTTCCCCACCTTAATATTTATGTTAAACGATTCTGTGTGGATTTTTAAGGATTAATATGGATTTGTCCATAAAAACCCACTCAGAATCTTTAGTCCCATCCTGTAATGCAGATTTTTTCCATTGGCTCATCGCTACATATTATGTGAGGAAGATTGCCATGTTGAAGACTCCACAATTTTCTCAATGCTCTCTGCAGATATAAATAGAGACAGTACTGTAGCCTTGTCCTTGTAGGGACAGTATGAATCTAGGGTTGCCATATGTCCAGAATTTCCTGGGCATAGCCAGAATACTGCAGTCAGAAGCAGTGTCTGGGCAAAAATATTTGGGTAAATCCAGACGTATGACAATCCATGTTGGAGGTTTTGGCAATTTCCCTTAAAAATAGCTCAAAAACCTCAAATTTTTTGCCAATAAAGCTCAACAACTTTTGTGTCTGGATTTTCACTTTTTGAAATATGGCAACCCTAAAATCAGCATGTGAGCCCCAAACAATACCTCATGTGAACTAGCCAGCTCTTCATTCTAAGTGATTCCCAAACGTTTCCCCCCCATTGGACCACGTGAAAATGGCCCGGGGTCTTGAAAGACCACTTAATTATTTTTCTGCCTGTTGTAGCAATTGTAATGTGCTGTGCTTGATGCTGTGTGGTTTTTTAATTGTATTTTTATTGCTTCTTTTCTTATGTACAATTTGAATTCCATCTAATTCAGAATATAAGTGTTCTACACATACACTCAATGGACCACCTGAATTATATTTGTGGACTACTGGTGGTCCATGAACCACAGTTTAGGAACCCCTAGTCTGGGGTGTTTTGTTGGTTTATTTTTGTGTTGCTACCATGCACAAAATCCAAGCCTAAATCCAAGCATGTCACTATAGTTGCCTTGTAGGGTACTAATTCCATTGAACAGATTGGCCAGTTTCTCCATACATTTTCCTTCCTCAGTAGTAATATGCTGGGAGTCAAACACTATCATTGGCAGCTGTGTAAAAATATAATTCCCTTCCACCCCACAGGGAAGCAGTTTTTAGGCTTGCTGCTGACTGATGCCACTGATCTATGCTATTCCTGCAACAAGACATTAATAAGTCGTCTCACAAAGGACACAATCAACTCCGATGTGAGATTAAGCTGTGTTATCACTCAGTTTGTCTGTTTCTGTTGTAATATCACTGTAGTGATAATTATTATGCTACATTGGAAGACTGCTTCTCACCCTCTTGGCAGTTAAATAAATACTTGTATAAATCCTTGTTCTACCAAGATGCTAATAAGCTTTAAAAGAAATCTGCTCAATGAATCATGTTATGGCTGCACTGTGGCAAATTCCCTAACACATTCTAATGCTCCCGTTGTTTGTTTGATTCATTTTATGACTCTACATGCCCATTAAGCTGATGTACTAATGCTAATGTACCATGCCTTACTCAGAGTTAGAATTGTATAATATCTCATCAAAGCAAACAGTTTTATTGCTGAGCTATGAATGACAATTTCTCAGATTTATTACACTAGAGGATTTATTCAGGCAATTACTAAATTGGGTTCTGTAAATTGATAAGCTGAACAATGCACGTAGGGATTGATCCAAATTCTGCGGATGAAGTGAATATTGAGTTCAGAGCTGTCAATAGCTTGCAGGAATTGGCCTTGACAATCAACAGACCAGTTCATAGATCACATGGGTGTGAAGAGTGCAATTTGCTTTGGGCTTACTTTGAGACAGGGTTCACCAGAGCTTAGCTATTCAGCTATGACAAACCCTAACCCTAGGACATGTAAAGTAGTAAGAACCCCCCCCCCCAGTGCTTTACAACACAATCCTTTGCATCTTTATTTGGAGCTAAATCGCAGTGCGTTCAGGACTTCCTCTCTTGGAAAGTGTGCATAGGATTATTAACTTAGAATACATACAGACTGCCTTTCCGATTAGTCACCATAACCAGTCCTTCGGTACATCTAAAATTAGGGTACGGATTCCTCAGTAGACCTCCTGAGCTGTGCCGTCTTTAGTTTAGAAATGAAACACTAATTTGAAGGCTTACTTTTCACAAAGATGTTGGGTTGTGACTTATAAGAAAAAACACCAACGAAACTCCCTTTTCCCTTTGAATATTTTTTTCCCATTCAGTTTAGTCCTTCAGAGGACTAAGAGCCCAAGAAGGGTGGCTTAGGGGCCATAGGAGATTGCAGGACTCCTTTTCCATGGTCAGAGAAGGAGGACTGTGTTTGGAGAAGGAGGTCTACCACCAGAGGCCTCCTCAATACAGTGGGACCGCAGCCTCTTTCACCCTTGCTACTCTACTGTCAGTAGGGGATGAAAAGTGACATAATGGGGAGAGCTTGAACCACAGGATCCAAAGCCCTCTCATTCCCCTGGGACTCAGCAAAACCATTGCAGCATGCAGCAGGCCTAGTTAATTTTCCCCAATTGTGATCAATTTGCAGGGCAGGGAGGGCTGTTAGAATTTCTGATCCGTGATTGCAGTCATAGGATTGTTGTCTTTCACATGACGTTATATGTTTTGACTCCACAGAGTGGGAAGGATGTTTGTGTTACTGTGTTCCATGAAGTGGGACTATTGTCCTTTGTTCTTTTTCTTTTTGCTGTCTGATGCCAGACAGAGAGGGAGCCATGTTGCAGTGCTCTGTGTGTGTTTATATGTAAATAAAGTAGATTAGCCAAAATGCTGAGTTGCTGAGGTCTGTCACGCAAGTTGCGAAGACTCTGCGGATCCCTAAGCGTGCCGGTGTTGGTTGGCATCAGTCGCTGTGATGTTCGGGCTGAAGATAGGTTATGAAGCTCCCGAATGATTGACAGGAGGGAGAGAACATGCCAGTTGGGCATGTGTCTCTGCCAGGGTTCTACTCGACTGTAGGCTGAACTCCTGACAGCGCAGGGAGAACTAAAGTATAGAGAAAATAAAAAGTTGTCTCCTGCCACCATCAGATAGAGCATTAAAAGTGGAGTGAGTCAGGAGCTGGGATCAGAAGTCTGAAGAGCAAACAGAGAACAAACCAGAAGGCAGGATGAGAGGAAAAGCCAAGAGAGATGACCCAAGATACACCAGAGCTCAGGAAGACCTTGTTGCTCAGGCAAAGTACCATTGAAACAGGAAGCCCTCTTCTACTTCTCCTGCCCCAGAAAAGCCAATGGGTAGCATTTCCCCTGAGAAACTACAATTGTGCACATGAAACAGAGGTCAGTAGTTCATGACACAAGGCTTAGGTAGCTGGTCACCTCTTCTCCAAAGATCTTCAGAGGAGTGCTCTGCCCAATATGGTTAGTCACTTTGCATATGAAAAAAACAACTCCTAGTTGTAAATGTTGTGAGAAAATGTGATGATTTCCACAATAATTTCATCATATGCTGGGATAGGACCATCAGCATTTAAACCAATGCAGTGTTCCCAGCTACAATTTCCCCCTGTTGGTCCCAAACAGTGACTTGGGTGCTAAGTTAGCCTTCCATGAATGGAAGTGTTGCTTCTAGTCATGGAATGTATTTGATTTGATGGGGTAGGGGTAGAGATTTTTTGTTGATTTCCCTCCTCTCCCCCACCTTCTGGATCAGGTGTTTTTTGTTTCTTTGTTTGGCAATGGTTTCCTCCTCTGTGAGCGAGGAGCAGATCTTAGAACTCCTGCTTACTAGATCAAATTCAAGATCCAAACCATTCTCTTATTTAAATAAACCCTAGAGTTTTCAGTGAGATTTTATTAAGCTGGACCTCATAGTAAAGGGAAGGTATAGAATCATATATAACTGTAGAGCTGGAAGGGACCACAAGGGTCATCTAGTCCAACCCCCCACAATGCAGGAATAGGCATCTGTCCCGTACGGGGATTGAACCTGCAACCTTGGCATTATCAGCACCATGCTCTAACCAACTGAGCTATCCCCTTAATAATAATAAACAACAACAACGAATTTCTTGTAACACCCATTTTGTCTTGTTTACACGGTAATGAGATTCTAGCCTAGGAATTCCAGTTCCAATTCCATCCCTCTTCTATCCACTCTGGCCTGTTTAAATGCCACCCTTGCTTTTCTGTTATTCCAGACAAATTAAGAAATTACATTTTGCCACTCATTTAATGTTTTGTCTAATAGGATCTTAGAAATCTAGAGTGGCTTTAGACAAAGCCTCTGCTTTATTAATATGCATTCTACCTAGTAATGGCAATTTAATCTGGAGCATAGTATTACATCTTCTTTTATTATCAGAAATGTAGTTGTTTCTGTATAGATCCTCTAGATAAAAAGATACTTTTCAGCCCAAGCAAATCAGCTATCCTGGTTTTCTTGGCGAAATCCAATGCAACGTAATGGCTCTTGATCCAGCAGATGCCTTTATTAATGTAAGAGGAGAGCAGAGGATTTTGGTAGATTCTGCTGTCCCACTGCAGCCACCTACACACACACACAACCAAAATCTGTTATAGAGTGTTGAGGGAGCATCCAGTACAGTGTAGATAAAAGAATAAAATCAAGAACAATTTGCAACAGTACTTTTAAACATATAAAATTTAAAACACTAAAACAGGTTAAAATTACTTCAACTTTCTAAGCATCTGGGTAGGCTTGTCTAGACCTTATACATCAAGGGAAAAGAACGTCAGGCCCGGGGCCTAAATGTGGCCCTCTAGACTCTCCGCAGGCCCCACCCCTTTCCCTGCCTGCTGTATCCCCTCCTTGTTTTTGCCTGGCTGGAATGTGTCCTTGAAGTGTGATAATGCCTGTCACTTAGCTAGACAGAGAGCTGTGTGTGTAGAAATTTCTGGCTTTTAAGTGTCTGGGATGTAGCCTACTGTACAAATGTCATGTGAGTCGCAGATATTGCGGCACTCACTTTTTGCTTCTGGGCTCCAACCACCATTGGCATGCAGCCACCCGAAGGTTGCCCTTGAAATGAAAAAGGTTCCTCTTGTTCTGTATACATAGCCTGTGTGAGATAAAGTCCACCTCCTTCCTTTTCTATAAGTACATCTAAGATACTTGCACTCCTAAACATTCATATAATTTTAGGTCTACACTTATAAAACATAATATTGCACACCCTCCAACATTTCTCCGATGAAAATAGGGACGTCCCATTCCATAATGATAATTTTACTGTTTATACCCCACACATTTTACTGGGTTGCCGCAGCCACTCTGGGCAGCTTCCAACATATATAAAAACATAAAAAGACATTAAACATTAAAAAAATCCTTTCCTATACAGGATTGGCTCAGGTGTCAAATAACTCCATACCTTCCAACATTTCTCCAATGAAAATAGGGACATCCTACCATATACCCACTAATATTTTTCCGATGAAAATAGGGACGTCCTAAAAAAAGTGGAACATTCTGGGTTCAAATCAGAAACTGGGACAGCTTCTCCAAATCAGGGACATCCCTGGAAAATAGGGACACTTGGAGGGTCTGACATGGCACACATATAGGCAGTGTACATAATTAGATGAATTTCAGGAGCCTGCAAATTCTGCAGTTCACTGGTGCCTTGTCAGTTCTAAGAGAACTCAGTTGCTCTAAAGGCAAACGCCCTTCTTTATCAAAACCTCAACTCCACTTCTCCACACTGAAACATTTGTATTTATTGGGACTCGGGAGCTAAGCTAGCTGGCTCCAAACATACGATTCTCCCCTTTACGCCTGCCAACTGAGCAGTCTGGTAAGAACCACACATTTGTCTGTTTCCACGCTTGCTTCACAGTTATCATTATATAAGAACAGAAGTAATCAGTGGGAGAAAGAAATAGTTCTGTTAAATATAATATGGATTTGGAAAGCTGAATTCAGCTACTGTTTGCATTATTAAACCCACGTCGTCCCCCCTTGTTTTGTCTGATCTGTCCCTACCACTTTACTGCTCCCCTTATCTTTATTGATCACTTAATTTATCTTTTCTTAACTTCCCCTCGAACCGTCTGGTGTCCTGTGTCTATGGTATTGAAGCTAAACACCCGTCTGTCCATATTGCCATGACTGGTTTGCCTTTGAAATAATAGGGGGAGCAGGTGGTGTGACTAAGTAGCCCCTCAGCAGAATAGGGACACCACTGCTGTAGCCTGCCCCAACCTGCCACTGATTTCCCCACCCTCCCAACTGTTCTGCATTAACGCAGTCAACTGTGGCTTTTACAGTTCAAGTTTTACACAACTGTTTTACAGACCAGGAAGAATTTCTTTTGTGGAGAAGCTTTTGTTAGGCTGCAGAGGAGGGGGGAGAGCGAAGGAGAAGGAAGAGGCAGCGGCAAAAGCTGGCCTCAAGACTGAGTGAATTGAACGTGTGTAGATAGCTGTTTATTTCATAACCTTGTTTTACTGATACTGCATTAAAAAAAATACATGCATTTAAAATCTCTTTGCAGCATTATCTGGTGCTTTTCTGCAGAGCCTTTCAAGATGATGAAAAAAACAATAGAATTATATGGTAGCAGCCTTGCTGCAAAGGGAAACCTCCTTCACTGGTTGTTGTTTTTTAATCAACAAGATATGTTTTCTAGCATTGGTAAGGGGAAATCAGAGAAGAAAAGAAAAAGAAAGGGTACATGAAATAATCAAGGGTTGATGCAGGGAAGATGGTAGGCTTGCTGATGTTCACCAAATATATTAAAAGGCTCTGTGAATACACCATGAAGCAGCACACTGCACAGAGTGCTGTTTGAGTAGTCAGCTCACAACACACACATATATAATTTTAAAATATTTCGAATGGCATGAATGGGAGAGACATATTCCAATGCACATCAGTGACATCATCACAGACAAGGGGCAAACAGAAGTATTATTCTTGTTTAAGCTACAACCCTGTTCTCTTTCATTCTTCTTTTTTAATGAGGCAACAATCAAACATCTGTGGCATAGTCTGAGAGAAGATTAAGAAAGAGACCCATGCTAATAACATTTATTCTCTTTCAATGACTGCTAAGGATAAGGAATTGGAGGAAGTGTTTTGCTTGGAAAACTGCTGATACTTTTCTGGTGGGATCATATAGAACACATGCTTAGAGGTTCAATTTCTGGCACCTCCAGCTGTTGGGAAAGATCTCTCCAAGAAGCCCAGTAGAACAGCACCTAAACAGGGCCAAGTTAGATGATACGAAAATACAAGTGTCTGGGTTGCATGGGGAAGGGGAGCTGATCAGGACTGGAACCATGTGGGGGGGAGGGTCCTTATTCTCCCCATGTCTTGAAAATCCCCCAAAGACCTAAAGCTGTTATTCATTCCTGGAGGGAAGCTTCTGGTAGTGTTCCTCTCCCAGGGTGAATAGCACCTTTAGGTGAAGGGATTTTTCTTGGAACAATAGTGGGGAAGTGTTAAAGCCCCCTTCTCACACGCCATGATCTATATCCAGGACACATGTATACCTAGCTGTTATTTAGAAGGGGGGGACACCTAGTCATAAGTAATTAAATGTGTTCCGACATGCCCATGGTTGGAGTGCGTGTCTTGTCTTCCTAAATATCACCTGTGAGTTTGCAAAGTAGAGATTCCAAAAGCCAGCCATGACAAGAGAATGTGTAGGCTGTTCAGTTCAGAATGGTGTGAATGTTTGGACAGTGCATTATATCCAGAGCAAGACTGCAGTTTCCCAGTTTTGAATTAATTTTTGTGATACCATTTGGCATCATGGGGTGGATGGTCTGCTTTCTGGGAGGGGGAGGGACATGGAGACAGGGAGGGCAACATGGTGCAAACACATGGGCAAGAGCACTGGACTGGCTCTGCTAGTGTGTTTGTACCACACCAACCGCACCATGGCCTTATCCTTCCCAATAGACCAGGTTCAAATGCCCACTCAGCCATGAAGCTCAGTGGGTGTCCTGGGCCAGTCACTCTCTCTCAGCCTAATGAACCTCACAAAGTTGTTGTCAGGATAAATCATGGAGCAGAGAACCATATACACCACTCTGAGCTTCACTGAGGAAAAAGTGGTGTATAAATGTAATAAAATCAATCAATCAATCAATAGCATAAACAGCAGCAACTCAATGTCCCGGAGATCAGGTGACCATCTCTACTCTATCATGCCATCTGGTATTGTTATAAAGATAATTTTATACTGATTGTTGGCCATAACAAGGGCCCCCAGAGCAGTTGCCATAAACAAACAAAATGAAACTGAACACCACCAAGTGACAAAAATTGAAGCTAAAACTTTAAAATCTAAAGGAGCAAAGGTAAATAGTCATACCAGACCTGGTTAATTTAGAAATGTTATAATGTCTGCCAATCTGAGGGGCCAGCCCCTTTTATGTAGATATTTACTTACATTATTTACCAGTGATTGCAATTTAGAGACATCATAAACAAATGACTGATTTCCTGAACACACAGTGTTGTCATTCATGAGGAATTGGGTTCAGGACCTATACTTTCTGATACTGGTAAGTCTCAAGAAAAGAAAATCCCAGCATTCTGACAAACCCTGCTTTTTAACATTTCGCATATATCATTTCTTGATTTTGTTTTAAAATGAAGAGAAAGAAAAGACAGAAAAGAGTGGCCACATTCGGATGCCACACTAAAACATAGTTTAGTGTGACGAGAACAAGTCACAGCAAGCCTCAGGCAGTCCCGTACTCTTCCTGGGTGGCCATGGCCATTCTGGTTAGACACAGTTTAGAGCAGGCATAGGCGAACTCGGCCCTCCAGATGTCTTGGGACTACAACTCCCATCATCCCTAGCTAACAGGACCAGTGGTCAGGGATGATGGGATTTGTAGTCCCAAAACACCTGGAGAGCCAAGTTTGCTTATGCCTGGTTTAGAGTGCCATCTGCAGAGTTGGTCTATCTATTAGCCACACTGTGATGTTTGCCGCTGGAAAGGGCAGTGTTAGGAGTACTACCACTGCTTTGCCACTTCAGCAAAATGGTCAGTAGTGCCTCTACAGAGCGCTCCAGTGGAACTCGGTGACACACCCCAGGCTCTGAGATCCTTCCTCGGAGCAAGGTGTATTAGAAGGGCTGGCCCTGGAGAGTGCCTATGCCACTGCCACTTTGCTGTGGCAAATATTGCTTAAAGTTGAACTGTAGTGAAACAGTAAACGGTAGTTAAGTAGTATTTGATTGCGTTTTCTAGTGCTGTTGCAAAGCAGCAGCCCAGCACTCTTCAGGGCCACCTCACGCACAATGCCATGCCCTGGAAGGTCCCTATGGTCCCTATGGTCCTTTGTCAGAGTGAAACATCGCCAAGTGTAAGACCCTGAAAAGCCTCACTATGCCCATGCTGCCACAGCATGGGGGGAAAATGGGGGGGGGGTCAGGAAGGAGGGATAGGTCAATGTGCAGGGTGTTGATGCTCAGCAGCTCTGAACCCTAAACTCTGGTTAATGTTAACCAATGGTTGGTTTAAACAACTCAGCTTCATAACCAATAGTTTGGAGCTGGCTTGTTTCAAAGGAACCATACGTAAAATGAATCACAGCTTTTCTTAGAGGCAACAAGCTGTGGTTAATCTAAACCAGAAGGAAATACAGTATTTCAAACTCCTCCTTGTGACTGCACCAGAAGACCAGGGGGGAGTGCTAGGGCCTAAGGCTTGCAGCAGTTGCTTCTCATCAAACTGAACTATAGTTAAGCATGGAAGAAGGAAAGCTGAACTATTATATGGTAAAAACTTAAATGTGGTTCTCAGGGTTTGCGCTTAAAGCTAGGCTGACTATTACAATAGTATACACTATCAACATATCCCTCTATAATTTCATCAGACTGATAAATTTAACTGGACATCAGTTTCACTTGTCGTACTGGCCAAAAGGAGTTTTTTTAAAAAATGAAATCAATAATACTTACTGAATACATTTTAATATAGTTTTATGATTATCCCATTGCAAATTAAAATGTGCATAAATTGCTTTCAGAATAATTCAATACAACCCTTTAACAATCCACAAATTATCACTTGACAACACAAAATAATAGGGATTTTTGTTAAAATCAGAAAGCATGTGGAGATCAAAAGGTTAAACAGGTCTTTCATCATGATAAATCACTGGTTAATGAAGCCACTGTTTGTGGGTATTATCCTTGCTCACTTTAACGCCATTACCTTCTGCTTGTAAAGCTGACACTACTAATGATCTTCATTCTTTGAACTTTTCCACAATATTGACTGGTTGCTCTGAGCAGATGTTACTTGCAGAAGTCGCAATTCTTATGGAGATTGAAAAGAATTTTGAAAGGAATTGTAGAGTGCTCATGTATGTTTATATCTCAGTAAAACAAAACAAAATAGTCTTCCTAATGCACAGTAAAGATGACAGGGTAGTTACACAGAAAGAAAACAAGAGAAATGTTGTCACTTGATCTTTATCAAATTATTTTAGATTTTATAAATTAAAAAGCAAAGTTTCTTTTAATATTACTGTGCTGACTTCTTGCACAGCACAGATAACTGTTAATGTATTTTCCTTCCTAATGATCCTAAATCTATCGTGAATGATAAAAGCACTTATTTGATTTCCCTCAAATGCTAGATTATGCTTTTCCGCTATATGTGTGGAGGCAGAGAACCATGTACACCACAAGCTACAAATGTAGCTAATAACATTAAAATGACAATTGATAATACATTACAGACCTAAGTATCCATCCACCCCATATGCATACCTGGAGCTTCCTCATTTACTAATTTACTAAGACAGCTGTACTCATTTTAATGAAGGTAGCAGATTCACACACTGTTTGAGTTACTAGATTTCTTATTTTTAACACTTAAAAGCTCACTGGAATATATTTGGGGCTGTGGATCAAGAGCTAAGGCAAAGTACAGTCCTATGTCCCCACCCTCTTGCATGTTTGAATAGTAGGAAACATGGTTGTCACTTAGTGTCTGTCTATGGTTGGGGATTTGAATCTAGGTAATCAAATAAAATGTATCCTTACCAACATTGTGGCTGGAAGATCCTTCGAAGGCAGGAGTGTGAAAATCCGGAATTAATGAGATCAGCGTCCTACAGTCATGGAGGCTTGGCATCAGCACCTATTGATGCACCTCCAATATGACACAGAAGGGGTGGGTTTAGGAGGTGCATCTGGTAAGAAAGGTGTGGTTATTCTTCTAGGGTTTATGCTTTGCACTGCCACTGTCATTTATAGTCTCAAGCTTGTATTAAAGATGACACTCAATATTGACATACCATAACTGAATGCAACCTCTCCCTCTCTCTCTTCTCAACCTCTCTCTTGGACTGCTTTGAGTGTTGTTGTTTTTTTACAATCAGGCAGTGCATAAATTTTATGAAATAAATAATATGAACTATTCAGTGAGTGAAAGCACTGTATTCTTCGTCCTCCCCTTTCCTTATTCCAACCCCCACTGCCACTGCCCACCTAGGGTCTGGACATATGTTAAAAAGTTGTCACAGATCAAATTCAGATTTCATATCAGCTTAAGAACAATAGTTTAGTTCATTCAACTGAGAACCACCGAGTAATCAAGCAATGA